>NC_044329.1:17963722-18578819 GCF_007399415.2 Gopherus evgoodei
TGATCCGATAATGTAAACTGACTAGGTTTTTAGAAGCAGCGACTTGAATTTGAATTTTGCTTTTGTGAACCAGTTTTTTGGTCTTGTAGAACTACTGTCTTGCATTACTGAGAGAAAAAACAAATTTGACTCTTTGGGTAAATTAAAGGTCATTTGTATGATCAACCTGAGATACCATATTCAAGTGTTCATACATGCACTATAGTCCATGAACTCTTAGAACCCAGCAACACATTTTCAGAAAGGCTAATGAGAATGAGGCTCCCTACATTCATTAAAAGCCAATGGGAGTTCAGTGCCTTAAGCATGGAAGCCCCCTTGACAAATCCTAACTGTAACAGCTTTGTAAGTAAGTTTGGTTTCACTTCTTCACCCTATGTTTAAGGCAACACAAAAACACCAGAGCGGTGAAATGTTTTATTTGCAAAGGATAAAAGGAGGAGGGGAAAAAAAGAAGAGGAGGCAATCTGCTTGAACTATGGGATTTATGGAGCTAACTATAACTCAAGTTATTTCTTTATCTGGATCAAGTTCCTAATTAAAATAAGGAATTCACTACTATGCAGTCACATTTAAGAGAGAATTATTTTAATCTTTCAGCTCTATGCCTTTGGCAACCATAGTTAGCTCACTCTTTACCTCCAGCGGGCTTTCCTCCGGTCATGTAGTTGTATACTACAGAATATTATTTCTATTTGCAATGTGTCTGTGGCTCAAATCCTTAACAATAAATAATGCTAACAATGCCTCTTTTCTGACCTCGAGTTGTCCCACACCTAAGAAAGTCAACTAAACAAGTAAAATCAACTCTGGTCCATGTCCCTCATTTCTACATTTCTAGCAGTGGTGCAAGTACAGTGGTATGGTATGCCATACCAGTAAGATATTTATAGCCAATACTCCGTACTGGAAAGACACAGGAGCAGCAGCTCCCCTGGCGTGCCTGTTCTGCCCCCAGCCACGTCTCCTGTCTGAAGTCTGTACAGCAAGCCCACCGAAGGACAAGGCTGAGGTAGGGCTGAGGGCAATACAGCTGCTCCTTTAAGCACTGTAGTTCCAGAGAGCCCTGCAGTTCAGAAGTCTCCAGTGCAGCTGAAAGAGCACAGAGCTCCCTCTCTGGTAATGTGGGATGGATCACGGAGAGGGGACAGGGAGAGCATGGGGACCCTGGGCTGGGGGAGGGGTCATCTGGACAGTCACATGGGGAAGTCACATACTCCCCCTTTAGCTGGTGACCTCCTCTGCCCCCCCTTTGTGTCCCTCTCATGAGTGCAGCGTACCCATAAGAAATGAAGTCTACTTGCACCACTGGTTTGTACTGAACGTTTGTATATATTGTAGATAATGGAGTACATAATTAAGCAATTTATAAACACCTAGAAGATAAAAAGGTGATAAATAACAGTCAGCATTGTGTCAAACCAACCTGATAGCTTTCTTTGACAAGGTAACAAGCCTTGTGGATGGGGGGAAGCAGTAGATGTGGTATATCTTAACTTTAGTGAGACAGTATCTAAAGCCTTACCTGACCTTCTCATAAACAAACTAGGGAAATACGACCTACATGGAGCTACTATCGGGGGGGGGGGGGGGTGGAGGAGAGGGGAGATATCTGGTTGGAAAATCATTCCCAGAGAGTAGTTATCAGTGGTTCACAGTCATGCTGGAAATGCATAATGAGCGGGGCCCGGTTCTGTTCAATATCTTCATCAGTGATTTAGATAATGGCATAGAGAGTACACTTACAAAGTTTGCAGATGATACCAAGCTGGGAGGGGTTGCAAGTGCTTTGGAGGATAGGATTAAAATTCAAAATGATCTGGACAAATGGTCCGAAGTAAAATCAGATGAAATTCAATAAAGACAAATGCAAAATACTCCACTTAGGAAGGAACAATCAGTTGCACATATGCAAAATGACTGCCAAGGAAGGAGTACTGCAGAAAGCCATCTGGGGGTCATAGTGGATCACAAGCTAAATATGAGGCAACAGTGTAACACTGTTGCAAAAAAAGCAAACAACATGCTGGGCTATTGTCATAACATTTCTTCCCAGATCTGGACCTTAGCATCCAAAATATGGGTGTTAGCATGAGAACCTCCAAGTTTAGTTACCAGCTTGGACCTGGTATCGCTGCCACCAGCTAGGAATTATACAGTGCCTAGCTCACTGTGGTCTCCCCAAAACCTTCCCTGGGGGAACCCCAGACTCAGATGCCTTGAGTCTTACAACAAAGGGAAATAACCCCCTCCCCTTGTTTCCTTGTTACTTCCTCCCAGGCTCCCCTCCCTGGGTGACCCTAGGAGATTCCCTGCTTCCAGTCCTGGAAACACAAGTACCGAGAGATCTAATCTCTCTTCCCCCTCACCCAGAGAGTATGCAAAGTCAGGCTTAGTAAATCTAACACAGAGATTTTCCCCCTGACTTCTTCCTCCCACCAATTCCCTGGTGAGCTGCAGACTCAATTCCCTGGAGTCCCCACTAAAGAAAAACTCCAACAGGTCTTAAAAAGAAAGCTTTATATAAAAAGAAAGAAAAAGGACATTAAAAATAGTCTCTGTAATAAGGTGACAATATACAGGGTCAATTGCTTAAGAAAAAAAGTGAATAAACAGCCTTATTCCAAAAGAATACAATTCAACACATTCCAGCAACTACACACATGTAAATACAAAAGAAAACAATATAAACCTATTGTCTTACTATCCTTGTACTTACAACTTGGAAACAGAAGATTAGAAAACCTGGAGATAGAAAAGTCACTCTCAGAGCCAAGAGGGCACAGACCCAAGACAAAGAACAAAGAACTCACACCCAAAACTTCCCTCCACCCAGATTGGAAAAAGTCTTGTTTCCTGATTGGTCCTCTGGTCAGATGTTTGGATCCCTGTGTTAACCCTTTACAGGTAAAAGAACATTAACCCTTAGCTATCTGTTTATGACAGCTATATTAGCAGGAGTGTTGTAAGCAAGACACGAGAAGTAATTCTTCCGTTTTACTCCACGCTGATTAGGCCTCAACCGGAGTAGTGTGTCCAGTTCAGGAAAGATGTGGACAAACTGGAGAAAGTCCAGAGAAGAGCAACAAAAATCATTAAAAGGTCTAGAAAACATGATCTAGGAGGGAAGATTGAAAAATTGGGTTTGTTTAGTCTGGAGAGGAGAAGATAGAGGGGACATGATAACAGTTTCCAAGTACATAAAAGGAGGAGGGAGAAGAATTGTTCTTCTTAACCTCTGAGGATAGAACAAGAAGCAATTGGCTTAAATTGCAGCAAGGGCAGTTTAGGTTGGACATTAGGAAGAACTGGTTAAGCACTGGAATAAATGCCTGGGGGTGGGGTGTAGAATCTCCATCACTGGCGATTTTTAAGAGCAGGTTGGACAAACACCTATCAGGGATGGTCTATATAATACTTAGTCCTGCCCTGAGTGCAGGGGACTGGATTAGATGACCTCTTGAGGTCCCTTCCAGTTCTCTGATTTCCTAAGCATGCCCCATTCTGATTGGTAAACTGTTCCTGCATCATCCTAAAATGCAAAGTTATTAAATATTGTCTATTGAGCTTGCCACCTTACAGATCAAGACTACAGGAACTGGGAACAATATATTATTTTTCTAACTTTGCAGAGAGTCGGTGTGTACTGCGTGTTTTTTTTTGTTTGTTTGTTTTTCGTGTTAGAAAGGAACAGTGGGGAAGATACTAGAACAGAAGAGGAAAGACAGACTGCACACTGTGCACTTTTGTCTGCACTTGCTGTTCACGTTCTGACATGGAAGTTTTTTGAGAAATAGATTGTGGAATAATAATTGAAAAGTTTACATAACCAAAAATGGCTTGTTACCTTTGCAGTGAATCCATGCAATTTAGTATTGAGCCATAACCTTTTGGAGGAAGGAACTATATGGTCAATAAAAATACAAGCATGACCATGTCTTTTATAGGCCCTTATTCACCTATCCAAACAGTGATTCCTTGGTGAACTACACAGGATGAAATCCTGACCCCATTTAAGTCAATGGCCAAATTCCCATTGACTTGAATAGGACCAGAAGAGCCCCCATGAGTTTTCAAAACAAAAAAAGGAACCACATTATTTCTTGAAAGGAGAGCAACAACAGTCACCCCTAACATCTCTAAGGTTTTTAAAGAGGTGGCAGCATCCTTAATAAAAATAAAAAACCCAGCCTAGAAGTAGACATCCTCTGTTCCCAGGGGCACAGGACACCTGCAGCTTTAGCAAGCACATCTTTATTTAACAAGTAGCACAGCCCATTCTTGATTCAGATAGCAGAAAGTGATTTAGGTCTCTCCCTTTTCTGCAGTTGACTATGCATGGACTGACAGTTGTGCCAGCACAGAATCCTATTAGGTCTGACAGGACTTCACAGGGCCACAGCAAGTTGCACATGCTCTGTCAGTTATAAGACTGGACTTCGGAACCATACAGTTTGTTAGCTTTCAGAGCACTACCCCGACCATAGTAAGATTTTGCTTTCTTAAGCACACGCATGGGCTTTTTGTTTCTCCTCAGGGACCATCTTTTTCTTGAGGCGACTGCAGCTGCTCTCTTCTGATGAGCCCCAAGGGATGTGCAAGTTACTGTTTCAGCCAATTCAGATCAAAATGTATGATCCCATGCTTGGCGTTAGTGAGAGTTTGCATTCTGGAAAGCAATTTGCAGAACGTTCTCCACTCTACTTCTTATCACTGTAAGATGTTCTGAAGAAACAAACAATATTATTTGTGACTGGAGTCATGGAGCTGCCCTGTACTACACAGCTGTTTCTCTGCTGTCAATGTCAAGTTAATGTTTAAAGCATATGTTGCAAAAGAGATATATATATATATATATATATATATATATAATTTTTTTTATTTTTTTTTTTTTTAATTTTGTGGGCACTGCTCTGGATTCTTATAAGAAAAGAAACACTGCTCGAGGGCAATGAAACCAGGATCAGCATATTAGACAAAGATTACAATTCAGCCCCCAAGTTCTTTTATTCAATGGAAAACAACAAGCAAAAGACGAGTTTGGGTGCACACTCAGGAATCTGTCCCTAGTCTCAGTTTGCCAGAAATTAGGAATGGATCACTTGATGATTACCTGTTCTGTTTGTTCCCTCTAAAGCACCTGGCACTGGCCACTGTCAGAAGGCAAGATACTGGGTTAATGGACCTTTAGTCTGACCCAGCATGGCCGTTCTTATGTGTACAAGAACGTAACGCACAGATGGGAAATTTGCTAGGATGCAACATGGCCAAGCCTAGCTCCGACATAGAGACAACATTTACCTGCATTTGAACACCACCTTCAATTAGTTAAAATTATTTCACTTTTATAAATCTACTTCCCATAGTAATATGTAGTTTTTGAACAGTCATCATTTTGGACAACAGAGAGAGTAACCAGTTTCACATCTCTGATGTAAAAGACTAACTGGTTTACGGGTTCTCTGGGAGGATGTCTACAGCTAAAAAAAATTATTTCACTATTAATTATTCATATCATAGCATGGAAACATTTCTACTGACCTTTGTTTTTAAAGAAAATCCAGTCTGGGCCCACTCACTTCAATAGTGTCCCTTAAAGAACACAAATATTTAAGGGCCCGATCCTGCAAATTCATTCTGTCAGCAGAACCCTATGCTCACAGTTCTTCGGATTTCATTCTGGCTCAGAGCAGCAGGATGCCCATGGGTATCCACTTGCAGGAGAGCAGCCTATGTTATAAAGTAAATGGAGTTGGTTACACTCCACAGATGTTTACATGGAGACTTGAATCTTCCACAGATGCACAAAAAAGTATGATTTAAAACATCACAATTTAGCATAGTTGTAGCCCTGAAAGCATTTTTCCTAGTTGAACAGAAATGTTTTCCAATTCCTCTTGTATGTGGCTACTTGGTTACTTATCAGGTACCAACCTGCACTGCCTAAAGCACCAGTGTAGATTAGATATGTGGGTAAGGTCACAAGAAAACAACTACTGAAAGTCAAAGAGACCTAAGGCAGCGCTGGAGAAAACACTACTCCCAAAAATGACAGACAAATCAATATCACAGGTAGGGCCAGCTCTGGCTTTTTTGCCACTCCAAGCTCGCAGCTCCTCTCCCGGCTGCACCAGCAAGCCTCTGAGTGGGCGGTGGCTGCACTCTGGCTAGCAGGACTCCCTGCACTGCAGACATGCCCCGGGCAGTGGAGTGTGCACCCCAGCTAGCGGGGAGGGGGAGGGGGGTGGAGGCCAGGGCTTCCTTCAGCCGGGGCACTCGCCACTCGGCCCCTCCCGCCGCGCCACCTGCCAGGAGGGCTCCATGCCGCTCGCACCTGCAAGTGAAGTGAAAGTTGTCAGTCGGCGGGGAGGGAAGGGGATGCCGGGCGTGCTGCAGACCTGGCACTGGCTGGGTCAGACGGAGCACACAGCCCACTCCCAGCTCCTCTGCACCGCCGCCCCCTACAGTGGCACACTGAAAGTCATCGACAAAACAAAAGGAAAAAAGGCGGCCATGCTACCCTAGGATTGGGAGGAATGCCACCCCTGAGAATCTGCAGCCCCAAGCACAAGCTTGCTCAGCTGGTGCCTGGAGGCAGCCCTGATCACAGGTCTACATAAAAGTATCCTTTCATCCAAGTGAGAAGCACATAATTATACTGAGAGAGAAAGTTACTGAATACTGAGCTCACAACTAACAGCAGCAGAAACTCTCCACTTCCTTCCATTTACAAGGCTGCATGACCCCCAAAAAACCCACCAGAACATTGAGTCAAACAAGTGTACGAGACCACATGGCCTCAAAAGAAATAGTTGAAGGAACAATAGCAATTTACAAGTCACATGTTTGTCTGAATATTTTGATGTACTACAGGGATCAGCAACCTCTGGCATGCGGCTCACCAGGGTAAGCACCCTGGAGGCTGCTGGAAGCGGCGTGGGCCAAGAGATGTGCTGGCTGCAGCTTCCTGCTGCCCCCATTGGCCTGGAGCCAGTGGGAGCTGCAAACAGTCAAACCTGCTGATGCGACAGGTAAACAAACTGGGCCAGGCCACCAGGGTGCTTACTCTGGTAAGCCACGTGCCAAAGGTTGCCGACCCCTGATCTATTATTAGTATATGGCAACCCTTCTCAAACTGTGGGTCATGAACCCATTTTAATGCGGTCGCCAGGGCCCGCATTAGACTTGTAGGGACCCAGAGCTGAAGCTGAAGCCTGAGTTCCACCCCGACATGGGGTTCTGGCTCCAGTTTCACTTCCCTCCCCCCAGTCATGTAGTAACTGTTGTCAGAATGCGGTGCAAGGCAATAAAGTTTGAGAATCCCTGGATATGGTAATAACATCTAACATTACTATGACTGAAAGAAATCAAAGAACAAATATTTCGAATCCCTGCCCCTGTCAGATTGTTTACTTTGAGCATTTGCTGAATCTTTGGGTCCAGTCAATTTCACGTTTCCCTATACAGACAAGATGTTTCCTACTACAGTAGGTGTCTTTCACACAGCAACACAGGAGAGAAAATATTTTCTTTATCTTTTATGTCTAAGTGCATATAACCAAAATAATTGGCAGAGAAACTCCAGAGATGTTGTAGTAGTACCTGAAACTATATAAAACTTTTTTTAAGTACAGTACATTTAACAATGAGTGTTCCTTTAAAAATTGCCCCTCCTCCTTAAAAGCAGGAGACAGAAGAGTCTTGCACTGCAAATTGCCTTATAAAACTAACCAATTAGGGGAAGATAGTGATCCTAAGGGTATGCTTCACGGGCAGCTCATTTGGTTATATAACTTTTAGTATATGGCAATCGCTCTTAAACTGTGGGTCGTGACCCCATTTTAAAGGGCCCCCTAACTGTACCCTGGTAATCACTGCCTATTATTTATTGTAAACTCACTTTTTTTAAAGAAAAAACTTTGAATAGTGATATTCAAGTCCTACATATGGACTTAACTTTAACTGAAGACAGAGAAGTGATTTGCACTAGAGACCTCCAAGAAAAGAGCGAATATGAATACTGGGGCTGGAAAGGAGGTTGGGAAATAGCTCTGAAGGATGAGGAATTTTCAAAAGTAGAAAAAAAAAAAAAAGTCAGTGAAACTTCACGGAGTGAAACCGGAGTCAAACACAGCCGCTAGTAGCTCTTTGTAAAGAAAACCAGCCCCCTATGTTTGGAGCTGAAGGCGGCAATGAGAACTCACTAAGCCCCACTGTCATTTGGGGGGGGGTCTTGACATGAAAGCCCCCCAGATCAGTGAGTCTCCCCAGCAAGAGGCGCAGCAGAAATGAACTAGATCACGGCCCACTACACCACGGGGACTTAAACAACCGCTTTGTGACCACGGCATTATACTGATCTCCGCTACCCTCGCTGGCTACCCCCCTCCCCTCAGTCAGCTGGCCCCAAAATGGAGGCCGTGGGGCGGGGGCGTGCGGATGGCCAGCACGGCAAGGAAGTCCCCGACAGCCCGCGCAGCAGCTGCCTGCAGCGCAGAGCGCAGCCGGTAGCAGCGCGGAGACACAGTAGCCGGCCGAGAGCGCTGCCTGCGGGCAGGGAAGCGGAGCCGGGGGGGGCGCAGCGGGCGAGCCGGGACAGAGCCTAGACTGAACCGGTGGGGAAGGGGCGGTGGAAGCGGACGGGGAGTCGGGGGTTCGAGCCCTGCCGGAGACGCCCCCTGCCGTTACCTTGCGGAGGTAGCTGGCCACCACCTGCTCGAAGGGGTATCTGAAAACCTGGTGCACATCCACCGTGACCCCCATGCTGCCCACCGGCCAGCTCAGCGGGTCCGCAACGAACTTCCCCCAACTTGCAGGGGCGGGACTACAACCCTGGCACAGGCTAGGGTTTAACAGCCAGTTATAGCACGGTATGCTTGGGCCTGGCTCCGCCCACCTGCCTTCAGACCACGCCCCTTTCCCCTAGAGCTGCGTGGGGGCGGGGACTTTCTGGGCCATTTCCCCCGGGGCAGCAGGAGTCTGTTTAGGTCTCGATAAAGGTTCCCTGGGCACTTCACCATACCCGGACTGTCACCAGTGGGCTGCCATTCTGAATTTCTCACCTGGCCCTAGGGTGACCAGACAGCAAGTGTGAAAAATCAGGACAGGATAGGGGATAATAGGAGCCTATATAAGAAAAAGACCCAAAAAACAGGACTGTACCTATAAAATCGGGACATCTGGTCACCCTACCTGGCCCAGCCTTGGCAC
Organism: Gopherus evgoodei; assembly: GCF_007399415.2. Taxonomy (NCBI): domain Eukaryota; kingdom Metazoa; phylum Chordata; order Testudines; family Testudinidae; genus Gopherus; species Gopherus evgoodei. The sequence continues at coordinate 17,972,933 of NC_044329.1, forward strand.
TGGTAACCCTGTGCTTTCCTCCTGGGCCTTTTCAGTTCCGCTGCCCTGCATACTCAGGCTGTGTTCAAATGTTCCTACTTCTTCTGCCATATCATATTGTATATCTGTCCTCTACTTTCTATCCAAACAGCCCAATTCTTCTCCAGATCTTTATCATCTCTTTGTTATGTACTCTTCCTTTTCAGCCTCTACAACATGACATTTCCCCATGCCCATCCCAAGGTCCATAAAGAACACAACTGCTACGATCACCTGCCTTGGCTGTCACTATAATCACATCACTGTCTCCTTGTTTTGCTGCTTCAAGTTCAAGATTCTTTTCTTTACCTTCCAGGGCCATCATAGTTCTGCCCCTCCCTCATCTCTTATCACAAGGTCCTGCCTCTCCCAATATGCCTATAATGTCAGCCGCCTTTGCCTACTTTTCAATTTATGCAAATATCTCTGTTCTTCTTTAATACCTCTCCTTATGCATGGAACATGGAAGTGATCCTTAAGGTCGCTACCTTCTTTTCCTTCAAATTTCTGCTCAGGACCTACCTCTGGCCCAACACCCGTAAGAAATCCACAACATAACATTGGCTAGCACTGGGGGAGGGGGAGACAGCTGGCACTTATTGTAACTTTTTATAATAATTACACAAAGATAGTACCAATGTAAATACATAAAGATTTTACATTTGATTACCTCACTGACTGACCCCACCCTCCTATGTGGCTTGTCCTCTTCATTATTCTGATTCATAAAACAGGAGAGTCTACAGCTTCCAGCCAAGATCAGGGCTCTATTATTATGAATCATTATTTTTTGCATTGCTGTATCACATAAGAGCTGTAGTCATGGATCAGGGTGAACAAATAGACAGTCCCTGCCCACCTCACAGAGCATGTGCTAGGCACTGTACTATCACCTAATGAGAGAGAAGAGGTTACCGTGTAAATCAGGGGTCGGCAACCTTTCAGCAGTGGTGTGCCGAGTCTTCATGTATACACACTAATTTAAGACTTCATGTGCCAGTAATACATTTTAATGTTTTTAGAAGGTCTCTCTCTAAGTCTATAATATATAACCAAATTACTGTTATATGTAAAGTAAGCAAGGTTTTCAAAATATTTCAGAAGCTTTATTTAAAATTAAATTAAAATGCAGATCTTATTAGTTTAATGTGATCCTGGTCCTTGTTTTTCCTTGCTGAGTTTTCCAGTGTCTGGTGGTACGTATTTGGATACTTTAAACTGCACACAGGCTTCTGAGTGATCAGTTGTTAACTGGCTAGAACCCCAGATTGGCAGCTGAGGTGAGTGGAACTGGCAGCTGGCAGGGCTGAGCAGGGCCGGAGGCCTGGTCCCTGTCTGGCAGGGAGCCTGTGCCGGAACTCCAACTGGAAGCAAGGTAAATGGGGCTGCGGCGGGGACCGCAGCTGGCAAGGGGCCAGCAGCCGGAACTCCAGAGTGGTGGCAGGTTGAGCGGGTCAGCCCACCCAGCTCTGGGGTTTCAGCAGTGGGCTGAGCATCTCCGCCCGCCCCTGCTGTGGGGTCTCAGCCTACTGCCAGCCTGAGGTTCCTTCCCCCAGGCCAGCAGCAGGTGCTGAGTGGGACCAGCGGCGGGACCCCAGCTGCCAGGGGGTCAGCAGCGGGAACCCCAGAGCGGCGGCAGGCTGAACGGCTCAGTCCGCGCCCCACATGCCATCAAAAATCGGCTCATGTGCCACCTTTGGCACACGTGCCGTAGGTTGCCGACATCTGGTGTAAATAGACAAGACACACAAGGAGGGAAAGGAAGTGGGAACACAGAGAGGTGAAAAGACTCTGCTACAATCACAGAAAAATGTAGTATCAGAACCCATATCTCCCAGCAGCTAGTCCAGACAGGACAGGTACTGTATATGGTGCCTAATACAATTAGACAACTATCCGGCCAGGGTGCCTGTACACGATGGAAATATAAACAGTAAATTAATCCCACCATGTCCATCTGAATGTGGCATTTTAAGAAATAACAAACACATTATTCAGTGTTGTTTACTCAGCAAAGTAAGAGAACATTTATTAAGTTACTCAGAGCAATATGTAGCCAAAATCAGCTGAATCAATTTGAAAGGTAAAAAATTATATAAACCCAAATAATTGTACAACACAGTACTTAATATTGTGTGTCATTCATATACCTATCTCACACTGCACACAGACGCAGATCCTGAAGTCCATAGTCTTTATTTGGGCAATGTTCCTATTGAAGTAAATAGGAAAGAATAGATCTCAGTACTAGACCCAGTGTTTCAAAGAATGGAAATGTTAAACTGAGGGGTCAAAGTGAATGGGGATAGATGACAAGGAGAGGCGGGAAGAGCTGATAATAGTGCTGGGGAAGGAATCTGTCCAATGAGAAAGAACAATAAATAGTTACTTTATAAATTTACATTTTCAGCTAATTTTTATTGTAAGTATTCAGCTTATGTATACTAGGCAAAATAACTTACAGTTCATTTCTTTTACACGGGTGAAACTGTAAATAAAGCCAACGACACTCAAGAAAAGCATTTTGAAATGAAAACCAAACAAAATTTGAGGACAGACATATGCTTGACGAGAATTACAGACTTTTTTTGGAGTTGATTTTACCATTAGTCCATGCACAGATCAGGACCCCATCCATTCAAATTCCCAACATAGAATGGTAATGCACCAAGTTAAGGAAACTAAATGATCTGTGATATTATTATGCACTTTTTAAAAAGCATAGTTATGATATCAGTTACAAACATCAGAAGATCTGAAAACTAGGATGGCGTTATTTCTAATAATCCAGCTGTCTCAGAGAGCTCTTATAATAGACACACGCCAAAGTACAAACTCAGCCATACATAACTGTGTCTAGGCTTGCAACCTCAGCATGTAGAGCATGTAAGAAGCCTTTTAATTCAGAGTCTCAGAGGTAACGTGCAAGTTAAACCTTCATTAACATTATCCAAGAATATCAAGTGTAATAAGCTTTTAGAAAACAAAAAGCATTTCCCCTGTTTGCCTCCACTTTTTATGAAGCCCTTGTGTCCTGTGCTGCCACTGGCAGCCTGCTAACTATTTAACATCACTGCTTCAGCTAAACTAATTAGAGTTTATATTTTGCAAATGACTACATGGGATTAATATGAAGCAACAGGAGCCCTGTTCACCACCAGCCTGATGCGCAGCAGAGCTGAACATCCGCAATTCACATTAACATCAATGGGAGCTGTGGGTCAGCACTTCTCGGGATCAGGCTATAAAATGCTCCAGTTTTTCTATTTTTAATTTCCCCATGGTAATTTCTCAATAATAGTGTTTCAGACTGGGAGAAAGGCTTTAGTCTGCCACTTAAATCATACACTGGAAGAATTGCTGTGTATCATAAGACTATATTTGAAATCTGCAGGAAATCCACTGCAGGGTAGAGTGAATTGCACAATAAAGTATCATTTTAAAATGTCCACCACGTTCAATCTAAGAGGAGGTTGTGCCAGCATGCAGCATTGTTTTTATACAAACATTTTGTAATTTGACAAGTTACTCACACGTTTAAAGTACAGCTACTTCTGCTGCTTATTGGTATTATTTTATTACAGGAATACCTACAGGGGCCAGACAAGCAGTGCAGCCCCACAGTACTAGGTACTATGTAAACATGCAGTGCCCACCCTATAGAGTTAAGCGTGTGCTTAATTTATAAATATATGTAGTCCCTTTGACTTCACTGCATTACTCACATGTCAAATTAAGCACAATGTATAAGTGTTTGCAGGATTGGGGCCTAATTTAATTAGAAGACACAACAAGTGCATGTACAAACAAACCGATGGGGGCGTGGAGTAACAGTAATAGGAGTAGGTTTACATGTAGATTTAGGGGTGTGCACAATGCACTCTTGCCACTTTTTAATAACCTGCTGTATACACTGGTTGCTTTCTTATATAAAGAATAGACAATGTGTACTAAGGTTTCAGTGAAACATTGACCTGGATACACATAGGTAGTTGAAGAGATGGTAGATACGATTATTGGGCACAGACCTGGCAAGGCTGCAAGCCATTTTCATTGCAAGCAGGACATCGGAGAGCCCGGTAGGACTCTCTAAATCTGTTAGCCAACATTGAAAACTTGCTTCCATGGCACAGAGAGCAGGGGGCTGAACCTGATCCTTTACACTGGGAGCAATTGTGCTCAGTGTCTCCTTCCTGAAAGAAAAGATTCAAACAAACATCCTTTATTTAACACCAGAAATCTAATTAGTAACACACAAAGAAGCAGAGAACTGTCACCAGAAGAGCCCAACTTAGTGGGAAATTCTCCTCAAATCAGTACAACAGCTCATGGCTTTGATACACTGCTCTCTCTCCTGCTACCTGCTTGGGTCTCCTATCCTTGTTCTGCCTACAGGGAGCTCTCCAAGGCAGGGACTGTGTCTTCCCATGTTTGTGGGACATGCCTGTGATGCTACCACAAATAATAATTATGGGCTGTGTGGAAAATGAGGGAGAAGGAATGAAGGTTGAACTTCAAGGCTCTGCATAGCTCTCCATCTGTTTCTGCTGGCATTTCTCACCACTGCTCTCCCCTGTCTCTCCACCAATGAATCTTGCCTCATCTGTTCTTTCATCTCCTTCTTTTTCTTCCCCCTTCCACACACACCATCATGCCATCTTCCATGTTGCTCCAGGCACTTGCAACTGCCTCCCCATCTATGTGTGCCAAACGCTCTTTTTTAAATCTCTCTCAAAATTCCTTGCATCTGCAGATCCCAGAAATTATTAAATATCTTCATGGGGAAAATGCCTTACTGCAAAAAGGATGTCAAGTTCAGATATTTGCATTATTCATGGATTTCGACCTTACATAGCAATACAGATCAAATGGTGAAATTTGAGGGCCTAAGTTAAGGTGTAGTTTGGTGCCAGACACATGCTCTAGGTGCCTACCTGCTGAAAGTCCAAACAGGTGTATTTCAACTTGTAATGATTATACTAATAGGCACCTTCCAGGGTTTTGAGCTTGCACAATATCAAATAAAATCTAATCTATTCAACTAGACTGGCCCACAGTTACCCTCCAAAAAGAATCAATCCTAATCATGGAAACCTCACCTTTTACCATATTCTCTTCATCCCAGGTAACCAGGAAAATTGATGGGCTTTGCTGAGCTTCTTCAAGGTTACACTATTCAAGGACAACACCTTATGGCAGCTCCCTCTGTCTGCTTTGAAGGAGCTCCACCTTGAGCACTTCCACGGATTGCAACTGTGAGAGTATCATGTAAAGAAGGAGGTAGCCTCCCCAACTAACAAGATCCCAAACCCATTCAGAGCTTTGGAGGTTAAATGTTGAATTTAGATCCCTAAATTAGGTGACTACATTCAAAAACTGGTCTTCCCTTACCAGTTTCTAACAAAAAGAAGTTCCATGTTACTGTACATGCTACTGATTTGGGGGTGTCTGCAATTTTGGGTGATGATTTTGAAACACCCTAAGGATGCCCTGGTTTTGAGCATGCGCCCTCTGAAAATCAAGCCACTTTTAAGAACATAAAAACGGCCGTACCAGGTCAGACCAAAGGTCCATCTAGCCCAGTATCTGTCTCCTGAAAGTGGCCAATGCCCGGTGACCCAGAGGGAGTGAACCTAACAGGGCAATGATCAAGTGATCTCTCTCCTGCCATCCATCTCCATCCTCTGATGAACAGACGCTAGGGACACCATTCTTTACCCATCCTGGCTTATAGACATTTATGGACTTAACCACCATGAATTTATCCAGTTTTCTTTTAAACACTGTTATAATCCTAGCCTTCACAAACTCCTCAGATAAGGAGTTACACAAGTTGACTGTGCGCTGCGTGAAGAAGAACTTCCTTTTATTTGTTTTAAACCTGCTGCCTATTAATTTCATTTAGTGACTCGTAGTTCTTGTATTATGGGAATAAGTAAATAACTTTTCCTTATCCACTTCTCAACATCACTCATGGTTTTATATACCTCTATCATATCCCCCCTTAGTTTCCTCTTTTCCAAGCTGAAGAGTCCTAGCCTCTTTAATCTTTCCTCATATGGGACCCTCTCCAAACCCCTAATTATTTTAGTTGCCCTTTTCTGAACCTTTTCAAGTGCTAGAATATCTTTTTTGAGGTGAGGAGACCACATCTGTACACACTATTCAAGATGTGGGCTTACCATGGATTTATATAAGGGCAATAATATATTCTCAGTCTTATTCTCTATCCCCTTTTTAATGATTCCTAACATCCTGTTTGCTTTTTTGACCGCCTCTGCACACTGCATGGACATCTTCAGAGAACTATCCACGATGACTCCAAGATCTTTTTCCTGACTCGTTGTAGCTAAATTAGCCCCCATCATATTGTATGTATAGTTGGGGTTATTTTTTTCCAATGTGCATTACTTTACATTTATCCACATTAAATTTCATTTGCCATTTTGTTGCCCAATCACTTAGTTTTGGGAGATCTTTTTGAAACTCTTCACAATCTGCTTTGGTCTTAACTATCTTGAGTAGTTTAGTATCATCTGCAAACTTTGCCACCTCACTGTTTACCCCTTTCTCCAGATCATTTATGAATAAATTGAATAGGATTGGTCCTATGAGTGACCCTTGGGGAACACCACTAGTTACCCCTCTCCATTCTGAGAATTTACCATTAATTCCTACCCTTTGTTCCCTGTCTTTTAACCAGTTCTCAGTCCATGAAAGGACCTTCTCTTTTATCCCATGACAGCTTAATTTACGTAAGAGCCTTTGGTGAGGAACCTTGTCAAAGGCTTTCTGGAAATCTAAGTACACTATGTCCACTGGATCCCCCTTGTCCACAGGTTTGGTGACCCCTTGAAAGAACTCTGATAGATTAGTAAGACATGATTTCCCTTCACAGAAACCGTGTTGACTATTGCCTAACAGTTTATGTTTTTCTATGTGTCCGACAATTTTATTCTTAACTATTGTTTCGACTAATTTGCCTGGTACCGACGTTAGACTTAATAGTCTGTAATTGCTGGCATTACCTCTACAGCCCTTTTTAAATATTAGTGTTACATTAGCTAACTTCCAGTCATTGGGTACCGAAGCTGATTTAAAGGACAGGTTACAAACCTTAGTTAATAGTTCCGCAACTTCACATCTGAGTTCTTTCAGAACTCTTGGGTGAATGCCATCGAGTCCCGGTGACATGTTAATGTTGAGTTTAACCTGGAGATTCTCTATCATCAGACTCTCCCCTAAGAGAAGGCTGTGTCTGATCCACATGCTCCTCTGCAGCAGTCGGCTTTCCCCCATCTCCTAGTGCCTCAAATTCAGCACCCAAAAACTGAGGCACCTGAATCCACGAGTCACTTTAGAAAGCCTCCACCTTAAAACTTTCCAGAGAAGGTACAGCATTCGGTTTCCCTGTACACTCATACATCTGAGCCACAAGCAGATTTTGTGTTTGGAGAATTTCTGTAAGTAAAACTATACCAAGTATAAAGAGTCAGTTATTGATTTGCAAAACTTGTAATTCTCAAGAGTGTCACTGCACAGCAGCACTACATTCTGGCAACCAATTAAGGCCAGGCTAATTGGAATCCTGACTAGGAAAGAATGACCGGTGCAAAACACGGAGGACCTGAATCTGAAATATTTCTACTGATATTAAAGGACTTCTGTTACAACCTCAGGGTTGGCTCAGCCATGTAGTAATAGTGCTCTGCATGGGGAGATTCAAGTTCAACTCTAAGGCCTGTACTCTTGTTCCATTGGGAGACAGGGACAAAGGGCCTGGTCTAACATCCATAAAAGTCAATAGAAGACTGATTGACTTCACTAGGGAGAAGATTCAGGACAAACTAGCACTACAGAAGTATAGCCCCTATCCCCTGGGTGTCAGGGATGCCTTGCTGCATAAATAGTGACCTCCCACAGTCGACAGGAGAACAACATTGATGCCAATGATTTCAGCTGAAGGAAGTGGTGACCTTGCAGATGGGTGAGCTTTGAAGTGGGGCTGATGTGGGAATTCTCAGGGCCCTAGGAGGACACAGCAGGAGTGGGGAGGAAGCACTGCAGCCCATCTTGCCTTACCTCCACATACTGGTTGTCAGTAAGTTGGTTTTCTGCATCTTTCACACGCCCATTGACTTGATGGCCATCCCCTTCCTTCCCATCTCGGCACATGAAGGACCAGTCATCAGTGCCCTCATTCTGGATGATTTTTCTCATCAGCTCTTTCTTGTCCATTGGTGTGCGGATGATTTTCAGGTTGCTGGTGTAGATGACAATCTTGCCAAAATCTAAAATGGGGGAGGGCTGTAAAAGGGACACATGAGTACCTCAGCTGTACAAAATCATCACATAGTACAAGGCTGAAGCAGCAGCAGACTCTGCTGCCCTGGTGATTCCAGAGGAATAAGGCCCATAATGCTCACTGCAGTTCACTCAATAAGCTTCCTCTGCAGATTTTAAGAAAAGCTCAAAACACCGAGTGCACCCTGGGCGCTGAGCACTGTTAAAAACTTGGGACCCAATTCTGGCTGCTGAGCACTTGAAAATCTAGCCCTTAACTCCTTTGAAAATCTGATCCTATGGGCCTGATTCAAAATCCATTGAAGTCAATGAGAATCTTTCATTGACTTCAGTGGGCATTGGACAAGGCCTTATAAGCCTCGTACATGAATTGCATCTTTGGGCAGGACAGCATCCTGGAGTCCATCTGTTTGTTTCAGCCCCAACAGAAGTAAAAAATACCATGGTTTGAAATCAGCAGGACAGGATTAGTGAGGAAAACCATCTCTGCATTAGGAAATGACTTGCACCTTTTGGCAGTTGAGAAGTTTGCAGAAATTTATCACCCCATGATTTTTCATATTTCCAAGCATGTCTTCACTTTCTGATCCTGCCCAGAAATGGAAGTGCCGAATGATGTCAGGAGAGTCCGTAACTTTAGCATTTCCTAACTTAATTTTGCAGATTTAAAAAGATATAGATGAGTAGACAAGAGTTTGGGGGCAGTCATCCAAACAAAGGAATAGAAACTCACCCAGGAATAACTCGAGTCCTAGACAATACTCCCTCTCTTCAATGTAAATTCCAATATCCAAGGCTGTGCATGAGCTAAATGGGCATAAAAATACTTACCTCCCTCTTGGGGGAAGAAGTGGCTTCATTTATTAATGTTCCTAAAGTGTTTTGAGATTATTGGATGGAAAAGAAACAAAACCAACTAAATCCAGAGTCTGTTGTATTCTATACCTAACAGGGAAGAGAGGGACTAAATAAATGTTCTTGTGTTCCTTGAATTTGTATTCTTTTCTACCGATTTTAAAGCTCACCTGGGGGCTGTCAAGCACTTCTAGTAAAGCAGTAAGTTTACTCACTTAGACTCATAGACTTTAAGGTCAGAAGGGACCATTATGATCATCTAGTCTGACCTCCTGCACAATGCAAGCCACACAATCTCACCCACCCACTTCTATAACAAACCTATGTCTGAGTTACTGAAGTCCTCAAATTGTGGTTTGAAGACCTCAAGCTGCAGAGAATCCTCCAGCAAGTGACCCGTGCCCCAGGGCCCAGTTCCTCTTCTCTGTCTACAAGTATTATGGAGTAGCTTCCATATCCTGTTATTTTACACATTGTTTTGACATTTCACTCTACGTAGGTATTTGTGTCTTAACATCAAGCACTAGGAAATGTTACATTTTTAAGAGATGCCATCCCAGACCGTCAGCTGATGCAAATTGGCCAATGGAGCTACACTGATTTACCCAGCCCATCTTCTTCCCTTCCAACAGAAGCACAACATTTTCAGATTAGTTTAAGCCCTTTCCTTTTGGTGAGGGATTTTAAAAGCTGCATATTTATGATGCAAGCACGGTAACTATATATTGAATGGATGTTGATAGAATACCAGTTGCATTTTGGATCGGAAGATTACTACTACTGCTGCTTCTTACAGATGGGGAAACTGAGGCATGGAGCAGTTAGGTGACTTTCCTGAAGACACAGACCAAGGTAGTGGTTGCGATGGGTAGTATCCAAGTCTCCCAATACTTGTTCCAGTGCTCTATCCATTGGTCAAATATTCATGGTGGTTTGGCAATCATGCATTAGCTGAACACCTAGTACATAGGTTAGTGGTTTTGCACTGCTAGCCCACTTTTCTCATCTCACAAGTTTAGTTAGCAATGAGTGTTAATAGGTTCTTCTCTGAAGTATTCCTGATGGTGCATAGGGAACCATTTTACAATTTTCAACATCCTTAGAACATTTTTCCCACTGGTTCTCCATTCCTTGTTAAATAGATTGTCAGCTCTGGAATCAGACACTCCCCATTTATACACAGAACAGCACAGGCAGCAACACAAGTTTCCCCCTACTGTAACTGTCTGTCAGAGTACCTCAGCTACCCCGAAGGGGTGACAAGGTATCTCTGTCTTGGGACCCACCAAAGCCTTGGTTTCTCTGCTTGTATCTAAGGCTCAGATGCTAGTTACTTTGGGTTTCTGATTATGTCAGTCCAGTTTTTAGCAAGGAGTGCACGCTGCCAAATCCCAGCAGACACCCAACACTTGTCTGATGTCAGTAACAGCTGGTTACTATCAACCTGAGCTGGATTTGAATCAGTAACCTACTAGTGAAAGGCTCTGTATCATAATAGCAAGCCACCAAATTAGCTAGTCCCATTCACCTTTTCTGGTTATTCTTTTTTCTCCTCGGGGGAATATACATCTTACTTTTTAGATATCTACTTGTTATATCAAATACTGTACTCAGCCTTAGTGTGCTTATTAGCTTAACATAGCTATGATATTGCAAGTGTAACTACAGCATGATTCCTTATGTATTATTCATTAGTAGGCTTACCAGAATTTGGCAATTTTTAGTTCCTAATAAAAATTAAGACAAACAAACTGGTAATGAAAAGTTTGGCACACAAATAATTCATCTGAGGAGAAGTTTAACATGATCCCTGTATATTATTAATGTGTGAGTGGGTGTGTTCATTATAATATTTAAAGGGACACATGTCTAGTAATTGCTTCATCCAGTCACATGCAGGGGCCAGGACAGAGTATTTCCCATTCTCTCCCCATTCACAATTGGCCAGATGTAGTTTGGAGTTTGGTTGTTTTGTTTTTAACTTCTTATGAAGTATCAGAGATTGGTCACAGCTGGAGATGGGACACCAGACACAGTGAACCACTGCTTTGTGGTGGTACAGAGAATCCTTGTTCTAGATGTTTGGCGGGGAGTGTCTTGCTCACCTGCTCAGGGTCTAGCTGATCCCTAGATTTGGAGTAAGGAAGGAATTTTTTCCCAGATCAAATTGCCTGGGACCTAGGGGTTTTTTTTGGCCTTCCTCTGCAGCATGGGGCATTATTTGCCTTCTTGGATATCTGGGCATATCTCATCTAATCAATTCCCTGTCATTGCAGAGCCCTTGGGCATTGGTGACACCTTGGTCTCTCCCATTCTCTCTCTGATGTACACAACAGGTTAGTTTCCTTAGGACTGAAATGCTTTTATCTAACTAAAGCCTTTGGACCTAATGTAGGAGTATTTGGGTTGTTATGGGCTTGTGATTTACAGGAGGTCAAACTAGATGATATAATGATTCCTTCTGACCTTAAACTCTACAAAATGTTAATTAAATAGCTGGTGCAAACTAAGCCTAGGATTTTCAAAGTAGCCTAAGAAAGTCTTAGGTATTCAAAGCCTATTGAAATGCAACTCCCTTAGGTTCTTTGGAAAAGCCTATTCTACACAGTTGTTAAACTTCCACAAATCTATCAATCATTTGCTAATTAGTTTGTACACTGTTCTAAAAAGGGTTTCAGTTTAGCCCAGTGTCACCTGCCATTTGCACCTAGTCACTTGGACCTGCAATTCGAGTAGATAAACACACACGACCATGTAAATATTTATATAGTATCCTACCAAAACACTTCATTACACACACAATTTCCCCACCAGAGAGAGGAGGAGAGAGAAAAGGAATCGCACATAACACACATAAAAGATGTTAGTCATTACGGCAGGATGTGCAGATGCTGTGGTGTAGAACCTTACCTATATAGAATGAAATAGAATAGAATAACTGATACATATAACTTCTGTGCGCTAAACCAAACCTGCAAAGTTCAATGCAAATTTGTGAAAGCTATGGACAGTGTGACTTTATTTATTACATTTTGATTTGAGACACTTCAGGCAAAGACCCAGACTCCATAGTCTAAAAGTGGACCCATTTTAAAACCACTTTGCAGCCAGTGTGAAAACCTAGCGTGGACATTACTTACCATGTGATGACTATCACCTGCTTGGTAGTCACTGAAGAGTGGAGGGTTACTTGCTAGATTGTACTTGCTACCCTCTTTGAATACACTGATCCTTTGGGCAGTCAGTTTGGCTGACGAATGAAACCTGGATTCTGGTGCCTCTCCAACTCTGTTGAAATGGTCCCCTGACTCAAAGCTGAGGTGGAGAAAATGGTGAGGGGATTCTTCCTCTGGAGGCTCCAGTTCCTGGCCATCTTCATAGACCTGCTTTAACACCCGGCCACTGTATCCCGAAGAGATTTTGAACCTCACTTTGCGGGGTCTTGTCTCATACCTCTGGCTTAGTTTCTTCTGAACCTCATCCATTGATATGGATTTCATGCAGTGTCTCCCAGAAATCAACTCAGCAAAGAGATCTTTGGGTTTGCAAGAAAAGCCTCTTTATTTTCTCCCTACCATGCAATGTATAATTCAGGGTTCCTATTAGGTCCTCTTGTGTTACAGTCAAGCTGACACCAGTGTATTAAATATTGATGGATGCTCATGAATTGGAATGTAATTGTGGTGGTGAAATATAAGGAAAGTTTCACTGAGCTCCCCTGAATCATGGATGAGCTGGTTCACAAACATGAACAGGCATTAACTTGGGAAGAAAGAAATTGAACTGGGACACACCACACTCGGTCTATAGCCATGGGAACCCTCTCTCTGTATATTGTGATCAGAATCATCCCAAATATACCACACGGGCAGCTTTTAATAGTTTTCTGAAAAGGCTGAAAGTTGTGAGGACAAGTTCTCAGGAAAAGCAATCCATCTACTCAAATAGCATATGTAAATAGTTCTCCTTCCCATTCCCACTCTGAAACCCTAGGAGTAAAAAGCTCTATTTCATTTTAATCCAAATGTGTTTCTCTACAGTTTGGTGGAGATCTAATTAAGATTGTCTCTTTCTTTAGCTTTAAATCCCTATTTGTAATTCTCACTGGCTTGCTGGGCCTTTTAACCAGTCTGGTTTTGCTCATCTATTTTTAAAGGCAACCTCCCCGCCACCACAAGAAACCCAGGAGGCCTGATTCTCCCCTGCCCTGTACCTTGTGTAGCCATTTATGCCTGTACAGTAGGTCTGATTTGATACACTCACTTTACACTACATAAGGTGCAAGGCATTTGGAGGATCAGGCCCAAGGAGCCTCACTGCCTGAACTCTTTTCTTCAATGCAGAAAAACAGCAATTGCTATAGCTGTTATGCAGCTATTTTTTTTTCCATGGCAGCTCCAACTGTAAGGCACTGGTAACTGTAGCAAATATCTACAGTATCTGATAGGAGTCCTAGTTTAGCCTCCAACTGAAGCACCTTTAATATCCTGGCATCACAGTGCCCCCCGTCCATATTGCAGCTAGCAGCTCCTCAAGTCTCTTGCCTTTCAACACGAGGGCACTGTCAAGGATCTCTGCCTATGTCTCAGTGGCATGCACTTTACTGCTCTGGTAAAGTAAGTATTGGATCTTACTGTTCTCATTCCCAACTGTGCATTTCAGGCTTTTCTTTCATGTCCAGGGAGATGTACGCTAAGTAGCAAAATGCATCAGCAGAATAACTGTCACCTGGCATTTAAAGATCCTCTAACAATCTACTTATGTGAAGTACACGGAGCAATAGCTGCAATCTCTGCCTTTTTGCTTAGAATCCCTGATATTACAGTAAACTGTCTTCACAATTAAATGTGATTTCATTGAGTGGTGCTTAAACTAAGCTTTCTGTCTGCATCCTTCCCAGGCTATCTTCCCATGGCTGAAAAATAGAGCTTTTTAAAGCAACATGTTCTCAATAGATTCATTATATTATATTATCATGACTACTTTATGAAACATCAGGAAGACAACATATTAACGAATCACTAAGCATTCAAATGGTGCCTGGAGAAAAAATTGTGCAGTAGAGACCTCCTACAAGTATAACCCTGATGTATCAAAAGTGTCTTCCATTTTGACAAGTGCTGCTTTAGTGAGTTTCTTTTCACTTCTGGATCCTTGCAATAAGCAAATATCACCTTCACCACAGGTTTAAATGGCAAGTATTCTGCCCACAGAATGTATGCATATGCCTCATCCGTTTCAAAAACACACCAAAAAGATTGTAATATTCATCTTCATCCCAACCTCCTACTTTGCACAAAAATTAAAAATCCAATCTCTCTGCCTAGAATGAATGTGCTTTGTAATCATGCAGCTCAGATCCTAGTTCATTTCTATTTCAAATTAGATGTCACCACCTGTGTTTGAAATACATACCATATAAACAGAGCCTCAGTATTGTTCCATTTCTTTATACACAAAGACCAACTTACATTAATTTGATATGAATCTTACTTTACAAAGGCACTTTGGTCTGATGATTTTTATTTTAGATTAAGAGAACAGGAAACAAAAGTAAAGAATTGATGACACAGTGCAGTGTGACCATCCCTTCTGTAACAATCTGTACTTGAACATAAAATGGTTGCTGATAAACTCCATAGTCATTTATAGGTGCTGTCCAATTCATGAGAGAGTGATCATTATTGTCTAGCTAAATACACCATACATTCATTTTGGCCCTATTATTTTAGGAATGGAATTATAACTTCATCCTCTCCATTACTACAGCTGTTCTCAAAAACCCCAATGAGGATCAGGGCCCTGTTGCACTTGGCATTTTATCCTATGCATAGTAGATGCTATGAAGAAAGGTCTAAGATGGTTATGGGAGATGAGACAAATGGGGTATCTAGGCTGGCATCACTGGCCCAGCAGAGGGGATAAAGGGTAATGTGATAAGAGACTAGGTCAGATCTGTAGGAAGCAGCAAAGCTAGCTTGAAAGCAAGAACTTGCTGCAGTGGGGAAGGAGGGACTAAAAGTATTCAGATCAGGAAGTGCTCTGGAAGCTAATTTTAGCAGTCACGTGTCTGATGGATTGAAGGGCAGGAGGCTAGTAGGGGCATTGAGAAGGCCAGAAAGGAAAAGTTTAGAGTAACGACAGAGAGAGGCATACACAAGAATTTTAGCTATCAGGCTCAAGAGGAAAGGTTGAATCTTTGAAATATGGAGAAATAATGTCAATGTTTGGGTATAACCTGAATGTGAGAGGAGAAGGAAAGGAAGGAGTCAATGACTGGTTATGAGTCTGAAGGATAGAGTGGATGGGGTATTCACTGTGGCAGAGAATAGGAGAAATGTAAATGAATTTGGGAAGAAATAGAAGGCACTCAGTTTTAGCCACAGGAAATTTAAATGGTCAGTGGAAGAGGACATGTAAGAGAAGGAGAGAGATTCCTCTACTCTTAGCTTCCCCTCCGGGTTCCTCTGCCATAGGGGACAATCCATCCTAAGTTAGGGAAAGGTGTTTACTCAGAGAGGTGAAATTCACCCCTTATGGGTATAAGTGGGACATAGAGTAGCAAACGCAAGAACCACCAGTGGATAACATTTCCAAATGCACCTAAGTGACTTTAAATGAAATTTTAGCTCCTAACTCACTTAGGTGCTTTTGAAAATTTTCCTTGAGCACTTTTGAAAACTTTACCCACTGTGCATATTTTAATACCCTACACTTAGATTTCAAATGCAATTCATTGTTCATATGTTATAAGAAATTTATTTTTATTGCCCTGTGTGGACTTTGGATACTTTGCCGAGAGAATTGGGTGCCGTTTCCCTTTATCATCTTTTTATTGTATTTGCTCTGTGTATTTCAAACCTAAGTGTTAGAAGGTTCTTAATTTTCAGAATTGGCCTTTTCAAATCACCCAGCTATTCTTGCACTGGAATAATGGTGCATTATTCCATTTTATTCCTAGGATAATGTGCTTCCAGCAAGTGGTGTCAGAATGAAGATGAGCAAATTTGGGATGCTTTTAGTTTTGCACAACCAAAACGATGGTGATGTGTCTGGATCTGGGTCCCGTTTTACCTAAAATCTCCAAGTTTGAAGGATGGAGGGTTGAATAAATGACACTGGTTTTTGCCCAACTCTAGCCCTAGATACCTTATACTTAGCATTCTCCCCAAACCCCTAGACTGTCTCACCATCACCACCTTTGCTACTATGCCTGGTGGATACTAGCCAACTTTTTAAGAGGCTTTTCTCTGCAGTCACATAATTTTAAAGCATCTAATCTCTACCTCTTTCTGAATCCTTACCCAGTAAAAAGAAAATTCCCTAGCATTTCTGATCCCACAGGGATGATGACAAGAATTCAAGAAGAAACTTACTTCCTTTTTAGACAGCTACTGGCAAAATCTGACATCCTTAAACTGACCCCACTATTCAGCACACGATGGCTGCTGTTGAGCCTGTGGACTATCAGATTTGACCACGTCAATGTTCTGATGCTCAGTGAATCAGAAACAGGGAAAGGTGACTTGTCTTTCAAACAGGATGAGACAATTTCACTTTACCCATTGAAGCTAATTTTCCTAAAGATATTATGCTGATTACAAGAATTTTGTGTTCTCTCATAATACCAGAGCATGTACTTAGGGAATGACTCATCTCAGACGTCCCTATACCCACCTGCCCGAGGAAGGCCTAAGTGCAACAGATGTCCGGAAGCCATCTTCTCTGCCAAGGAAGGGGGTCTCCCATTATTATAGATGGGCTCAGACTTAAACCAGAAATCCAGTACATGTGCCAAAATACTATACCAAGGAGAATCATTTCCTAAACCCAGGTTTCAGAGTGGTAGCCATGTTAGTCTGTATCAGCAAAAACAATGAGCAGTCCTTGTGGCACCAAGGCTCCTCGTTGTTTTTCCTAAACACAGTGATTCAGCATATTACACTTCCATTTGGCATCAGGGAAAACCCTGTAAAACAGTTTCCCATTTCAGGTTAACCCAACAGACATCGTTCTGTGTTTTTTAGTAGGAATTGAAGAAGCAAAATGTTTACTCTGGCTCCACTTCTGCTTCCATTAGTCAATGGGAGCATTGCCATTGTTTTAATAGGCCAGATTTTACTCATGCTGAGTAGTATTACTCTGCATATATTTATATTGAAGAAAATGATCCAACTGGGAGAGTACGGTACTCCTCTAAGTAAGGGTGGGCAACAGTTGGCCCAAAGAGAGAAGGATCAGACCCTTTTTAGCTAAATTAAAATGAACTAGAAGAAATTTGGTTATTCATTACTAATTTCAGCAAACCTCAAACTGAGCTGGAACTCCACAACATGCTCCAAGAATGAGGACCCATCAGACTAGATAGGTGAAATAATGTATATAATTTGTACGTAATGTATCTCTACTCAGAGATCCTCTTAGTGCAATGAGATTGGGATGTTTACAGAACAAGTGCTGAACCTAAATCGTAATGTTAAGTTGGGTTTTTTCTACGTTAATACAACTGATTTGAGTGGACTAGGTCTCTCTCTTAAAACATTTGCCCAGTGCTAGATTAGAGAGATGAGATTATAAATCACCTTTTCTTCTATGGATCATCTTATAGAACACTGAATATAATCACTAACCCCACCAAGGCACACTTAGCTGAAGCCACATGAAAATCACCTTTTAAATGTAGATAATACATTTCATCCAAATATGCCCCCCAAATAATATGGTATCAGTGAAATGCAGCCACTTCTGCCCTAGGAAGGAGGCGTGAAACAGTGCAAAGTACAGTGCAGGTAGAGGACATTTAGGCTAAGAACGTCACTGCAAGCTTTACCCTTACACAGAGTGTCATGGGACCTTTACATGTTCACACATCAGGACTATAGATGAGCAAATAATTCATTCAGAAATTATTACTCTTTATTACTACTATTAAAGTAGTAACCAACATCTGCATCCCTTTGTGCTAGGTGTTTTACAGAGTCAAAGGGTATGTCTATGTTTAAATCAAACATGTGATTGCAGCATATGTAGACAGGCCTGAGCTACCTTTGACCTAACTAGCTCAAACAACAATGGCAGTGAAGACATGGAAGCATGACCATCCTAACAGCTGGAGTACAAACCCAGGCTTCCGGGTCTGGTTGCATAGCCCAGGCCTCTTTCTGTTTCTACTTCCTGCCTGGATAATTCCTTACATCTCGGAATGAGTTTTCCCATGTGAATACTTAGACCTTCAACAGCTGGTGTCCCTGAATAGTCTCTAATATTTTGTTGGTTCCAAAAACGTTCCTGCCAGTGAACTTATTCGTTATCATTAGGGCGCACAAAAGCTGTGTGAACTGAGTTGAAGCCAATTGATAATTGTGACACTGGTAAACCACATGCCAGCTCTGGCCAAGGCCATAGGCACTAGCTAAGAATTGACAAACCCATAGCTGGAAATCTAACCAGCTCACCTGTATGCTAGTTTTATTCAAAACAGGTATGAGTCTTATAAGAATGTATGTAGTGTTTAGAGCAGTGCTGCCTAAACTTTTCCTATCACGCCCCTTCTTACTAGTAATGAAATCCGTCCACACTTCCCCTCTCCCCCACATTACTGTACGGTAGCTCAGCAGAGAAGCCTGGGATGAAGATGGAGCTGGAGGCAGAACTGGGGATGGGGGAGGAGCTGGGGCTAGAGGCAGAGCTGGCCTAGGGGCAGAGAGGGAATGAGGGCAGAGCTGGGCTGGGGGTGGAGCGGAGCTGCAGCTGTGGCTGGGGCCAGGTCCAGAGCGGAACTGGGGGCAGAGCATGGTTGGGTGGCACTTCTTCCCCACCCCTTATGGGGGCTGGCCTGGGCCCTGCCACGTATCCCTCCTGAATGCTCCTTCCCACGCCCCTGGGGGGCACACCTCACAGTTTGGGGACCACTGGTTTAGACTCCCAGAAATGCTTGTATGTTGCTGCATGCATTAATCTCCTTGTCATGCTGGTATTCCATGCGATAAGGAAATAGGGAAGTTTTGCTTTATAAAAAACTTTGAATATGTTTGCTCTGATCTTGTGAACCCAGGCACAGGAATCATCCCCACACTCACCCATTAAGGAGACCTATCCAGATTAAACGGGCCATTAAGAAACAGCATAGTACAAGGCTTGGTGAATGGCCCTATCACACCTTGGAAATGCTACGTGCAAGGAAGCTCGTCTAGTGGACTGGAAGGCTGGATGCAAACATAAAACAGTCACAAGACAATGTGTTGTCTTTTTGCTGTTTGAACTCTCATAGGGCCAGAGACATTGAATGAAGGCAGAGATCCCCTGAGGTTCGCCCTGAGACTCCCTGGAAAGACATTTTGAATTAACAGATGACCATCTCTGTCATGTTAAGGAATAATAGTAACTCATTTATGTGCATATATTTGCTTCCTTTAACCTGTAAAATGATTATTTTATTTCTGTTTCCTAGTTAATAAATCTTTAGTTAGTTTATTACAGAACTGGCTGCAGGCATTGTCTTTGTTGTGTGATCTAAGATACAAACTGATCTGAGTAAGTGACTAGTCTCTTGGCACTGGAAGCAACCTGAATAGTTGCGATTTTTGGTGTAAGGGACCATTTATCACTAAGTCCAGCTTGCTGGGGTGGCAAGATAGACTGGAGAGTCTGTGACTCCATAGTAAGACTTATTCGATCCAGGAATTCACATTTGTTACTGGCTTGGTGAAATCTAATTATAGAACATATCACCAGTTTGGGGTGGTCCACCCTGTTTTTGACAGTCTGCCTAAGGTAGGCACTCGCAGGTGTGAGTCACTCCAGATAGCATGACAATAATTTTCCTGGAAATTTGTTGCAGTATTTGTGCTGCTCCAGAAAGGAACTTGAGCCCAAATTTTCAAACTGGGTGCTTAAAGTTAGGCACCTAAAGGTAGGCAGTGTGATTTTTGGATGTGCCTGGGGCGACACAGGCCCTGTGACATAAGCGCTAAATTTCTAATCTGCCAGGGTAAGCACCCAGGCCCTGCCCCCACTCCGCCCCACCCCCACCCTGCTTCTTCCCACCCCTGCCCCACCCAGCCTCTTCCTGCCCCCAGCCCATCTCTTCCCTACACAATTCTGCCCCCTTCTCCTGAGCCCTTGATCCTGTCCCCCTGCTCCCAGCATCTCCTGACACTCCAGGCAAAACATCTTATTCACAGTAGGCACTGAGAGGGAGGGAGAAGCACTGATCAGTAGGGCCCACCAGTGGGCAGGAGGCATAAGGGGGAGGATCTGGTAGGGGAGGCTCCTCCTTGCCCATCTGCCCCTCACTCCCCCCAGTTCGCTTCCTCACCCCACTTGCCTGCCAGCCTCACATCCCCACCTCCCTCCTGCAGGCCCCCCCAAAGCACAGGTTCCAGGGTGGTCACTCTGATTCACTGTACCCTAGGGACAGCTCTGTCCAAAGTCCATGGGAGCTGCAGGAGCTCTGCCCCTTTTGCAGACAGAAAATGGATTGCTCTTCATAGTGCACTTCCGCACATTTTCCCCATAAAAAGGGGGCTTCCCCCCTTGGAAGCAAAATGTTATGTGAAATTGCACAAGACTAACTGCAAAAGGTCGAAAGCAGAGCACAAGAACCAAGGAAAATGGGGCAGAGAGCCGCACTTCAGAAAGGACTCATTATACTTTTCTTTCTCGTGATGAAAGTGTTAACAAAAGCAAAACCCAGTAGTTGCAAGGAGGTAGCTTTTCTCCTGCATTAAAGCCTAATAGCAATAGTATGTACTGCTGAAATGGACAGTCCATCCAAACAAAAATATACAGGCTCACCCATGCCCAAACCAAAGCTTCCTAAAGTGCACCTCCTGCTAAGATTTTTGAAAGTGTGGTTATTAGTCTCCTATTTTCCTGCCACGTTTTTATGGAAACGTCTTACTATATAGTGGTAGCTACTGATTAGATATATTTAGTTTCCCAAGAAATGCCCAATGAGTCCTGATGTCAGTGAAAAAAAAAATCACTAAATGATTATTAGTAGCTGCTAATCCTTTTTCTTTGATTTGCTTAAACACCCCAGATCCTTAGTAGTCAAACTTTTTGTTCATGTCTGTTAGAAAAAGGGCCACATTCTGTCCCCATTATCCCCATGCAGCCTTATTAAAGGGAACATGTGTAATCAAATGCAGAATCTGATCCAGTGAGACAACTAGAAAATAACTCCTTATCTTCCCTTGCTCATTGCCCTGGTTATGCACTTACAAAGAGGGAACTGCAAAATGCTATCTGAAATCAAAGAGAGTTGAGAGCACTCAGCAGCTGGCAGAATCAACCCCCTGATGAGAGACTCCAGTTCCATCCTCAGAAACTGAAGGTATCTCTGGTGAAAGTGAAACCCATCATGGTCTGAGAGGTTATGCTCATGACAGCAGAGAAGGGCAAAAAAAACCACATTTGCAACTACAGCACACAGGCTTAAAGCCACTAAGAAACAGAAATCAGTGAAAATTACTTCAAAGTGGCAAGAAACCTAACTCAGAAAACACATCAGAGCTAGTTAAACAATAGTCAGAGAGATGAGGAAGCGTTGGGTCCTATTCCGGTGTTTCTGAGAACATGTCAATTCCTTTAGTGTACACAAGGAGGAGCAATGGATGGAAAATGTAAACTGCTTCAGAGTTCAGCAATGACCTGCATACAAGCATAGGGAGAATGCTGCCAGAGGGCTAGCAAGAGGAAATTCTGATATTCTTTATCTTTAAAATAAACGCCTATAAAAAGACCTACCTTTCCCTCAGTGTGAGAGTGGGCATCTGTGAAAACCAAAATAAGTTCCATCCTTTGCAAACTGCTCCATTTGTGTGTGAACTGAATGCACACTCCTGGGCTTTGATTGACCCTCCAGCATGATGGACCATCTCCGCCCCCTTGAGTAACTCTCTGCTTTTTCTATTTCTCTTCCCCCTGAACTCCTGATTCCAATAGCCTGGGGCAACTGATTAGAGTAGCCAAACAAACAGTGTTTCTGTTGATCTCTCAGCCATGCTATAAAAACCTGCCTTCCTTTTGTGTACCTTTCAAGCTTAATTTTAATTTTGTTCTCACAATGTCATTTTTATGCAATCCTCAGTCAGGGATGTGGACATCAAAGGGTATGTCTACCTTGCTATCAGAGGTGTCATTGCAGCTCAGGTAGGCATACCCACACTAGCTTTAAGCTAGCTTGATATATTTAGCTATTCTAGCCAATAGCAGTGAAGCTGCGGTGGCACAGGCTTTGGTGTGGGCTGTACAAGAGAACTCTGGGTAGGTGGCTGAAGCCAGCACCACCACATCTACACTGCTATTTTTAGCCATGCCAGCTAGATGAAAGCTAGCACAGATAGGCCTACAATCGCACCTCCGATTGCACTGTAGACAGAACCTGAGTGACATCAGTTGTGTTGACATGTTACTGCAGCCACAAAAACAGGCATCAGACTGAGGCCTGCTTTCAAAATCAGATACTCCAATCTTTCATTTTCTCGGTGGCGTGCTCCACTATGAGTAAATTGTGCTAGCAGAACAACCTGTTGTTAGCAAGGTTCTAGAGCAGTTTCCCTTACCAGCATGGATATTGATTTTTTTTTTTCCTAAGGACCAAGGCATGATATAGCCTACCCCTTACACGGCGTGGGTTTAGGGCATGATTATCACATGATGTCCAGACTATGTAACCTGTCTATGCCAGTCAGGGAAACTATGTTACAATCTTGCCAAATACAGTATATTTTCAACCATGTGAACATCTCTCTCTCTCTCTGTCTCTATTCTGTCTTTATTTATTAGACTGATATGAGATCATTTGTATCTAATTCTCCAAATCTCCCTACATTGTAAGGATTAATTTTCATAACAGTAACAGGTTAAAAGAAACACTTAGGAACAGATATCTGAACCTCTGGTCTCATAATGCAATGGAATAAGGATACATTTGAGTTACTTTAACTCTCCTATAAACTGTACCTCAATGCTGAGTTAGGGTGCTTTACCGCATTACAACCCTCCCACTCAGAGCTTTTCCACCAGAGATCTTTGCAATGGATTGAGTTTAGACTGGGTTTACAGCCTAGGTGTGAGGCCAAATGACAGAGAGATTTCAGGGTTTGGGTTCAACAGTGACAAAACCTCATGAGCTGGTCTCTCTACATTTTAATTTAAATTACATCCAAACCCCTGTTTGACTGCAACAAGATTTTTAGGGATGAGAGAATGCATTGTGGCCCAGATCACCGGAAGTACGTGAGCAGTAGGGTTGCCAACTTTCTAATTACACAAAACCAAAAACACTTGCCCCACCTCCTTCTTTGCCTCTTCCCTGAGAACCTGCCCCCTGCCCTTCCCCTTCTCTGAGGCTCCACCCATGCTCACTCCATCCCCCCTCCTTCTGTTGCTCACTCTTCCCCACCCTCACTCGATCATTTTCATCAGGCTGGGGCAAAGGGTTGTGCAGGAGGGGGTGAGGGTGAGAACATCGGCTGGGGGTGCAGGCTCTGGAGTGGGGCCAGGGATGAGGAGTTTGAGGTGTAGGAGGGGGCTCCGGGCTGGGAGAGGTGAGGGGTTTGGAGTGTGGGAGGGCACTCCGGGCTGAGGCAGGGGATTGGGGTGTGGGAGGAGGTATTGGCTTTGGGCCAGGGTGTGGACACTGGGGTTGGGCTAGAGCCAAGGGGTTTGGGGTGCAGGAGGAGGCTCCAGGCTGAGGCAAGGGATTGGAGTGTGGGAGGGAGTACAGGCTCTGAGCTGGGGGTGCGGGCTTCAGGGTGGGGCCAGAATTGAGGGTTTAGGGAGCAGGAAGGTGCTCAGGGATGGGGCAGGGGGTTGGGGCATGGGAAGGGGTGCAGTGTGCAAGCTCTGGGAGGGAATTTGGATGCAGGACAGCTTGGGGCAGGGTGTCGGGTCATGAAATGGGATGAGGGCTCCAGGAGGGAGCTCAGGGCTGGGGGTTGGGGTGCAGAATAGTTTTGGGGTGTGGGCTCCAGGTGGTGCTCACCTCAGGTGGCTCCCCGCAACTGGTGACATGACTCTTAGCTCCTAGGCAGAGGCACGGCCAGGAGAGACTGCACGCTGCCTCCCCCCACAGGCACTGCCCCTGCAGCTTCCATTGGCTGTGGTTCCCAGCCAATGGGATCTGTGGGACCAGCATTTGAGGTGAGGGCAGCACACAGAGCCCCCGTGGTCATCCCTCTGCCTAGGGGCCAAGAGACATATCAATGCTTCAGGAACCCCATGCCAAGTGGACTTTCAATGGCTCAGTCAGCAGTGCTGACCAGAGCTGCCAGGGTCCCTTTTCAACCAGGTGTTCAGATTGAAAATCAGACACCTGGCAACTCTAGTGGGGTACTGGAACAATTTTTGTAGGGAGGGTGCTGATGATGAGTTTGTGATGGGCTGTCTGCATTAAATTCTCCAGAAATGTTTTGAACAAAATCAGTTGCTTTTATTTTATTTTTTTTCCTGTGGGTAATGTGGCAAAGTACCTGTCTCTCCTCTCCTAGCTCAGTCCTCCTCAGCCTGGGAGACACAGGCTTGGGCAAAGCAAAAGCCTTTCACAGTCACGCAGGGTCTGGCTGATCCCTTCTCAGTCAGGCCCTTGTTCTGTTTTCCTCTCCTTCTGGGGAGAGTGCAACCTGCCTTGCAAGAAAAGTTTTGAGAGTTCAGCTGCCTCTACTTGCTGGCAGCTACTCTACTTCTCTTGTCCCCCCCCCCCCCCCCAGCTTCCCTGCCAGGGAGGGTTTAAAAAGGTCTCCAGCCATTGGGGCCAGCTGAAACTAATTACCTCCCTGGTAACCCCTGTTCCAGCTGAACCTTATTCCTCCATGGTTAAGCCTTCTGGGACTAATTACTACCCCACGCTTGGTAGCTAAGTGTCCTGAGTTTGCCACAGTAAATTTCCCTGCTAGAGAGGGGGATTTTTAAGGTTTACCCAAACAACCCCCTCAAAAATAATTAAGAAATGATACAATCAAAGAAACAAAGTCAGCTTGTCATGCTAGTCATCTCCAGGGCCTGGTCAGAACTTGCTTTCTCTGGGAATGAAGGAAGAATGGCCAACAACTTATATTATTGTTTTATTTATCTTAAAAGGGGATGGAAGCCCTGCTTTCAATAGCATTATCTCTTTTCCATAAGCAAGGGAAAGAAAGAAGCCAAAAAGTAGAAAGAGAAAGAAAACATCTAGCATTGAAGTAGGAGCCTGACCTAGGCTTATCTGCTCCTAGGGTTCTTCCCCTCTCAACATCCACTCCATCATTCTGGCCCATTAGCCACTACACCTACTCCCTCCCTCAAGAGATCTTCCCTACCATCCCCAGCCTCCATCATCCCAATCCCCACTCCTTACCCCTCTCTGCTGGCAAGCTGCAAGTCTGTCTCACTTCCCAGTCTCTGCTGCAATTTCAGCACATTGAGGACGCAGAGCAGAACCCAGGTGCTACACCAGCGATGCTCTCAGCCATGTGACCCGCACCACTGGCCTTTCTCTTGCCAAATTAAGTACTTGAATGTGGATGGGGTTGTGCACGCTGCCATCTACTGAATGGAATGAGACCTTCTCAAATGAGTGGCATAGGCCTTCTATTGTTAACAACTATTGGAGACTCAGCATTGCCAACCCCAAGTGTTCAAAAAAATCAAGATTCTCCATCCCCCCATCAAGAGACTGGTTTAAAAATTATGATATTTTAAAAAATAATAAATGTGGTGTTTTTTTATTTGCTTTTGAGTTCTGCTCTGCTGCTGTCATAAAGTCCCAAGAAGCCAAGCTATGCAGCATGTAGCAATTCTAAAGCAACAGGAACCACTGGCTATGGATCTGTTGCAGTATATACATGTTACTTTAAACATCCAGAAGAAAATCAAGATCACCTCTGCCCATCTTGGCTGCACAATATCCTATTTTCATTCCACTTTAACAATCTCCAATATGCTTTCTCAAGGGAGTATTATTTACATTTCATTTTAAAATAATGCACTCCCTTCTGGACAGATGCTAACCTATGCCAATTCTATTCTGAACTGACCTCCATATGGTTTATACTACATTCCCAAATGTCCACTGAAGATAGATTAAAAAGAATTTATTATGTGTAAAATACAGTAGTTGATTATTAAATACTTATTGAGGTCCAATAAATCTCTAATACACACACACACACACACTTAATCCAGCTGCTGCTAAGACATTATATATATGAATCAATTGATATATGTTTAATATTAAGGCTGGTCAAATTTTTTGTCAAAACAGCTTTTCAATGAAAAATGTCATTTTCATTGAAAATGACATTTTTTGAAAAGATTCTATTTTGATAAAAATTTGTCAATTTTGAAATAAAATGAAGTCAAGCACTTTGATAATTTTTTGAATGGAAACATTTTGATTTTTTTTGTTCCAAAACTAATTTTTTTAATTAAAAATATTAAAGTTTTTAAAAGATCAAAATTGGAACTAATTGTATTTTAAATCAGAATGAAACATTGCAATCAAAATTATCAAAAATGAGGTTTTGGAATTTTGTTTCACAGGAAGTTTTGTAATGTTTTGGTTTTGGTTTGGACCACAACAAATTTGGAATTTCCCACAAGATGAAAAATCTGATTCCCGGCCAAGTCTACTCAACATGCAGTATAACCGTTTTTATTAAATCAAAAATGCATACATGCAGGCAAATCTTTGTACTAAAGAACATGGCCAAGTGCTGATTTCTCAAACTATGGTTTATTATGAACCAATAGAGAGACCCAAGTCCCTGAATCTCTGTCACCAAAGAGTGGTCTCAAGACTTGACATTGCAAAGTGGAAATATTTCTGAACCTTCTTTTCTTTGTGTTTAGCTTTACAACAGAAAGACGATGCACTATTAGGGGAAAATGCACCATTGTGAGGAACTTACCTAAGATCCCTGTGCCACTTAAGTCCCCCTGGAATCCTATTTTGACTTCAGTGGAACTATCACATGAGCGAAGTTACGCATATGCTTGTGCTTTGCATGATCAGGCTTCAATTAATCTGTGACTAATCACAGCTGCAGAAACAAAATTTTCTTTCTAGGAACATTCACCGGACCAGAGCTTTGCTAGCAGAAAGGTTCTCACTATATCATGGGGTTGGGGGGAGGTGAAGCCAAAATTATTGGTAATTTTTTATTTTTATTTTATTTTATTTTTTTACTGTTTCCCCAATTCTGGACTGAAGCTACCACAATTAAACAGGCAGACAGTTTTGTGTTTGGCTGCAAGAGTTATGATATATAATAAATTATGAAATATTGGTTTCTGATTTGGGATTTGGGAGTTTCTGTTCTCTTCTGTCCAAGTTTCACTATTGTGTCCATTACTGTGGTTTTGTGTTGTCCTATTATGTTATTATAGCAAATGTAATGCATGTACTAGACATGGATGTTTTATTGTCTATGCTGTATGTCCGGTATCCATCGCCAGAATACAGCAGCTATGTACACTTGGTTGCACTGGTCACATTTCAGACCAACATGATTCATTGTCCTACCACAAGTACAGAGTGAGTTCACCCAAATTACAGCTTCCAAGTATGTGAGACGGCTACTAAAACAGACAACTCACCCCCAGCCTTCTCAGCCTAGGTATTAGTTTTGAACTTTGGAAACACAAGTAGGATCTTCGGTTGCTTGCCTCCCTTCAGAGACAACAACAATAGCAGGTCTGTGTGATGTATTTGTGAGTGGGTAGGAGGACAAGTTGTTAGATCTATAATTTGTAGCAGCTTGGAAGTGGCACCCCCACTCCCTGCCGTCCACAAGCTAAAAAAAAGAGTCGGAGTTCTATGATTTCCCTAGAGGAGGAGGAGTGTGACATCCATTTACAATATACAACATAACAGCAGGCTTTTTCTATATTCCCAAGTGGAACGCTGTCATGCACATGCCCTCGGCCAGCTCTCTCCCCCACCACCTCCCACCTCTTTCTGACACACACACACTTTTAGTATGTGACACCACCCATACATAGCTCCCTTGGTTACAGCCCTGTGTTGAGGGCTAGGCAGAGGTATTCTGGAGCTCATGTTTATGCAGGAGGTGCAACTTATGTTCCCCTAATTAGCGAGCAAGCTCTGTATCGCCGGCTCTTTGGGTTGGCGACAGCCCAGCGGGCACAAGCAAGAAGTAATCCCTGTGGCTCAGGAGGGTCTGGGGATTGCTACTATGGTCAGTCACTGTACAAGAGGGACAGGGTAGCATTGGTGGAGGCTCACTTTACTTATTCAAACCAGAGCGCAGAGAGGCTCCTCTAAGTTAATACTCAAGCATTTCCTTTCCATATCTTTCTCAGACATTTCCATTTGGGGCTGAAATCATCCACATTTATACTCAGCTGGAGAGCGAATTTTTTGGGGCAAATTTGAGTAAAAAATGGCACAGGCATTATTGAGGACAATGAGTGGGCAGGGAAGGAATGGCAGTACTGTTTGGTTTTATTTTTAAATGTTTGCAACTTAAAAATAAAAAAAGAAAAGATGAAATTCTAGTGTCTCTGTTTCAGTAGAACATTGAAAAACGGGGTCAAATCGATTAGAAATACCTATCTGTAAACAGAGGGACATAGTCTCTGTATCTGTAGAACTCAATAGGATGTGGTCCTGAGAAAATCTGTTTTGATTTGGCAATGTACAAGGGCTTTAAAAAAAAAGACTGCTTTGCCCGTGTGCACTGATTGCTGTTTTACAATAACAGGATTTTCACTAATCATCTCCCAGTGTTCCATTGACACTGAGCATGCAGGTGTATATACACTGAATTGAATTTCACGTTTTATATGATCTCTCCATAGTCTTAACTCTGCTTACACAAGCATATGAAAGTTAAGTGGAATTTTTGTTTTTAATATATAGGAATGAATATCCATTATGAAATATAAAGCTGCTAGTGAGGCAAGGCTGAACACAAAGGCAGGTCAATTGATCTAGGTTCTATTCTTGACTCTGCTTCTGATTGTCTGCATGACTTTGAAAAGGCGCACAGTCTGTTTTCCCATTCTGTAAAATGGAATGAGGATATCCATCAATACATTTGAAGTGCCAAGTATCATGATCTTTTACTGGACCAACTTCTATTGGTGAGAGAGACAAATTGGTCCAAGAAAGCTATTACTTCACCCACCAATCTGGCTACAACAACACTTCACACAAGTATTATTATGTAAGACATTGTCTCATAACATCAGAACATGGGGATAGTCAATGAAAAGGTGGCAAATTCAAAATCCATAGAAGGATATGTATTTTTCACACAACATGTGAATAAACTGTGGAACTCACTGCCACAAGATGTCATTGAAGCCTAAAACTAAGCAAGGTGCAAAAAAGGACTGGATATTTATATGGATAAACAAGAATATCCAGAGTTACAATAATTAATGCTGATGAATTTTGGAAGAGAGATATTAAACCTCATGCTTCAGGGTTTAAACACAAACTCCAATGCTTAGTCTCATCCTAATCCTTAGCCAGATGGCAGATTATCCCACACTGATTTAGTGCAAGATGGGTTTTTTGCACCTTCCTGTGATGCATCTGGTGCTGGCCACTGTTTGCAGTGGGTTACTGGAAAGACGGACCTCGACTCTGAATCAGTGTACCTGTTCCTATGTTATGGAACACACAAGAATGTGCAGAAATCTTGCAAAGTTCTTCAAGGAAAGCCTTCACATAGGGCTGGTTAAGGACATTTTGGGCTGTTGTAGTTTATCTTTACAACACCCCAATGGCATTGACAGCCTAGAGAAAACAAAGGTGACGCCTGCTGCAACAACTGAGCTCATTAAGCCTTGACAGTCAGCAGGGCATTGTCCTGCTTCTTAACAACAACAATCCTTTCTCCTTGTGGGAGTGGGAAGACAAATTCCTACGAAGCTGGGCATGTTCATTCTGTCCTCAGTAATTGACTTTTATCTCTCCTCTCTGGGAGGGCAGAAACTTGCATCTGGAGACACAGAAGGGACAAAACATGTATGTTTTGGGACTTGTTTATTTGATCTAATTTCTGAAAAAGCCAGCTGAGTGCACTAGAGACAGAGGGGAAAGGCCAAAAGATTATGGCTTTCTGGCAGACAAAGTTTGTGTGCAGAGATTTGTGGCTACAGTAAATTGTGACAACCATCTGCTTGAGCTCTAGGTATATTGAAGCAGAACGGCGATTCCTGCCCTAACTGTGGTTTCCCAAAATGAAAGTTTTACAACAGAGAAAGTTCAATTTAAAGAAGAACAAAGTTTGCTTTGACTTTAGAAATATATATTGTCATTCAGTGGAAGGCACCCTTTGTAACACAGGAATTGAAAAATAGAACAGGTGGGTACAGGGTGAAACAAAACCAGACTTCGTGATAACTACAGGTAATTTCTCCCAGCTTCTTCTTGCCAGGATGCTGCCATGCCTTCAGCTCCTGTTAACTTCAATGGGAGCTGCAGGCATGCAGCACCTCACAAGCACTAAGCAAGTTGCAGGAACAGAACCATTGTTAATTATAAGTATCAAATGGAAGATTTAAAATGAAAGGGAAGGCCTGACAGATTTATAGCTCCAGATACATAATTATAAGAGGAACATTGCTAAATCAATGGGCAGGCAAGATGGTCTAGGCTAGTAGGCTGAGCATGGTGCACTGCTGGGAGCTAATCAAATCTTGTGTTCTAATCTCAGATTGACTCTGATTTGCTGTGTGACCTCATACAAATGTATCCACATCTTCCTAGTTTCCCCAGAAACAAAGTGAGGATAATACTTACTTACCTCACAGGAATGCTACCGGCATTAAATACTGTTGGGAAAGAGCTTTGAAGATTAAAAGCATTATATAAAATGCAAAGTATTATTATTAATATTATGGTAGCACCTAGAGACTCCAGTTGAGATGAGGGCCCCATTAGGCAATTGACAAACTCTTGGTAAGAGAAAGTCCCTGCTTCTGAGAATTTACGGTCTAAATATACAAAACAGACAAAGGGTGGGAAAAAATGATTTTATAGGTGGGGAACAGGGATATTATGCGACATACCTAAAGCCTAAACATATAGTATCATTCGGTGACTGCAATCTTTACAGGTGCTTCCAGCAGCAGAAAATTTAAAAGAGGAGATGGTGGAGCAGGCTGCACATTGCCACAGAACCACAAAGAACACTTGCCATATTAAAGGGTCCAATCCTGCGAGCTGTTGTGCTACTTTGCCTCCTGCATAAAGCAGTGGGAATTGTGGGTATTCAGCACCTTAAAGGATCAGACCCCACTTTCAGGTAAGCTTTTAAAGCTTCAGAAACCTTCATTCCAATTGTTTGAACCAAATTAGAAAGATTTGCAAAGGGAAAAAGTAGTAAGAGGGTTGGGTTGGAGTCTAGATCCTTATTTCAGGTGCTTTTATGTTCAGTCCTCAGTGCAATTTTACCAAATACCCAAAGCAGATGAGAGGTTACATGTGGCTTAAGAACAATTAAAATAGATTTATTAACAAAAATCAAGATCTATGGGGGGTGGAAATTAGCTCTATCTAGTGTGCATGCATGTGCTCCTCCCTCCCCCTACCACACACACTCTTATTTTCAGAGGTGCTGAACACCTGAAGCTCTCATTAACCATACTGGACACATGGGTCTTCAACACTACTGAAAATCAAGCCCATATTATATACCTGTTTATATCGGTGGGGGAGGAGGGGGATATATGACTGGGGCTGTAGTGAGGTGGACAGACCTCCCTCCTCCGGGGTGAGTGAGAGAGTATTACATGCCCCTTGGAGAGCAGAGCCTAGGCCGCCCTGCCCCCCTCGCCAGAAGGACAGGGGCATGGCTAGCAGTATAAAAGACCACACCCGCAGTCCATTCAGGGGGAAGCCTGCAGAGGGGAAGGACGTGCCGCCAGTTCTGGAGCAGCATGGAGCGGATCCCCCGCCTGGCTCGGCCCAAGCCCCGGACACGGACGACAACTGGCCCAGAGTGCCTGCCACCACTTACCCAGAGGAGCCGGATGATGACTGGACATCAGAGGTACCCACCCCAGGGGAGGCAGGAAGTGGCCCAGGAGCAGCTCCCGGAGGACTGGCTGCAAAACCCCAAGCCCCCGTGTGGGAGTGTTGGATCCCCGCCAACCCCAGGGCATCTGATTCTGCCCCTGCCAGGGCCCTGGGCTGGGACACAGTGGAGCAGGGAGGGCCCGCGTCCCCCTGCCTAGCCCCCTCCCCCCCCGGGTGGCTGACCCTTCTGCCTCTGAAAGGGGCTCTTGCTCTGAAGATGAGTGGCCTCAGCCCCTTAAGACTGTTGTTTGCTGGCTGCCTGAGCCCTCAAGCCCAGGCTCCAGCCTACATTGAGACTAGTGTTTTCTGGCTGCCTGAGCCTCGCCCAGGCTATAGCCAGCCCCTTGAGACTGTTGTTTGCCAGCTACCAGAACCCAGATGGGCTCCGGCCCTTGTTAAGCTGCGACAAGCTTGGTTGTGGGCTACCGCCAGCCCTTCAGTGACCTCCCTCCTCCAGGGTGAGTGAGATAGTGAGTATTATGGGCATAAAGACTCACCAGAAGCACTGAATAGAACTGGAGTGAAAAGAAATCTCTAATGTTCGCTTAGAAAAATGCAATTGAGATATGGCAGGAATTGAGGTGGTGGGAGGAGAATCTATTTTGCTTTTCCTTGTATCTAGTTTCTTCAATACAGAGCAGGCCATTATTCCCCTTGCTACAAAGGCGGCACATCAGGATATTAGATCAAAAGCAGGCATCTAAAGAGAAGGTCAGCTGATAAAACAAGGGACACTGATGCCAACAGCACAAATTAAAAAGGTACTATTAAGTTCCTTCCCTTGCCTTCCTGTTCCACTTCCAGATAGGACATTTTGTTATAACTTAGAACTGGCAGATAATTAGGGGAGCCCTCATGATTATATGATGCCTTATTGAACTGAAAAATGAGGAAGTGTTTACTTAAATGTTATATGCTATTACTGTAGGGCTCAGTCTTCCCGTATACTGAGCCCCCACAAATCCCATTGAAGTAAAGGGAAGACAAGATTGCTCACCTCCACAGGAATGCTCAGCACCTTGCAGGATAAAACCTTGCAGAACAGCAAATCTGCTAAATGATCTCTAGGCATATTGGACCCATTCCTGCTCTTACTAGAGTTAATGGTAATATGCCCATTGATTTCAGTGGGAGTAGGAGCAGGCCCATTGGCTCATGGGAGGAGACCACTAATAATTCTGAACCCAAGTATTGCTAGAAAAAGGAAGCGTGGGCTGAAGTAGATCCAGGGCTGGCCTTACCATGAGACAAACTGAGGTGGCCACCTCAGGTGCCAAACTGGGCAGTGGGGGGATGCCATTAGGACCCAGAGTGTAGAAAATTGTCTGCTTCTGGTGCATATGTATTCTCTCTGCTCTAGATGCACACAGATGGTGGAGTGCTGTGATGGAGGAAGGAGGGCACAAGAGACATAATATGCAGGTAGGAGAAAAGGTGAGAGGGAATAACAGAAAGCAGCAGGAGCTTCAGGGAGAGAAAGGAGGAGGCGCCTCTTATGTACCTCTCTAGCACCCCCAGGAGCCTGGACTGATTAACACCAGCTTCTCAGGGAGCTTCCTGTTTCCTCCTGCTTCCCTGAACCCACTTAAGGAGAACAGGCAGTCAACTGAAGTAGTAGGAGCCAGTTAGGCCTTAAAACGCTGATATCTTCCCTCAGTCAGGCCCTGCTACCAGCCTGCTTATTTGTCCCCTTCAACTGAGTGTTGGGAGCCACTATAGCTGGCACAGAACAGCAGTCATGAGTGAAAGAAGAAAACACCCCTCTGGGGCAGCATTCAGAAAAAGCAAGCAAGCAAGCAAAGGAAGCTTTACTAGCTAAGCAGGAAGGAGCTCTCCTGAGATACATAGACACAAATGTTCATGGTGAGCCTTCCGTCCCCAGTGAGGATGTGAGTGGTGAGGAGATGCCAGATCTTCCAGTAAATCAGAGTGCAGGTGACCTGGCAGCTACTGCAGCATCCATATCTCCATCTCAAATGGATGCAACCATGCATATTCCTGAAGAAAAGTGTAAATCAGAGAAGAGTGTGGTGGAGGTACAAGAAACAGCTGCTGCTGAGTTTAGTTCCTTAAGTCTAGATGATCCAGGACTGTGGATCCACTTGAGCAGTAGCCTGGTGGACTTCCTTGTACTGCATGGGCCACAGCAAGTGAAAAATTTCATGCTCTTCAAAAGACAAATGAAAATAGAAGTTTCCATCTAACACATTACTAGCATGAAAACCCCAGTGATGACAAAGTGGAGAGGCCATGGTTTATGTCCTCAGAAACTCAGAATCCTGCACACTGGTTTTGTTGCAAACTCTTCCAGTCTAATGTTCCAGCCACATTGGGTTCTACAAGAACAAAGGACTGGAAAAATCTGGCTAGAAGTGTGGCAAGCCATGAGAAGGCAGCAAATCACCAGAGAGCATTCCATAGGTGGAAAGAGCTTGAGATGAGATTAAGGTTGAAGGCCACCATAGATGATCAGCATCAAGAGAAGATTGCATCAGAGTCTCTTTACTGGCAAAATGTTCTGAAAGGTTCGTTGCCATTGTGAGAATGCTTGCTACCCAAAACCTAGCATTGTGTGGCACTTCAGATCAACTGTATGTGCCAAACAGTGGAAACTTCCTTAAAATTGTGGAGCTGATGGCTGAGTTTGATGCAGTACTCCAAGAGCATCTAAGAAGAGTCACCACCTAAAAAATGTACACACACCACTACCTTGGAAAAACAATTCAAAATGAGATCACATAGTTATTGGCAACAGAAGATTATGGCAGATCTGAAGTCAGCAAGATATTACTCTGTTATTCTGAACTGCACACCTGACATCAGCCATATGGAACAAATGACTTTAATGGTGCATTTTGTAACATCAGAACCTAGTGAAAGTGTCCTGCAATGGTGACTGTCAAAACATATTCTAGAATGTATTGACATTGATGATACCACAGGAGCTGGTATGACAAATGTGCTTCTTAAAAAGCTGGAAGATATGGCAATTGCAATAGCTGACATAAGAGGTCAGGGCTACGATAATTGTGCCAACATAAGAGGAAGGAACAGAGGAGTGCAGACACGGATCCGAGAGTTAAACCCTCAAGCTTTTTTTTGTCCCATGCAGTTCTCATTCATTGAACTTGGTGGTCAGTGATGCAGCGTCAGCTTCTATTGAGAGTGCTGAATTTTTTAATGTAATTCAAAGCATCTATGTATTTTTCTCTGCATCGACTCATCAATTACAAACTTTGAAGCAACATCTGGGAACATCCTCTCTGACACTGAAACCACTGAGTGCCACACGATGGGAAAGCCGCTTAGAGGCAATAAAGCCTATCAAACACCAAATTGGGAAGACAGATGATGCCATAGTTGCCATTATGGAGGATAGTGCTATGACAGGAACTGTTCGTGTGAGAACAGTGGCAGAGGGAAATGGAATCACCAGAAACATACATAACTTCACATTTCTGTGTGGCTTAGTGTTGTGGCATGACCTATTGTTTGAAATAAATGTTCTAAGCAAGAGACTCCAAGGTGTTGACCTTAATATATCTGGAGAAATGGAACAACTGGACAAAGCAAAGTCATACCTACGGTCTTTCTGGTCAGATAAGGGATTTCAAAACATTCTGAAGAATGCACAGAAGTTGGCAGAGGAACTTCACACTGAAGCTATTTTCCCACCCATCCAATAAACAAGAGTCACAGAAGAAGACGACATTTTGATTACGAGGCAGGGGATAATCCCATGAGAGACCCCAAACAATTCAAAGTTGAATTCTTTAACCAGGTGCTAGATTGTGCAATGCAGTCAGTTGAAGAACATTTCATGCAGCTCAAGGAACACAGCAGTATATTTGGGATGTTGTATGATATTCCAAAACTCCTCACTATACCTGAAGAAGACCTACACCAGCAATGCAGGGCATTAGAGACAGTGTTAACACAGGGTGACGTGCAATATTGATGCGAGTGATTTAGATGATGAACTGAAAGCCTTTTCAAGATATATTCCAGAACAGCCTTTGGAGTTGATCCTGCTGAAATGTATGTGCACAAATAAGATGACTACCCTCTTTCCAAAACGCTTTTGTTGCTCTGCGCATATTTCTAACACTTCCTGTAACAGTTGTCAGTGGAGAATGCAGCTTCTCCAACCTGAAGTTAATAAAAACACATCTACGCTCCACAATGACACAGGAGAGGCTGGTTGGCCTTGCAACCATCTCAATAGACCATGAGCTGGCCCAGATTGGACCTTCAGCAGGAAGCAGTTCAAATCTTTGCAACCAAGAAGGCACAGAAAGCACTACTTGGATTATTCAAACAGATTAAAATGCCAGTGTTTACTATGCAGACAAGAAAAGTTACATTTGTTGTTCAGGTGTTTGGAAGTTAAGTGTTACTTAAAAATTTTTAACAAGGCATTTTAAGTTGTTAGTTCTTCTTTATTGGGGTTGGTAACAGAGCAGTACCGTGAGAGGAGAAGAACAGGAAGAAGACAGAACTGAGACTTTTCAAAGTTTTGGCCCAATCGAGGGAGTATGGGGGAGTCATTTGAGCTTCCCACCTCAAGTGCCAAAATGTTGTGGGCCAGCCCTGAGTTGTTCCCATGGAGCACCTCTGAAGTCACTGCAGTGTAGGAAGAGGGTAAAGCGAAGACTCATTCCCATCCAACCCACTTGCAGAGATCAGGCCCAGCTCTAGGTTTTTTGCTGCCCCAAACAAAAAAAAATCTCAAAGCAAAAAAACAGAAAACCTCCCAGAATGCCACCACGAGCGTGGGCTGGTTTGCTGGTGCCTAGAGCCAGTCCTGGCGGAGATACCCAGCACAGAGCTTGCTACCCCACTTCCAAAACTCTCTCGGCTTGATTCTTCATTCTGTCCAGTCTTCCTAGTCCAATCTCAGTTGGGACTACGATAATACAAATAAGGATAATGTAAGACAGCTCAGGTAAATTTGAGTCTAAAAATGAGTCATATATCCCTCCAAATGAGAATACATGCAAAGCTAGTTATGAAACCTAGATTCAATCAGAAGTGACTAAAACATACCCTAATAATGATTTTTTTTATTCCTGGTGACAATAATAGGATTTCCACATCCATAGCAACAACAGGATATGGCCCATTATTTTGCAATAAATGAATACTAATTGAAGCGTAAAATGTATTTATTGAGCTAAAGAACTTGGTCCTATAAAATGTAATACCTACCACACTGTGATAAATTCTCAAAACTTATTTTAATAATTGATTAGTGTTTAATGTACCATAACTGTAATACCCAATCTAAATTAAATATCTTTTTGGGAACCTTAAAAAGTGTTACCAGTATGTTCATAGATGCATGTCTTGTTTTGTTTTTAAACTATCCTATAATACCTTAAAGATGTGGAAACTGTATCCTTAATGCTTTATTCCCTTTGAAATAAACGTCACAATGTTACTTTTTTCCTCTTACTCTATGAATTTTAAGCATTTAGAATGGTATAAATTAGCTTTTTTAAAAAAAATATATATCATTTGTGGAACTCACTGACTTATGATGGGATAGAGGTAAATAGCTTACCAAATTTCCTTAAAAGAATTATACATTGATCTGAACAAGACAACCACCTGTGGTTACACTGACTGTGCCAGAGTCACAAAGGGACTTCGGCATTGCAAACCAGAGCATCACACCACCTACCTTTTAGATGCTTAGAAAATCATTGGGATTCACAGAGCCTGGAGCAGGCACTCGGCTCCCTGTACAATGAATGGGGAGAGAGAGAGAGAAAGGTGCCTAACAATGGGATTCACAAAAGCCAGCACAGTGAGTTAAGAGCTGCCTAAGCTAGCCAATGGGAGATGCTGTGGTGAGAGATATATCCTAAACCCTGCTCCTTTCAGGGAGAAAGGAACCTAACTTTAAACACCTTTCTCCCCTCTACTTGAAGGGGAGAAAGACCCATGTTCAAAACCTAAGTGAATGTCCTAACCACTGGGCTAAAAGTCAGATGGTGGGCACCACCGCTACCTCCTCTTCCAAAGGGATTTTGAATGGCATGCAATCTGGTAGGTAGCCTCTGAGCATGCATGCAGAATCGAGCCCCACAGATGCCCTTCCTATTTTCCCATGCTTTGTGAATCACGACGGGGCTTAGATATCTTGGTGGCTAGAGTGAGGCATCAGTGCAAATGCCGAGAGGCAGAAACATAGGCATCTAGGGAACTTTTAGCCTGAAAATTTAGGTGCCAAGTAGGTTTTTAGGTGCCTACTGGGTTAGGCGGCAGCTGAGCAGGGGTTTTGTAAATGCTAGTGGCACCTAAATGTTGGACTTAGGAGTCTAAGTCCCTCTGTGACTTTAGCCCCCTATATGTAAGTGATAAGATATCACAGTGCCCATGCTTGAAGACAAAGCTGATCACCAGAGTGGATCAGAAAGTGAATTCCCACTTCTGATAAAATATAACAAAGAGAGAGGTGCCATTGGAGAGTCTGCTGCCTCCATGACCAGTGCTAGAAACAGGGTATTAGTCTATGGATTATTGATCTTTTCCAATATGACAAATCTAAACTCTTATAATGCTAAGTTTGACTGCTGCCTATTTCTGAGACTGCATCCATTTTTGCAGGGGGAGGGATAGCTCAGTGGTTTGAGCATTGGTCTGCTAAACCCAGGGTTGAGATTTAAATCCTTGAGGGGGCCACTTAGGGATCTGGGGCAAAATCAGTACTTGGTCCTGCTAGTGAAGGCAGGGGCGTGGGCTCAACGACCTTTCAGGGTCCCTTCTAGTTCTAGGAGATATAACTATCTCCATATATAAAAAATGTTCTTTGCTTCATTTTGATTAAAGAGTTTAGCAAGGAGGCTTTAAAAAGCAACAAAGAGTCCTGTGGCACCTTATAGACTAACAGACGTATTGGAGCATGAGCTTTCGTGAGTGAATACCCACTTCTTCAGATGCAACCGAAGGTGCCACAGGACTCTCTGTTGCTTTTTACAAATCCAGACTAACACAGCTACCCCTCTGAGGCTTTAAAAGTGGTTCCTGCCTTTTCCCAGAAACAAGCATAGTTGCATAGACAAGAGAAAGATCCAAATTCTGATCTCATTCGTGCAGTGCAAGTCCAGAACAAACTCCACTGAGATCAGAACATCAAATCAGGATCTAGCTCATAACCAAAACCATGGTGCAGGAATTTATTTCCAGAACTTGTTTATGAGTAGCAGTCAGGCGGTGAGAGAGTTAACAGGGCTGGACACGTAAGTTGATCTGTCAGTGAGTAACATACATAGTTGTTATGTTAAAGTTTTCAACAGGGTTGCAATTTGTGGAGAGAGCGAGCGCTTATCTTTTGAGCTGTGCAGAGCTGATTTTGCCTTGGAAGGGGGACGAAACACAAGGTTAGTGGTACTTCAAGAATTAGCAACCTGCTCTAGTTTCCTTTTGGGGCAGACATCTTCAAACACAAGCTTAACAAATGAAGTTATGCTGTTTATAATGTTACTTATCCACGGGGAAATATTCCAGTATAGATTGATCAGGATTACTAGGCAAAGTATCCTACAAAATCTTTGTATTTAACTGGCCACGGGTACTCCACTGGATTTTCAGAGAGGAGGATTCAGGGTTAGCAATATTTGTTTCAGCATCAGAGGGGAAATGATTCCTGGTAAATAGGATCTTATTAGGTTTCTTTTACACACACACACACACACACACCCCTCTACTGTACAGAACTGTACTTGTTTTCACAAGCCATAACTTGAATCCAAAATGTATCCATATTTCAGTGTAAACCAACATACAATTGTAAAAGGAGCTAAACCGGTTCAGTGACTTTACATTGTGGGAGGGAATGACAACTTCTCAGGCTGTTTTGGATAACCGAAGCAAACAGTCTAGGTGAGGATGAAATTGCAGAGCTCCTTAACTAAAGTAATACTAAAATCCTTAACTAAAGTCTCTCCTCTAGGTACAAGAATTATGTTTGTATTTGGGTGACTTTTTTTTAATATAAAATTGCTGCCAAAACTAGTAGAAAGAAAGCTAATTAGGAAAGATGTTAAAAATGAAACAGCGTGGGTGTGTGTGGGATTGTGTGTAACTAAACTGCTGTGTTAAGATTGAACATATTTACTCTCGACTCTATGGGATATTTACCAGAGGATCTCTGCTCCTGATCTAGTTGAAGTATTGTTATATTATTCATAAATTAACATTAGAATAGGCTGCAAAGCATTACAGCAAAGTTTTCCTATAGTATATGTGAGAAAGAATGTTCCTGTCTTGCCTGAGTTGCCCTGCTTTGGGTCACAGGCATGAATTAGTATGGTTGCCTCAATCTGAGCTATGGTTATTTTATCTACCCTGACGAACAGAAGCTTGGTCTCTCCTGCAGCAGACTTGAGCTTGAATACAATTCTTCTCACTAGTACTGAATCACAAATGACTCACTTCAAACTTGGATGTGCGAGCAAAGTATATATTTGCAAATTGGCTCGATGAGACATTGCTTTGCAATGTAGGTGGGATAGGTTTCATGCTGTAGCAGTCAAATTCGGTTCTTTTTTTCCCCCTCCTCCTCTCTTTTCCTTCATGCAGGATGGTTTTCTGAGTTCAGGATTTCAGTGTCGTTTCTGAAGGTACTGAAGCATCTGCTACCCAGTGCTTTGGTGAATGTATCATGTGGACTTTCCTGGCCTCACATGAGACTGGAGTTCTTCACTAAAGATGGATGATTTCGCTTTACTTGACCTGTTGGAATGTCCTGTGTGCTTTGAAAAGCTAGATGTCACAGCCAAGGTGCTACCATGCCAGCATACCTTCTGCAAGCCTTGTCTACAGGGAATATTGAAATCTCAAAATGAGCTGAGGTGTCCAGAGTGCAGAACTCTAGTCTTCTGCAATATTGAAGAGTTACCATCCAACTTGCTTCTAATTCGCTTACTGGACGGTGTCAGATATGGACAAAATGTTATGAGGTTTGGCTCAGTCCAAAGATCTCGGGTCCTGACCTCTCCTGCCTCAATCAGGAGAGACAGGAGAGACCCAAGGGGTTTACAACTTAATCAGTACAGGCTGGCACCAAATCCTAGGATCCAGGTGGAAGGGGTAAGGACAGTCCATGTTTCTTAATATCTTCATAGGCAGAAAAAGTTGCATCATTATGTGTCAAGAACTATGAAAGCCTTCATGTTAAATGCAGAAATACTTAAAAATAGGAGAGATTAAGCTACTTGATTACAAATCTGCCTGCTGTCTCCCTGTGATATTTAGCTATTTTGAGTTGATCTCTGCAGTAACATCATCAAATCTCAAGCTTATCAAAAAAAATAACTTGTCTTTCTGAAAATCAGGTTGCAAAATTTTCAAGAAAACAAATTTTCATCATGAGTTTTCTGGTGCTTGCTAGTTTCAGTTGGGCCAGAAATAGTGTGTGCTCTGACTTGCAGATAATATTTTGTTACATATATCTCCCATCCAAGAATAACTCGGGAAATGCAGAATCATGGAAGATAAAATGAAAAGTCTTTTCAATTTCTATCTGTTGACTGAGACCGGTCTTTTTTTCCCCCCCTTCAGTGATTTTACCAGTTTAATTTTAGAAGTCCCAAGTGGCTTTTGCCACATTCCATAAGAGCAGTTTTTTCTTATATATTCAACTCATGTTATTTGATCCTTTGAATAGGTTTGTTTCTGTCTGAATTTGGTGTACTGGTTGACATTAGATATTATTTAACCTGCACTGGATTCCTTTCCCTAATTTGTCATTGCTTGGATTCTTAAGCACTCTTCATACAATGCTGATCTAAATCCTTTTCATAATACTCCAGAACAAAGGGCTCTGAAGGTACAGAGTATCTGGATAGAATGATTGTTAGA
This sequence comes from Gopherus evgoodei, assembly GCF_007399415.2. Lineage (NCBI taxonomy): Eukaryota > Metazoa > Chordata > Testudines > Testudinidae > Gopherus > Gopherus evgoodei. The sequence continues at coordinate 18,015,015 of NC_044329.1, forward strand.
GACATGAATTTACAAATGTATATGCAGTGAAGAAACACGCACTTGTATGTGCGTAGTGTTTATGTAACATTTACGTTCAAGCATATTTCTGTATACATTTAGAACCGGGTACAGTTTGTTATACTGTACCCTTTATAAGTACAATTTGGTAGATGCATCCCATTGAATCTCACAACTTCTGTTGAGTTAGAAACTCATCTTGCATGTGTGGCACTTTAAAAAATGATCTTTGGAGAATGAATCTCAGATTTTTCCCTTAGTGTGAGAAAATGTGACATTGTCTGAGAAGTTTATGCACTGGACCTCCTTCTGATGTGGCCACCAAAGAGCTGTGCTGCTCAGGGGAATGGATGGCTGTTATCATCAGTAAATGGTTCAAATCCAGCACAGTTTGGTGGCAGTGATCCAGAATTCCTACTCCCTTGCAGCTGTTAGGTGTGTATGAGCTGTTGGGTGTATCTTCATTCCAATTTCCAATGGACTAATGTGGCACGGTGACATTAGTGGCATCCCATTGCAGCCTTAACCAAGAGTCTGAATTTTCCTCAGTTATAGCAGTCTGTTTCTTTAAGGACAGGGTTGACATACGTCACAGAGACAGTATTTATTTATTTATTAGTATGGGTAAGTGTGCATTACCGCTATGTGTTCTTGACCTGATCTGTAGTAAATGAAGTGCTAGTGGTTCCAAGACTGTCAATCCACAACCTTTCATCAGCCCTAAATTCATATGATAAATAAGTAAATAAATACATACATACATACACACATACAGAGGAGCGAAATTAGAAGACTGGCCTCCATTATTATATTGTTACATTCATCTTGCATGCTGCAGCAAATGAAATTTTACAATTGTTTGGTCACTTGCAATCTCCTAGTGACAGTAAAAAGTGAAAGGTGAGGGTTGCTCAAACACCAGATTCTTTGCAAAAAAAACAAACCAAAAAAAAAAGGAAGACATTTTATAAGCTGCAAATCCCACTGGAGAGCATTAGCAGATTTGGTAGCTGATCTATGGCTATTATTGTAATCCCAATGGGGTTATTAAGCAAGCACACTGGCCTTATCGCTGCCAGTAGTCATCTTTCATTTTCATTCCGTTAGGTCGCTGGCCAGATAAGAAACCAGAGCCAGTCAGCATGGAGGAAATCAAATCACCTAGTTCTCTTGCACAAATACCTGTTTTGCCACAAAATATATTTAACCCAGATCAGGCAAATTCTGGCTGCAACTCAAACCCAGTTCCAACCATCGTAGACTAATCACAGCCCAAATGGCCTAAACTGCAATATTCATAGTGTGATTTGTTGAGTGGAAGGCACAATACCATAAGAAAAATCAATCAATCAATCTCCTGCTATTTACTTTATCATTTCATTCTTTAAATTGTTGTATGAGTGAACACAGGGCAAGTGAAGAGTTAGTTAGTCCTAGGGACTGAAGTTCTCTAGCCATGGAACAAATACATTAGATAGTGTATGTGCAAACTTCCTTTGACAACACCCAAATCAGAGAACACCGCCTGGGCATTTCAGCCTCCATCAACATGTAACCCTGGGCTGCTATATGAAAGCTGCCAATGAGAATGACAATCAGTGGCATGGCCAATGATGGGTTATCCAATGTAAAATAGCTCCTCACTAGGAGCTTGAATTAATCATTGATTATTTGAGAGGCTACTAGTCACTTATCAAATAGCAGTCGTTTTCAGCCATCATCACTATGGGCTGAATTTGCACCTTGTGGTGAAAAGTTTCATAATTTATCCTGTTCAGAACCCTTGTGTAATCCAGCCCCCATTGAAAAGCTTAATTCCTTTTTATGATCATCTTACTCTTTTTTCTCCGTATGCTTTAGATTTTACTTAGCTCTCAGGACAAGTAAAAACTTGTTACTGATATTGTGCAGTGGTGCATTCAGCTATTTGCTGCTGCCAAAACAGTTAATATGAAATTATCCTTGGGAATCAGAATAGCTGGTTAGACCATTTTCCTGCTGGCTAGGGAAGAGTCTTAGACAACAGGACTGTGATGTTCTGTATGTTGCTCTGGCACTGCCTCATTGAGTAAAACTGAGGAAGTCACTTAACTTCTCCATGCCTTAGTCTACCCATCTGGGAAAAGGGTAGAACAACATATTATACAAGAGTGCTATAAAGCTTAACTTATTCATATTATAAAGCACTTTGAGATCCTCAGTAGTAAAGTGCTGCAGAATGCAACATGTTTTGGTAGCTCAGTATATATACACAGCACTGACATATTTCCTTAGCTGCTGTATCAGGTCACTCTCTCACACACACACACACCCCTAATTGAACCAGCCCTTAGTGACAAGAAGCTGTTAACTGTAAAACAGTAACAATTAACCTCAGGTGTGCTTATAATATAAAAATTCAAGACTAAGAAATGATGGATGATCTTCTGTCTACATCATGGGAGTGTTTGATTTTATGTCCTCTAAACACCAAGATAAATCACAGTAATCCGAGGCCTCCATAAAAATGTATGTGGATGTTGCCCATGTTGTGAACATAGCTATACAAAGGGAAATGGTTTTCTGGTTAAGCAGATTAGCAGAAAGGATAGTCTTCTGGTCACAGTACAGGAGTAGCAATCGGGAGGTCATTTCTGTTCTCCCATCTGTAGAATGGTGGTCCTTACCTAGCTCAGAGGTCCTGTATGTTGTGAAGCTAAAATTATTTGATGTTGGTAAAGCACTTTTAGACCTTGGGCTAGAAGGTGCTGAAGGAGCCTTTTCCAATGCCCACTGAAGTCACGGGGAGTCATTCCATGGGCTTTGGATCAAGCTTTAGATGTGACTAGCATTATTATTATATAGCTAGGATGAAGGAATTTTGAAAGACAGCTGCCTAGTCTCTTAGGTATTTTTAGATCTAATAGCTGTAGAAGAACAAGTTTGAACTTCTGAGATGATTTACCTCTCTCCTGACCCTCTCCAGCAGCTTTCATAATGTTCTTGAAATGACTTGATTACAAAAAAAAAAACAAAACAAAACAAAAACCAACGGTTTAACGATGAGTAGTGAAAACCTCTGGGAAGATGCAGAGAAATCTCTTGAAGTCTATTGATTTCTAGCTCACTGTTTGCATTCAGATGAACTGTAACAATGATTCAAACTGGTGACTCTTCTCAGGTTAAGATTTCTGAAAAACAAGCCATTAGAGCCGGTGATAAAGAGTAATTCCTAGGAGAAAACTCACCAACTACTTTCTCACCACTGAAATTTTCCATTTGATGCAGAGTAACACATGAGGCTGCCCTGGCCATTCTCCAAGATTTTTTTTTTTTTTTTTTTTTTAAGAACTCCTAAAGAATCTTTATCATCATTTTAACCTTCCCTGCCCCTCCTCTCTCCTGCCCCTGCCACATATTCACAAGGAGAGAAACCAACTGCCTATATACCTCTTCTGTCATTCCATATCCTTCCCTACACCTCCCCAATCATATTTAATCCTTTCCTCCATCAGCACCAGGCAGACTCGACACATTCCTGCAGTATAACAAACAACTGTCTTCCAGATCTCAGCAAGCAACCCACTTATGGATTGGATCTGTGAGAACAGTTTTGCACATGGTGAAATTAGAGGAATTCACCTCAGTATTGTTTTTACAATGGAGGCCGGGGGTGAGCCAGACATCTTTGGGGCACATCCGCTAGGTACCATTAGAATTCCTGAGAAGGTAGCTCTTGAGGGAGAGTGGAGAACATTTTAGTGGAAAATAATGTTGCTCATTTGGGGCGTGATCCAAAGCCCACTGAAGTCAATGGAAAGTCTCTCATTGAAATGAATGAGCTTTGGATCAGGCCCTGAGATAGCTCAGTGAGATTAGCATCTCATTTTTGTGAGGATTGTAGTGGGGACAGCTACAATAGTTCATTACAAGGGTAACATCAGTCACTTGCTTGTGTGTGCATGGATGCAGTGTCCATGTATGACTGTAATAGTGAAGGTCAGTGATGCTCAATTGGAAGTTGTCTCCCTCCCCCACCATGGGAAGCTGTGCATCAGCCTCAAGGTACTTCCTCTTACAAGGCTAATAAAATAATCTACTCTGTTCCATGCCTCACTGCATCTGAGATGTGTCATGAAAGGCAGAATATGGAACACATTTTTCTTCCACTTATGAAGCCATCCTGCAAACATACCCCCTTTAACACTATGGCGCTGAGACAGATGGAAAGAGCTTAGAGCTGGGCACAAGGCGACCAGTTGCCTGGATTCTCAACTCCTGGCAAGGAGCCTCTTGTTGCCACTCATGCTCAGCAAACTGTTGCTCCTCTGCCTCTTGAGCTCAGGAGGAGTGTCCATGAAGCCAAAAAACTAAAACAAATCCCATCACCACAGAGCAAGCAAAGAATTCAAACCATTCCAAGCGCAAAGTGCGTACGAGCCTCAGCAGAGCTCCTGAAATATTGTTATCTAGAGACAGACCATAGCCAAGAATTTCACAGCCAGAGCCAAACTCCTACAAAAGGAAATGGTATTTTATAGTTCCAGTGCATCTCTACCTATTTTTCACCTGGTGGTACCTAAATCATTTTTATCCATGCTCTGCGCATGTGAATACAATGTAGTATGTTGTGTGTGTTCATTCATATATAATACATATGTGAATCATTATACAAACACCATGGAAATGGAGCCACTTCTGAAGTGGAGGACACAGGCAATTTAATATTGCACAGCTTACTGCTCAAGATCCAGCAGCAGGAGGAATTTTTGCAAAGGAAACCAGGGCAAACCTCAACTGTTACAAAGAGTGCCGTGAGATCTTTAATGCCTATGCAGAAGGCATAAGACTTTTGCTTTTAAAAGTGTTATCTGAAAGATCCCCACGCAATAAACTGCATGGAACTCAATCTAACAGAGGGCTAAAGGATTTGCTGGGAACTGAATGCTAGGAAGTGTAAATAATTTAGCCTGGATACTTTAGACTGTTAAAAGCCATCCTCTCCATGTGCAATATATGGTTTCTTTCTAGGTGAGGGCATACTTCACAGCTCAGGGGGAAAGCTACAGCGTGGATACACACTAAATAAAATACATTTTTGACAGCCGTGAGAAGCGTGAAAAGTTTCTGCGTGGAGCACTATGCATGAAGCTTCCATAGTCCTCCAAAGTGTACAGGGCCAAACTATACCCCAAACACAGATATCCTGTTCATGAATCACGCCACTAAACTGCTATTTGGGTGATGAATATTATAGTGCAAGGAAAATACAGGGGGAAAAAAAAAAGCCAGAGCCAGGCAAAAATATCCAGAGAATATGAAAGTCTGCCCTTAGAAACACAGAAAATACTAGGTTTCAGAATAGCAGCCATGTTAATCTGTATCTGCAAAAACAACAGGAGTACTTGTGGCACCTTAGAGGCTAACAAATTTATTTTAGAATAAGGTTTTGTGGGCTATAGCTCACTTCATCGGAAACATAGGCTGGAACTTACAGCAAGAACTTGAAAAGATGGAAGTAGCCATACCAACTGTAAGAAACCAATCAATTGAGATGAGCTATCATCAGCAGAAGAAAAAAAAACTTTTGAAGTGATAACTGAGATGACCCACAGAAGGTGTGAGGATACTTAATATGGGGAAATAGATTCAATTAGTGCAATGGCCCAACCATTCCCAGTCTCTGTTAAAGCCTAAGTTAATCGTATCTAATTTTCATATTAATTCAAGTTCAGCAGTCTCTCTTTGGAGCCTGTTTTTGAGATTTTTTTGTTGTAAAATTGCCACCTTCAAGTCTGTCACTGAGTGGTTAGAGAAGTTGAAGTGTTCTCCCACTGGTTTTTTAACATTATGATTCCTGATGTCAGATTTGTGTCCATTTATTCTTTTGCATAGAGTCTATCCGGTTTGGCCAAGGTACATGGCAGAGGGGCACTGCTGGCACACGATGGCATAGATCACGTTGGTAGATGTGCAGGTGAACAAGCCCCTGATGGCGTGATTAGGTCCTATGTGGTGTCACTTGAATAGATACTAGTCCACCTAAAGCCTATGTTCTTGTCTCAGTGCACGAACAGGAGGAGAACACACACACGCACACACAGCATTTTATGGGAGATAGACAGATACCTCATCTATTGAGATAAAAATACAATATACTCCAACGTCGCCACCTTCACACTGAGTCCTATATATAGAGACTATGCCTTGCTATTCTCTTCTGAAATCATCTCCAACTCCTTTTTGAATTGACAGACAGGATTTACTTTGCCAGCTCTTTTAAAACTATATGTCCAACATTCTTTGCATTGGCACCCAGGATTCCAGAAAGAGGAGACAAGTGCAGCAGGAAACAAGTTATTGACCCACTGCACTACTTAGCTTTCCTCCCGCTGCATTCTGCACCTTTCCAGTCTCAGGAATGACCTAACAATACGAGGCAAAATCCTGTCTTTACTGATTAGAGTCAGGTTGGGCTTGGAGGGGAAAGGATTGGATAGATGCTGAGCATGCATTAGGAACAAGAGCTTTCCTATCAATATGCACTGACCCAGGGTGAGGCACACACTGCTTTTAAATGAAGGACCATTTTCTCCATGGCTAACAGCTACTGCAGGCAGTGGTATATGTGCTGCTCACTTGGGGGACCTGTTCATGCCACGCTGGCTGCCATACCATGTCCCATTGTCCACCAGCTAGAGATGAAGTCAGTTCTCCTTCCATTCCTGGGGCTGGGCTATGCGGCTGGAAAAGGGTGCAACCTATGCCCCAAGTCAGGACTTGGCTTATGGTGACCAGAACAGCACAGAGTATCCTACGGTGTCATCAATTAGGAGGTCCAGGGAGCCAACATTCCCCCCTCATAGAGTGACCAGATGTCCCAATTTTATAGGGACAGTCCCGATATTTGGAGCTTTTTCTTACATAGGCACCTCTTACCTCCCCCCACCCCCTGTCCCGATTTTTCACACTTGCTGTCTGGTCACCCTACTCCCCCCACAAGGCTTTTGCACTTCCTCAAAGTTCCATAGGCTGCTGAGCAGAGGGGTGGGGCATGGCCTGACATCTTTAAGCAGTGGTCCTATACCAAATTAGTACAGCTGCTACTAGAGCAGTGTGGATTTCAGCACCACTGACATTTGATCTGGATGGAGGGGCAGCAGGGCCAAGATTCATTGAGTAGTGTTGCCACCTCGCCCATGGGATCTGAGCCTGAATGGCAGAGCACAGAAGAGTCCATTAAGAACTTGACCCCTGGTAGCACTGGCTTATGCACAATGTGGGTAAGAGATGGGAGGTTCCCCTATAGAGGGAGAGTTGGGGTCCCTACAGGAGGTGGAGAGAAAACTTGAATTTACCCCCCTCCTCACCCCCCAAAAAAATCTGAATTGGCACCACTGGTATCCTACATGTGACTTAACTAATGATTTCCCTAGTGCCAGAACAAATAATGCACTTTGCACCCTCTGTGCATCACAACATTGTTTGCCCCCACCCAGAGGCGGCTCTAGGTATTTTGCCTCCCCAAGCACAGCAGACAGGCTGCCTTCGGCGGCTTACTTGCGGAGGGTCCGCTGATCCCGCGGCTTTGAAGCCGCAGGACCAGCAGACCCTCCGCAGACAAGCTGCCAAAGGCAGCCTGCCTGCCGCCCTCGCAGCAATTGGCAGAGTGCCCCCAGTGGCTTGCTGCCCCAAGCATGCGCTTGGCGTGCTGGTGCCTGGAGCCGCCCCGTCCCACCCTCTCTCAGATGGTCTTAGTGTGGTAATTGCTGCCTATTGGCATTAGAAAGCAATTCACTGAAATGCAGAGAGCCTGATAATATGAACAGTAAAAGAGGCTAGCCCGAAAGACACAGCAGGCTTTCAAGAGGCAGCACTGTGTGCTACAATTTAAGGTCTCTATATGTCTCCTGCTAGCCTATGAAAAATATAGTTACCAGTGTCTACAAGGGGACATCAAAACTTTCCGTCATTTTTATTAGAGGGGAGCACAAACCAAAACCATAGCTAAACATACCCTCAGTGGAGAGGATTTTAGCTCCGAATTGTGCAGCATTAGGAACGCACTAAAAGGCCATTCATGTAAGAACTTGAGAGGCAAATTTAATCTTGGAGCAGGAGAACAGATGAAACGCACAAATTCACCTAAAAATGTGAGTAGGGATTAACAGACTCAGTATGGGGGAACTGAATGAAATTATCTGGCCTGTGTTATACAGAAGGACAGACTGAATGATGGTCCCTTCTGGCCTTAAAAAAAAAAATAAATAAAATAAAAAAAAATCTATGAATCTACTAATCGCTTACCTGGTTAGAAATATCTAATCCAGCTGTGCTGGTACTATCAGTAACTTGGAAAGACTGCAAAGATATTTATCCCTGATCCATTACAGGCCACCCTACATGCTTGTTCAAGCAATTGGTTGGGGAACAAAAATGACTATATCTGAGTCAATCTGTGTTCCATGCAAGCTCTCAGCTGTTTCCCATCCCACAGCATGAGCGGAGTTTTGACCTGGGCATGCGTGGAGAGAGTGACACATAGCGTGCATGGGTTTGCAATAAATTAATCAGGTATAAGAAAGAAAAGAGGTTGGATTAGGGTAGTGCTTTGCTATTTGTCAGTGCACAATGACCTGTCCTAAATCTCAGAAGTTGGTTTCCCTGGTTTTACAAAATTAGGTCCTGAATAGCAAAACACACCAAAAAAACTGTTTTAATATGTTACCAAGGCAATAAGTCAGAAATAGACTAACCCAGTTTTTCAGCAGTGTGTTATGTTCATCTATTAAATATTGCAGTTGGAGGCTTGGATGGGGAAAATTTTAGATTCTTTGTTTCTCCTATCAAGTATTCCACACAGGTGGTTGGTTAGGATTGTGATCACAGAGTTCAAGTCAAATGGATTGATTTTTGTAATTTTCATTGCTGGAGGAAAGGGGAAAGAAAAGGCAGATTCATGGGTCAGTTTTGTTTTTAGTCTGGGGTTATTCTAAAAGATGATCTGAGCAGTCTGAGGCTAGTTCTTGACAGGAAGAACACTGATTCATTTCTTCAGCTTTAAACTCTTCTCTTGGTCTCCTTCAGTTCTCTTCCTCGCTAAGAAAACTATAGCATTTGCAGTTAATTGTTGGCTTTTGTTTTGTAGTTATTATTTATGAGGCCTTCACACAGGACCGGTGCCAGGGTTTCTCACGCCCTAGGCGCACGGCCATTTCGCCGCCCTCTGTGCTGATCCCGGGGCTCTGGTGGAGCTGCCGCAGGCACATCTGCAGGAAGTCCACCGGAGCCACGGGAGCAGCCGTCCGTCCACAGGCATGACTGCGGCAGCTCCACCGGAGCCGCGGACCAACGGACCCTCCGCAGGCATGCCTGCGGCAGGTCAACCGGAGCCGCCTGCCGCCCCCCCAGCAAAATACCACCCCTTCAATAATCCTGGCGCCCTAGGCGATAGCATAGGCTGCCTAAATGGTAGCGCTGGCCCTGCATTCACACCAAAAAATGCTCCCTTAGCAGGCACTTTGAGTAGCGTTGATACAGTCTTCCTTATATATATAGGTAGAGGAATGAGATAGCTACATATTATCCTTCCCCAGCATCAGACTGGCACACAAAGAATCTAGTGAGAGAAGAGAAGAACTTTGGAAAGTGATCTTGGCAGCAGGGTCAGGCTGCACACTCACCATCATTAGGGCCCAGAATGATGGGGATGGTCTCTTCTCCTTTAAGAGAGTTGGGAATGTCTTTGTGATCTTCGCTGCTTGACCTATTACATTCATTGGTTACCTAGACACATACTGCCATCTTTCTGGCAGCCTTACCTGTCTATGAGCAGTATCATCTTCCTTCCCTTGTTTGTGCCTTATGCGGTACTTGAACTTGTCATCTGGATTATGTAGGCCACCCTGCTAGATTCAAAGTCTCCAGGCACCTACTCTGTAATGAAAATTCCCACCCAGCTTGTCACAGTACTTACTAAGGGCCTGGTCAAGAGTGCATGTAGCCAAGAGACCATGTAGAGCAGGGATAGTCAATTATTTTTTTCCAATGTCCACATTTCTTGGTCAAGGTATAGTGGAGGTCCAGACGCCACAGAAAATAATACAACAAAGATAATATTTGGGGGTCTATTCAAAAGCATCTGGTGGTCTGGATTTGGTCCGTGGTCTATCAGTTGACCACCCCTGATGTAGAGTATGAGCATCAAGGTCTGGGTCTGGTAGACCCAGTCATTCACATCACAATGGCTGCCCTCCTGGAGTTCCAAGCTGATGGTTAGAAGCATGTTCCATCATTAACAATATTCTGCTCTAAATTAACTTGCAGAAATAAATCACATGCTGCAGTGCCTATGAAGAGAGAGTTTGGGGCCCTGTGCAATGATTCTTACAATGGTGACCAGAGACCTTTCAGATAATTCCCTTTTCCACTGGACCTCTCTGAACAAAATTTCTGGCGTTTTGCACATTGGCCAACTTTCTACTCTGCAGAGGTTCTGAGTAGCTCATGCCATGGGATTTCATACCTTCCATGGACAAAGACTTGGACAAGAGGACCCAATAAATCTTTTCCATATGTAATTCCTATGACTATACAGGTAACCAGCTTTCCTGCTAATGGAGTATTAGCATATGACCACCTCTAGTGATTGCTGCTGCTATAGGCAAACTATCAAATGTCCATCTCCTAAAAGCCCAGTTGCCCACTCAAACAGTTATTAAACACTGCCATCCCTAACATTTTCCTTCCCTTGGTGATAGGCTCGATGAACAATTTGCCCTACTCTAGCAATTTAAGGATACTGATGGCTACAGAGACAAGCAATCAGATTCTTAGATCAGAGGAACAGAAGCAAAATACAAACTTCCCACTGCTGCTGACAATAATCCTGGGTGAGGATTAAACTGTGGTTCTAAAGTACAAAGAATCAGGATTGAACATGCTGAGGGCTGGCACATTTTGTTTCTGATGCCATTTAAAAATCATGACACACTATTTAAACAATGTCCCAGATTGCTGACACATCGGTGGGGAAAAAATCCAATAGCAATAACCATGAATAGAACAGCTGTAAAAAGTTTGATGCAGAGGCTACAGCTCACACATGCCTGTTGTAGCTACCACCACCAGCAAATATACTCTGCCTCCCATAAGCTACCAAGGACCAAGATGATGCATAATTCTTCCCCCGACTTCCTCCCTCCACCTCCCCAAGAAAGAAGATAGGAAAAGGTGAAGCTGGATTAGGGACAGATCTGAAGAAATCATTCTACCACCTACATAACAGTAATAGTATGTACAAAAGAATTTGTAACCATCAAATGAAGCCAGATTCCGATATAATCCCTGGATTATACTTGGTTTTGACATTAATTCTGCCTATCTAAAAATTTCAGATGCAGTAATACTTAATATGGTAATATCATCATCCCGACCTGTTGTGCAGTATTACTGTGCACTGTTAAATCGATGATGTGTTCCACCCGCAGGATGGGTGCATTTCAGTAGTGAGTCATGTAATTTCGGGGCGTAAAATGCTTTGAGAGCCTTTGTGATAAAAGGGGCAAAGTATTATCTTTAATCATTTTTTTCTGCGCTGTTTCAGTCACGACCCTTCCCCAGTAAATAGGCACAACAATACACCAAATTCACAAACTGATGTAAGTGTGGGCGCGGTTGTGTATCAAATGCAAATTAGGGAAGTGCTCTGATCTACATTGGTGAAGCACCATTTGCTGACATGGAGACACACAGCTGCAGCAGAGTAGAAATTAACCCAGTGAGCATAATTTACATGCTCTTTACTTTATATGACATGCTTTTATATACTACTTTTGGTTGCTTTTCTTGATATCTTTCTTCAGTCTGTAACACCCCCTTACACCTGGTTTCTGACCAATTTACACCCAATGGGTAAATTAGGCCAGTGTTTTTCACACGTTGCTAAATCTACATCACCAGCTTCCACATGAGTTGTATCCGCTCCCACTAGGTCTGAACATGGCTCATTCATTAACTTGAGCAACAAAGCAGCTTTCACCTAACGTCTAAAATGAATGAGGAGAAAATAAGGCAGATTGGGTGAATGCTATGAAAGTACTTTCACAGGGCATGTTTTTATTCTCCCTGGTGTAAAAACAGGCTGCTGGGAAGATGCTAGCATTCCTCCTGAGGGGAGAAGTAATGCAAAAAAACTACCCAACTGTCTGAATTCACAGAACATAATTATACGAAGAGATTGAAACAACAAGTTTGATGGTTTTGTTCTATGTGACAAGGCTGACGTTAATGCTGTTAAAAAGAAGAAAAACAGAATTGTAATGGTAATGAACTTACCTTCAAATGGTTCCTTTCAAGGAGTTGGATCCAAGGAGCTTTGGAAACTTTGTGAAGTGATTGCACAAACTCTATAGATGTAGGAATCACTTCTCCCGCCTTCGAAATTCTGTCCCCTCTGGGACATACTATTAAATAGGGGCAGCAATGGAGATTTAGGTTAGTTATTGAAATGGAGTTTCTATTCTTTGCCTTTCTTCTCAGAAGGATGGAAGTCAATACAGCAATAAAAACCTGCCTTCTATTTCTATATGGTTCTAGCACTATACGAGGATGCTAGAGACCTGGATTCAGTTGCCAGATCTGCTACAGGTTTCCTGTGTGACTTTAGGCAAGTCAGTTAACGTCTGTTCCCCATCTATAACAACATTTCTTCCCCTACCCTCTTTGTCTCACTTGCCTTTTCAGATTGTAACTTCTTCTGGGCAACAACTTTCTGCTACCATGGGTTTGTACAGCACCTAGCCAATGAGACTGTGATCTTGGTTGAGGTCTCTAAGTGCTACCGTAATATAAATCATAATAATGACTGACAGCAGCAAAGTCACTGTAAATGAGAATTGTTAGATTGGGTATTTGTTTCAGAACTCAAGCTTCCAATTTTGGCACTCATTCCACATGTATATTTGTATCTGATATTTTCATTTGCATAACAGAATAGTCTGTCTGCACACTGCCAGAATTCTAGTACAAGTACCATATATGTTCCAAACCAGGGGTAGGCAACCTATGGCACGTGTGCCGAAGGTGGCACGCAAGCTGATTTTCAATGGCACTCACACTGCCCGGGTCCTGGCCACCGGTCCAGGGGGTTCTGCATTTTAATTTTAAATGAAGCTTCTTAAACATTTTAAAACCTTATTTACTTTACATACAACAATAGTTTAGTTCTATATTATAGACATAGTTAAGCATGTGAGACCTTCTAAAAACATTAAAATATATTACTGGCATGTAAAACCTTAAATTAGAGTGAATAAATGAAGACTCGGCACACCACTTCTGAAAGGTTGCCAACCCCTGTTCCAAACCATGCCATGTCTTCACTTTTTACATGTAAGAGAAACAAAATGATGTGCACTACCACTTGAACAGCAAAAAATCCATAACAGTGAGGTGATTGAAGCAGTATGAAACCATGTCTACACTAGAAGCACTTTACCAGAATAGAAATCCTGATACCAGCAACGTTCCTAGTGTGAATGCAGCTATAACAGCAAAGCTGCATGTTGTTCCAGAAGAGCAAAGCAACCCTTCACAAATGGAACAAGCTATTCTTGTAAAAGTGAAGTTTTGCTGGTACCTGGATAGCTGTTTCTACACTAGGGACCACACCTATGTCAGTCAGGGATAACAACACTTCATGCCCGACCGACATAACTATGCTGGCAAAAGTCTGGAGTGTAGAGTTGGCCTAAGTAAACGTTTGCTATCAAAGTGCAATAGTGGGAGAATTTAAGACAAAGGCTAGGGTAGAGACAGCCCAAGCCAGCAAGCTATCTATAATAAGCCTATAATCATGCCAAGTTGCAGTCCTGAAACTTCAATGACAGCTCCACTTATCTGTTAAAAAGTTAAGTATGTCCGACAAGATATAATACGCTTCCCTGGTCTCCAACAATGGGAGTTTGTAAGTTATTGCATAGCGTGCACAATGATTCGGAATTGAGAAGTCTTCATGCTTGTGTGTGTCACAGAGGTTGCAAGGAAAGGGAATATGGCTAAAATGAGATGCATTTATAAGAGGAAGGGTCAACAGATCATCCTATTCATATCTATACTGGCTACTTCTTTTGTTTTAAAGAGGGACTTAGAGCAGGTGAGATATGATGGATTGACCCAACTAGAAACAGTTTAGCCAACCGAAATGGGTACAACAGGTACAGCATGAGCACAGATTGTGTGCCTCAGATATAATCTACAGAAATCACTTCTAGAGATGAGTAGATCGCTCACTGTGTTGAGTCACCCTTCGTCTCTCTAATGAGACTGCAAAACAATTCTGAAAACCTTTAACTCAGATAAACAGACCTTTGCAGGCAGTCCATCGGCCTACTCATATGACTCAGGACTGCTGAGGTGAGTACAGGTTGGCAGGATTGAAACCAAGACTGTGTCTACACTTAAAGTGCCACAGTGGCAAAGCTACAGTGCTGCAAGAGCTTCATTGTAGCCGCTTACTACAGCAAGAGGAGGGGTTCTCCCATTGCCACAGGTACTCCACCTCCCTGAGGTGTGGCTAGCTTGGCAGAAGAATTCTTCTGCTGACCTAGTGCTGTCTACACCAGGAGTTGGGTTCAGCTTAACTATGTCACTCAGGGGTGTGGATTTTTCACACCCACGAGCAACGTAACTGGGTTGACATACCTTTGAGTATCGACCTGACCTAAGATTGTAAATTGTGGTGGTGGGTTAGTGATGGGGCCACCTGTCTATTATGGTCAACCCATTCATTTCACATAGGCCACCCAAAACCCGACTGCTGTCAGTGGCCTGTGGTCACTATTAAACTTCACTCAGACCAGTCCTCAAGGAGGTGAAAACTACTGAGCAAAACCATGCAAAGCAATCTTAATTAAAAGATGAAGTCAGGCAAAACTCACCCACTTGGTTGTATCTAGTTTAATGTTTAACTAAAAATGGAGTTTTGTTCACTGAAGAGTAGTTGAGGGTTCAAGACCCCTCTGGTGTCTTTAGGCCATTGGCAGGCTGTGGGCCTTATGAAATGCTCTGGTGGGCTGTGTATGGCCCATGGGTTGTACGTTGGGCACCATTGTCTTAGGCCATGAAGATAAGTCCTTTTTCTCCAGAAATGTCACTTTTGCATCTCTTATGATAAGAAGAAGTAACTGGTGCGTCAGAGTTGTAGTTCCCCCTTTCTCACATGTTGACACTGATCCTCAGTCTTTACTCCTCTGTGGCTTTGCAGGGAGTGGGAGGAGGATGTTCTTTCAAAAACCTCAGTATGGTTTGAACACTTGACTAAACTTTGTTCAGACTTTTGATGGAGCACAAGGCACAGAGCCAGTCTGGAGGAGTTAGGGACAAGTGGGCTTCAATTTCACATGCTTCCATTAGGAATGGGTCTGAACAGAAACTCTGGATCCAAACACTTCTGAACACTGATGTGTTCAAAATACAGATCCGGATTATAGATTTTGGCCCATCTCTAACTGATGTCAGGGCAGCACAAAATGGGACCAAGGAGCAATGGCGCCAAAGAGAATTAAACAGACATTTACAAACTGAATCAAAAGCCTTCAGTGGGCAAGAAGTCAATTTGGAAGATCTCCAGATTTGGGTTTCTTTTTCCTAGTGATGAATACCTTGTTCCTAGAAATAAATCACTGCTCCAGAGCAGAGCGTAGTGAGGTACCTAAACATCAACCAACAGGCCAGCCTCAGTGTGCCATTGCCTTTAACACCCCTCTCCCCCAGGCTATTGTACAAATAATCCAGTACTTGAAGCAGAATAGAACTGCAAGCACAGCTTGGATCTGTGCAGCTGTTTACGTTCACTCTCCAGCCCATTCACTAAAGAGTGGTCATGCCTCTTCTCTGCAACATCTCTGCTTCTCGATGTCCTGCCAAACCTTTTGGGTGGCACATCTGGGTCTAGATTAGTTTTTCACAGCTCATTTACAATGTTCCAGTTCTATTTCTGGTCATCTGTGTCAATCTAGCTGACAATGACTGCAACACCCACTGGGCAGAACAGTTTCGAACGTGCTATTGAGAGTACCCCTGTCAGAGGCCAGCATTTTAAAGATACTTAGGGCCTGAATCGGCTCTCTATTGTGCCAGCGAGACTCAGGATTAACTCCATTCCTGACAGTGAAGTTACACCCATGAAACCAAGATCAGAATCAGGCTCCTGTTATTTAGCCCAGGGAAACTATGCCAGTCTGAGAGGAGACTACGTGGTTTGGATGGTTTTCTGTATTCGAGTGGACAGGTGCAGGCGGGAGAGATTCCAAGTCATTTCCCATGTAGGATTATCAACACTGCAGCTGGGAAAGTCACTTGAGTGAAAATCCAAAAGTACCGGAACCAAGCCATGTTTGAGTCTGCCCCAATCATCCTAAGCACTGTGAACCTGGCTCTAGCAAGCGGAGCAGTAATGTGCTGAAGAGGGACTCCAGGAGGCCTCTAATTAACATCCTGCCACTAAACTGAAGGGAGTATTGTAGTGAACTTCCTACTTCAATTAAGCTCACTTGCACACTGGATCCTACCAAAAGGCATTTGCTGAGGATCATAATTACTGAACACCACTTTTCCCCTTTGGAATGAGCCAAAACACACAAAATAGGAGGTGTTTTCAAAAAATTTCCCAAG
This sequence comes from Gopherus evgoodei, assembly GCF_007399415.2. Classification (NCBI taxonomy): domain Eukaryota; kingdom Metazoa; phylum Chordata; order Testudines; family Testudinidae; genus Gopherus; species Gopherus evgoodei. The sequence goes on from NC_044329.1 coordinate 18,031,668, forward strand.
AGAAGGTACTAACAGACCTCTTTGCCCCACCTCTTCTCCAAACACATATATGGGGCCTGATGCTCTGGCACACTAAATTCTTTTAACATTACATCCACTTTGATGCTCTGGCAAAGGGGACAGCAAAAGCCCCTGGGAATATCTCCCATGCAGAGGATCTCCGCAGTTGGCCTACAGCTGGTTTCTGTGGCATAGTTCTGTGCCAACATTAAGGGAGAGAAGGGGCATCCTGGGTGGGGAAGGGACTTGGCTGAAGCACACTCCTCTCTGGCTATTCTCTTTCTGGCATGGCCCACAGAGGAGATGGGAAAGCAGAAAGTAAGTTAGATCAACCCAAAGGCATTAAGTTCAGGACCACAGTGACCCTTCACACCGCAATGTGAGATGGATTCAGTATTGACGCAGAGGGAAGGATGCCACCTATTTAAACAAGGTCACTACTTCTTGCAACACTCTGTCATTCTTGAATGTTTCCTGTCCAAGCATGTAAGATTACCAACTGGTTAATGTCTGCCTACTGCAGGGCCTCCATGCAGTAATTAAGGACAACAAGCTGGAGAGAGAAGGTGCTGTTCATTTCTTTATGTTTACCTACATAGCTGTAGCCTTTTCCATGAATACAGTTGTTGGGAAAGAGGGGAAATCCTCACTAGGGTCCTTAGCTTGGTTACGCCTAAATTATTGGCAACGTGCACCCTTAGAAATGGGATTAAAAGGAAATTCTATGGAAATGCATTGTTCTGATGCCTAAAGCAACCACGTGTTCGTCCTGATGTATCCTAGCCAGTTTGTTTGCTCCGTTCATCCAGCTGGCAGGACACCACAAGTCAGATCACGTTGTTTGTCATGAATGGCATTCGACGGAATTGCCTGAGACTTGGTTTATCCAGAAATCTGTCTCCATCTGCCTCATTGTTCTTCCTTATTTGTCTTTATTTCTTGGCATTTTTAATGTGCCTTCCTTCCTCCTTTCTTTTAATTCCAATAATATGAGTTATGCAATCTTATAATAATCCAGCATCAATAATGGGGAAGTTATAACTAGCTCATTTAACATAATTATAGCGCACATTTATCCCAGTTATGAGGAGATGCTTTGAACTGCTTCCACATACATTAGATAGATAATATTAATTTGCCTCTTGGCTTTTTATGGTGGGAGATTCAGATGTTTGAGATGACTGCCACAGCTCCACTAAAGCCAGATGAAAAACCAAACAAAAATTCAGCCCGAAAAATTACTTCTCCCACTTCCCTCTCAAATGCACCAGTATTCCGGAAAGCACAAAGAGCCACATTCTGCTGTCACTTACACCCTGTATAACTCTCCTGGAGCCAGTGAGGTTGCACAGAGTACAAGGGAGGGCAGAATCTTGCCCAGAGAGCTTATTGTAGTGATAAATCACAGAGCCCTTGAATATCATAGCCTTTAGTTTTGGCCTGTTGCATTCTCTCTTCCCCATCTCCTGAAGTCTCAAAATAATGCTTTACATTGGGACCAGACACTGACTGCATTAAAGACACCTACCAGCCTGATATAACTGGACTAGCTCACTACAAGTGGTGGGCAAGCTCATTTGCCATAATTTCTGCTCTTCAAACACTGATCTTAAAATACCTGCTCAAACGTGAGTGCAGTGTAAGGGTCATATTCCACATAAGCAAGACAGAAAAAAGGAGCTTAGAGAGAGAAAATGGAAAAAAATAGAAAAAAAGGGGGTGGGCATAAGGCAATGTTATGACAGACTGAAAAACAGAGAGACTGGGGAAGGGGGAGGCTCTAGCTAGCTTCTTTTGGGGAAGAGAGGGGAATTTTCCCCTCAATGTCTAGCACAGGTCCCCTATAGTTTAAAAAAAAGTATGATTCAATTTTAGAAACCACTTGCAAAAGACACACACACATACACACACACACTGAAATCTTGGGAAAATGAGTTTACAAACACAAACCATGATTGCACACCCCAAAAAGAACATGCAAGGTTTGCAAGACATGACATTCATCCATTTCTACTTGGTGCCCTAAAAATGTGACCAAAGAGTTTAACATTCATACTTAATTACCCTCTTTTTCCACACAACCCTCTCCTCCCCCTTGTAATGATTGGGAGCATTCAAGTAGCAGAATGTAATCTGGCCCCAGGTTCCATGGCACTTTTACACTTTGTCCTTCATTTATTTTAAAGTTTTGAATCAAAGATATACGTCTAGATAAATTTAAAAGGTACACACAGCATAAGAATAACAAGTGCTCCTGCAGCCTGTGTTCCTGTTTTGTATCCAAATTCAGCATCCTTAGAGTCTGTATGTGTATGTATACATAAGAGAGACACACAGAAAGGAACATTGAATGTAGGGAATTTTTCAATTGTATCGCCACTTCCAAAGTTATCTGGGTTAAACTTTCTGCCACTACTGATACTCTGTGAAAATTAACAGCAGTTCTCAGAGTACCTCAAACTAGGGAGCAGGGCCTCTGGCTAGAAACTTGAGGTACCCACTAGGATACACAGGGGATGCTACTTCAAGATGCATGTTCTTTATTACTTTGCGCTACTCATGACTTGATTTCTGCAGTTATACTTAACCCATTTAAAAACAGGCTAAACAGGTTTATTCTTAGATGCCGCTGATACAATCCTAAAAGCAGGCAGAAACCAAGTGACGGCTGAGGGGGTGTCTACATTACAATTTAAAAAAACCCATGGCTGGCCCGTGCCAGCTGATTCAGCCTCGCGGGGCTTGGGCTTACGGGGCTGCTTAATTACAGTGTCGATATTTGGGCTCAGACTGGAGCCTGGGCTCTAGGACCCTCAAAAGTGGGAGGGTCCCAGTACTCTCAGCAAAGGACATCTTATCACTGGTTCTATGAAGTCACTGAGCACTATCAGTTGCATTTTCCCAGAGACACAGAGCTGTGTCTGTGGGCCATGACTGGACAGGCAGTCTCTGATGTAGCTGTACCACAGCTCACAGAGATCCCTAGAGGTTGACATAAGGGTGTTGATCTATGCCCTGAAGTGGAAGATGCAGAACTTTAGTACCTGCTCTCAATGATTTTTCCAGCCAAGGAGAGGAGCTGCTGTGTTCTGCATGGGTTTGAGTTTCCATTGCAACTTCACATTTAGCCCTATGTACAGTGAGTTATAAAGTCTGGAGGCGGCAGCCATTGATCACTGTGAAATCCACACACGTTAGCCCTTGTGGTCATTACTATCATCATCATTTCCTGGCCAGATGGAGGTGAAGGAAGCTACTTCCCACTACTGTTGCTCCCGTGATGTTTAGGTTGAGTACTGGGTCCTGTAAAATGCAGATATTCATCACTATCCTATTGAATGGAAGGCAAATGCACTTCATCAGTGAGTCTCTGGATGTACTCTTAACCATAAACCAATGAATAGGTGAAAAATCCAGCTATGGAGAGACAGGATGAATGTACTGTGGATACTGAACTAAGAAGCACTTCAGCAGCAGCATTAATTATTATTACCATAGAAGTTAATAAGAGTTTTGCAACTAAAATCAATAGGCATTTAATCTTGCCAGTAGGGCCATAGGTGTGCTCAGCTATATAAAACCATGAGAGAGAAAATCTCTGCCCCAAGAGGTTTACAGTCAGCATTAGATTCTCTACACCAATCAAGGAGCAACAGAGCCAGAGAAGAGATTAATGGAAGGGTAAGCAAAAGAAGAGGTCTAAAGAGGTATTTGAACGAAGGATGCCACTAAGAGGGAATCTGTTCCAGCCATAGTGAAAACGTGGTGTGGCAGAAAGGAACTGAATTTTGAGTGTCAGGAGAAAAAGGGGAACATCAAGGACTAAGGGGAGGGGTTGAGTGTGAGAGGGGGTGTAAGAGGAAAGAAGATCAACAATGTAGGTAGAGGCAAAGCTGTAGACACTGAAAAAGAAGGTGAAAATGAACACCTTAAACTTAATCTGGAAAGAGAGAGAGAAAAAGCTGAAGAAGGGATTCAATGGGGAGAGATATGGTCAGAACATCAGGACAAGACAGTATTTCATTTGAAATGTTTTGAGTAGACTGGGGAACTGGGAAGGCCATAGAGATAGAGGTAAAGGAACTAATCAATGTACATGCCAAAGTTTAACAATTTGGACAGAGAGGAGTGATTGTATTTTAGAGGCAATGCAGAGAAAGAAGCAGCAAGATTTGACAAAAGCCTGGATATGAGGGTGAGGAAGGACAAAGAGGTGTTGAGGAAATGAAGCCGTGGATGCAGGGAGGACAATCCAGCATAATTCTTTTACACTGAGAGCTCTTGAGAAACTGAAGTGTATGGTCAGGATCTACTGTATCCCTCAAAGACAAAGCCTTAGAGAGACCATGTGATGATATTGACAAGGTTAGGGTGGGCATGTTGGTCACAAGAAAAAGGAGTGGCTAGTATAGGAGGCAATGCCTGGAGATGGATTAAGAGCCATGGTAGTAATTAACCAAAGAGTTCTTTCCCACATGGCAGGCCTCAGCAGGTTTTTATATGCATTAACTTTAGAAACTAGACTGACTGTGAGAAAAACAAGTAGTGAGTTACACCCACGCCCCACTGGAAAGCCTCTATATCTAACTGAGCAGGTGCCATTGCCAATCCACTCTACAGTCACAATCCCTACAGTATGAAAATTCCAAACTCCTCCACTTCCTGGGGGTTGACTTTGTTCACAAAGAAAATAAGAATGAGGTAATATCAAGATCCTCCCTAGGTTTAGCTGCTCTCGGCGTGCCTCCCTCCAGATTGCTCAACCCACTCCCTAGATCTTCTCTCCTAGGAGAGTCACTCTTGTCTCCCACATATCTAGGTGGGGTGATGAGTCACCTGACTCAGCAAGTCAGCAGACCCTGCTTAATCCTTTCCTAGCAGGATCAACAGCTGCTAACAAAGCCAGGGGTCTCACTTAAACATGGCCAGTCTGTTACGCTGTATTGAGTATTTCTAGATGCCTTGTTGGATTTAACAGAAGTGGTTAATGGGTTTGACTCACATTTTGTGTTCATGAGGTGCTAAGAGCAGCGGTTCTCAGCTGGGGTCTATGGCCCTCTGAGGGTCTGCAAGCCCTTTCAGGGGGGCCATGGAGCCCCACTGCTGAAACCCAGTGCCCCAAGCCCCAGCCCCAAAGCTAGAAGCAGCGTGGGGCTGAAGCCAGCAAACCTCCTCCACCCAAGCCATGAGCAGTGGGGGGCTGAAGATGGGAGCCTCAGTGCCCCCACACCTCTGCTGAAGCTGGGAGCTGCACTGGGAGCCCCCACACACACCCATACCCAGCCCTTAGCTACCCCCTGCCTGCACCCTGAGCTACTCCCCTGCCTGCACACAGCCCCTAGCTACCCCCTGCCTGCACCCTGCCAGGTTTTCAAACTTTTTGAACTGAGTCCCCACTTTGAGTCATATTTTTGGTTGCATCCCCCCACAGCCCAGACAGGTTGGGTGGCTTCCTGAGTGAGTCAGGGGGTGGAGATGACATTCCCTCCCTGGACTCCACTATGCAGAGCTGGCATGAGCTCCACCAGCCCTTGCCCCCTCCCCCCCCAAAAAAAATAAGTAAAACTATGCCTATGCCCAAGGGTTCCCCACTCTGATCATCGCTGGCCCCTGGTGTTTTTATAGCATATTGAGGGAGGGCTCAGCCAGAAAAAGGTTGAGAACCCCTGCTAAGAGGACCACAGTCATACAATGTTACTAGAGCCTTCTTCAGTACAGCACCACTAATGCTGTCCAGAAGAGAGTGGAAATTTCACCTGCTGACAGCAACCCAGAGAGTTGGTTTCCAGAGTGTGAAGGGAATAGACTGGTATCAATACACACTTCACTACAAAGGTAACTAAACAGAGGTGCCAGTGAGAAGTCTGATGACATTCCTCAGTGAATAAACTAGATGACAGTTTTGATCCTTTCTTTCGGACTGTTGACATTTAAAGCTGCATTGGCAGATACATCCTGGCCTGATCTGAGTACTTCTGCAATCAGATTAAAATTTACTCTGTTTGTTAAGTACCACGGCATGTATAAAATAAGCTAACCTCATGTGGGCTCTGCACAAACAAATCTCTCTGTTTCTTTCAGATATTTCAGACCCTTTTTGTGTCCAGATTTGAATTTAAAGTGATCTACCAGGGCCTTTGCAGCCATGTATTATCTAAGAGAGACTGACAGTCACTTTTGGCTCTGGACAATTTGATATCCCTTGAAAGTTAAATCTTCAGTTAACAAATGTCCCTCCTGCTTAGGTGTATTTAGTTCTTAAAATAGATCGAAATCAGAGAAGGCTCTATGCTTAAATTATGCACATGAAACCAAACCCTGCATGTCATTGCCACACGTGCACAAAACTTCATTTCAGTGAAGAACCTAACAGCAGTATTTCCATGTTTGCTTTTTAAAAATGACTCCAGGCTGAGTCAGAGAGATTGAGCTTGACATTTCAACATGAAGTCTCTGGTTATCTCTAGAACCATTCTGCAGAGCTTTGTTGTGAGCATTTTCTTCCCGACAGCACCAGAGATGTTCAAGGTACTCTGTGGACAGTAAGACAAGGTCCCAACTCTTAAGAGCTTATGAACTTAAAGGCTTAGTTAGGTCCATTAAACAATGGCCTACTTTGTGGGGGGGTGGGGTGCCAAGCAGGTACATTGGGAGGCATGCTTTCTCGGGCAGTCACAACCCTGCCAGAGGTTCCCAGAAATGTGGGTCATGTCTTTCTCTAAGTGATTCCACAACTATGGATTGTGATCCCAGTCATCAACGGATGGGATCATGAACCCATCTGAACTGCTCTACAAAATGGCATCCTCCAGTGGCGTGACCTTGCACGCACCATACGTGCAAAGTCACATTGCACAGAGGTTGCCATTTTGCTCTACAGTCTAACCTTGAGGGCATCATACACGCGAGATCACGTTGTAGGCCCATGTTGCTGTCTGTGGTCACAGGAATGACTAAGTCCTAAATGGGGTCATGCAGGTACAAAGTTTGGGAACAGCTAATGCTTGGTCCATGTAAAACATAAGAGACAATTGCTACCAGCTAATGGAGTTATCCCTTTAGCTCAATGGTGTCCAAATTTTTCCTGTTGTGCCCCTCCCTTTTCAGCAATCGAATCTGTCCATGCCCCCCACCTCTATTACTGCACAGTTGGCTCAGCAGAAGAGTTTGGGCTAGAGATGAAGGTAGCCTGGGGGTGGAGAGGGAATGAGGGCAGAGCTGGACTAGGGGTGGAGCAGGGGGCAGAGTGGAGCTGTGGCCAGGGCTAGAACTGGGCTGGGGGTGGAGCAGGGGACAGACTAGAGCTGCAGACAGGGCTGGAGCTGAGCTGGGTGGTACTTCCTCCCCACATCCCTCATGGGAGCTGGCCCCAGCCCCGCTGTATACCCCCCTGCATGCCCCACAGTCTGGGGACCACTGGTTTAGCTCAAGTGGTAGCAGCCTTGATCAAATTCCTGGGGTTTAAACCCCATTAATGACCCAGGCCCTTCACTGAGCCCTCTTTAATAGATACCACATGCATTTCCTACTGAGACCGAATAGTGAAAAATGGTGGCAAAGCTGCATGTAAGTGGGACCCATCGACAGATATTTCTGGTTTCTCTCTATTTCAGGCCAGTTCTAGCAAAGGCAAGAATTACTAGGGACCCTGTGGCTGCAGCCATCTCATTTTGAGCACCGCAGTTGATTGTATTGGGCTCATCTGCTGTAATGCAGTGAAACTGTTGCAAGGCAGCCAGGCTTTTCACATCATGTTTTCATTGATCAACTTAGATTAATAGGGCAACTTACTGCTCAGTTTCTTCATTCAGATGGGCTAAAACAACAGTGCTTAGATCCAGGGTTAGGCTAGGTTGGGCAGATGAGGTTCTGGGATTCCAGGCAGAACCAGGGCTAGATTATGCTTTGGATGGTGCCAAAATGAGTTTTTAATGCAATCTTGTGGACTCTCTTAAGTTTGCAAGGGCATAACTGAACATGGATTAGCCAAGTCATAGAGCGCTCCTGGGCAGGAGGACAAAGAGAGACACAAAGTAAAGGGCACTGAAGCCTCCAGAACCTTCTAAAACTACAGGTCAGAATTTTATAGGGTCTCAGCACCTGCTACTGAAGACAGTGACACCTGTGAGTACTCAGCACCTCTGACAAATGAAGCCTTGTATCTGTTGGGCTAACATAAGTCATTTAAGTTGTAGGTATAAGATTGTTTGGCCCTTACATCCTCAGAGAGGGAGACTGTGCTCAGAAGATGAACAACAAATTCTAGTGACTGAAAAGAAACAGAGCTTGCAGAGTTTGGACTTTGTTGAAGAACTTTAAGGCCACACAGAATTCTTTCATTGCCTTTCCTTTTGCACAGATGCACTTCAAGTATTACTAAGCCAGGTGCATGCATGTTTACCATTAGCACCTATTACAGTACAACATGAGTTACTTAATTAGCATTAAACATTAATATTAATTGCTTCATGTTTCAAAATACTTTGAAGGTGTAAAGAGTTGTGACGGTATTACAGGCATTTCTTCTTTTCCTGGTTCCCTTCTCTGTAGTAAGTAGCAATGATTGCATAACTATTCTTGTAGAACATTCTCTTCCCAAGTTCTAGGCCACTTTCTGATCTTCCCCAAGCTCTAATTAACTTGTAGTCTAATTTTCCTCTGGTATCTTACCTTCCTCCTAAAAACTATTGACTGGGATTGACAGGTTTGTGTACATGAACTGCTAGACAAATCCTAAGCTTTGACATATCTTTGCTAGATTTCTAGTTGTGGAAACTTGTATTTCTCCACACACAAAAAGCAACCAAACACTTTCAGTATGAATGACAAAAACAAGAACAAACATGAAATTGCAATAATGGGGGTGTGGGTGTGTTGCCTGTTATAAGCTGGCTCAGTGCTGCCTCCCAACATCCCTGGTACATTTAAAACCAAACTAGAAAAAGCACTAACAAATGTAAAGAGTAGGGAACAATCCTGCAGTGACAGGAGCAAGTTGATTTAAAAGGTCTTTTCCATCTGCACATACATCATCTCCACAGACTAGTTATCTACTATCACAAGTCCAGTTGAGCCCCTCCTCTTGGCCACTCACCAGACTGCTGTGAGGGGACCCAGCCACTGGGTTCTGCAACATTATTGCTATTTCTTTAATAGCACAAGTCTCTACAAGAACAGTAAAGGCTATACACACTTCCCTTCCCCAATTCCTCACCTCTCTGAAGCATTCTTTGCACAGGGGTCCATTGGGGCTGTCCACTATCCTTCAGTCACAGTGCATGGTTGTATTTGGCTCTTCTTCTCTGACATTGGCCTGTCCCATTCCCCTCTCCAGCTCAAACTTCCTATGTGTGTCCCTGAGCCTTTCCCTTTCCATCCTCTCCAATTCCTCCCCTCCCTGTTGTGGGAATTTTGAGAGAACTGTGTTGACCTGGGAAGCAGTAACTCTTCTGTTCTCCCCAGGCAAGGCCTATTGAGGTGCTGATAGTCCAATTAGCCAATTAGTTATTGCCCTGGTCTGGCAGGACTAGAGACCCAGCCCCCCACTAGCACATTTACATGGGGGAATTCAATGATATAGCAGTTTTCATAGTAACAACTAAATAATCAACCAGAATTTCATACAGGTTCCCCAAACCATCACTCATACCAGGGGCCAAATTCTCCTCACACATTGGTCTTGATTCAGCCAAGCTCTACAGCAGTGGTTCCCAAACTTTTTCCACTGCTTGTGCAGGGAAAGCTCCTGGCAGGCTGGGCTGGTTTGTTTACCTGCCGCGTCCACAGGTTTGGCCAATTGCAGTCCCAGGCCAATGGGAGCTGCTGGAAGCAGCGCCAGCCAAGGGATGTTCTGGCCACCACTTCCAGCAGCTCCCATTGGCCTGGAGCAGCAAACCGCAGCCACTGGGAGCTGTGATCGGCCAAACCTGCAAACGCGGCAGGTAAACAAACCGGTCCAGCCCCCCAGGGGGCTTATCCTGCACAAGCAACAGAATAAGTTGGGAACCACTGCACTACAGCATGAGTTTTAGTCCCATTGAAATCAGTGAGACTTAAGGCTATGCTTATGTACTTTGCTGAATTAGGACCACAGATCCCATTCCCCTCCGTGGGAGCTCTTGGGCCTCAAAATAGGAGGTGAGCTCAGAATATTTGCTTTGGAGCCACGGAAGCTTTCGGAAATGAAAGAACCAAGCTGGCCTGTTGGAAGCATTAGCAGTTGAGCTACACTCTCAAGAGGGAGAGCGTTTTTTACAGCTGCACGGAGCTTCAGTTTTGACAGACTGTGCTGGTGAAGGATGGTGGGAGAGCAATTTCATTAATCACTGAGGGAGCAGCTCAGCAGAATCTAAAAAGGAACACAATTATCAAGATAAAAACATTGTTTAAAATAACAGTTTAGCTCTGATTTGGGGGCAATAGCCACTTACAGTGGAGAACACCACCACTAAGCACTTTCCACAGCAAGCAGTAATCAGCCTTAACTCCCCACCACCACCACCCCAGCAAGTGGTGATTCCTACATTACAGATGGGGAAACTAAACAACAGAGATGTTAAGTGAGGCACTGCAGGCCAGCACTAGGACTCCAAAATTCCTGACTTCCGGGCCTGTGCTTGGCCCACTAGCCTGTGCTGCCTCTCCAATAAGATGATAATGATGATGATTTAATGTATATTGGTTATTATATGAGAAGCAAGACAGGATCTGGGAGCAGGAACCAGGGACTTAAATTTTTTCCATTCATACTAGCAGAGGTAAGTTTAGATTTAATTTAGGCCACATGAAGGTAAGCTGATTTAATAGTAGTACTAAACTCTTACATGGCACTTTTCATCCATAGATCTCAAAGTGAGGTCAGGATCATTATGCTCATTTTACAGATGAGGAAACTGAGGCATGAGGAGGGAAGTGACTTGCTCAAGGTCACCCAGCAAACCAGTGGCAGAGCCAGGAATTAAACCCATCTTATGAGTCATTGGTGCAGTGCCCTAGCCACTAGGACACACTGTCACCCAGCCATTGACTGCCCTAGGGACTGAAATCCACAATTTATCCATAAAATGGGCACAGCCTGAGCAGTAGCAGTGGAAGCTCCCCACTTAAATCCTCCCCACTGCCCAATTAATATGCCTTGCTCCTCACCACTTCTAGATAGTGATATGAATTATTCAGTCTCTATGGACCAGACAGTCCTTGGCCTCTCAGCTTATGGCAGCAAATCGCTTTTGAACAGCTCATGTCAATACATTTAACAATAGTGAATGCCACTTTAATAAACCAGGTCATGCTGCAAAAAGCACCTATAATGAATTAAGCACATTTGCCAGCTGCTTTACACTTAGTGTGCAGTTTCTCCCCTTACATACAGTTGCAAAACCCAAAGAATGGGGAGAGTTAATCTAGGGCTCCAGAGACAAGATAAAAGAGATGAAGAGGCATTTGCTGGTGCTATCTTTAGCATTAGCAGTTTCATTTATCTCTGATTTGGACACTGGAGCCAAGGCGATGGGACAGCAATTCCAGAATGTGGTCCTCCCTCAGAATGTTTGTTCTACAGCATGTGGGGGGTGACTACAGAACATCTGGGGCTTTATTGTGCCTGACAGGCACAGCTCTGAGTAATCGTGAGGATTAGAGGTTGTGGAGTCTCAACAGAACAGTGGAACCCCAGACCATGTGCGGAAGGAGGTGCCTGTGACAATCTCCCTTCGGGGGAGGGAACAGCAATGCACCTTTCTTTTCCCCTTAGTTCTCCTATCAACACAGAGGAGGAGGAACAGACCTTACCAATGCCTCCACCATGCCCACTTCAAGGCTCCCCATGGAAGCCCTAGAAGATGACATTTCCTGTGTCTGGGGAGCGTAAGGATGACAGCTGTGCCCAGCCACTGTGAGGGGAGAGGCAGAAGAGTCCAAGTGGTGGAGCCTCCTGTGACAGGTTCCCCCCACTTCAGGGTGTCACTGGAAGTGGGGTACCACTGAGCCCACCTGACCAACTAGCCTGGGCTCCCTTGACACTGTATTGCTGATGCAAGCCAGCCAAGCGCTCCCCCTCAAGCTTAGACTGTACTTTACCAGCACACATACAGCTAGGGACACACCCCAGCTGCAGCTTTACACACAGATGCTAAGATCAGCTCTGCATGGGAAGACTCAGCTAAGGAATTTACCAGTACTCAAGTGCATGACCCCCACTCTAGAGGGTAGACCCAAATTTGTACCATTGTGTGCTGCACAGAGAACTGTACGATGTAAAATCATCAAATTCACCCCCTCCCTCAATGTGGAGAAAGATATGCAACAGCCTTTTGCCCCCCAGTTATGAATTCCACACACTGGATTTTAGACAAAACAAAATAAGTTTAACAACTACAAAAGATAGATTTTTAAGTGATTATAAGGGATAGCAAACAGATCAAAGCAGATTACCCAAAAAATAAAACAAAATGCAATCTAAGATTAATATACTAAAGAAATTGGTTACAAGTAGCAAATTCTCACTCTAAATGATGTTTTAGGTAGATTGCAGAGACTTGCTTGCAGCTTAAAACTCCAGATATTCCTTTCACAAGCCAGAGAGCCTCTAGCCTGGGCTCAGCCCTTCGCCCCGCCACCCCAGCTCAGTCTCTTTGTTTCTCAGGTGTTTCCAGCAGTCTTCTTTACTGGGCAGGGTGTTAGTGAAGAATGAATCACGATAATGTCACTCCCTTGCCTTAAAATAGTTTTTGCATATGGCAGGAATCCTTTGTCTCCCAGTGTGGTTCCCACTCCTGGTTAGTGGAAAAATACTTGTATTTTCATGAAGTCCAGTAACAGGTGACTTGGTCACATGACCCTGCAGCCATAACTCAGAGGCTGTTTCCAGGGTCCCCAGGAATGCTTCCCAATGGGAGATTAGCATCTTCAAAGACCTACTGTTTTCCCTAATGGTCCTTCCCAAATTGATTGCATTCTGTCTGGTGAGTGTTCCCCAGGTGCAAACACATTTGTAATAGATGCATAGTCAATATTCCTAACTTCAGATACAAAAATGATATATGCATACAAATAGGATAATCATATTCAGTAAATCATAACCTTTCCAATAATATCTTGCATAAAATACATCTTAGTTATGCCATAATCATATCATAACCATATCTCCCTGAATAATATAGGATGTAATGCCACACCTTCTTGCACAGATCTTCCCAATACTGGCACATCTGCTTGTCGGGAAACAACCCAGCCTTTGCAATATGTAGCCCAGGGTTGAACTTCCCCTGGGGGCTGCTGGTGTTCTTTGCACCTTCTTCTGAAGTACCTTGGTACTGACCGCTAATGGAGACAGGATACCAAACTCCATGGATGACTAATCTGATCCAATGTTCTAAAGTTTCTAACTTGAACAGTTTAGCTCTCTTTCAGCGTGAATGACTGTGAAATGGATGATAGAATAGGGTCCTTTGCAAGTGGGAGGGGGGAAATCTCTTTTCCAGTCCCTGCATCTCCCTCATCCCAAGGGAGGGCCCAAAACACTAGGCTATAGAGTCTCTTTCTCTCTCTTGCTCAGTGACTATTTAATTATTTATACAAAGTGGAACAGATCTAACAGGAGACCCACCTCAGAACAGCCAACAGCCAGGGCACTCTTCTGAAATGTGGGACACTGAAGTTCCAGTCCCTCTGCTGAACCAGGCAGAGAAGGGACTTGAACCAGGCTCTCACCTATCCTATTGGGCTATTGGCTATTCTGGGAGTCCCTCTCCCTGGCCCCCAAGAAAAACTTCAAAAAATCTCATCTCTAATTTTTTTTCTGGTCTTTAGACCTTGGCTTCAGCACTCTGGGCCACGGTGGTATGTTGTCTCTGTAACCCACAAGGGATCTGTGGGATATTTTTTACTTATACACCTCTACCCCAATATAACGCTGTCCTCGGGAGCCAAAAAATCTTACCGTGTTATAGGTGAAACCACATTATATCAAACTTGCTTTGATCCGCCAAAGTGCGCAGCCCTGTCCCCTCGGAGTACTGCGTTACCGCATTATAACCAAACTCATGTTATATCGGGCTGCGTTGTATCGGGGTAGAGGTGTACTTTTTCAATCTTTGCATTGGGGGAAATCAGGATACCCCTAGAACTCTCTCTCCAGTTCAGAGTGAGTGATCTATATACTTCCACAGAGAATGGAGCTGCCGTTATTTCAAGAAGCGTAAGAATTGCAGTGAAGGCACTTGAGCATATTCCACTAGGAACTGCATAACTGCAAATGAAAATGTATTAAAGGAAACCTATTTTATAAGATGCATAGCCTGTGGAACCCACTGCTGCAAGATATTACTGAGGCAAGCAATACTGTATGATTCCCGAAAGGACTAATAATTTATAAGCGTAAGAAGAATAACATCTGCAGTTACACTAGCTAGGATAAACATTATCAGCTATATCCACCCTTCTTCTTCACAGCATAAAACCAACAACTAACTGGCTCAGGTTAGAAAGAAACCTCTCCCACAGGCATGCTATTGCAAAATTGTGCAGCATAAGGGTTTTTTCATGTACCTCTAAAGCATTTGGTTTCAGCCACCATTGAAAATTGGACAGAAGATTAGACTGACTATTAGTCTGATACAGCATGGCAACTGCTGTATGAAATAGCACCAAGACGCTATATTAAAATAGTATTATTAAATAAATAATGTTTAGCAAGCCAAAACAAGGACATTCAATAAAGCAGCTGCTTCTAATGTCACTCTTCCCTCTGTGCTTAGAGATTGCAGAGGTCTATTGGCAGCGCTCTTTATTGTAGGTAATACAACTTTTTACAACACTCAGGCACCTGGAATGAAATTCACCCTTATTCAGAGATCCTATACAGTACTTCAGTCAGCTGGCCCTCACACAGGGTTACTTTGTGGGTAGATTACAAGCCTAAACCCTTACTGCACTTCCAATTTTTTAGTTCATTTTGCACTTCAACCAGAAGCATACGGTACAAATTACAGTAAATATAAGTGAAACCCAAAGTCCACCTGTATTGTGTGGCGTGTAGTAGGACAGTACACTATCTAATAAAGCTGCTCACCCAAAGCATTTTCACCAGCCTGGAACACAAGCCCCCTCACCTCATTTTCTGAGCTGATGCAGATGTTTGTTCCCTGTGCTTGTCACACCAAGCGCTGCACACCTGGAACTGCTGCATAGCAAGAAGCAGCCTTTGGCTTATCTGTACTCATCTTCTTCCAGGAAAAAATCTGCAAGGTTGCTTTCAAACTGTAGCTCCCAGGCTCAGGGCAACGAGGCCAGTGATGGCTCTGGGTTTGATTCAGCCATCCAAACAATCCATTGCACTGTGTATTAAATTGGATTTTTGGAGTGGATAAAATATGATTCAGGTCAGTAAAGTGGATATTTTAAGTGAACTCTAGTTTTACTTAGGAGACTGTTGTAGGGAACAATGAGGGAAGGTTCCCTCATCTCTTCTGATTTCAGTACATGTCTCCCTCCTACCCAGATTGAACAGTTAAGAAACAATAATAATATTAATAATTATTATTAATAAAGTGCCCCCTTCTGAAATGCTGAGCAGGTAAAATATAATCTAAAGCCAACAGTTAAATCATAGCGCATAGGATACTGAATAAAAATCTAACTAATAAAAAGTCAAATGATGTGGGTTTATTAATATGAAAACATTGTGAGAGGATCACAAACTCACGGGAGACAATTAAGCCCCACAAGGAGGACAGTACAAAGAAAGCAATTGCTCATTTCATCAAATTCCTAAATATTGAACCTGATGTGTTAGCTGCACTGGTGTCAGTCAGGAGTTCTCCTTTGGGGCTTGTCTTCACTAGAAAATGACATCAATTAAGGATGCAAATGTGAGAAGTCATGTTAGCTTAGCCCAGAACTTTGTGTCAGCAGGTCATGAGTAAAAGCTAATGTTTGTTTCTAATCCTGCAGGTTCCCCGGGCCAGAGCCCTGTACAGCTACAGAGGACAAAACCCTGGTGAACTGAGGTTCAATAAAGGGGACATCATCATATTGCACCAACAGCTGGATGAAAAATGGTACCTGGGAGAGATCAATGGGGTCAGTGGCGTTTTCCCAACCAGCTCAGTGCAGGTTATCAAACAACTTCCACTGCCACCACCCTTGTGCAGAGCACTTTACAACTTTGATCTGAGAGAGAGAGATAAAAATGAAAATAAGGACTGCCTGACATTTCATAAGGTAAGGTTGCCTTTCCGCAAGTCAGAGGCAGGTATTTTAACAGCTGGGTAGTTTCTCAACCCTGGGTCCTGTTGTCAGCACCATAGAACCTTGCAGGTCTATAGCACCTTTCACCTAAAGATCTCAAAGCTCTATACAAACAAGAATTACACTTCCCAGCACTCATTGGGGTAAGTATCATCCCCATTTTACACATAGATAAACCAAGATGGACAGGTTGAGGGTGGGGTTTTCAGAAGTCCTCGGTGTTAACTCAACCCTAACCAAGCATTGAAGTCAATGGTTGAAAGTCCCACCTAAGTGACTTCCCCAAGGACACACACTGATATTTAGAAAATGAATGGAAATTTGACAGAGGTGGAAACAGAACCCAGAAGCCTGATATTCGGTCCTTTGCTTTAACTTCCCAACAATGCTCCTTTAGTCAATTAGCTAATAACTGATTAGCTGCATTACTCCCTAAACTATGGGAGGGTTTGCCTTGAAAGATGCTTAGTTATATAATAAAAGGAGAATGACTTAATAGTCAGGGGCCAGAGGTCATCTATGCACCATCAACATATACAACCACACCTTTAGGAATATACATTAGTGAAGCAACACCTGCATGGTTCTACAGACATTTGCCATCTGTCACAGTATTCTACTGAAATTACAGGACTTGCATTTATTCTTTTTAGAGGAAACATTTTTCAAGGTAACTGTGCTTCACAGCAATGTCAACACTTTCTAGTATGTCAAAATTAGGTGAAGCATATTGAATCTAGCTAAGAAACCAACGCCTACGGGCTCTGATGTCCTAACAGAAAAGTCACCTGTTTTTCCTTTCAGTTGGCAACTCAGCCCCTAGTGCTGTTGCTAATCAGTGACAAAAACAAGCAGTTCTCTAGAGTGGCTCAAAGACAAAGTTAAGAAGCTTGATGGATAGGGCTGGGTGAGTGAAAGAAAGTTCAAATATCCAAAAACCAGCTCTTATCTCAAACTGGGTTGAGGCAGAAAGAGAAGAGAAAGTAAGTTTCACTGAGGCATCTGCTGCTGCTCACTTTGCATTGTTATTTAAAGTGTGGTTTCTAATATTGCTAACAATAACACCGGGGACATGGGGAGCCAACAATATTTTTTAACTGCAGATGCTTTCCTCTCTTTCATGCCATCTGGTTTTGTTTTATTTTTTGGCTTTATTTGTCTTTGTTTCACTGCTTACTCATTCTATTTATTTGCATTTGGAGACAGCGCTCCATTTCCACGCCTACAGCTCAGTTAGCACAGGGAGCATTACCGTACATATAAAACAGGCAGCTGCTTCTTCGAGGAGGGGACAACACACTCACTCACATCCCCGTCCCTTGCAATGTTAGTCACACAGCTCCCACTCTACGTTCTCACTGAAGGGTACCAGCTGCTGCAGTGATTCCCTTTAGTATCACACATCAGGCTGCACGAGGTCTATGAAGCTCCCTCTGTGCACCCAACCGCAGCAAGAGGATTCAAAGCTCGGCAAACCCTGCATACCTTCCTCTCTGCTGCTCTATTCCCATCTTGAGGTTATTTGCACCCCAGTGGGTGATAGTAGTCAGCAGAACCCAGGCACTGCAGTTGTGACACGCACCCTTATGGGTGATGCAAGAAAGGAGAAGTTCTGTGCACTCATGCAGAGCGAATCACAATCTAGCCCTGGATGTTCATGCAGTGATTTAAGTCACAGTCCAGATGACAAGTGCTATCAAAGTGCAATGTATTATTATTATTAAAAGAAACACCTGGAAAGGGGGCCTGATTATCCCCTCTCCTTCATCTTGTGGAGTCATTTACACCTGCTCAAAAGGAAAGCAAAGTTCTACCAAACTTTAATGGAATCCTCATCTACCCACTTTGAATAGATGCAGTGATGCAGGTCAGAGGGGAATTAGGCCAAGATCATTCTGCTCTCAATTGGAATTTGAGAATCAATCAAATTTTACTCTAAAACTTCAAATTCAATCAAAGAAAAGAAAAACGTGAGTTTGGTCCCATGCATTTTTGGACTTTTTCTCCCTGCAGGTATTTTAAAAAGATCAAATACAAATATATTAAAAATGAATAGAATTTCATTTCTGCTGGGTTGCACAGAAAACGGATCTTTCCAAAGGACTTTTAGCTACCAGTCGATACAAAACTACTTTTGCTCCAGAGTATTATAAGTACTGCAGGTCCAATAATATTAGGGTATTTCAACTCTTGAAATATTGATTTTCATAAGTTTCTTGGCAGTACAGTGCCAATTGCCTGGAAACTTGTAATGGTTTATTTTGGTACATATCTGAATGCTATTTTCCTTATTTTATTCATGCGTAGTAATTAAAGAAGAATTTCCACATGAAGGAAATCTTTTAAAAAGTCATAAGCTCACTTGCTTTTCATGCATTTTCCATTATTTTTTGTTTCACGATCTTGACTTAGCAAGGCATTTAAAGTTAAGTTAAATGCATGATAAGCATAGAGCTGAATAGAGATAGACAAACATGTGCTTAAGGCTAAGCATGTGCCAAAGAGCTTTGCTGAAGACCTGTGTTCTCTACAGTGGGCATACCTCTGAGGCTGCTTAATGATTTTGCTTTGCAACAATTATGGGTCAAACCCATCTTTACACCTATTATCTGCCTATTCCAGATAGGAAGACTGGTAACAATATACTTCTGCATTTCAGGGTGATATCATCACAGTGATTAGCCGAGTTGATGAGAACTGGGCAGAGGGCAAGTTAGGTGATAAAATAGGGATCTTCCCCATCCTGTTTGTGGAGGTAAGTGAAGCACATTGAAAAAACACGTATTCGATCCATTACTACAGTAAGCAGTCGACATGTATTCACTCCCACCATACTGAATGATGCTCCTCATGTAGTCCATGATTCTGGAGGTTATTCTCTAGTTTCTGTTACATCTCATTTAAGTGAAGAATGGTACCTGGAAGCTAAGGAGATATTCTCAAACACTGCCCTGTCAATGTATCTCACCTCCTAACTGGAGGGACCAAAACTACCAACGAAGGGGTAATTCAGTCTTCATGGCCTATTCAGTCCTTGGCATTTTGCTGACGCTATGAATAAGGGTGAAGGTGACATGATGGGTTTTGTGATGTTAATAATTAGAAATAGTTGCAAAATTTACATTGAAAATCTGTTTTAATTGGGGGGGACCCTTTCAACCAAACTGAACATTTTCATGGGGAAAAAAATCA
Source organism: Gopherus evgoodei (assembly GCF_007399415.2). NCBI lineage: Eukaryota > Metazoa > Chordata > Testudines > Testudinidae > Gopherus > Gopherus evgoodei. Next base: position 18,051,108 of record NC_044329.1, read on the forward strand.
TTTTTTGATCAAAAAATTGTAAAAGTGAAAATTCTCAAAATTATTCATCCAAGTTCCATTTAGTTTTGTGTTATTTATTGGGGGGAGGAACAACATTTTCTTTCACATTCACTACCCCCCTACTCATCATTTCCAGTGGGGAAAAATGAAATAGGGTTGTTTTTCCCCATCAAAATGACATGTTTCAAATGGTTTTCAAAATTTTATTTCAAACATATATTTGGCAAAAAAAAATAAATCCAAAAAATGTCATGGAAAATTTTCATTCCTTGCTCATTTTTTGACAAACTAGACTTGCCTTTTTTGATCAGCTGTATTAATACAGTTCCACTAGGAACTGTAATGAGATCAACCAACTGATTTTCCATAAAGCACAAAACATCTATCAGATAGTAACAGCCTTACATCACTACCAACCTGCTCCAAATTCGAAGCAGAGATTTTGAGAGATTTATTGCATCATCAATCTCCTTGGCCATCTAGTCTTTCCCTAGCCACAACATTTTTTGTTTAATACTGAATTGGTCATTAATGATCTCCCTAAGCTTAGCTTGGGCTATAAATTGTAAATGGCACACAAACAAATCAAAATAGACACAAATGGAGATATTATTAAATTAATTACAGAAAACATTTGCTACTTATTCCACAATTACTTTATAGACAGACACTAGTAAAAATATTACTTGAAGTTCTAATATATTTTTGTAAAATGTCTCTTCATTTCATGAAATAATTTTGACTCGGGTAATTACTTACTTAATCTGGCATTAGCTGGAATAAATTAATTATGCCACTGGGGAATTAGACATTATTATGGGAAGGACAAACCTGGGGCTACTTTGGGAGATAACGGACTTCTTTTGGCTTTGGCTTTACAGACAATGATCAGATCTGTGTTCCACTTTAACCACACACCTAGTGTTAGGGGAATTCAGATAAATGGTTTTGGTTTTAGACTCCTCTCTAATTACTTACAGAAATTACAATATTATACATCACACTTATTTCTGTAAGTATTTGGAGAGGAGTCTAATATATGTGTAGCGCACACACAGTACCTGTTTAAAACCTTGTTTTAAGAATGTGTGTTTAGGATTGAGGAGGAGGGAATATAAAAACAACCTATGCTCTTAAATGATGATACTGTAGGGGCAATTACCTGTTCCATGCTAGACTGATTATTTTTCATCCTAGGCATTAGGGATACTGCTTCAAATGAGTGGGCGAGAATCTCAAAGATTTGCAATTCTTTAATGTCAGCAGTAAATCAAGATTAATTTCTTTGGCAGCCATTGTGGTAAGAAACATTGCCACCGCATGCCCTTTGCTATTAATATTGAGATAATCAGCAGTTTCTAAGAAACCCTGTTGAAATGCAGGCTATTTCTACACTAGTTTATGGTGGCAGAACTTACATTGCTCAGGGGTGTGAATAAACCACCCCCTGAGTGACGTAAGTTACACTGACATAAGTGCTGGCGTGGACAGGGCTATGTCGGTGGGAGAGCTTCTCCTGCCGACATAGCTTCTGCTGTTCACGGAGGTGATTTTATTATGCCAACGAGAGAGCTCTCTCCCATCGGCATGGAATGTCTTCACCAGTGCAGCGGCACTGCTGCAGCACAGTACATGTAGATGTGCCCTTAATCTCTATGCAAACCGAGGGTCTGACTCTGCTCCCCTCAAAATCAGTGGTAAAAATCCCACTTCTTTCAATGGGAACAGGATCAAGCTGTGAATGTTTTGGTCTAAACCAGGGGTTCTCAAACTTGTTCCGCTGCTTGTGCGGGGAAAGCCTCTGGCAGGCCAGGCCAGGTTGTTTACCTGCGCGTCTGCGGGTCTGGCCAATCACGGCTCCCAGTGGCCACAGTTCGCTGCTCCAGGCCAATGGGAGCGCTGGAAGTGGCGTGGGCCAAGGGACATATTGGCTGCCACTTCTAGCAGCTCCCATTGGCCTGGAGCAGCGAACAGCGGCCACTGGGAGCCGCGATTGGCCAAACCTGAGGACGCAGCAGGTAAGCAACCCGGCCTGGCCCGCCAGGGGCTTTCCCCGCACAAGTGGCGGAACAAGTTTGGGAACCACTGATCTAATTGAATGGAGACAACACAGCTCATAAAGATAACTTCAGTGAGGACTTCTCCGTGTGAAGGCCTTCATATCAGTTGGAGAGACTTGACCCCCTGCTGTGAAATGCACCCAATCTTGTCAACACAAAGCAATTAAGGAGAATGTGCCTATTAGTCCGTTGTAATTTGGAGTTCCATTTATCATACTGTGTACTGGAGCTGAGTGGAAGAAACCAGCTGAGATGCATTCTTGTTCATTTCCATGGAAGCCAGCCTTTTCTGTGAGACTCCAACTGGAGAGAGAGAACCAGACATCCAAGCTTAATCAGATGGTGTCTTGGTGACAGACTTCTTCCGATCCATTTTAATTTGGTGGTCAGCTTTATGTTAGTAATTATTCCTCTGGGATTTGTCACTGAAAATATAACAAAGATGAGCCACTCAATTGCGAAGATTAACCATAATGTCATCTGAAGCCCAAACTCGGCTATGCTCCTTGTTAAGATGTGGATAAACTGTGGGTCTATGCACACTGGGTTTGGGGTCTATGCAAAGCTTAGCTTTTGAGATGGTGCCATAAAACTTCTCTTCTTTCTATCCCAGCCAAACATGACTGCAAGACAACTCCTACAGACAAAGAAAAGCCATCGATCCTCCCCATTTAAATATTCATCACCCTTAAGGACAGCCTCTCCCAGAGCGAAAGGCACAGAGTCACCAAACTTCCGCAAAGTATCAGAATCTAGGAGGAAGAGCCTGAGACCATTCTCTATCACAAGCGCCTTGAATTCACTCAACAGGATGGTCCACTTACCCACAGAGCGGCAGACACTGGAAATCAGCTCTCCAGTGCTCATCAGCTCCAGTAATCCGACTGTGGCAACCCAGAGCAGTGAGAAAGTAGAATTCCCATATGGCACCCCTGTCCAGGTAAATGAAAACCATTCATGTTGCTGATTGTTGAGCACACACATTGTTTGCTCTGCAAACAATAGGCTGAAAAGTAAATTCTAGGTGGAAACATTTTTCACTGTGAAGATAGCAACTTGAAAAGCCAAAACTCACATTAGAATTAAACAGCTCTTTGAGGCTTTTAAACATTTTTATATCTACAATGGTTTAAACTCTTTTCCATAGCTTAGTGCAGCTTTCTGTAAATAAGACTGTAAGATGATAAAGGTAAAAGACTCCCTTTAAGGATTGCATGTTAAAAAAACGGGAGGGAGGGGAGATGGAATGCCAGTGCTAGAGACGCCTACAAGACAATATGTCATCCATGAAGTCTGGGACTTCTTCCCTCCTTTGGAAATGGAAAGCTCTTGAGTCACACATGCCAATGTGACTCATAAAAGGAGAGATTAAATTATCAGAATGACTACATTGTTTTGGTAAACTGCGGAGGTGGAGACTGAGAAGAAAGAGGGTTTTCTTAAAAAAATTAAAGACTTTCCAGTTTGGAAAGTCTGACATGGAACGTGCACTCCTTGGGCAATTCACTGATCCTCAGTTTATTTCCAGAGAAATGTGTACCACATAAACATGCATGTGGGGGTGTGCGCGCGCACACACACACACACACACACACACACACACACACACACACACACACACACACACACAAAACTATGGGTTTGCTTTATGTGAAGGTATAGTCCAAACAGACAGAAACAAACAATATCAACAAAATAGAAGGTAAAATTAAAAACACTGATGGGCCAAGTTCAGAGGTGCCACCTCACTGATGTTTCTAGCCACACACACAGCCTCAGATTGTAAATATTGGTACATGTTTGCATAAGTGTTGCTGATGACCCATTTAAGAGCCTGTTTTCTGCACTCCCTGTGCTGCCTGAACTCCCAGGCTCCATTGACGTCATTGGAAGTTTTGCCATTGACTTCAATGAGGCCAGGATTTCTCCCCTCATGAGTTCAGTGTGAGGTTAGCCCCTGTGAGGAAGGACCTGCAAAGTCAGATCCTTCCTCACAGGAAGTTGAAAGTCCAGCTAAGTTAATGAAAAAGCTGCGATTCCTTAGGGATACTTTAGATGGCAGTTGTTTTAACGGGCTTCTCTCTTGTCTCTTTGCTTGAATGTCAAATGTATGTAAAAACCTTGGGGGTTTTTTTAATGTATTTATTTATTTAAATATCTGTCATCTTTCCAGAGTTCTAGGAAACTCCTGACATCCAGGGTTATGTCTACACAGGGGTAAAAAACTCACGGCTGGCGTGGGTCAGCTGACTCGGGGTCATATGGCTTAGGCTCCGGGGCTGAAAAAGTGCTATGTAGACACTCAGGCTGCAGCCCAAGCTTTGAGACCCTGTGAGGGGGGAGAGTCCCAGAGCTCAGGTTCCAGCCCGAGCCTGAGAATACCTACACAATGATTTTTAGCCCTGCAACCTGAGCCCCACAAGCCCAAGTCAGCTGACCCAGGCCACAGATATTTTGTCCCTGTATACACATACTCTAAAATGTGCAATACAATATTTTAATGCAATAGCTTCTCCTAAAGGCAAATTTTCCACTTACAAGACTTGTCCACAAAAACTAAAAAACACTCTATTCAGTCATGTTACAACATCCTGCCCTCTCCCTACTAACTCAACCCCAAAATGCTGGCAAGGAAAAATAGGTGTTGCAGCATGCCTGCCTGCCTTGAAAAGTTACCAGATCAATTTTATCTGGTAGATTGCAGAAGCTGTAATGGCTATTTCCATTATGGAAGTCACAGACTGTGAGAATGACCTCATGTAGCAATTTTCAGCCATAAAAATCCACAATCTGTATAGGGGTATCTCTTTACCCACCATGGAAATGAACCAACTCATCTCCCACTGTAATCAATGGAAGCTGAGGGTGCTCAACACATGAGAGGATTGGCTCTAATTTAGGAATACTATACACAGTTGAATTTAACTAAGAAAAATATGGTTTTCCAAACTTGAATTTGACCACAAATCAATGGGGATGTGGAGGTTGGTTGTTTTTATAAATACCCTACTTAAATACGCTGTCTAAGGGCTTGTCTGCCTGGTATGTTAGTGCACAGCAAACCGGAGTGTGACTCTACAGCACACTAACTCACCATGTGGACACTGCAACTGCACCCTAAAGGTTCTGTAGTGTGCTTTGACAAACTCACCTTTGATATACTCCTGTTTGAATCAGGAGTTTGAAACAGGAATACATCAAAACGCATAGTGGAACTTTTATGTGCAGTAGCGATGTCTAGATAGCCAGTTAGTGTACTACAGGCTAGTGTGCATTATAGATTCATACCTTGGCTTGCCACACACTGACTTGCTGTGTAGAGAAGCCCTAAGATACCCTCTTTCAGTATATAAGCTGGAGAAAGCAAGAAATGCTGTAATTTACCAGCTAAAAAGGAAACCTGTCATCATTGAAGGCCAAATACTGCAACTCTGAATTAAATGGGAGTTTTGACACTGACTTCAGTAGGCAGGGGATCAGGCCACAGGTTAACCTGCTCTTGTGATATAGTAAAAAGCACCTTCCAGGAAGTTAAGTGAGGTGGTACTAGAGTAATGAACTCAGGCCATGTCTACATCTAAAATTTTGCAGCGCTGGTTGTTACAGCTGTATTAGTACAGCTGTATAGGGCCAGCGCTGCAGAGTGGCCACACTTACAGCAACCAGCGCTGCAAGTGGTGTTAGATGTGGCCACACTGCAGCGCTGTTGGGCGGCTTCAAGGGGGGTGAGACCAGCTTCGCCGCGGTTTGCTCTCGCGTTCCCCGAACCACCCTGCAAACCGCAGGGAAGGAGACCTGCTTGCTCGGGGGTTCGGGAACGAGAGAGCAAACCGGGAAAGGAGACCAGCTTCGCCGCGGTTTGCTCTCGCGTTCCCCGAACCACCCTGCAAACCGCAGGGAAGGAGACCTGCTTGCTCGGGGGTTCTGGGAACGCGAGAGCAAACCGGGAAAGGAGACCAGCTTCGCCGCGGTTTGCTCTCGCGTTCCCGGAACCACACAGCAAACCGCAGGGAAGGAGACCTGCTTGCTCGGGGTTCGGGGAACGCGAGAGCAAGCTGGGGAAGGAGACCAGTTTGATTACCAGAGGCTTCCTCGGTGATGCTGGGATACCTGCTTATTCCACGGAGGTCAAGAAAAGCGCTGGTAAGTGTCTATACTTGATTACCAGCGCTGGATCACCAGCGCTGGATCCTCTACACCCGAGACAAAACGGGAGTACAGCCAGCGCTGCAAACAGGGAGTTGCAGCGCTGGTGGTGCCCTGCAGATGTGTACACCTCCTAAGTTGCAGCGCTGTAACTCCCTCACCAGCGCTGCAACTTTCTGATGTAGACAAGCCCTCAGACTTTGCTAGCAATAAACGTGATGCCCTCTGAAAGATTATCTTAGCCTATCAATCTAAACACAACTTAGTAAGGCTTGGGTTGTCTCTTGGTTACACATGATGCCACCAGGGCCGCCCGGGGGCGGGGCAAGAGGGGCAATTTGCCCCAGGCCCCACAGAGTTTTCCTTCACTCGCTCCAGGGGCCCCGGAAAACTCTCGTGGGGCTCGGGTTCCTGGAGCTTCTTCTGCTCCTGGTCATTGTAGGCAATTCAATGGCAGGGGGTCCTTCCGCTTTGGGACTCGCAACCGAAGTGCCCCAAAGACCCGGGGCAGGGGGTCCTTCCGGCATTTCGGCAGCTGGTCCCAGGGCGGGTCTTCACCACCGAAGACCCCAGGCCTCCTGAATCCTCTGGGCAACCCTGGATGCCACCTGCTTCCCCACACACATACACACGTACCTCACACTCCTACATTCCATGACTATTATGAAGCCAGCTAGCAAAGAAATCCAATAATCTAGACCAGAACCCTTTTTCCTTTGGAAAGGAGCCCTGGTCTTTGCCCTTCCGCTATGTCACTCTGCTGCCTGCATCCCTTTACTTCCAAAAGAGGAATTTACCATAGCAGTAAATTCTCATGGCAGCCTAAGAGTCCTTGCCTTCTTACAAACCTTACCCCAGGATTGTACCAAGACAGACTGAATTTGGGACTGTAATGGTGTAACAGTGTTATTAAAATCAACGTTTCAAAATAAGATTTCTCCTTTTCGGGGAAGCAAAAGGTCCCAAGATCCTCACTCTCTGAGCAGAGGTCTCCACCCTGCTTGTTTACTAATCATCTGAAAAGTAAAAGAGGTTGTTAAGATTTATTTGGCACCTTTCACACTGAAAGTAGTTCCAAAGGTTTCATAAGCAATAAGTGAGTTCTTAGTAATGCAGCGGCTATGCAAGAAAACCCAGCAGGTATTTTATACTCAGCAATCCGTTGCACAGTGCGTTGGAGGCTAGATCCTGTTTTACTGTGAGTGAAAGTAAAGCTCTACAGTAAAATCATAATGCAATTGAAATTGTATCATGGCTTATGAACCCAATGTCATTTCACTGAAAAAGGTCTCTTGGGAACTACTGTCAACAGCATAAGCCATAGAGCAAGTATGTTATCTTGTTGCCTTATAATGGCTCTTAATTGGCTTTCTTTTCTAAGCCAGCCTTTGCTGATTGGTTTGCTTGTCTGGTGTTTGTTTTGGAGAGAGGACGTTGAGAGAGAGGTTATTTTTTTTTAGTTTCTTTATCTTCTGTCTGGGTTTGGGGCTGTGATATTTGCTAATTAGAACAATACTGACGCGCAAAGTTCAGATCTGAGTGTGGGTACAGATCCAAACTTCCCTCTCCCTCCCTGGTATTTATCTCTCTGATGTATTTATAGAGATCAATCATATCTCCCCTCAGTCTTCATTTGGTTAGGCTAAGCAAGCCAAGCTCCTTAAGTCTCCTCTCATAAGGTAGGTTCTCTATTCTTCTGATCATCCTTCTTTGCACCTGTTCCAGTTTGAATTCATCTTTCTTAAAACACAGGAGACCAGAACTGCACACAGTATTCCAGATGAGGTCTCACCAGTGCCTTGTATAACGGCAATAACATTTCCCTATCTCTACTGGAAATAACTTGCCTAATGCATCCTAGGATTCCATTAGCTTTTTTCACTGCTGCATCACATTGGCAGCTCATAGTCAGCCTGTGATCCACCAATACACCCAGGTCTTTCTTCTCCTCTTCTGTTTCCAACTGATATATGTTCCTAGCTTATAACAAAAATTCTTCTTGTTAGTCCCAAATATTGTTGGCTCCCCATGTCCCATGTGTTATTGTTAGCAATATTAGAAACCACACTTTAAAGTGACAATGCAAAGTGAGCAGCAGCAGATGCTTCAGTGAAACTTACTTTCTCTTCTGGTTCTGCCTCATCTCAGTTTGAGATAACAACTGTTTTTTGGATATTTGTTAGTCCCAAAGTGCATGACTTGCACTTTGCACTATTAAATTTCATCCCATTTCTATTACTCCCGTTTTCAAGGTCCTCCAGATCTTCTTGTATGATAGTCCAGTCCTCCATATTGGCAATACCTCCCAACTTTGTGTCATCTGCAAATTTTATTAGCATATTCTCACTTTTTGTGCCAAGGTCATGAATGATAAGAGGCAAAGTTGTAGATAAAATTTGATGTTAGGTCATCATGTTGGGTAAACTCTTTTGAAAATCTGGCCTTGACTTAGGTGCTGAGAACTTTTGAAAATCTGGTCATCAGTGCATCCCCTAAAGTGTGATTGTATCCTAACAATTGTCTGTATACAAATGGCATTGTGTGGTGGAGAGACGGTGTTCTGTGTTCAGATTTAATTACTCCAGATCAAACGTGCTCTGTTTGCAAGTAAAGGCATATGAAGGTGGGAGGTTCTTCTGCAAACTCAACCTGGGATCTGAGAGTCATGCAAGGTTCTTTCCTTCTTGCACATCATCATCGGTAATAAAAGTTCTGCAAACCAATTAATTTATGTAACTCTGTGGCCTGCAATAGGTTTGCAGAGGTGGAATTGACTGGGACTCAATAAGCCATTCTGCTGATGATGCACCAAAAAAAACCAAACCCACAGTTCAGTCCCTCTTGGGTGTGTTGGGCCTTCAGGCCTAAAAAGCATAAAAGCATAGTTGTATCACTAACGTCAGCAGATAATGCTCTGAATACGCAGAGGGAGCAGACTGGTTGATTTAGAAGGAGCCAGTGTTTACGTCATCACTATTCAGAGCAGAATGGTACTTTAAACTTTCCTCTATACTTCACCTGACTCAGTAAGTATTCAACATTGAACCAAGAGGCTGAAGTCCAGAAGGAGCTTTGCCTCTGAAAATCCCTTACCCCAAAAATATCACTATGGAAGGCTACAGAGTGACCAAATGGCTAGAAATGCCAGTGATCCTGGACAACCGATTCCTATAGAACAACTTCTGCTAGGCAGTGACCTCAAAAGAAAATATTAGGTACTCTGAATCAAACTCGAGCTGGGGTAGCAAAGACTGGTGACAATACTACCAAGTGGAATCTAAGCAACAACCCCAAATGTGAATGTGGAGAGCGTAGGCAAGCACTTGAACGCTGCCTGATACAATGGTCCCTGTCAATACCCTGTATTCCCAGGGCACAATTTGAGATAAGTGACATAATTATGTCTTGGCTGCCACTTTGGAGTGACAAGTATGATGATGACCACCTGCCTCTGTAACAAGAGGCACAGGATTACTACAATTAGATCTGGCATTTTACCCAACAGTGTGATCCACTTTAAGTATAATTGGCTGCATTCTAACAGTATTAAAACAAAAAAAATGCCAACAATAGTTTGTATGTTGTACTGTCATCTCTGTGCATGTTGCTGTGAAATTAAATCATGAGTACCTCAAGCAAATACACACACACTATACGCCAACCCTGGAACTAAGATAAGTGCTGGGCTCCAGCAGTGCAAGGAGCCTAGGTACTTCCCCTAAGGGTAAGTCCGTCTAAATTAAAATAGGTCCCACCTGCTCGTAATGCTCCTTTGTTGTACCCTACTGGAAATTCCAGTAGATTTCTTTAGAATCCTTCACCTGTTCTCTATTAGCAGCCCCAGGCCCTAGTGGCCCAGGAGACTTTGCTTTGTTCTATTGCCTACTTGGCCAATTAGAACCAGCTGAAATTTCCACATGCCGAGACATGATACAAAATAGGCCCCAACAGCAAAGTCAAAATCTGAGACTGGATGCAAAGCTTTGCACAAATTTGAGGCTGTTCAGATCCATCTTTATGTTGTAACTGACAGGTGAGCCCTGAAATGTATTCACTAGAGATGGGCCCAATCTCTTGTTCAGAATCCCCTTCCTCCCCTAAAACTTTAGGGAAGCTTGGATCACTCTCTGAAATGGAAGCATTAAGGAGGTGCATTCCTTGAAGTATTCCTGGGCTTGAAGCATTCCTGGGCTTAGGTGTGGTTTTTACTTGCTTTCCTAACTCAGTAGGGAGTCTGTCAGTTTCCCCAATCCATTCTTAGAGACTGGTGATACCTCTGCCTTGGATGGTTGCCTGCAGGAAACTGGAGGGTTACATTGGCTTGTTTTGCTTGACTGCAAGCCTGGGATCTACTGTCAAAACTTTCATTTGCAGCTTCAGAATGTTTCTTTGCAATCAGGTTAGTTTTCCCTTTCACCTACTCTTTCTTTTATACAAATCTAAACTGAAGCTTTGTCTTCAATGCAAAAAATAGGTTTGTTTTTACATCAAGATAGGTAACTTGAGACAGCTATTTCACTGAAAAAAAAAATAAAGCTAGTTTTGCAGTGAAGATATAGTATAACCTTTTGCTTTGTTTGGAACAAAAGGATTGTTGGGGCCATGGTCTTATTGTATATGCTATACAAAATAGATGAGAAAATATTAGGGGAACCATGTAATTATTGTATGCATCACGTGTGAAAAATACACCGATATTTTCAAAAAAAAAACATGACTCAATTTTGTTAGAAGTGTGTTGGGTTAGGTGCGACGGAGCTGAGACTGCCTCGTAATGATCAATATTTCCCACTATCATCAGGAAGGAGATGGGGCAGCAGCACCAATTTTCTTTTATTACTATATTGCTGATGTAAATTTTTTCCCGGGGCTGGCCTAAGTGAAAGGCTTCTCAAATGCACAGAGCAGGTCCAACACTGGCTATGGCAGTGTAAGCTTCTCCCACACCACACCCTGCCAGGCGCCTGGCTTTCCTCACCTGTAAAATGAGGATAATAATGTCGCCTTGGCTTGCACGGGTGCTGTGAGGGTTGGTTCAGGTTTGTAAGGCACTTTGAGGTCCTTTAGAAATCCAGTCAGCGTGTGGTGGGTGGGGAGGTGAACTCACTCGGAATTATAACAAGCTTTCTTTCAGTCTAAGAGCCAAAGTCAAAGGTGACTTTAAGCTGACCAAACCTACACCTCTCTACAGCACCCTCCCTCCCCCAAGGTTGCAAATTATACTTCCTTTCTCATCACCTCTGGACTGGGATCACTGACTATAAAAAGGACACCAAGTTACACATCGCTAATTGCCAAGTACCTCAAGGAGGCCAATATTACAGATAGATGAAATTTTGGGGGCAAATAGTAAATTTGCTCCAAAATGCAGTTTGGGGTGACTGAAACCATTCACAAATCTGTTCAAATTAGGCGAATCATTGTGGCTGAATAAAATATGAGGGAAGCCATTTCAAAAAAGTCAAAATGGTTAATTTTGACATTTTCTAAACCACTGTGTCAAAATTTCGTTTAGAAACACTGTTTCATTTCAAAATGTCATTTCCTTCTTCCCAAATGCTGGTCCTCCAAACATCATGTTTTCAGTTTTTCATTTTGGCCCACCCTCTCTCTCTTCAACTTCTGCCATCTATCTGCAATATGCTGTCTACACTGGGTGCTGATGTAAAGCCCTTACACCAGCTCCACATTGGCCCAGGAAGCCACCTTAGCAAGGGGATACTTGCAGAGGGCCATTTCTGCCAATTTACAGTGTAAAATGGCCTTAGTGTAACTGAAACCCAAGTCCTACGTGTTTTGTATAATGTCTGATATAAAATGCGATGCTGGCCATCATGTTTCTTGACTGCCTCCGCTTTCATTGACCCACTTGACTAGTGGTGAAGAGTAGCCGTGGCCTCTAACTAAGTGCTCCCTGACCTTGCTACCACCCAACTTGCTAGGATGGGCTTGGTTTGGATCTGGAAATGAGTGTAGTAGTTTAACAAGAGATCCCAGTAGCTTCTTTTACCTTCTTGAGGATTTGGAGGGGAAGAACTGAGATCAGTGACTGAACAATGGCTTTTTTTCCTGTTTGGGCGATTTCACAACATGCAGTGCTGCTCACTGCATGCCCGGGCAAAGTGGGCCAGAGTCTTTTAGAACTGGCTTTGGCTCCTACAGGGTGAGTGGCTTGGCAAGAGTAAAAGGAAGAGAGAGCATTGCAGTGTGCCAGCAATTACGGGTAAAGAGAGGAGAGCTGATAAGAGAAGTCTTTCCCAGTTCATTTCCTCTTATGGACTGAAATGAGTGTGACATGATCCTCCACAGTAAAGGTGGAGTAAGGTAGAGCAGATTTTGGGGACACTAGAGATATCCCAGTAAGGATTTTCTAACATGAGTTATTTTGCTGGTATGTGCTGTGTTGTGCCACCCTTTCCACCTCCACCAGACCCTGCCTCTGCTTTAAAGATGCACATATTTACTTAACAGTGGTTGGGATTAGGGATTGATCCTCTTCCCACACTTCCAGCATCATCAGCTCCCTTGGAGGCCCTGAGGCCATAATGGAGACAGACTGGATGCTAGAGGGTTTTCCTCTCATGCCTTTATTTTGAACTGGAGTTCCCTTTCACCTCCATAATCCATCTGTTTATCAAGATGGGGAGGGAAGAGGTGTCTTTTCATGGATGAGATTGCTGACAGCTTCCTTCAGGACCATACTGAAGTTCTAACTGGCCCGTGAGGAGGCACTAGTAATAAATCTAGTGGCCTTTTGACTGAGGCCAAATGTAGCATCATGACAGTTGGCCAAAAACAAAAAAAGTGGGGGGATCCCCAAATTTGATGGGGGGGAAAAAGGCAACAAATGTTGTGTGAAGTTTTTCATGAACAATTTTCCTATTTTAGGACCAGTTCAAAGTATAATCTTAACATTTATTTTAGGGGATGGTGTCCTTGAGGGAGAAAAATAGATATAATAGGGCTTTGTTTTTTCAGTATCTAATAACTGATTCTCCTTTTTCACCTCTACTTTGCCCTACTCCAAAATTGCTATAGAAATTGAGACCTTTCCCTCTGTGATCCCAATTTCTGCTAACCCCAATGCCTGTGAGCCTGCCCACAATCTAGTCTTTTTGTTTGAGTCTCACAAACCCACTACTTGGACTCCTGCCTGAGACAGTGTATTGCCTCAAAGGCCAAAATTTACCAGAGATCATACTCAGGACAATTTATTCCAGCCTAGAATTGAGCAGCTGCCCAGACAAAGAACTGTGAGCAACAGGGCTTAGGGATGCTGACTGGGGAGTTTCTTTCACTGAAGGGAGAGAAGCTTCCCGTTTTGAGGCGTGGTGCCCCATGGCACTGAGTGCTCCCAATCTCTTTGTATTTCAAATGGACGCCTCAGATACCCGAGTGTAGACTTTCCCTCGCTCCCAGCAAGGGATTACGTCTGTCATGATGCATATCTCCCATGCAGACGACTCCGCCTATTTGCCAGTGTGCCTGGCAATCTTAATGCTTTCACTCATTGTCTTTCATTCTGTGATGAATTTTTGCTCTATGTAAATAAACCCATCCTTCCTCCCTTATAGCAGAAAAGCATGTTTCCTGCACTCATCTTAGGACAGCTGCTTCCGAGTGTGCACAAGGGGGGATCCATGGGTAGCAGAGCACAAATGATTAGAACAGCCCTGAGGTTGCTCTCGACCTACAGCTGGTTGGAAACATTTTTATTACACTTTTTGTTTAATCAAAGATTCTGTTTTGTCAAAACCGAAATACTTTGTGAAACTATATTTTATTTAGATAGAGATTTCTTTCGGACAGTTTCTCAGGTCCAGGGTGGACTTGAGAGAGAGAGAGAGAGAAAGAGATCAAAAAATCTAACATTTTCAGTCCAAACATGGATGTTTTGACACAATTTTCCTTTCATTCCAGCGTGGAACTAAAACAAATTTCCAAACCTCAAAAATTGTCATGAAACAGAATTGTCATTAGAGATGGCTGGACACTTATAGCAGAGGCTGGGCAGTTTCCCCAAGGCCAGGGAGAGAAAAGATTGCTTAAAGCTAGCTGTTTCCTTCCCACCTCCCTCCACCCCCACTCATGCCCAAAGCTCAGAACAGAGGAACTGAAAATCAGGGCTAATATGTTACAGGGATTGGAGTTGGTAACTCAATAAGCAGTGTTTTCTTTTAAGTCAACAAATGCCCCAGGCATGGTACTAAGTGCGGGGGGAAGAGGGAGCACTACTACTGGAATTGTTAGTTTTAAGATGTGATAGGAAATAAAAGCTCTGACCATTTTCATCATTAAAGATCCTGTGGCCCTTTTCTCCAGAGCAGAAGAATGAGTCCAGGTGGCCCGGCAAATTCCAGCTTAAATGCTTTCTGCTGACCTAAGCTTCCCCATGTTAGCAGAATTGCAGAAGCTATTCTTCACTCCCCTTCCTGAGAAAAGCTATGCCACTTGAATGGTGCAATATGGCTTCTATATTTCAGCTTGCAACTGATTCTTGTATTAGTTTCATCCCAGAGCAAATGTTTATGATCAAGTTATAAAGCTGCAAAAGGAGGCTATAATTAAAACTTTTTAATGAAGGTTGCCTATCACCTCCCTCAAGTACTTGTGTCCTGACTTTGAAGAAAGTGCCAGAACACTGCCTGTCCTATGCCAGCTTGAGCACAAGAGCTCTGTCTCCGAGGCATGTTGTGTTTCAAATATAGAGGTCAAGAGGAAAAACAAACTTGAACTTCATAAGTAGAAATTAGGAAGGTGGAAAAGGACATGATATCACCTTGCTGTACTGCTGTTACACACACAAGGACTGGATCACAAAAAACTGCCTGGGTGCCACCTTATAAGAATCCCAAGATGCACAGATGAGTGTCTTAAATAAATGAGACCTTCATGCACCAAGGCTCAACAGCACAACCTGTTTGTTATTCTTTCTGAAGTGAATTTTTGTCCCTGTGAAAGACAGTGAGTGGATTGAGAGCCCAGAAGACTGCAGCCCCTCAATGCATAGAGCAGGTACAATGCTAGGTGGAGTAATGCTAGCTTCTCCCCCACCACTCTATGCAATGGACCTCAGCCTCCCCATCTATACAAGACAGATAACAAAATCCCCCTGCCTCTCAGGGTGATGTGAGACTTCATTAATCTCATTGTGTCTATAAAGCACTTGGAGAGCCTCCAAAGCAAGGTGTTAGAGAGGTGCAAAGGGACCATCTTTGAAGGAGAGAGATTTCATTCTCCTTGTCTTATTTAATCCTTTGTCTCTCTGCTGAAGCTGCAAACAAGCCTAGCAACTGCAGACGGTCAAAAAAATTCTGCTGAAACAGTTTTTCTCCTCCCCCAAAAATTGGATTTTTAACTAAACAGAATGTTTCACAAGAAGTGTCTGCTTTTTGAGGAAAATTTCGATTTTTTTCCATCAAAACAATCCAATGCCCCAAAATCTACAGTTTTCCATTTGTGCAAAGAAAACAAAATATTTCAGTTAAGACATGCCACTAAGAAGAGTTGTAGTTTGGTTGCCTTATGTCTCCATTCTCCCCTGTGGGCTGGGCTCCATAGCCACATTACATCTCCCATGATGCACCATAGCCAGGGACTCCCATGATCCATCAGCAACCCTCACCAAGAAAGGAGACTATGGTGTATGGTGAGTGATGCTGTTTGGCAAAAGAGTTCACTCTATAGAGGAAAATGGGAGTATGAGGCATCTGAACTACAAATTCCCATGAGACATTGTGGCAACATTTCTAAATTGAATTATTTTGGTTTTTTATTTTTTGCCAAAAAGTCAAAAATTTCCTCAGGGGGAAAAAAATTTCCAACAGCTCTAGTGCCAGCTCTGATGTCAATTCCACTAAGGGATGGACTAACACCACCAACTCATTTAATCAAACAGCTATTAGATGGCCCTTTAAAATCACTGTCAACCTTAACTGACATCAAACTACCTAGAGGTAAAAGCCTCTGATTGCATTAGCTGTATCCTGAGTCCCCACCCTATCCTTCAGTATACAGGTGCAACAGGCTTGAGTTTGTAGGTGTAGGTTTTATCTGATTGGTAGAGCCGATTCTATTTGCCTAAGCATAAACTTATGAAAGAAATGGCTGCAGTTAATTAGCTGAATAATCACAGAATCCTTTAGGTATTTGTTATGGGCAATAGTGGAAATATCCTAGAGAGATCTGTACAACCCATCTTCCTTATTTCACTTCCTATAAGAAGTATATTTATAAGAGCTATATTTGAAAGAGACCCTAACCTGACTACTCCCATCCCCCTTCACTAGTTCAGATAAAACAGCTGTGTTGCTCAGTGAAAATTTTTCTCTGAAGGCAACCAAGTGACATCAGTTATCTGCTTGTAGGTAATAAAGTACAGGCTGGTTTAGCAGACTGCACTGGCTCTGAGACAAACACTGATAAGAAAAATTAGTGACATAGCTTCTTGGGTTGATGACCCCCTCCACAGCCTATCCCTTCCCAAATTAGAATTAATCAGCTCCATTCTAAAGTTTTGTCTCCTCAGACCTGTTTATCAAGCAGCACGTGACAAAGCCCATGGAGGATATCCCTACACAGGCACACTAACAAACAGCTGGATATATGAGTTACCTGCCAATAACATGCTAGCATACTCCTGCAGCTCATGCAAGCACAAGGTAACCAGGTCGAAATACCTTGGGGTTCAAGCAGAACCCAAGTTTGAAGGTGAACAGGGCAGTAACCACCTGTTTTCTCCAGATTCCACTATTTCAACACCATTTCCTGCTTCCTCCTGTTAAGCACAACGCTCATGAAGGGTTAATATGTTTAAGCCCCAGGTTGTTACAAACAGCAGGCAAAATTCTGCTCTCAACTACAGACAGGCAATGCCAGAGTGTACCGGCACTTCTTAAGCCAATGGTGTATAACAGAAAATGGAATTTTCCCCAAAAGCCCTTTCCCTCACACAGGTAAGTGTTTGCCTCTTACCTCTATGTGAGAAAGGAAGTTTTGTTCACACCGGTACCATTTAAGTGAGGCAGAGCTAAAAATTAAATACAAAACTCATACAGTACTTGGAAAAGGTGGAGATATGCAAATAGGTAAGAAAGAAATAAAAATTGCTACATACAAGAAAGAAGTTTGGCTTATGGATGCTGAAAAATAGCCCAATGGTGAATCAGTAAGTTTTTATTACTACCTTAAAGGTAAACAGTTCTGAGGTTGGGCATACTATTAGCCAGATCGCATCTTGACTAACTGTGGCTTAGGACAATGAGAACTATTAAGGTACTCTAACATATGTAAATATCTTACTTGCCAGTATCAAGTCACGGGTGGTCTTGTCTAATGGTTGGAGCAAGAGTCTAGCCTACCAGTTAGAGCTGAATCTAGATGGAGTAGCTCCACTGACAAAGGCAAGGGTCATAGCTAGGAGTCAGAAACCAAAGTCTTAGCTGCAGGGTTAGCTGGAATCACAGTCAGAAGGCGGACCCAAGGGTCTGAGGCGGGTGTCAGAGGTCAGGAAGGAGCTGGAGCAGGACTAGAGACAGTGGAAGCAGGGGCAGAACTAAGTATAGCTGCAGGCTAGGAAAGCATTGAACAGCCACTGGACTGCTGCTGCTGCTAGCAAGGCTTAGTATCATGCTACAGTATCTGCAGCAAATCAGATGGTGCAGTCAGACAGTTTCTATCAGGACCAGCTGTACTCACTGGGTTCCCAGGAGACTAGCTCTGCTGCAGGCTGGCCCCTGAAATACCCTCCCCCACTTCAAGGGTGTCTCCTAAGGACCATAGGACCTGGTTTCAGGTGTATTTCTGATGGAAGGCACATAAGAGTTCTGGAGCATGGACTTTTTCTACAGCTCCTATGACTCCCCTTCCAGCCCATAGCCCTCCCAGGTCACCAAATAATGGAGTTGGTCTCAAACTCGCTAGAATTTACCGGCCCTTGTACTCCTTTTGGCCCTGGACATCTATGCCAGGTGCTGGTGGAGCAGAACAGCCAGGAAAGGGATTTTCTACATAAGGTTTCAAAAGGGACACATGGAAAACTGGGTGTACCTTCAAGGATTCCGGCAATTGGAGCCTAAATGCTATAGGGTTAATTTGTTCTAGGATCTTAAATGGGCCATAGTTTGCATAGCCCGTTCTATGTTGGGTGGCTGCATGGGTGGAATTAGGTCTGGTCACTGGAGAACAACTGGGCTCAAAACATGAACAGGAGCCAGCATTCCACAGAACTTGTTATGGTACCCAGCAAACTTATCCAGGGTTGGAATCTCTGACTCCCTAGAAGCCAGGATGGCAGCTACTGGCAGGATGGCTTGAGCCCATAGGGCTGCAAGGCCATAACGTGGGCCTGCAGGGTCTGCAGGATTCCCACAATGTTTGGCAGGAGCACAGTTGCCTCTTTAGAATCCATCTGAAGGGAAGTCCAGCCACTTACCCACCCTTGTTCAATCTTTTGAGCTTCTCAGACTGTCAGCAACCAAGTCATGGGCGATCTGGCCTAGCAGTTGAAGCAAGAGTCCAGTCTGCCATTTATTGCTGAAGCCAGATGTGGCAGATCCAGGAGCGAAGCCAAGGGTCATAGCTGGGAGTCAGAGACTAAAGCCTAAGCCAAAGGGTTAACCAGAGTCGCAGTCAGAAAATGAAGCCGAGGGTCTTGGCTGGGTATCAGAAGTCAGGAAGTTGCTGGAGGCTGGAGCAGGTGCAGGCTGTAGCAGAAGCAGGAGCAAGCCTAGAGGCAGTGGACCAAGTGCAGCTGCTGGCTAGGAATGTGTTGAGAAGCCACTGAACTGCTGCTGCTCGTATTGGGTTTCAGAAACCGCCCATTGCTAAAGGACCCTCCGCCAGCCTTAGGGGAGGATCCACAAGGTCCAGGAACTCAGATAATTATGGGGGACAACCAAAAATGTAACAGGCAGGTGTGAAGGTCACAGGGTCAAACAAAGGGAATCCGAAGAGGACACCATAGACTGCTGTTGCCATCGCAGGAGTTTAAATATCAGGTTGCAGGAGTCAGCAGCCAATCAGGTAGCACAGTCCATCAGACAGCTTCCATCAGGGCCAGCAGCTCTCCTTTGGGTTGGTAAGAAGGCTGGATATGCTGCAGGCTGACACTGTTCCTGACTGGCTTATCAGAAGCCAACAGTAGGGTTGAGTTTTTTCCTGGCCCTGTAATTTCATCCTCTCTTAGCAAGTCACCTCAAAGAAAAAAAACAAAAATATGTTTACACTTTAAGAAATATGTCACCATAATAGGAGAGATTTCCAGAGCTCTCTGGTGAAAATATTCAGAACATCTGGAACAAAACATCTGAAGACCAGCAAAATGTATTGTCTCTTGAGCAAATTCAGCTCTATTTTAACTCTTCAGTCAATAAATCTTGACATTCTTCTCAAGAGGAGCCAATATCTTCCTATCTTTCTACATCATCCAAAACCCTCCCATGCAACAGATGACACGACAAGATTACTCTGTTTTTAACTAAAAAGAACAGGAGTACTTGTGACACCTTAAAGACTAACAAATTTATTTGGGCATAAATGCCACAAGTACTCCTCATTCTTTTTGCTGATACAGACTAACATAGCTACCCCTCTGAAATCTGTTTTTACTGAATCATCTTTAAAGGCAGGATATTGAGGGATTCATGGCTGGGAAGAATGTGTCATTTCTGTAGCTGCTGTGTGGCGGTGGTGTGAGGGTGTGAAGTTCAAGAATTACAGATAATGGATGTGTGGGAATATGCCTGCCTTAACTCATATCGAATACAAAATGCTTCGCATCAAGAGAAAATGTGGGCTGCTAAATACTGTGATAGTTTAAGGACCTAACCTGTACTGCCCTTGGTGAATCCCACTGCACTCCTTAGCATATGACAATCTCGGGATTTCTCACATTGGCAGCATAGGGCATGGAATCAGGGAAGAACCAGAGATACTTTTCAATGCCATAAATATTAGGAGTGAGCCTAACACTGTTCAGGACTGGTGCTAAGAAAGATGCCTCTTTGGTGAGTAAAGCTGTAAGTCAGAGAAACTGAGAAAAAAGGAAAACAGATCATAAGTTACTTTATAAGAATTTTTCTAGCTAATGGGCTTGTATCCCTTTAACCCATGACTTTTTTCTTCAAGGGGCATTGCAGGGAAGAGACAGTGACCTATTTATTGATAAAAGCTTCCTGAATATCCACAGGCACGTCACTAAGGGGTATGTCAGCCCTGCAATTGGGGATGTAATTGCAGCCCCGTAGACATACCTGTGCTAGTTTTAATGTAGCTAGGTCAGGTGAGGAGCAGTGAGGAGGCAGCAGCATGGGCTATACAAGCACACCTGGGTATGTATTCAGACAGTTAGCCTGTGCTGCTATGGCTTTACTGCTATTGCTGTACGAGTTAGTTAAATTAAAGCTAGCTTCATTATGTCTATACATACTGCAATCACACCTCTGACTGCAGTGCAGAGGTACTGTTAGTTTCTCTGGGCTTCAATTCCCCAGGAGAGGATAACAGCATAGCCCTAATATCACCAGGAAGTTGTAAGGATAAATACATAAAAGACTGAGAGGCACTCAGATCCTACAGTAATGGGGCTAGATCAGTATGATTGATAGATAACTGGTGAAAGTTGGGATTTATAAAGGTTTCTTCTTTTCACTTACACTGTGAATAGCGGCCCATCTCCTAGCAGTCATGCTGGCAGCACACCCTCCAGGAATTCTAGTCTTATGGGAGATGAAACAGGCAGCCCGACATCAGTGGTGAAAGCAGCAGCAGTGTTTGTAAATCTCCAGGCAGGAACTTTTGCCTCAACAGCAGCTCTGGCAGGGACTTGTATTAAACATGACCACCACCAACTGCTTTGACAACAGTCACAGAGTCAGGCCCCTCACCCCAACAGGAGAATCACATGAGAAAAGTGCAAACTGGGTGTTAGGATGACTGGTACATTGGGAACGTGGCAGGAAGGTGTTCCTTCAACAATAGTCACATCATTTGTGGAATTATGACCTCTGAAAGACCCCACTTCCCAAACTATTCTGCAGCTTGCTGTGTGCCACATAGTTATCACCTGCCACCCCAGAAGTGGCTGCAAGTCAGTGGAGCTTTGTATATTCTTTTTGATCTCTTAGGATGATATGCACCCTATAAATACCAGATAATAATAATAAATAATAATTAATAATAAATACTGTTATTGCTGCAAGCTCCCTGACACAAGGACTGTCTTATTTGTGTATCATACAGAGCCAAACACGTGGTTGGAGTTTAGTAAATGAAATTATAATTATACAGTCCCACTCATCTGACTGAGGTGACATTCTTCCCCCTGGTTATCACACTTATGATTTTAAATAACATTTTGTCAACCCCTGCCAGCTCCTTTTTCCTTCTAGGTTTCATGCCTGGAGTGCATATCAGTCCCAACAAATGAATCAGGGACTCACCCTGCTGTAGGACTAATCAAAAAGGAAAGAGGGGAAAAAAAACAAAAAGAGGAATGAACTCCACTGCCCTCAAGCGGATCTCATATTTATATGATCAGCCATGATTACAGATTTAGGGGATTTGGGGCTCAGACATAACATTTGAAAGTCATGGCAGTTAGATGATGTTTATCCTGTTTAATCAGTGTGCTGAAAATCTCCACAAACACAAGATTAGCCCTCCTAATAAACCTGTAGCTTGGCACCTTACCAGCAATGGGAAAGTATCTACCTAGCCATTTTTCTGTGCCATGCAGCAGTTGCACTAAGGGTAGCATAAGCTGGAGAACTGAATCAAAAATTATGATGTATTGAATTCCGAAACTAGGCAAAACCCTACTATGCCTCCATTTTAAAATGTGTGGGGCTCATTATCTTCTTACTTAGACCAGTATAAATGAGGAATAGCTCCCCTGAAGTCAGTGGAGTAACACAGCTGTAAAACCAGTCTAAGTCAGGGGAAAATCAAGCCCTGTGTGTGAGTGCAAGTCCAATAGGCGCTAATGAAAGGTGCCGGGCTGACAACCCTCAAAATTAGACACCACTCTTTACTCACAGAATGGTACAGCCTGGGCAGTGACAGTGCAAGCTTCCTCCTCACTGATGCCCCTGGTTCATCAGCGTTGATGTAGAAAGGTCCACCTTGAGAGATGAATGGATAGTAGCTTAAGTTTCCATGACCCATGCAGCCTCTGGACATCTCTTCTGTGACTGGCAGCAAGGTTGCCAGTGGGCATCTACTATGGTGTAGAGAAGAGGTTTGGAATGTAGATAACCTGTCCACTGGGAAATGAATTGAGACAACAGTCCACTGAAAAGATGGCAGCAATCACTACTGAACTGGTCTGGAATTCAATCTGTCCCTGCCCCTACACAAACCGTTCTGTGATATTCAAGGCCATTGGGGTAATAAAGCAGCAGAACACTTTTGTGGAACATTGCACGTTTCCTTGTTTTGGTGGCAAATGATTGTGGGGTCATTTCACACTCTTCACAGTGGGGTTCCGATGGCTGAAGGAGCCTAAACCCAAGGTCATTTTATTCTACTTACTTTGTTTCCGTTTTTCATTGTAGGTCAGCGCTTCTTATTATACTGCACCAGGATCCCTGGGGCACTCAACTGCCATCGTCACCCTTCCCCATCTTCAGCAACACATATCGGCTAATATGTACGTACGAGTATTGAAACTTTTTTGCTTTTGTTTCAGAGGGTGGCGGGGAGCTTGACCCGTGAAATCCCATCCTGATATATGGCGTCTCATTTTCAGTGGGTCTTCTGGGGGTTACCCAGCCAAGGCAGAATGGACACTAAGTGTTTTCCTGAAGTCACACACCGATGAGGAGCAAAAACCCGATTAGAAGATGCAATTCTTTGGACTCATAGATCTTTCTTATGCATTCTAGCCACCAGAGCCCTAGTAAAATTCTTGAACTCACAGTCTGAGGGAAGTGAAAGGACATGGAGCACTAGAAAAGAGATAGAATATTGGCAGCACACAAGGGTTTTTCATAGATTCTGAGTGCTCTGGCTCACATTAAATTAGTATGATCATCATGTTTCAGTTACTACAATCCTAACACTGTGGTTTTTTCTACCTTTCTGATTGTTTATCTCTTTCCAATGCCCATTGAATTACGGATGTTTTTCTACATTTTCAAACCAAGTTCTTTAAAAGTAAATTGAAATGCTCTTTAAATTTAACTAATTATTTGAATGAAGAAATTATTTAAAAGTTAATTGATTTTTAAAACAAATAAATTCAAACAAAAATACATGTAGAGTTAAATTTGCAAATATATTGCAATGTTTTGTTTGTCTCCTGGACAAGAATCAGCAGCTTGGCTCTCATGATAAGCAACCCTGCAAGAACAAAACAGCATGAATTCAGTCTACTTCTCATGAGCACTTCTATAATGAAAATCTAGATCCTGATCCTGCAAAGATAAATGCATATTAGTAAGGTGTATAACTTGAATTATTCTCACCCATTAACACAGGCCCTGATCCTTGAAAGATTTACACACATGGCTTACTTTAGATCCATGAGTAATCCTAATTACCTGAAATGGGAGTATACAAGGGGTTGCAATTAAGCACATGTGGAAGAATTTGCAGAATTAGGGCCATACTGAAGTGTTAGTAGGATTGGGTCCCTAATTTGGACA
The DNA here is from genome assembly GCF_007399415.2 of Gopherus evgoodei. Lineage (NCBI taxonomy): Eukaryota > Metazoa > Chordata > Testudines > Testudinidae > Gopherus > Gopherus evgoodei. The sequence continues at coordinate 18,074,959 of NC_044329.1, forward strand.
GTTCATTGCTCAGAACCTACAGGAACAAACTAGCATGAGTGCAAGCTACTGCCTAAGAGTGGTACTTCAATTAAAAAAAATAAACCACTGGGGAGTGAGAGCAGGTCTGCACAATTAATAGAAGGAAAAATCCTCTTATAAGGAAAGACATTTCAATTTCAAACTTCCAAATGGTTGTTATGACCAAGAGAAAGAGAACAATCGCTTTTAAGAACTAGCAAAAAGTCCTTGACAGTCTCCTTTTGTTAATAACACTTGGTTTTGAGGGGATGATCGTTGCTGTAGCATCTGCTACTCAGATTAATATTTGAGAACGGACATCCCACTTGGGAAAAAAAAAAGCAATGCAATCAGATAAAATGTGTCTCCCTGGAGACAAATAGAAGTTCTTTAAAAAAAAAAAAAAAAAAAAAAAAAAAAAAAAAAAGCTACAGGGCCCTGGGAAAGGGGTAAAATTGAAAAACAGGGTGAATGAGATTTTTTTGTTTTCCTTATTTTTTGCCATTCTGTCTCATGAGGCCCCGCTACTGAGAACAAGAAAACTCATTACATAATTGGAATCAGTGGGTTTTTTTGTTTTGTTTTGTTTTTTAAACACAGCTCTCTGACCAGGTTTGCTAAGCAGGAGAGACAGGGTGCAGGGAGCCCCCAAACATGTGTACAGGAGACAGCCATAATTTGGCAGTACATGCTGAGGAAAGCAAAGTAGAGGGGGGGGTTATCTGGCTAATGCTTTCTATGGAGCTCACAGTCCCTTTGGATGTGTCTGGGTGAGATTATAACCAACAGATGCTTGCAGGATGACCCAGATTAGCAAGTTCTGGTACTGACCACATACTGATCCCATTGTGCTTTTCAAAGATATAATGCCTCCTTGACACAGTCTTTTGGGTGGTGCACCTCACCTGTGCTCTAGTGCTGCTCTGCTTTGGAAGAGGCATAACTCAGTCCCTAATCAGTTATTTCAGTGGAGTATTCATGGTTTGAGAACAAAAACAGCCCCCTCCCTCCCCAATACTTGCTGGGCCCCTTTCGCTGAGACTGACAGTACTAGGTCAAAAAAAGTTGACAAAGACTGCTTAATTCTTCATTCCTGGCAGCTTCTCTTTTATTCATGTCCCCGCTGGCCTTAAGATGTAAGCAGTTTCCTTCCTACAAAGCCTTTCCACATTCATGACAGCACGCAGATATATAATGCGAGTGCCATCTGAAGATGCTTCAGGCAATAGGCTCTGCTCACATAGAACCAACAGCATCAGCTCCCAGAAAGGTTAGAAACAGGATTGTTGTGTCATCTCCTATCCTTACAGCACGCAGGGGAGGTTATTTTAGAGAAGTGCAGACATGCACTAAGGAAATTTCCTGTGTATCACCAGGTGCGTCGCTATACACTCCTACGCTGCTCATGGACCGGAGGAGCTGGATTTGCAGAAGGGAGAAGGTGTTCGTGTTTTCGGGAAGTACCACGAAGGCTGGCTCAGGGGGATGTCATTGGTCACTGGAAGAGTTGGGATCTTCCCCAGTAACTATGTCGTCCCCCTTTTCAGGTCTGATTTCCTTATGTAAAATAACTTATTTGTAGAGGGAGTGGCCAATGGGTAATCTGATATCTGCTCATCAGGGGGGAAATGATGCAAGAAGCAGCCCACTGCCTCACTCCAGGGCAGTGAGAGGTTCTCAGAATATTGATTATGGCTGTCAACACCATGGGTATAAGGAATGCTGTCCTGCTGCCATCCCTCCAGAATAACCAGATCTCATTTCACACTATGTCATTGGCCATATGCACTATATGTGCTTTCACCTCCCTCTGAAGATCAAGCACTGGCCACCACCACCAGCTGTAAGATAACACTGGGGATCCAATTGGGTCTTGTAGGAATTGCCATATGGTCCAGATAAGATGGACAGATGAGCAGTATGGCGACATCCTTCATTCGTCTCTTTTGAATCTGAAATTTCAACAGTGTAATGCAGTCAGAAGCCCTTTTCAATATTGCTTAGTCCACTCCAGGATTTAAGGAAACCCTGTTTAGTAACATGAGGCAACATGCTTAGTTAGTTTGGGAGCTAAAGAGCCATCAGGAACGAGAGGGTCTCTCTGTGCCCAGTGGCCTCAGTAAAGAATCCCCTTTATATTTGTTTCAAGACCCTACTGGAATCAAAGCACTGTCTTCAGAGCAGCTGTTTGCTCCAAACGTTGGAAGGTGTTGACCTAGCTATATAAATGTGCATTAGCAAGCCTGTAAAGTAGGAATTGGAAGCTTACAATCTGGGGGAGGCAGCATGGATGCACACTTGGCCCCTCTGAGGTGCTTCAGGATAAGCAGACAATCAAAAGGGACAAAATAGAAAGATGATTAAATTGTTTCCACAAATCGATAATTTGCCCCCTGAACAGGTACAAGTCAGTACCTAGGCAACATCTTTTAGGAACATCAAGGCTTTTTTCTCTTTTTTTTTTTTTTAAAGCAGAGATTCCACTGCTGAAAAATTCATTGTGGATTGCTACAGCTTCTTTTCTCTCATACAAGCAAGGCAGGGGTGGACATCAGAGAAAAGTGAGAGAGCAATATGCAGAGATGAACAGCAAAGGACTTGTGGGGATAATTTCCAAACCTACCCACTTTCCTTTCAAATGTGATCACATCAGAGCAGCACAGCCCTTTTTGCAGATGCAACAGCCTGTCACTCAAGGGTATGAATGCCAAGGTGGGAGATGAATTGTTTGGGCTGATCCAAGGAATAGGGAGATGAAGTAATGCATGTGAAAATGAAGCTTGAGTGTCAGAGACTGGAGGGATTGCTAGGAGGGAGTCTATTGGTTTGCAGAACAGCCTGCTAAAGGGAATAGTGCCACCCTTTGGTTATTCAAAACTGGACTGGAGAAAGCACTGTAGCATGTAACTGCAGCCATAAAAATACTGGTAAATACTGCTTCCCTACTCAAGGGAGCTGTTGTGAGGATAAATACATGAAAGATTGCAAGGTGCTTGGTACTACAGTGATGGGTGCCATACGAATTTGATTGACTGATTTATAGATATCAATAGATAGTCAGCACTTAGAAAAGAGACTGTCACAGGAGGGGGTGCCCCACACCAGCACTGGGAGTAGCTCTCCAAACAAAAGTTCTCTCCATCTTGATTTCGTATAAATGGGTCCAACAATAAAGCTCATCCTTTCTGGAGCATGAGCAGCCTAACACAGGGCTTGATTCTCCATTGCCCTGCACTGTGCACAGTCACTTTCAAACTGCAATGTGAAGTAAAACACTCCCATTCTGACCTAGGAGCATTTCACACTGGTGTAAACAGTCCTATCTGGTGCAGAGCAATGGGGAATGACCCTCTGTCTTCTAGACTTTCCCCCACTGTTGCACCCATTTTTCAGATGCAGCAGCCAGGCCTGGAAGGTTCCCAAGCCCTATCTGCATCTGCTTCCCAGGTGCTTAAACCTTTCATGCCTAGTTCAAACTCTGCACGCATGACAGGGAAAATGAGGTCTGGGGACTTAATCCTAGCTAGGCAGCCACCCACCCAACTGCCCAGGACTTCCCAGTTCCAAAAAGATAGCATGCTCTATCTCAGAAACCTCGCCGGGAACAGAGTACTTCACCACTGAGGGAAGGTCAGACCAGTTCAAGGAGTGTGTTGCCCTCTAGTGGCAGAGCAGAAACAAGCCAGAATTCTGAAACACTGATAACAAGAGCTTCTCCTCTGGCTCCTGCCCAAGATGCCCATTCTTTAAACAACAGCAGAAGCTTAGTTCTATGCCAATCTATGGCCATGAAGTCCTGTGCAGCTAGCATGCTCCAGAGACTGCAAAGTCCTGGAAAGCCACAGACACATTACAAACTCCCGGGTGATGTCAGAAGCGGGTACTGGGATTTGCAGGTGGCTCCCTACCCAGTGAGTCACTGCTGAGCCAGTGCCCCAGGATGGTGCAAAGGGGTGCTGCCTTTTTGATGAAGGAACGAGCAGCCGCTCAGCTATGGAAGTGTGCCTCAGTTTGGACTATGTGAAAACTTATAAGGAACTCAGGCTTTGACCCACTGAAATAGCCTAATGGTGGCCTAACTCCCCCTACATTATCTCTGACATTGACAGATAGACTCTAGCTCCTTTTTCTTTTCCTGCTTATATTTCACTGTGTTAAATTCTCACTTCAGACTGAAGGCGATGCTGCCGCTTTGATCCCAGCATTAGCCCTCCAAACATCCTCCCTGATTTAAAGGGAGCCAGTGATTATTCTTTGTCTCTCTGGCTCATTTCTCTGCGATACAGCCTCTGATAATACCATGGTCCCACCTTCCCACTAAACAGAGCAAACAAACAGTCCAACACAAACCCAGCTACCCTAAAATCGCCTCAGCCAGAAGCACCAATTTTGGAGCTGCTCTTCTGTATCCTCCTTTGGACAGTTCATCATACTAAATTGACACACCAGTTATTTTGATGAATCATCTGTTATTAAACCATAAATCATTCTTCTACTGTCTGAGAAAGCCACAGGAAGGGAAAGAGAAGAGTCAAAAGGCGCCATCTTCCCCCTTTCAGAGGAGTTAGCAGACAGCCTTTACCTTGGCTGACTTTCCCATTGAATTAGGAGCATTTGAGGGGTTATTTAAGCATCAGGCTGATGTGGGAGATCGAATGCCTTTTTAGCAATTTAACGGATTTAGGTGAAAAAGCCAACATGCCCTCTCCAAGGAAAACAGATGAGGAGAGGAATAATGGGAAGTGACGGCTGCTCGCAATGGGGCCCGAACAGCGGCTAGGCAACTGGAGTCAGAAAGGCCAGGAGTGAGAAAGCTGCCACAGCCTTTTCCTTCAGGATCATTACACTCCCTTAGTGCTTGCTGGTGAGAGCTGTACCGAGAGCCAAAGTGTGATGTCAGCGAGCCAACGGGCTCACTTGCCCAGCTCAGTCAGTGCAGGACAAGAGGTCGGACCCAGGCCGAATGAACAAAACCAGCATCTTTTAGCGGCATGGAATTTTTACAATAATGCTGAAATGCAAATGGTCCCCTTTCCGTTAGGAAGGGCACAGATCAGACCAGAACACCAGGTGAGGTTAATTCACCAAGCTCACTTCGGAGCATGTTAAGCTAACTACAGCACAATCGCTTGCCTTCCCTAACTCCATGGGCAGAGTGCAAACCTAATGATTATTTATTTACATGTGACTCCTGACAGCATCTGCAAGATTTTGATGGCTTCTGTGCTGCCTAACACATTAGTAAGTAGGACAAATGCTGCAGCTCCACACAGTAATTACCTGGCATGTCCCCTGCTGGCATTATGGTAGAACACTGGCACCTAAAAGCCCCCCTTCCTTTTGGCACCCCATGGGAATGGCCGTAAAGGAGTCTAGGTCGTGTCTGAGAAGGCCCAGGTACAAAGAGGGCATGTGTGAGTGGTGGGAGCAATAGGGCTGAGAACGCTTGCTCTAATGGAACGCTGCAGGGATTCCAGAAGGGTTTTATTAAAAAACTGATGGACTCTAGGGAGGAGTGGGCTGTTAAAAATTCTGATCTGGCTCCACAGTTTTGCAAACAGTCCTTTTCTTTATAATGGGCTGAACCAAAAAAAGACACCGTGTGTGTGGAACTGAAGATTTGGATTTGAGGTGTGCCTCGCCGTAGCTATATTTAATTAACTCTCTCTCTTTCTCCTCCTTACCCTCATCCTTTTTTCCCCCCAATGTATATGAGCAGGAAGTCACTCAATTTCACTGAATCCAGGATGCCTTCTCTGAATGCCACTTGGACGTTATCCACTGCCTCACTCTCCTCCCAGGGGAGCATCTCAGAGAATGGCCCAAGGCAAAGCAGGCCTTTGAAATCGGCCTTCATGCCCACGGTGCTGAACTCGCCACTGAGAAACGTAGCTGTGCCGACCACCTCAGGACAAACATCATTGAGGCGAGGACGTGGCAGTACTAGGAAGAGTAAGTTCTGGTGGGAGGGTGAAGACGGGCCTGTGAGTGTGTTCCCAGGTGGGCAAGTGGTACGGGGAGCCTTTAATTAACACAGACACTCAGGAATGAGGTAATAAATAACATGCTACAGCTCCTAGAGTGTGCGACGAGTTTACAGAATGCATCCAGCTGGGATGGACACCTACAGGGGCAATGTCTACATGATTAGCAGCGTGGCTATGCCACTGTATTGCCTGAGCTATACTGCTGTAACCCTATAGCATAGACAACCTACAGTGAGGGAAGGAGTTTTTCCCATTGCTGTAGGAACTCCACCTCCCCGAGTGACAGTACCTAAGTCAACAGAAACATTCATCTGGTGACCAGCTGCACTTCCCCCAGGGTTGGATCAGTAGAGCTCTGACAGTCCGGTGGGTGGATATTTCACATGCCTGAGCACCATAGCTGTCAGCTTAACCTTTAGGTGTAGGCCAGGCCTTAGTCTTGTGTAAAACCTGCAGGTGGATGGACTGGGGGGTCTGTCAGGAGAGATGGTTTGATGATCAAATACGTCCTGGTTAAAACATATAAACTGACTAGATCTGCACTGTCATTTCCCACTCCTTGTTCCTACTTGTATTAACTGATTTCCAGGCTGCTTAAAGTAAGAGAAGGTGGGGTTTGCAGGAGTCCTTAAATACTGAGACCCTAAGGCTGGAGTCCTGGAAGTTACAGAGGGATTGATTTGGCTCCTCCAGAATGTAAAACTTTGATCTTACAAAGAGCTTCAAATGGCCTCTGATTTTGTACCTACAAAGAACTGCAGGTGAAATTTTGTGAACAGACATAATTGTGGGTGCATTTGACAGCACTTAGACATCTCACTACTGGATTTTTGGGTGCAAACAAGGGGTTAGATGTCACTTTCTGAGTCCAAGTAGGTGTTTGACCCATGTCCTTGACCCTAATCTTCCCTTACTACTCTATATGTTGGTTGATTGCTGCCTTCTACTCCAGAAGTGGCTGCATTTCAGTCTAGAGGGCATACTCACACTTTGTCAGGATGAAGTGTAGTATCTATTTATTGGCATAACTGTAATAGCTGAGCGCCTCAAATATCACCAAATCAGGCCTCAGAGAAGCCTGCATGAGATAAGAAAGTATTATTGCACCCATTTTAAAGATGGGGAAAAAATCACAGAATGAATAAGGTCATAGTGAGCGTCTATAGCAGAGCTGGCAATCAAACCCAAGGCTCCCATTCTTAGTGCTGCCTTATCCACAAGACCATCCTTTCTCTCTGCTCTTGCTATTCCAAATTCCTGACTCGACACACAAAAGGATTCTTTCCAGGGGCTTATGCAGAGCTCAGCGTGCTGCATTCTTTCCATGAGGTTGGCAAGGTTTATTTCAGACGGCACAGACTGTCAGAATAAATCTCCAGCTATATTTAAGCAACTAAGCAATGCATTTTTCAGTTGTTTCAGCCTGAACTGCTACGTGAGCTATGCAGAGTCACTGGCAGGGGGTGAGGTTCATTTGCAAAGAACACGGTCAGTGTTTTTAGGCTCAAAATTGGATTTATCTTAAAAAGTTGTTTTACCTTAAAGGACTCGTTCCCCCACTGTGGTTCTATTTAAAATCAATCTTTCAAGCAGTGGGAAATTGCAAAAGGAGTAAAGCATGCATCACCTGTAAAGTAAACATTCAAATGGAATAGGCTGTGATGTGCAAACAACAAATGTCACACAGCTGAAAGACCTGCTAGTGAGGGTTCAGTATAGGTAGGCTGATCAGATAGCAAGGGTCAAAAAATCAGGATAAGAGGTGGGGGGGGTAATAGGAGCGTATATAAGAAAGAGACCCAAAAATCAGTACTGTCCCTATAAAATCGGGACATCTGGTCACCCTAAGTATAGGGCTCATGCTTGGGATTAGTAGCTGACTGGCAAAAAACGGCCCACCTCTGTGAAGTCAGTGGTTGAGGGCACGCAGCAAGCAAGGTCCTCGCCCAAGAACCTTAGCACCTGGCTGGATCAGATCCCTCTAGGTTGGGGTTCTACCCACCTACTTCAATTTATCCGGGGCAAGGGGAGTAGAAAAATTTTGTGGCGAATCAGTGTGCGACGTGTCATTGCCTCACCTGTTGATGCAAGAGTCAGCATGGAAATTCAGTATTTTTATGCTGTGTTAACATGGCTCAAAGCCTGAGATAGTTGTAATCTTTAGGGTGACCAGATGTCCTGATTTTACAAAGGACTGTCCTGATTTTTGGGTCTATTACCACCCCCATCCCCATTTTTCACATTTGCTGTCTGGTCACCTTAATGGTCCTGCAGCATACAGGTGGATTGAGGAACGTCAGGCCTGTCCTGCCCATTGCCATATAGAAGGCAGAAGAATTAAGAACTTTTTTATTTTTTAATTCCATGGATTGAGTTCAGCCTACATTAACTGACAAAGAGGAGGGGAGTAAACCCCAGTGGTTAGAGCAGGGGACTCCAGACAGGCTCCTCAGTTCTATTCCTGACTTCATCACAGACTCATCGTGTCGCCTAGTGCAAATCACATTGTCTCTGTGCCTCATTTCCTTACATTTGGAAAATGATGACAACAGTACTTATCTATTACCACACCTTATTGTTTGTATTGCTCCAGCATGCTGAGGCCTCAATCAAACTGAGGCCCCATTGTGCTAGGTGCTGTACAAACACAAAGAAGTGCTGGGAAAATGAATTCATTAAGCTTTGAGATTCTCAGATAAAAGGCACGATCCGTTACCTGCAACATCTGCTTAGGGAACCCCTGTGGAATTGCGGGGAGTGGAAGAAGTCATTTTTGCTCACTTGTCATTTATATTGGGCCCCCAACCATGCAAAGGCCCCTGCAGACCTGCAGGAATTCAGTCAGAGCCTGCCTGAGACAGCAGACAATCTCAGCAACCAACAAGAAATGGTGGAAGGGGATGAAACATGAGAGTTTCTCTTTCTGATTCTTTTTAAATTTTCATATTTGTCCATTGGCACCTGTTTATTTTAACCTTAATCATCTATTGACTTCAAAACGATCTTTCTCTGCAGATGGATCACTGCAGAGACCTGTGCAGCCCAGAGCTCTCACTCAGGCTGTTGGCTCCCTCAGTCGCGCTCCAGCTGCCACAGTGCGGCCCCAGCAACTTCAGCTTTACCAGCATGTCTCCTCTCAGCCCCATGGCACCCCTGGCATGGTGGACCCAGGAGCCAGGCCAAGCGCCTCCCACGATGCTTCATTGCTGCTTGTGCCCAGGGGGGGTGAAAGCAGATCTCCTTCTGTATGTAGCTCAGTGATCCTGGATGCCAAAGAATCCCCAGCAAAAAGTGAACCGGCTCCAAAGCCACCTCCATCAGCTCCACCCTCCATCCTGGTGAAACCAGATACCTCCCGGAACAGCACCGAAAAGGTAGAGTAAGGCTGAGTCATTGCAAGAAGCAGTACGCTGACCCTCCACCTCTGGAAAGTCCAGAAAATCCTGCTGGGACCAACCTTAGGTTTCAGCTGACTATTCACCGTGGTTCAGATCCCAAGAGGTTCTTACTTCAGTGAGTCCATACTCAGGCAAGACTCCTAATGTGATTCATTGAGATTTGTGCTCAAGTTCTCAGGATTTTGCCCCCCTCCTATACCCAACCCCACCCCAAGTTTATTGTTGTTGGAATGAAACCATTCACAGGGCACAGATATTGTGGACTCTTCTGTCTGCAAAAGCCCCTGCTCACTTATGGCCAAATCCTCACATATTTACCCAGACCTTAATCCAGGCAAGAGTCCATGAGTGTTTGAGTGACAAATGAATAAGAACCTCCGAATCTGGCGATTAGAACTCAGGCTTGTCCTGCCAGGGCTTCTGAGACTCTTGGCTGGCTTCCTTTGCTTGCGTGTTAATTGCTTCCCTGCGGAATAGGTTGGGTGTTTTCTGGTTGACATCTGTAGTAAAAAAACCCAAATGGTTCCATTCAAGGAGTGAAACTACCCTGGTGACAACTTTCCCCACAGGTGGCACCTGCAGAATAACTTTGTAAAAGCCACTCAAGTCCCACAAAATGAGGCCAGCCCAGAGGTTTCTGGGTAGCATATTAGCTAGAGATTCATCTTTCCAGAGTCTCAAGTAAAAGAGCCAGAGGATGGAAATCAGGTTCTGAACCCACTCATGTATTCTGGGTGAATGGCATAGCAGGATAGAGGTCAGCCTCTCTCAGGCTAATACCATTCCATAGCCTATGTTCTCCTCCATTTTAACTCATGCTGTATCCAATCCTGCTTCTCTAGGTTCTCATATTGCCCCCATTGTCTGGTATCCAATTATTCTGGTACCCACTATGCTCTTCTGATGTTTCCCACCTGGTACAGTACACATTGTAAAGCCTCTAACCACTCCATTGCTGCACACCATCCTAGGCGTCATGTGTACCTAGTCCCCTGCAGGGAAAGTATCTGTGCTCCATCCTAGCAGCACAATGTCACAGCAGATCAAAGCAAAGGCAGAGACTCATTGTGTTTCTGCAGTAGTAACTCCTGGTTCTGTTCACATTTCAGCAAGTGAAAACAGTGAGATTTCAGAACTACAGCCCACCTCCATCCAAGCGACATAGCTCACAGCCATCACCAAACCATCCAGGTGGCAAAACTGAGCAGGGCGCAGCCACAGAGGCAGCCCAGCCAGAAGCAAACACCCTGGGCCCTGACATGACAGCTTTCTATTCACACCGAGTCAGCTCCAGCCCAGTGCATCCGAGGAGGACACTTCACCCAAAGACATCATCGCTGGATCTTTCTGCCCCGGCGGGGCAACTGACCTTCCCTATCAAAAAGAACTACAGCAGCGTTTCTGAGAACTGACAGGTTTTTTCCATTTAATTGCTTTCCTTTTCAAATGGGGTTTCCCCTCTGTGATAAAACAAGCCCCCTACAGACCTCACACCAACCTGCCACCACTCCCACTTCTCCTTACAGGAGCTAGAGATCCAGTCAGGAACTTACCAGACCCCAGTTCCATGGGGAGCAAGGCCTCCTTCAGGCACTCACAATATCTGCAGCTGCAGGTGGCCAGCCAGTAACTTGGGGGTCTCTGTGGAACTGGGATGGGGTCAGCAACTCTCTGTAATCTTATGGTAGAGTCTCATTTTAAATGTATATGACCCACATCCATCTGTATGTCATGGCAATGCATCCAATGTCATCAGCCCACACTGCCCCAGTGAGGAGATGCAAGGACCACAGATCAACATGGAATGGGTTTGTGGTCCCCACAAAAACAGTGTTCTCTGGTATCCTCCAATATCTTGCAGCCAGCCTTATAGAAAAGTGGAAGAGGGAAGGAGTTGCATATATCAGAAATAGTTAAATCTTTTTGGTCTCCTCTCTGCTATGAAAGCCCATAGAGATCAAAACTGGTTCATTACCTTTCTCAGCTCTACAGGATAAAGGAACCATAAATCAAATTCAGGCAGTTCCTGGATGAATTTTCAAGTTCACCTTTGATGGGTTTTTGCTTCAGTTTTTGAGCCTGAGAGTAGAGGTAATTTTCTGGGGAGATAACCCTGCCCTGCAATCAGTACTAAGCTGCAGCTGTTTATGACAGTCATTGAGTCCTTGCAGTCATGTGATTTGGATCTTGCTTCTGCTGATTGGTTGGGTTTTTTTCTGATTTTTGGACAGTATAGGCAGCAGCTGCTAGATGCCTGTGATTCAGCTGCAATGCCATTTCCCCCTATTTAAATCCAAAATGGATTTTTAAAAATCCAGATCCATGTTGAGGTTCGTGATGTCTAGGTATGCAGCAAAGACCCAAATGTGAAGGGCTTGGTGACTAAGGATACATATAATATATTTTGCAACCCTTTCACAATAACAGGGTTTGGTATTAAACAGGAAGGTGGGCGTATTTTGTAGCTGGAAAGGGTTGGACAAAAACAACAGAACCAGTCTTTAGAGCTGTCACTTTAAAGTACATCCACCCCCACTTTGATCTCCTCACATCAGCATCTCTCTCTATATCTTGGGTATATTTAGGATACCTATCACCATGGCATCAAAGCACTGAAACACCATGCGCAAAAACTCTGATTGAGATATCTCCTGGCCCAAAATAACTACATGCTATTTTACCAAAGTGCCAATTTCACTCTCAGTATTTCCTTTCCCTGTCACTGCTCAGGACTCAAAGCATGTGTGTGTTTGTAAGCAAAAAGCCCCCTCCTTTTCGATCAGCCTGATTCTGCTAGTGCTGTCACGATGCAATGGGAACAAGGTCCAAGTTCACAAGAGTTTCAATCATGATGAATATGTGGCACTTGTTTGGGTGTATGCACCATTCCATATTCAGTATCATATAATGGATAGTTGTGTGGCTTTGCAAACTCGTGTTTTCCACAGGTGATATGAAACCTCACTCATCTCACTGTATCTTATCATTCACATAGAGAGAGGTGGTTTCTTCATGAAAGGGAAGCTCCTGAACTGGTGCTAATACAAGCTGGATCTGGCTAGTGTAGGTATGGTTTTGAGGAAGGACTTTAGCGGTTTATTCAATTGTAATGGTTTGATTTTCAGAAGTGCTGCCGAGCACCTGCAGCTCTCACTGATATATCCATGGGAGCTGCAGATGCTCCACATCTCTGAAAAATCAGGGCACAAAAAAAATCATGTTACCAATATTCATGCCTTTGCATGGATGGCAGGACTCTGGAAAGGGAGAATAGAATATAGCTTCACCACAGTTGCACAGATTTCTAGCTGGGTACCTAATGTTGTATCCCCAGAACAAACAGCGTTCTGTTATTAATAATTAATCATTCCCATAACCTCTTTCCGCCTGAATGGAGTCTCTTGTGGGAAAATCTGCCCCAGCTAGATTAACCTTACAAGGTGACTTTACCTCAACATATGTTTCGGTTTGAAGACACTGGTGAATTAGTGTGTTGCTTCCTTTCTGTTCTCCTTCTTTAAATCTCTCTTTGCACGCACACAGTTCTAAAGTGCCTGTCGAGTTTACAAAACTACTGATGGGCTCTCCTTTGCTCTTTCACCCTGCTCTTTTGAGGTTCTGAAATTACAACACCTTAGCCTTTTAAACCGGGGTTAATTGCCAGTAATCCGAGAGGATCTTTATTGGAGCTGCCGGAGGCTTCCCAATCTATCACATCAGGCTTGGCTGTTGATAAATGTGGGGTGTCATGAGTCATGCACCAGGCAAAATTGGAATTGACAGCCTCAAACCTGACTGGGTTTTTTCAGCTGAAATGCCGGGAAAGGCATCAGCCATCAGTAACATTCTATATAGAATCATTCTGTCCATCTAGCGCAGAGACATAATGTGTGTGTATGAACAAAACACCTTGATCCCACTAGTTCATGATGCAACAAGCTTTTAAGTCTAAATAGAGTGTCTCCTTTACAATATTCCATTTTATTCCAGCACTTGCATTCAGCACTTTAGGAATCGAATCTCTCCATCGTCAGTGGACATAGCTGTCTTTCTCTCTCTTTAACTTCCTCCTATGGACTTGAGGAAGCGTTGAGTGAAATGCGTGCATTGGAAGAAAACTGAAATGCCTGCTCCAAGTCCTGCCATACTGGCAAAGAAGCGGAAGTTTAACTCCCCACCTTACAAAGAATAGCTGCCATTGTATATCGTTTCAGAGTGACAGTCGTGTTAGTCTGTATCAGCAAAGAACAGGAGTACTTGTGGCACCTTAGAGACTAACAAATGTATTTGGGCATAAGCTTTCGTGGGCTAAAACCCACTTCATCAGATGCATGGAGTGGAAAATACAGTAGGAAGATATATATATATATATATAGTGAAAATCTTAACTTCTCAGGCTGGCACATGCCTCACCATTCACATGCCTTGTCCTTGCAGCCCAAAAGGAGGAAGCTTTTGCTGCTTAATGGCAAGCGAGCAGTCACAGGGCTATGTGACTTTAAGGTAAATGCTTTAGATCACGGATGTCAGGCCCATGGGCCACATACAGTTCAGAGCAACTACACCTCTGGCTCTACAAATGGCCTAATCAAGACAATCACACTAAGCTTGGTTCTAGTGTGCTCATATGAATGGGTAAAATGGCCTTTTCCCCCCATAGCCTCTCTATTTTGAACCCAAGGTTCCACTTTCTACTGTTCCACACCTGCAGCATTTGCCAGTGACTCCATCTGTATAATTAATTCTCCTGGGTGGCTTCCCCCCGCCTTCCACTGGTGCTCTGACATAGCTGCTTTAGATGAGCCAGCTGTTGGTTAGTATATCAGCAGATTTCAGAGTGGGTGATAGAAAGCCACCTAGCCTTTCATCAGTATACTGTAAATCATCATTCGGAGGTAGGGCATGAGCAGGAAAACCTGTTCAGCTATAGGTATAAACTATTAAAAGATCTGATCCAGGCCATGTCTGTTAGGCTTTTCTGTCTCCTTGAGTGCATTTGGGGAAATCTAGTGCTTTTTGGTGCCTTTTTTTTAAAGGGGTTATGAATCTTTAGCTAAGGGATATTGTCTCTAAAATGTTCATTATTCATCGGAGTGACAGTTTTTAGCAAAACCAAACAACTTGATTTTTCTACTGGTTTGCACCTTGTGTTGTCATTTTTGTCTGTGCAAATTGAGGGTACATTGCTACTTCTCATTTGGAAGCATTGTACATCCCCTTTGCATAAGCCTTAGACTATGTCTGCACTTTTTACGGGGAGTGCAATTCCCAGCTCGAGGAACCCTGCCATGATAGCTCTGATGCAGCTAACATGTTGAAAACAGAGCACAGCCACAACAGCTTGGGTGGCAGGAGGGGCTACTCGCCCCCATGTATGTACCTACTGTCTCAGATGGGTACATACTTCAGGTGGCTAGCCCGGGTCACCAATGTGGCTAAACGCTATTGTTTGTGTGGTAGCTTGATCAGAGAGAGCGCATGTATGTCTCCACGAGCTGAGACTCATGCCCCCAGCTCCAAGCGTAGACATACCCTAAATGACAGCACACAGTACAAGGCAGTGAAGATCAGGCCTTTTGTCTATGCCATTGGTGGCCTCTGACCACTGAACGGGGTTTTTTTTAATTTGTGAAAGCAGATGCCAGGTGCTAGCACTTGTGCAGTGTGATGATGAGCTACTAAACCCAAGGGAGATGGAACAATTTGTATAGTGGGGCTGCTGAGAGCCACTGAACCAAACCAAACCATAAACCCTGTAAATAATAGAAACCACTTCAAGCCAGCGGGTGCAGCAGCACCCCCAGTTCCAGCACCTATGACTAAATTTGGCTTGTTCAAACAGATACACAACATTCCCACGTAGCCTTGCTATATACAATGATAGAGACGTGATAATTAATGCTTAAGAGCATAGGAAGAGAGAAACTCTCACATTTCAGTGCTTAGCCTCATCTCAACTAATAGGGTTTAGGATGAGAGCTTCTGAGGGTGGGGTAGGAGAGACAGATTATCTCACCATGGGGTTTCTTGCTCCATTTTCTGAAGCATCTGGTGCAGTCATAGGCAGTATACTGGATGTAGGTGCACCACAACAGATCCCAGCCGGCAGTCCCTCATGATGTCTCTGTAGCACTCAGTTCTTGCAAATTGAAATAGCAAGACCAAATCTTGCTGTATTGATAACTCCGTTGCCTTTCACTTTGGTCATAGATTACCAGACAAAATAAAAAGTACAAAGGAAAAAATGTTAGCAATGTCAGAATATCATTCCAGATGCAGTGCAGCATGATGGGTTTGGATAATGAAAATAGATTGCTCTCTATCTAACAAGTTGAATGTAAAAGAGCAGGCTGGTCACACAGAGCCTCACCTATCAATAGAGGGCCTTGATTGTCTGAAGTGCATAGAAAGGAGCCCTGGGATAGTGAATAAGGTAGTACAGTGGGGACCGTTAATGAACCTCTTTCAAGTTTGTGAACAGGGCTTCTCAGCTCACAGTATCAGCTCATTTTGTATGATTAGTTAATGAATTGGAGTTCAGATCAGATCATTCATCAGCCCCGTTTTAATTGCCTGCCTAGCTGCTCAAGGACCTGGAAGTTCTTCAATAAGTAACCTAACCCCTTGAGCTTGAACTGCAGTCATGTTTCCTGATGAGAAAAGAAAAGAGAAGAGAGAGCAAAGGCGAGAACCAGAACATTTTAACCAATTGTTTCCACCAGTTTCTCTTGCAGAATACAGCTATGGCCCAAGCTAGAAGTGACTGCAGTCAGACTCACCAGAGAGGCAACCAAACAGACTTGTAATACCGATGGGAGAATTTACCAGTCCAGGCCCAAAATCTGCTCTTCCACCTGTTACCATAAGGAGGAGAATAATGAAAAAAAGAAGTCTCTGACCCATCAAAAACAAAGGCATGCACAAAGAAGGGCAAGCAGGGACAAAGGCACCCCCTGCTAATCAGTGGAGGCACAGAACTCCTCCAGCCCAGGGGCTGCAGTGGGAGCTGACAGCTCCTCCAGCCCCAGGGCTGTGGCAGAGGTACAAAACATGCCCCTTCAAAAGCAGTGAAATTAAAATCTCCTGATCAAAAACATTATCTGCCACATTTTGCAAGGCTACTTTAGAGGCAACCCCACCCTAACTCTGTTGCTGTCATGATATCTTCTAGTATGAGGTTGTCACCTGTAGTTGGGACAAGGGAGAGAAGTTGCAGAGGGACAGTATCTGCCCCATGATGAGGGTGCCTAATGGAGAGTTTTATCACTTGATGAGACGGATGGGCTGGGATTATAAATGGGTTACACTCAAGGAGGATGGCCAAATCACATGGAAAATAGAGTCAGAATTATATGTTCACTGGGAGCTGAGAAGAGCTGAGACATGCAAATGAGGTATATATGCAGATCACAGGCTACATAAATTGGGGTTCCTTTTATTTGCCCTCTTATTTTTGAGCCTTCAGTGTTCACATTTTCTCCACAACCAGTAGAGCTGGAAACTTTCTGTAAATGAAAGCTTATTGTCACTTAATCACTTGACTCCAGAAGCTGGGGCTTTGTGAGAAAACACCAGATATCATAAATCTTGTGATAAACTAGTCAAAGTTGAGAATGAGGTGTACAATACCAAATCTTGGTTTCTTTCCCTCTCATGCTTGGTTCCTCCTTTCAGACACAATCCAGGTGTCCTGATACTGGAAAGACAGGCTAGCATCCAGGAAAACAGCATACAGAAGAAATAGTGTCAGATGCTAAGGAGAATTAGGTTGTGACTAGTGACCAATCTCCATGGTAGGTAGAGCGGTATTGTAAATATAGGAGGACATCAGGAAACGTTTGCTGGCTATCCATCTCAAGAGTGCTCAGAGGAAAACCAGGAAGAATCTTCTGTTTGCATCAGAACAAGCAACAAAGTTTACAATCACTTAGCATGATATATCCACAGCAGTGATCTTATCTAACATGTGCATACAGTCTATTTACATGTCATGATCAAATGACAAGCAAGCACCCTTCTTCTCCTGCTCCAAATATTTTGCCCTGACTAGGCAAGGGCATTTTCTAAAACTAGCATTAGGAAGAGCAATTAGCTTTAGTGCATTTAGACGTCAAATCCATTCAGTATTTTTAGTCATGAGGTATCTTAAATAGGTCACTTGTTTCCCAGTGTTTCATGTTCTGCCCTGATCCTGTTAATTTTTCATAAACTGCAAAAAAGAAGCTAAAACACTGACAGGTCTGACCTAAATCCACAAAATCCAGGTTAAAGGCTAAAAATCTGGGAGGATAGACAGCCCTTACCTTACATAGCAGTTATTTACTATATGGCAAAGAGAAAGAGATATAATGCAAAATAAGGCTGGTGTCAGCCTATGTTTTTCATTCTGACATCTGAACTGTCATTGCTTTGAGGGGTTACTTCAACCTGGGGCTCTGTAGCTCTTTTTTGTTTGTTAGCTTTATAGCAAGTATTTTTTTAAATGAAAAACTCATCAGAGGCATCAAATATATAGTTGAAAAGTAAAAAGAAATAAGCGTGAGTATGAGGAGTGAGGCCAAATCAACATCACATGCCAATTGTATAAAATCTCTTGATGTTGTTATAGGTAAATGTGTCACTGTAGCGTTATAGATACCGGACCAGCTTCCTGAAGCCTCTGTGGCCCCTTTAGTCTTCTAGGGTGGCACAAAGGGACTGCAAACTACTGAGACAACCACTCCTGCCCTGGAAATACCCTCACTGTAAGGAGGATTTTCTGGTAGCACAGGACACACTACCTCTCCTCACAGCTCCCACTGTGGAGGTGCAGGGGATGTGTCCACAGCATGGTGCCCTCCCACTCTTCTCAGTGATGAAATCACCCACAGGAGTTACCACACAGAAAGCAATTGTAAATTACAGAAGCCATTGGGCTGCTCTAAATTGCTCAAGGCCCAACAGGGCCCAGAATTTTGGGAGCAAGATGGTGGGCTTTATCTCCCCTCTCTCTCCCTACTCCATGCCTAGTACTGAAAAGCAGTAATGCAGGGCTTGGCCCACAGATTATACACACAAGTGATTTCATAATACGAATCATTTATTAAATAGAGTCATTACAGTTTATTGTGTAAATAAATATTTAAATGTAATAAAATCCATAGAAAGTGTTTTTTCCTTCATGCGCAGTGGCTTTTTAAAATGTTTGTTTTCTATCAATATCTCAGCTGTTTAAAAAGTAACAGTTTAGAACACCCAAAGTAGTCCATGTTCAGGGCTTGACCCTGCCCAGCTAAAGCCAATGAGAATTTAATCAGAAACTTCAGTGAGAACATACACAAGTCATTTACTCTGAATTCCACTTTGTAAGTGAGACTGGTTTTTTGTTTGGTTGGTTTTTAAATTTTACTGATGGTAGAAACCACTATTTGGAGTGGCTCCTGATAACCATAAAAATGATCAAACTTGGTAAAAATATAAACATGGGAAAATAGTATATCTAGACCAAGTTTCAGCCCAAAATTCATATATTTTAAGGTCAAAAGGAACCATTAGATAATCTAGTCTGACCTCTTGCATAGCAGAGGCCATAGAATTTCATCCAGTTGTTCCTGTATTGAACCCAATAGCCGTTAATATGGCGTAACAATGCATTGTGTTATAAATGAATAGAATGGAAACATTTTTTGTTTGTTTTTTTTAATAGAGAGTAGAATATATTTTCTTCCCTAATTTTGTGATGAGAGGAGAGCTTTGGAGAAGTGGACAGAACATATAATTTTTGTCTATTGTTTAAAAATAACTGTTGTATAAATTCAGTTATGTGAAGTTCATTTTTTAAAGGTTTTTCAATTTAATTCACTTTCCTCAAGCAGAGGAAGAGAAAAGTTGATGAACAAAATGTATCTTCATCTTCTGTTTTGTATTAACCACTGAGGTATTTATTTTGTATTTCATCCGTTGAAAGGCTCTGGTTTTAGAATGCTCTAAGTTACTACAAATTGACTTGTTTAAGTTTATATCTCTAATGTTTAGGTTTGTTGTCTGTAGACCAATAAAAAAAAAAGTTTCCTTGACTTGAGTGGACTACTGCACCTTATACACTGGAAATGTAATTGACAGACTGGGTTTCAGAATGAGTGCACTGCAAAAATTAGCTCATTATATGGTGGAGGTCAGCAGATGGAAAGTATAGATGTTGGTCAAGTTTTCAATGCCAAATATGTATATGATTCCATTCTGTAAAAGATTGTGTGTGGCCATGAAATTCGTTTTTGCATGAAACAATAAAACAATGTTTATTTTCATTTATTTGAACTGAATTCTACTTCTAGTCTTTCCAGTTGCCTGCTTGAAAGGAATTACTTTGTACAGGAGAATTATTTTAGTGTTAGTTTCAGGGGACTTAGCAGATCTACTCCAAAATCAGCCATTCCTTTCCCAGCTACTCTGGGACTGTGGTATGAGTTTGGAACTCTGGCTAGGACTACCATGGCTGTCCCCCTCTACCCACCACCATTTTGACACCCAATTAAAGGGAGATCTATCTCCAGTCTTTGCCTCCAGCAAAACTGCAGTAATCTACAAAGGACTGTATTAATAATACTTAGTACTAAGAGAATTTTCCTCCAAGGATCTCAAAGTGCTTTTCAAAGGAGGGTGAGTATCATTAGTCTCATGTTTAGGAAATGGAATCAGAGAGACTAAGTGAGCTGCTTAGGTCACATTGTGAGTTGCTGGAGAAAGAATCCATTTCCTTCTACTTCCAGATTCATGCCCTATTCATGGCACTGTGCGTCCTCCCTTAAATGTTCTCCTATTTCCCTATAGCCTTTTCAGTTGCAGTGATTTTGCCACTGCTGCTTTGTTAATTGGGGTGGCTCCAGGCACCAGCATGCCAAGCGCGTGCCTGGGGCGGCAAGCCACAGGGGGCGGGGGCGCTCTGCCGATCACCACGAGGGCAGCAGGCAGGCTGCCTTCGGCGGCATGCCTGCAGAGGGTCCGCTGGTCCCGCGGCTTTGGCGGACCTCCCGCAGGCGTACCGCCGAATCCGCGGGACCGGGGACCTCTCGCAGGCAAGCTGCTAAAGGCAAACCTAGAGCCGCCCCCGTTTGCTAAGGAATTGCATGCAAAATACTTTGCATCAAAATTCCAGATCCCTGTACCCAGAGAGAGAGGTCAACAGTGCCGTACTTCAGAACAGGCCTTAGATCATTGAACCACATAATATGGTTGCACTGTGGAAATTTGCAGCTGAGGCGATTAGGTGTTATATCACAGTTTAACATATACAGCCTTGCAGGAGTATTAGAAAGCCTTTGCTGTAAGACACAAATGCATTTTATTTCTAAAAATAAGGTATTTTACATTGGCAGGAGGGGAAGTATCGTGAGTCAAGCTTTCTGGCTGGGAATTTTTAAACTAGGGTGTCTTTAGCTGTAGGAGCAGTGTTTATTTCATAGATCTGGGTCGTAGCCCTCCTTTTCAGCTCTCGGGCCACTTGGCAAACAGCAAAAGGCCAGCAACAATGAACTGCCATCCAGTCTTCACACAGGGTTCCCTGGGGAAAGCAAGAAAATCATTTCATGCAAATGGAATGATCATGAAGCAGCTTTTCCACCTCACTATGTGTTTCCTATTCTAATCACCCTACAGATAGAACAAGTTGCTGGGCCTGATTCGGACCTAAATCAACAAGTTGCCCTGGATTTACATTGGGATAAATGAGATCTGATTTGGGCCCAGTGTCTAACAGGATCTTTTCTAATCTACTGGCCTACAGAAGACTTAGGATCTGTCTACACTGCAAGCAGTGTACCATTAATCCAGCTAGCTCAGGTACTGGATAGTAGTGAAGCCACAGCAGCATAGACTTCAACATAAGCTAGGTGCCCGGGTAATTGCTGAGGGTCCTGAGCAAGCTTGTACAGCCCATATTGAAGCCAATGCTGCTGTAGCTTTGCTGCTGTCAGTACCCGACTAACTAGACTGAAGCTGACTTGGGTATGTCTACACGAGCTGCAGTTACACCCCCACATGGCAGTGCGGGCATAACTTTAGGCTCTGATCTTGCAAAGTGCCCATGACTCTCATTAAAGCCAATGAGATTTGAGGATACTCAGTACCTCATAAGCCTTTAAAGTGTCTCTACACATGGTTTGAACAATGTTCTTTGTTCCCTACCATCCTGATTACATAGCAATGAATATTTTACAGCATCAGCTCTGGGCTATGTAAATATACAGCAACAAAAACAACAATCCCCACCCACCTAGCCCCACAGTTCTGTTCTTCCAAAGTACTTTAAAACACATGAGCAGTTGCTTGGAGTTGACAGTCTATTATAAATCAAATGTTGCCTTTGCCTCTGTGCAAAGAGACAGGGCATTCTGGAGGTTTAATGCATTATTTCTGCTTTAAAAATGCATTAAGGCATCTGAACAACAGATCCACAGATCACAAAGGAGTTTGGCTAGAGGACCCTGTTCAAACCTTAGCTGAAAATAAGAGAGGAGGAAAGCCAGTGAGGTGCTGATCTCCCTGTTCTCAAGATCAGGCCCCAAATGAACTTTTTCCATTTGCATAATTTCTACGTCATCAATATTCAATAGCACACTCTAGCACACTAATCCCATTTGATCACATCTACAGATATTAAGCCTGTGCTGCAGTCTCTCTTTTTAGAACAGGAGGAACACGCCTCTTAACATTATGTAAGCTGCACAAAACAGTCTCCTGCCTTCACCCTCCCAAACACACACACAAACACAAAGACTTACTCGTATCTTGTATTTCTCTCTGGCGCCGACTCTCATCGCTAAGGTGGAACCTGGCAGCAGTGGGAAACAGAGGCACTCCCCATAGTGCCTTGCAAGGCTGCATTCTAGACATGGGCTACACAAGGCTCCACAGACACCTGCCAGTAACCATAATCACAGGAGTGCTGTAGATTCACATTTAACAAGAGGCAAATGGCACTTTGAAAATAACCTGGAACATTTCATTTTATTCTAATAACCTTGTCCCCTTCCTCAGGGATAAGAACGTTTTAAACTGGACTTCACAGAATTCTAGCAAACCCTACACTAGCAGGGAGGTGGCGGCTTTCCAGTGCATCCCATCTCTTCTTCCCAATCCCCTAGTGCTCAGTTCTCAACATGTAGCTTTCTGCAGAACACCAGGTAGGGCTTTGTAAGTCACAGTTTGATAACTACTACTCTACTTGGCCCAGCAGGTCATTTTTTATTCTAATGTCTATGGATCTATGCTATCTTCAACCAACCATTGCTAGCAGGATGCTACTATGGTTCTGCTGATCAGCGTGGATAGGGATTTTAATCTTTGAGGTAAAATAACCAACACAGGTATACAATGGATCACCCACCCCCACAAAAGTAGTCTTTTCTAGCACTAATGGCCTCTTTATGTTCCAACCAAGTCAGAAGGTACAGCTCCCCTGTAGTGCAAATGGGCCCTAACTCTCCAGAAGTGTCACTCTATGAACAACAAGGGGGATGAACTGACAGCAAAGCTTAAAATGCATTGTGTTCAAAATATCTTTCCAGACAGCACTGAATCCCATTTGGCTTCCTTTTTTTTTTTCTTTTTAAAATTCTTGAAAAAGGTAAATTCAACAGCATTGTTATCACAGTCTCATGCAATTCATTTAAGTGTCTTTTGTTCTCAAATCAGGAGTAAAAGCACCTAGGATAGCATTTGTCTACAGCAGAATTATAGCACCAGTGCCCACCACAGGGAATCATTCATTTAATTTCTTTGGTGACAATTAGGGTGACCAGATGTCCTGATATTATAGAGACAGTCCCAATTTTGGGGTCTTTTCTTATACAGGCTCCTATTACCCCCACCCCGTCTCGATTTTTCACATTTGCTGTCTGTGACAGGAGATATAGTATTTTTCAATAAAATATATTAGTTCCTGTTCTGTTAACTATGGTCCATAATCCCCTTTTTGGAAAATCATCACATTAATCTCAGTGGAAGACTAAATCTGTAATTACTTTAAATATTATGTTTTGAAGTTGACAAAAGCTGAAATAAATAGTATAGCCACAGCCCTCAACTCACCTAATCTGGGAGCAGGGTACTGGCTAAGACAACAAAGTCAATGCAAATGATCCCAGGTGACACAGCAGGAGAAGCTATACAGGGCTCTTCATCTAGAAGGATATTTTCTCCATGTGGCTGAGAGCAAAACTTGAAAGCCAAAACTGAATCCCCAGTTCTATCTTCAGCTGAGTAGTGATGCCAACCAGGTCTTGCAACCCATTTTTATGGCCCAATCAACCCAGGCAGAAATTGGAATGAAAAAGCCCTGCCCCTGCAGCGTAGAACTCCACTGATTTTAGTAGAGTTGACAGGTGTAAACGAGGGCATAGTTTGACCTCATACCTGCATCCAAAGCTCAGCTGAGCTACCTTCAGACAAATAAGTCAAAGCAGTAGCAGTTTTCTGAGAACATGCATATCAGCCGTATTGTTTCAGCTGCTCCACTGTGAATTTAAAGTTCATTGATCTATTGAACAATTGCAAACACATACATATGCCAGTTTATTTCTCCAACTGGCGTTATAAATACTTTTTCCATAAAATAAGCAGCCCTGGCCTTTAGAGTTGTGTTCAGAAAAAAATTCAGAGAACAAGTTCACAATAGCAATATGAAGCACCTTGTGCCTTTGAATCTGGCTTTGCTCCAGATTGTATTCTTACTGCAAATTAAGAGTGATGATTTGCTACTGTTGACATATTATGAAAGAGAGAAAAGGACAAAAGAAACCAGAAGAAAATAATAAGCAAGAGAAAATAAAGACAATAAAACCTGAAGTGCTATTAAGGAAACAAAACATCAAAAGAAACAAAGAAAAAACATTGCTATTAGTTGTTTACCTTCTGTTTAAAGGATTAGAAATTTCTGCAACAATTTCTTTTCTTTTCTTTTTAGTTAAGGCAAAGAAAATTTATTTTTAAAGATCAGAGGGAAAACAATGCATGTTTAGGATTCTATGGTGTGTCAGACTAAGATACAGAAGGCAGGTTCATTGCCTTTTTTAATTTTTAGCAACTTTTATATACAAAAGAGTTTGGTTTTTTAAAAAAACTGTGTTTACGAACATACCGTCTCTCTCTTAGTCAGAGATGGCAGGAAGCCATTGATTAATGGCACCTAGTTAGTGCTATAAGCCATGGGGATAATGCAAACTCTCACTGTAACACAGGAGACAAGGATGACAGGAGAACTACTAGCTGGCCAAATCCTTTTTGATGCTGACATCCCTGACTCCAGCTGACTTCCATAGACGACGTCGGTGCTGAAAGCTATTCAGGGATCTAGCCCAACTAGATTTAAATGTTCCAGCATGACGGCTAATAACTGTGACATTATGAGCAGCTGTAGCAAAAGGAGTTCATTCAGCAGCCAAGATTTAACACAACTGCAGTAGAGAGGGGCTTATCTACTCTATTGCTCGCTTAACATAATTTATGACCAAATTAAATAAGGGAGTAAAGAGAGTATATGTCTTCTGCCCACCACATGCAAGCCCATAGGCACACACAAATTACAGCTCTGGGTTATCCTACCATTATCCGGTTGGTTGGAAGGGGGACTCAAGTCCAAAGAAAATGGGAAGTTGAAAATAATGAGTTTTTACTTTTCTGTTATTTAATTAAGCTGAAATAAGGGAGAAGGAGGAAAGGGGCTGTATTTCTGGCTTTAGCAACTATCATTTCAACCCCTCAGTAGCACCAGGTACTCCAGGCGCTATATGTGGATGCACTGCCATGTACATAAATTTATTCTCGCTAATTGAAAAGAATGGCAGCATTAAGCTAATTTAATAGTGGGCAAGTTCAAGGATCGGTTGTCAAACAGAAATTAATACTTTCCACTCCTCCTAAATGAGGACCCCAAAGCCCTTGATAGACATACAGGAATTTAGTCTAACATGAGGCAAAGATTTCATCCCCACTTTGCAAATGGGGAACCTGATGGACAGAGAAGGCAAGCGACTTGCCCAAGCTTAGGATCATGCTACAGCATGTCTTTAGAAGAGCCAGGAGAAGAACTCATGATCCACGAGTGCTGCACCTTAACCACTCAACAGTCCCTGCCTCCTTTCCTTCAGGGAAAAATCACACAATTAAACTAGCTTTTCAGGAGAACTGACCTTTTTCAATTCATCGGGTTTTTTAAATCAAGTTCTATCTAATTAAAAGTACTTGTCTGGCCCCGATCACTGGAGTATCTGGGCACCTCATAGTTTGTAACGTATTTACCCTCCCAAAGAATGGCAGTGATATTATCTCTGTTTTACAGATGGGGAACTGAGGCACAAAAGATACCTCTACACAGGACCAGCGCTAGTGTTTTTAGCGCCCTAGGTGCACGGCCATTTTGCCGCCCCACGCACTGGTCCCGCAGCTCCAGTGGACCTGCCGCAGTCCTGCCTGCAGAGAGGGTCCGCTGGTCCGCGGCTCCGGTGGAGCTGCCAAAGCTGTGCGTGCGGGAGGTCCACCGGAGCCACAGGAGCAGCAGATCATCCGCAGGAATGCATGCAACAGCTCCACTGGAGCCGTGGGACCAGGGGACCCTCCACAGGCACTACTGCGGCAGGTCCACTGGAGCTGCCTGCCACCCCCCAATAATCCTGGCACCCCAGGTGATTGCCTAGGCTGCCTAAATGGAAGCGCTGGCCCTGCCTCTACACAGCAACTGGGAGCATGTACCCCAGCCAGGTAGACAGACAAGCTCCACTCAAGTTAGCATGCTAAAAGGAGCAGTGTGGATATTGTGGCACAGGCAGCAGCTCAGGCTAGACACCCTAGCTTGGACCCAGGGATTCGGGTGAGCTTGGACTCTGGCAGTAACATGCATCTCTCATGGTACATACCCTATCTTACAAAATGGGGCATTCTAGTCATCTGATGGAATATCATGCCTTCCAATTGGTGAGAGTAACTCCTCTTAAAATGATAACTTTCAGAATCAATTCTCTTTTGACAAGGATTGTTCTCAATATTCCAGAAACTATCTTTAAGAACTGATCCAATATTTAAAGCTATTTTGCAACTATTTTCCTTTGGTACTGAGTGAGTTGGCACCAGAAACTACAAACTACTTCAACAAACAATATGTCTGTAAGCAACCCACTAATGCACAAGAGCAAACTGATTTGGCTGGAGACATCTAGTCTTTCAGACCTATCTTCCCTGGTTCTCCCGAGTACTGATGTGGTTTAATTCAACCTGCAGGAGAGGAAAATAGACAGCTCATTTAGCTCAAACCTGCTTCACAACACCCCCCCTTCTCTTCTTTCTGGCAACGGAACAGCAGCCATTCAAATTAGGGACCATTCCAGAATGCAGGGAAGCTGTGATAAACACTGTCACAAGTAAAATTAGCAGAGATCTCACTTGGATCCCATCATTCGCCCACCATGCAATATGATAGGATGAGTATCTCCTGTTCAGGAAAGGCACAGAACTCGCAAATGTAAGTCAGCAATAGAGTTCATTAGCAGGGCTGTGTAGAGGAAGCTTGCTGGACACATCAGATAAACCAAAGGGGAAAGTGCGTGTGAAAGATTCTTTGTAACTTTTTGCAAAATCCTTAATGAGTTCCTGCATTATGCGGGCTAATACTTTGTTCTGTTAGCTGCTCATTTACATGGAGCACCAGAAAGAAACAAAAACATGGAACAACTAAGGCCCCTGTGACAGACATTCTGCAGCTTTCAGTGCCTGAATTGGAGTCAGAAGAATTGGTCTATTCCTGACTTTACCACTGATTCACTGTGTTAGCCTCACTAAGACACTTAATCGTCCGATGTCTCAGTTTCCCCACTGACAAAATGGGACAATAAAATACACCCAATCTTTAGAATCCATGAAAGAGGCTTCCACAAGTGTTATTTGTTTTTATGATTTGACTATTGATTTATTGGGAGTCTCGGTTATATTAATTTTATTACCCCTAAACCAGCCATGATGGATGGTCTGATCTTCAAGCTCCAGCATCTGGTAACTGGTCTATAAAAGTCTCATTTTGTTTTCTTCCTTGTATTACTTGGATTCATCCCCAAAGGAGGAATTAAAGCAATGATAAAACACTGCAAACTCTTACAAACACTCTTGTCACTGCAGATACCAAAGAGGCCAGTGGTCCAATCTCCTCCGGTCCGTACGACTGTTGCGACGGTGGACATGCCAACCCCACGAGTTGGCTGAGTTGTCACAGGCTCTGTTGGCTTTTTGTTCCTGATTGAAAAAAAGCAATAAAATAAAAAAGGGAGGCTGGGCTTTTACAACCAAGGTTGCTCATAAACGAAGCAATCCTGAGTTTGACAGAAAAAAAAGTGGAATTCATTATTTTAGTGCTACCAATTTGCTTTATGGCTATCCTCTTTTGCAGTTTCGTTTCTCTCTGCTTCTGTTGTTGCTGCTCTCTATCCTCTCAGAGTGCAGCAGAAAATATAGCTGATCACCAGTGCCCTTCAGTCTCTAGCAAACAAAGAAATGATCAGAAACCAAGTACTTCAAGTGCAAATATGCAATATCCATACAAGTTTCAGCATCCACCAGCCAAATCACTGCAATTTACCTCTTGAATGTTAACGCTAGAAATCTGTACCTAGCACAGACCTTTCATCCTTATGATGAATGTATCAAATCATTCATCATTTCACCAGAGGGGGTTTTCAAGGGCTGAGCTACTGATACTGATTTTTTTCTGAGTGGAATGATTTCATTTGCATGCTGAAATTGCATTCTTTCCTTTTCGGACATAGCATGAAACTTGGTTTCTGAGCCAGACCCAGCCTCTTTCTAAAGTAGTATTGCGAGCAATTCTTCTGGTGGAATATCTAAGGCTGAATTCAGTGCTACATCTTCCAAGAGGTGGAGCCCAGAAGATGCCCCCAAGGAGTGTAGGGCGTGCCAAGGTACCTTTAATCCCTTTGTACCACCCAGGCTGTGCCTGCAGCCAATGCTGCAAACCCCAAACTATGGCAGCATTTTCACAGTTATCTGCAGGGATCTTCGCAGCCTAGAATGGTAGAAGTGCTCAATGCTATATCCACTCCCCTTCCTTTTGCCAACACCCTTGCCTCACCCATGCCATGTTCCCGGCCCTGCTTCTTACAGCAAGGAGGCTGAAATACAGGGAGAGGAGCAACAAATCAGATCTCATGCGTCAAAGATTCATTCAATTGCCTGCAGGGTCAGGAAGGAATTTTTTCTCTGATACACAATTGGCCAGATGTATTCTAGGGTTGTTGAAATTTTATTTATTTTTTGCCTTCTTCTGAAGCACCAGAGACTGGCCACAGTTGGAGCGACGATGACAAATGGGAAGGAGCAGTGCTTTCAGGTGGCATGGAGAATCCTCTTTTTTAGATGCCTGGCTGGTGTTTCTTGCTGACATGCTCAGGGTCATACAGATCCTCAGATTTGGCATCAGGAAATAGTTTTCCCCCATGTCAGACTGGCTGGGACTTTGGAGAAGTTTTACCTCTCTCTTCAGCAAGGCTCATAGATCATCTGGGCATGTCTTACCTAATTTATTTCCTGCCATTGCAGGGGCCTCGGGCAGTGGTACCTCGGTCTCTCCTGTTCTCTGCCTATGGCACTCAAGGGTTTTATTTCCTGAGGACTGAAATGCTTTTGTCTAACTAAAATCATTGGGCTCAATCTCATGCATCAAATCATAGAAATGTAGGGCTAGAATGGACCCAGCGCTGAAGCAGGGCCAAGTAAACCTAGACCATCCCTGATAAGTGTTTATCCAACCTCCAATGACAGGGATTCCACAGCCTCCCTTGGAAACCTAGTCCACAGCTTAACTACCTTAAAGTTGGAATGTTTTTTCTAATATCTACCCTAAATCTCTCTTGCTAAAGATTATGCCCATTACTTCTTATCTTGTTTTCAGTGGACCTGGAGAACTGACCACTATCCTCCTTATAACAGCCATTAATGTATCTGAAGACTGTTAGCAGGTCTCACCTCAATCTTCATTTCTCAAGACTAAACAGGCTCAGGTTTTTTAACCTTTCCTCATAGGTAGGATTTTCTAAACCTTTTATCATTTTTGTTTTTCCTCTTTCCTAATGTATCTGGCCTCACTAGTGCCCAGTGGAGTGGGACAATTACCTCCCATGTCTTACGTAAAACACTCCCCATTAATACTCCACAAAATATTAGCCTGTATAGAAGGGTTTCTGGGTGAAAATTCATGGACTGTGTTAAACAGGAGGTCAGACTAGATGATCTATAATGGTCCTTTCTGGACTTAAACTCTATGAAATCAATGAAAATAGGACCACATAAACTGGCATTAAGCAGCTCCAGCATTGGGGAAATTCACTGTATGGTTTAGGTGGCACCTTTACAGCCTCAGCCTACATGGCATGGTAGCAGCACAAACAGAAGCCAGAGTGGGGACTAGAATCTGGCCCCCAGGTCTCAGGTTGATTTCATACAAATGGAGAGTCAAACCAGAGTGGTTCGATCCCCATTTAAAAAACAAGAGTTGGCAGCAATAGACCTGAATGGATTTTTTAAAATTATTTATTAAAATGCTCCACACAGTAATTAATTTTCCCTACATTCAATAACGTTGTTCCACTTGCTTTGAAATTGAAACTGCAAACCTCAGTAAATCACAACAGTCAAATCTCCACTATAGTATCCTATGGGAACTATTTTTTCCACCCCCTTTCTCCAGCAGTGGAAGAACACAGCAGTCTCGCTGCTGTGCTAAGTCAAGGAAGCTGTCCTTCACACTAATATCAATAGGTTCTGCTATTAAACTTTATAACTCATGAGGGAGCCTGTATCACTCCTCAGCATTTCTTAATGTTATTCTTTGAGAACACACAACAATCCGATGATGATTTGGTCAATATTTTGACCATATGGGACAACACGCACTTAAATTAGAAATGGCAGCAAAGTCTAGTTGACATGGACCTAAGAGCCAAGAACTCCTGGGGCCCAGCCACCCTCTTCCATAGAAAGTTCCACAGGAAGGTGTCCTGTGGAAAGCCAAACTCTGTAGAAATCAGGGGTCTGCTGGAGAATGAGATTCATCTGCATGGAGGCCCTGTGCCTCCACACTGGATTTGGGATCCACTTCTTCCATGTTGCCAGGGACTCTTGTACCTTCAGTAAGTACAGAGCAGCTCTGGTTCATGAAGTGATATAGATGTTGGCCATATCAGTGCTTGAGTAGTGAATTCTCCACAGAATTGCTAGAGGGAGGCCTGGGGATTGTAGGGCGCTCTCAGTCTCACTCCCAGCCCCATGGAAGCACAAGGAAGGTGCTGTGAAAGCAATTAACACACATGCATACAAGGGAGAAGTTCCTCTCCATGTGGCTCAAGGAGGACCAATCCATGCCCTGAGCTGTAATCCCGGTTTTGCACGGATGCCTCTCAGGCAAGACTCAATCGCAGCGTATCATGCCATGTTTCCTATGCTGTAAAATGGAGATAATGCTTATCTACGCCACACAGGCAATTTGAGAGTTGGTCAATATTAACGTACAGCCACATGAAAGTGCACAGCACTACATAAAAATTAAAAATGAGTATTTGCAAATGTGCTCACTCATGGCTATTTCCTCAAGGGGATTCCTTTCCTACTCAGCAGCTGATTTGTGTCTCTCATTAACATTTAGTTGATGATTTCATGTTGTTCCTAATCTCAGTGGAGAATAAATCCAGCAAAGGTCAAACGAACTTGCTAGCCCAGTAAGACACTACTGAAATATATCCAGGTGTGGTTTAATCAAAATTTGGATTCTGGGTGCTTTGTTGGTGCCCCATGCAGTCACTGGTTCTTTCTTCATTGGCCATGAAATCCTAAAGGGACCAATCAGCTTCTCAGCTGAAATCCACACAGGACTGAACAACAGGGAATCATCTCTAAGACTTGTGCCAAACTGAATCCTATACACAGCACTATACTGCAGCAAGCATACATTTCTCATCCCCTGTAATATATATATATTTTTACACACCATTTATTTGTAATGCCAACTATGAAGTGAAAGGCAAGCACCTCATTTTATTTCTTACCTTAGAGCAGAAAGAAAAAAGGTCCCATCTTCAGGTGTTATTAGGGAAAGGATAAGCGGCGCTTGGATCTCAGGCAATGAGGCCTCCTCAGTCACACTGAAGCAGCGACTTCCTAACTGGTTCATTTGGTGTTGAGGGGAACGAGAGAAAAATTCTCCTTCTCTGTGGGATTCAGAAGTGCCTCAAGATTGCTCATAGCTGAATGCTGATGACATCATTGCATGCTCAGGCCTGATGTCACAGTGGGGTCCCAACAGCTGAAACAACCTCCAGATTAGAAAGTGAAACCCGCTCCTCCCCCAGAAATTACACACACATCTTTACATGGAATCTGAAGATAGCCCTTCTGCCTCTAAAGCATGTCTGTTGTGGACGGGAGAGTCCTTTAAAATCATGAATGACTGGAGATACAGGCCTGAAGTTTAAAGTGACAAAAGATAATCCAGTCCCCCTTGATTAAGAACTGCTAATCAGTGCCCATGTATTTTTTTGCCACAGACTTGATTCAATGGCGAGTGGGCCTATTGCTCCAGCTAAGAAGTGTATAATGGTATAAATATCAGATCCCGTAGTATTACCACCTTTCCCATAGCCTTTCAAACTAGAACTACTAACAGTAATGATATATTATTTCACAGTGTTTGAAGAAATCTTTCAACAATTTACCAAAAGCAATGTGAGAAGACAGTTGCTAAGGACATGCCTACACTTAAAACACTGTAGCGCTTCAGTAAAGATGCTACCTACAGCGACAGGAGAGTTTCCCCAAGAGGTGGCAGCTAGGTCAATAGGAGAATTTTCCCACAGGCCTAGTGCTGTCTACACCAGGGGTTTGGCTGGTTTAACTGCGTGTCAGGGGTATGGATTTTTCATATCCCTAAGCAATATAGTTATACTGCCCTAATTTCAAAGTGTAGACCAGACCTAATGCTGGAGGCGGAAGGAAAAGGGGGGAGGGGAGAGAGGGCAAAGAAAAAGCTATGGTTTAATGCTGGCTAACAACTCTGAAAACAGAGCATTCTACCAAATCAAGTTTGAAGGACAGAGATAAACCAGGCACAGGAGGAATTAAGTGCAAACAGATTTAATGCCATTGTAAGGCAGCAAGAAGTTCGTGCTCATGATTTTGTTTATGCTATTCCCTGTTAAACCTTGCCTAACCCCCATTCTCCCAGTAAGGCAAAGTCATCCCAAAGTTTTGCTGATAATACAGGGAATCTAACACATTAACAAATCCCTTTATCTTGTCACTAACTTTTATCGGCCATAAATTGGTGAAGTACCCACATTACAGACCCACAGTTCACATAGGAGGGGTTGGTTTCTTGCTCCAATAGAGCAGGCCTCCCACACTGCCCCCAGTGATGTTAACTTAGTTTTTGGCAGGACCCATGTAAAAGATGGTTGCTATTGAAGTTTTCCTTGAATCTTCTAAGAAGGGCACCTGATGAGAGGAAATCAAGCCACATTTGTCTCACTTTGAGGAGCACAACAGAGAAAGAGGAAATCTATTTTCAGTGTTGAGTTTATTTTTAGATTGCTGAAATCTATGCACAATTTGGGATTTCATCCAATGTGTGATGGCTTTAGGTAATGCAGCCATAATAATTTGCATGTTTATAGCACTTTTCAGGGAATCTCAAAGTGTTAGAAACACTAATGAAGCCTGAAAGAAAGGAAGGTATTTTAATACTACTGCCAAAGATAGGGAAACTGAGGCACAGAGGAATTAACAGAATTTGCCCAAGGCCACATAAAAGGTTAGTAAAAGAGCCTTGACAGTCATTCTGCTCCATTCCACTAGACAACACTATACTTTAGCATGAGCAAACAATTGCTATTCAATGTTTTTTAAAAGCAATTCCCTGTTAAAGCTTACCTCACCAAACTTCTTCCAGTAAGGCTGTGAAGAAGGGCCAGAGTTTTGCTACTAATATGGAGAATCTAACACTAACAAATCTCTTTATATCGTCATTAGCCTTTATCAGACAGAAAGTGCATGCGTAGCTGCATAACAGTGACATCTCCTGGAAACAAACAAACAAAACAAGACTAGGAAGAATAATCAGTTCAGTTTATCAATTGCTTCTCATGCATTTAAAACAACTAGCTTGTCTGGACTGCAGGAACCTTGAGCAAATGTGAAGCATATTGGTCTTCATTTTTTGCTCCACAATGAAAAGTACAAGATTTTCCTCCTAGATGCCAAAACATTATTTCATTGTGCAACATCAGTCTAAAATCTTCTTTGTTCTTGAAATAAGCTTCAACACAATCTGTTAAATGAGGAGGGTCAAGAAGCAACCTTTGCTGTTAGAAGCTTTTGGACCAAGTCCAGTCTGCCCTGCTTATCTGGTTGTCAGTCCACACTACTTCAGGATTATTTATTTATTTGCTTGCTTGGTTTCCAATTTCTGGAGCCAGCCAGGGCGATTCCAGACAAGGAAAGCAGCTGTTTAAGGAAATTTTTTTGATTATCTCCATTCTACACTCTGGCCTGAAACTCAGCTGGGCTTTAGGGGGGTTGTTGCCAATAACATCTGTACTTATTTGCAGCGGCACCTATTCGTTACTTCCACTTGGATATCCACCAAAGCTGGTGGAAAGGTTTTAGGTCTTATTCCAAAAGAGGAGACTTGTAATGTAACCTACTGGAACAGCATAGAAGGGTCAGCTTTAGTATATCATCCCATTCCTGGGGTAGCACCTAAACCTTTAGCATTCTGGCTTGAAGCTGGTGTCAGTGTTATGAACTGGGACCACGGTGGTACATCTGGAAATACTTACCCATCCTGCACTCCTTCTCTGTTCGTTAAAATCTCAATTTTCAGTATAGACCCAAAGTCAGTGAGGGTTCCTTAAGGAAAGTCAAACAAGTTGTGACATTCAGAGTCCTGACAAACTGCTATAAATTATTTGCTATAAATAGGTAAGAAAAAATACTGAGTCTAAAGAAGTGATTTTATCTGACAAAAGCTTTCGTGGGTGAAGACGAAGTGGGTCTTCACCCATGAAAGCTCATGCTCTAATACTTCTGTTAGTCTATAAGGTGCCACAGGACTCTCTGTCGCTTTTTACAGATCCAGATTAACACAGCTACCCCTCTGATACTTTATCTGACAATTGAGCCTGAAAAACCTGAGTAGGAGGAACCATTAACATCCTACAAAGGTTCTCCTAAAGTGGGATATTTACCCATAGACACTAGAGAGGAGAATGGGTGTATAGAGATCCTTTGAAATGATCCAGTGTCAGCAGGGCAGCTCCAGCTTTTTTGCCACCCCAAGCAGCCAAGGAAAAAAAAAAAGAAAAAAAGAAAAACCCGATTGAGCTGCCGCCAAAGAGGAAGAGACGGAATGAAGGACCCGCCGCCGAATTGCCGCTGAAGACCCGGACGTGCTGCCCCAATAATGGCCGGAGTGCTGCACTTTTCTATTGGCCGCCCCAGGGACCTGCTTCCTTCGCTGGTGCCTGGAGCCGGCCCTGAGTCTCAGAGGTAACTCCTACAAAACACCAAATTGGTTGTGATGTGCAAGGTCTGTTTATTCAAGACCCCTTTACATAGACTCAGAAGAATTCCTTGAAGTGTATAAAAAGCCCATTGCACGGTTCAATATACACCTGTGTGAAATTAGGAGGCCATGAATTAAAGATTTCATTTAATGAAGATAATGAATTTAAAGCATAGACTGTAACTTGACAACGCAAGGTGCTGAGTCTTGAGCTAACAGAAGCAGCAAAGTGCACAATGCTAATCAAGACTTAATACCTTGAACTGACCAAGGCATTATAAATAGGGGTGAGGGGCAAAATTGATCATTGTTAACACATGAAGACAGGGGCAATTAATTGAAGATCACAGAGGGACTGACATGATGCTAGGGCATGACAAAAAGAGGATGAAATCATGCACTGTCAGTCTGAGTAGAGGGCATGAAAGTTTTTCTTGCTCAATTGTAACTAAATAGCCAGACCTAGTTAGTTAAGTTTACTACATTGTCCGCCTAACTATAGGTGATGTTGATTAGCACAGCGAGACACTTCTGAGAGAAGGCAACTGAGAAGGCAGGCATAAGAAAAGCAGAAGTGATAGCCTGAGTTACTGAGGGTGCCAGAAGTGGATTTCATGTCTCAGCCTCATAAGGCCCAACATAATCTCACTTACCATCTAGATCTGTTTTCATTTTCTCTGGCTTCCTCACCATTTGTTATTCCCAACCTTTTACCTTTTAAGGCTTCTTATATCGTTTCCCTCACTCTCTGATTTGTACTACTCTCTCTACCAGCACCACTCTGCTATATATACTGCCCTAAGTCACCAAACGTTGAAAAAGCAGGTAGAGGGGAGAGGACCTCAAACTCAGTGAGGTCACAATGTCAAAAAGAGGACAAGTGATCGTGTCAAAAGCAGCAGAGAAGATTGAGGAGGGGGATGGTGTAGACCTCAGATTTGCTGATGAAGAGGTCACTGGAGACCTTATTCAGACAGAATACATATGTATTTACATACCTCTGCCTACACTATACAGTACATACTTATTACTTCTTTGATCCTATCCACTTTTATGAGCACACCTAATTATTTATTTCTCCTGAGTATAACTCCATCAAAAGCATGGAGTCTTATGAGCATTTATTTCCTTGGCTGGCCAAAAAATCCGTGTCTTATTGTCAGTGTTTTATATACTTACACAAACAGATGGGGTTTGGTATGCAAGTCTCACTGCATATTTATAACTTCTGCCCTGGTTGCTGTAATTCCCTCTCCAGCAGATATACACTTCAGAGCAGGTTCCTACTGCTGTGATGACAAGCATTCAGCAGGCACTGTAATTGCACAGTAAAATAGCTCATTTTCTTACTGACAAGCCCTAGTTAAAGAGGCGTTCTGAGGCAGCCTGGTTGCCTGAAGAGAAACAAATCAGAGCACAGAGAAAAAGGCGAGAGAAGGACCAGTGTCTTTCACCCTCAACCCCCTTTTCCACACTGGTTAATAAGTTATTGAAAAAGATGGTGGCTGCCACTCTGCCCAGGATATTGGACAGGAAACAGAAATGGCTTGGATTATTATTTGAAATGAAATATTTGGAGATATACCAATCTCCTAGAACTGGAAAGGACCTTGAAAGGTCAACAAGTCCAGCCCCCTGCCTTCACTAGCAGGACCAATTTTTGCCCCAGATCCTTAAGTGGCCCCCTCAAGGATTGAACTCACAACCCTGGGTTTAGCAGGCCAATGCTCAAACCACTGAGCTATCAGATTTTTTCTATGTGAGTTCTTGAAGACCTGTGGCACAGCAGCAGTAAAGCCCATACTTCTTCACATGCTCTGTCATGTCCAGAAGAACAGTGCCAAATACAGCCAAGTGAAGTTTCTCAGTCATTTTCTGTTGCAAAAAAAAATGAAAAAATTTGGTCAACCTTTCATGAATTCCTGTAGATTGTGCTAAATGGATTTGGCTGAAAGGGCCTTTAAACAATTTTTTTTTGGGGGGGGGGGGGGACGGGGGGGAAATCAGAAGATCTTGTTTCAACCTCTTTGAAACACAAACAATTTGATTTTTTAATACAAAATGGGTTGGGGGGTTTTAAAGTAAAAAAATGCTCGAAGCTGAAATAAAACATTTTGTTGTGGATCAAACAAAACATTTCTTTTGACCCAAAACAAAGGTTACTCCCTGCTGCTATATCAGTTGGTGACAGATGGATGGAACATATGGCAACCGTTCTAAAACAACAGTATTGGCTCCTGGGTTCAATTCAAGGCTTTGTCCTATAAAGCCTAGTGCAGCTGAAGTAGAGCCTCTCTTTTCATATTTTGCAGTGGTAGCTGACTTCAAGCTAACAAACCCTGTGGGCCAGGCATGCTCAGTAGGTGGCCCTCAGCTATGGAACTTATTTCCCGCACTGGTGCGAGCGTGGATTTTTAGGAAGAAGATCAAGACAAGGCCTATTTCTCAAACATATCTTGGTGGGGCAGAGGAAGGATTAGTGGCGAAGGAACTTTTGTTTATATTGGTGGAGGTTTATTGGTATATTGCGTTAGTTCTCTCTATAGAGGCAAATAATGTATGTCTAATTTCATTTGTATATGCACACTGTGATGGTGAGAGGGCACATGTACATTAAAAATACACATCATAAGTTGGGACAATGAAACGGGAGACAAGGAAAAAATGACATGGCAATATTTAACTCATTATGATTGTCTTCTTAGACTAATACACTATTCCCTTTATTTTCACCCCCATTATAAATTTTATCTTCCCCTGGTAACATGCTAAGCCAAGTGCAGTATCAGAAGTTGTGAAACTCAGTCAAAGACTGATTGTACAGAACTATCCCAGTTCTGCCTGCCACCAGTAACCTTTATTTAAATATAAATCTGCACAGGCAAATTTTGTATGTGTAAGATTTCTGAAGCAGTGTGTGTTGATCCTCAAGTCTAATAGAGACGCTGCTCTCTAGATGAGCTGAACATACTTTATAATACTGTTGGTGCCTTATGTTAGAACAGCTCATTTTAAAAAAACAATTTGGTAGTCCTGGAATACCAAAAGCCAGGATAGTTCAAATTGAACTGTTTAGCAAAAGGACACTTCATCTCTCTACTTAAAAACAGTTCTACAAACAATTAAGATCAGAGTAAAGTGTAGGGCCTCAACTAACAGCACCTTGCTTGAGGTACATCTCAATTCTTAAGCAATTCCTTCTGAGCTACAGGTCCTTATAAAAATCCATTGCACTATGCTTAAAGCCCCACCACAATCTTTGAAAGAGTCATCAGACAATGTAAGTAAATGCAATTTTTCCGCTATTATTTTTATCAATCTATCCATGAGAGATCTGATCACCTTCTACGTACAGAAATCAGTATCCAGCTGACAAGAATATCATGTAAAGCTTTGTCTAATATCAAAAAGCTAAGAAGCTCTTGAAAAAGGTGAATTTGTTGTCTCAGCATTTGGGAAAATTATTTATTTCAAGAAGAGCCAAAGGGAAGGAGGAAAATTTATTATACCCATGTTTAAAAGATTTTGGGGATGTGCAACACATTTCTTTTAAGAAATGACAGTTATCTTGGTCCATTACAGATGTTTTCAGAGCCACTCTGGAGTTTTAAAATATCATATTAACCCTGGATTCAAGCTGGTGTAGTCCACAAATTAATTAATTAGATAGACAATTGTGTCGCCGATATCCACTGTCAGCCCGTTCTCAGTTATGAGAACCCGTTTCTCAGCCAGGTCAAGGTGGAAGACAGCTTGCTCTAAAATGGGCGTTTTCTCTGCATCTTCTTTTCCAAGCACAGGAACACGACGGGGGCCCAGCACAGGATCATCAAATCGCATTAGTTTTACTTTAGAGAGCTCTACAAAAGAATTAACAATTCTCAGGTCACAGGAGTCTATACCCAGGTTTGTGTTTCACCCAAACTAACCGGAATGGAGGTCTTTCATTAATAATGGACCTTCTAAGGCATCTTTCTTCAAACAAATGCACAATACTTTATAAACACCAATTAAGCCCCAAGCCATATGCAATATGTATTATGACCATTTTACCAATGGGCACAGAGGTTATACAACTTGGTCACCAAGCAAGTTGCTAGCAGAATTGGGAACAGAACCCATTCCTAAAGCTCAGCACTTAATGACATTAGCTGCTTTTTCTGCAGCTATTACAGACCACAAACAACAATTCACATCTCAAGAGCTTTACTAATGAGCCCAGAAACTAATTGACAAATAAAGCTCTCTCTCACCACTAGCCTTCATCAAATAGAAACTCCTCAGGTACTTGCCTAACAGTGATATCCCCTAGAAGTAACAAAGATCTGGAAGAATCATTGGTTTATTCTCTATTGTCTTCATTCATTTCAAATTGC
The DNA here is from genome assembly GCF_007399415.2 of Gopherus evgoodei. Taxonomy (NCBI): domain Eukaryota; kingdom Metazoa; phylum Chordata; order Testudines; family Testudinidae; genus Gopherus; species Gopherus evgoodei. Next base: position 18,114,308 of record NC_044329.1, read on the forward strand.
TAGTCTCCAGAACTCTAGTTAATGGTGTATGAGAGTCCAAAATGTATTTTCCTTTCTGTTTGTCCTTTGCCATGCACATTACCATGTACTCCTTCCTTGAAGCATTTTTTTAAAGTACTGTTTCCCTGTGCATCACTATAAAATTGTGTCTTTGTTCTTGAGATAAGCATTACTACAAATGCAAGCTGTTAAATCGCATGGAAACAAAATCAGCCTTGGTGTTAACAAGCCTGTAGACCAAGTCCAGTTTTCCCTTCATATCTGGCTGCCAGTCTGCACTGCTTGAGGTTTCCTTCTCTGGCTCTGGAATTAGCGAAATCTCCAGACAAAGAAGAGCTGCTGTCCCTTTAAGAAAACTGCTGCCTTTCAACATACTAGCCTGAAATGTAACATTTTTCCAACAATGTGTTTGATGGCCACAGTATTCTCCAGTAAGGTATTCTGTAGCAAGTGAGTAAGGAGAAACTAGGAATTGCTAAACAAATCCATTTATCAATGTAAGCTGGAGAAAAATACTTGTTTTAACTGAAAAGGAAAAGGAAAATGTAACCTCTAAAAAAAAAAAATGCTGCCCAAATGACCTCTGAAATTATGCTACTTACAAAGCACTTTCTATTGTCAAGACACTATAAAAATATTAATTAAAACAACCCTTACAGCACCAGCGGGAAACCGCTATTATTCCCATTGTACAGCTAGCTTCTCTGTACCTCAAACATCCTAAGGAATTTGCTCAAGGCCATTCAGTAAGTCAATGGCAGAGTCGGCAGGAGAACACAGGGTTTCCTTTCCTCCATTCCATTTATGCACGTGGCCCCTCTGGCACTTACAATGGGGGGATGCTATATTGCAATATAAGGCAGGAGTCAAACAACAGGACACAAGACTATATGTCTGGAAAGCAAAGAAGCAAGAAGAGAGACTGAATTACATGAATACCAGCAGCAACCTTGGACATCTCCAAGAGAAAGTTTGGAGATTACTTTGGAAATAATTTCTCTAAATAGGAAACCACACAAGCACAGCACAACGGGAATTCAAGATGGGCACATTCATACTTGCATAGAGTCCATGGGTTTTTTGGTTTTGTTTAACACATGTTAACTTTACCATGACCTAATTTTTCATTGCTGAAAACCACCCTGAGTTGCTACAGAAGGTTGCAGCACCTGCATATAACCTCTTGATGTTTATGTGACACAGCTACCTCTTAAGCTGTTCTGTGGGGGGTGGAACAGAATTCGTAGCAGTTTACCTGCAGACTCTGGCTCCTAGGTAACAAAACACATTTCTCTTAATGCCTTCACATGGCAGCTCATTACTGCCAATGAACTCTGAGTGCTTTCAGAAAGATTCTGCTGGTACTTATCCCCTATTCCTTTTAACATTATAGAGTCTAAAATTTAAAACTTTAAAAGAAGGCATTTAGTGTATTAAGAAACGGGAGGGAATGGATGGCTCAGGGGACTTGTAATGGAATATTGAGCCTTTCACATTTAGGTCACTGGTTTCAATTTAGCAGAGGTGAATAGCGACTGATAGACCACTGGACAATTTTTCAGTGGTCCCTATTTGAAATGAACTATCTGCTTCTGTCTAGGTTCTTAGAGGACAAGTGTTCACATTATAAATCATGCTATTGTGGTTGGCACTGTTTGGCCTTTATGTCAACTGTCTTAACAGAGTGGCTTAAGGACAAGATGTACTATGACAAAGATCTCCCTCCCTAAAGATTATATCTGTAGATTGGGTATTGGTAAGGATATGGGGTGTAGAGACGCTTTGCAGGATAAATAAAAGCTTTGAAATGTCAATCTGGCACCTTCTCCACAATGAATTCGTTTTAAATGTCTGAACAGAAGATAAATTGCAATCCGGCAATTCTCTTCAGAGGGCTCTAACCCAGGAGGCCCTCACCCTCCTGGAAGAAGCTCCATATAGCAGCCTATTGGACCATTAGACCCCCCTCTTGGGAATCCCTGGCACAAGAACACATCCACTGTGCAAATCACTGATAGAGAGTAAGTGGCTCTTTTGGTGGAGAATAAAGGACTAACCAAGGAGGGAAGACAGTGCTTATTAAGGGTTCATATCAGAGGCACACTCATTTGCTTGTCAATAATGCCTCAGCTTCTGTAATTTTACGCCTCAAAAGGAGAGTGCACCCTGTTTTATCCTGTATTCACATTCACTGAGCACAGAGCTCTTTGCTTCTGACTAAGCAATTATTAAAAACAGGCAAAATTTCAGAAAGAGATTCCTGTTGATAACGAAGACCTGCCAAGCTGCCTCCTGGGAATTTGAGAAACTGCACAATTGTTCAGAGATTGCCTGGTTGAAATATGATATCTGTACTTCCAAATCAACATTTACCTTTGATTCCTCTGTCCACCTTCATTAAACGCCGGATTATTGCATCTCTACCATCTCCTTGTCTGACCTCGATTTTTGTAGAGAAGTGGCCATTAGCTGGTTGGGGGTTTACCAAAAATAGAGATATACTGGGCTGTAAGAAATTAAGAATAAACAATTTTTTTTTAAATCATGCTTTTTGTGAATAGAATCGCATAGGAAGCATGCAACCAGCAAGGGAACAAAGAGAAATGTCTGGCATCCAAGTGCATTCTAGAGGGACAAGAAAACCTTTTATTCAGAAATACTGAATACCAGTGGATGGATGTAAGCACCATCACAGAACTAAAAAAATAAGCTATAGCATAGCATATGTAAAACAATGCTTCTTGTTTCTTTAAATACACTCAAGTGTTTTGCTTTTAAGATATCCAAATAGCCATATTAAATTATTATAACTAGCTGAAGGATTGGTACAAGGTAGCATTACGGTGAACTTCACAGAGCTCCATGCCTTATTACTCACTCTACCTCTCAAAGATTTCACTACAGAGAGGTGTAATGAGGTCTTAGTTTACAGGCCTTTGTTGTTTTCACAAAATGCAATGCAGTACAGTAGTACATTATTGCAGTTATCAATCAAAATCACAGCACATTTTGGGATGCATCAAATAAAAAATAGCACTTTCCATGTGGGAGCTCAAATTCCTTTTTTAGACCCTGAGCTTTGCAATACCCTAAATAGATAGGGTGAGTAATAAGTCCATTTTTCAGACATAGAGAGGTGAAGCGAGACTTGCCCAAGCCCATACAGGATTTTCATGACAGAGGCAGGAATAGAACCCATGGGTCTGTACTCCCAAGTCTTGGCCCTATGCTTTAGCCACAAGATTACCCATTCCTCTCTAGTGAGCATTATTCTTGTGCACTTGTGTGTGAGTGAGTGGGGAGGGAGGGAGGGGAGGTTTCCTCCAAATTTAGTCACCTGTGATGAGTCTCCCAGTTAGTGTAAATTAGAGAGGTTCTACTGAAAGCAAACTTAAGACACAATCACAGTCATGTTAAATTCTACATCCAAAGAACAAAACAAGCATCACTTTAAGTTAATTCAGTGCTTGTAAAAGGTGTTAGATTGACAACAGGAGAGTTTTTATATTGATAACACAACTTGAAACCCCATCACTACCCTGCCAATGTGCTTCAGTCCTTAACCAGAGTGCCCACTAGAGACATGAAAAGGTAGTTTAGTCTCCAGACATCCAGTCTGTGGCTTTTTTGAGCAGAAACACCGATCACGGTGCAAGGGAATGGATGTTTATGCTGTGCAATCATATCCACTGGGAACTGGACTGAGAACAAATTCGTATATCACAGGCTACTGGATAGCAAGATAATTTAGTCATTACCAATTTTAGCTTAATATGAACCAACATGTCCTGTCACAAAGTGCCCTGAGCCATCTCGCCCTCCAGTGCATATATTTTTTGATGGGAACACATCCTCAAATTGAAAGTCACTTTATTTTTTAAAATCAGTTAATGATGTACCCTATATTTCCAATGCCTCTGGATTTCTGAACTTACTTCCATTCTGAACACAGAAAAAGGTTTTCCAGGACAGCAATCTTCTTTTATTTTATCGTCTGCTTCAGAAGCAAATTTCACTTCGATATGATCCAGCTTTGGTGCATAGGGAAAGAAGAAATAAAAGTACTATCATCCCCTCTGAATTAATGAGAGATACCAGGCCACTGAAGTAGAATTGTTTCTACGGTACAGAGGAAGGCAATCCCCATTGATAAAAGGCAAAACAAAGAACAATAGGAACAGAATACTACTGCCAGCATGGTAATCTTCCTCAGAGGACAGAATTCAAAATGTAGCTAAGATCACTGACTTCATATATTACAGAATATAAAGTGAGGCATTCAATTCCTTTACATCTAAATATTATGAGATTAGAAAACCTGAAATAAGTTATTTCCTGTAACTGCGCCTAGGCTTTCCCCTTCAATTTCCCAAATTGGCATCTGCATGCATTGTAAAAGCAGCATGCACCATATTCTAGCTCTAAATGCCCTGGCATGGAGATTACTCCTTTTAGGAGATGACGTATAGTCGCCATGGCAAGATCAGAAGCTATAACAGCATAAGAATTCTGACTATGCTCACTGGTATTCCTTGGAACAGCCCTCTATGGCTCTGGCCATGGAAGAGGCCAATTATTTGCAATTTTTGAGGAAGCCAGAATATTGTCTGACGTTTCCCACTGTTCACCGGCAAAGAGCCTTTTCCCACTGACTTTCTGTCAGACACAATTCCAGAGAGAACTGGCTCTTCAGAGCTGGGTCATCACTGTACACACTAAGAGAATCTCGCAATAAGAGCATACTCTGCTTTTTGTATTAGTGTGCATGCCAGTGTTGATAAAAACATTAAACGTTCACGGTCATCCCAAATCAGAAATGAATTTAGGTAGTCTTAAAATCTCAGCAAGTGTTGGGCCTCCAGCTACTCCAATAGAGGTCAAATAAAATATGCCACCAAATGAACACGAACCTCCAGGGAATTTGTCAAATAGACTATATTCTCCATGAGTACGGCCCGTTCATCAAATTCCAGCTCCAGGTCAAGAACACGTGGACCCTTCTTTTCCAGATTTTCCTGTCATGTCAAAAGAAGGAAAATTTAGATTAAAACTCTCCCAGGTTGTAAATGAAGAGGACACTGGGAAGCTACACACTCCAGCTGCATCAGTCCTGAGTAGAGCAGGTTATTCACTGTTAGAGCTCTTTGCTGGCAACAATTTCACCACGCACTATAGTACAGTAGTTATAACTGACAGTGAAATGGCTGTTTCTACAGCGAGATACTGACACTGATGGAAGGGGGAGAGAACCTCAGCTCCAGTATTTGAATGTTCTTTTAAAAGCGAGAATGCATTTTAACATAGAATTTGAAAAGTATATAGAAACAGCTGTGAACATTTCACTCTCTCTTTAAATGTGCAAACTGTAGGACACTCTTATTAAGTTGCCATTTTTCTGCTGCTTCACAGCAGGAAGTCCAGTCTGATGACCTAGTTTGAGACAGGCAGGCAGAAATCGGACACATCCAAAGTAATTGTATATTAAGTTCTTCATAGAAAAAAAAATGTACTTTGTATATTAAAGCACAGTTACTCAAAATTCCAACATTTAATTTAATACACACAATGGATGAAATCGGGGCCACAGTGAAATCAATGGGATTTTTTCCATTGACTTCAAAAGGGGCCGGGATGTCACCTCCTATGTATGAAATCTCGAATGAGAACAAAACAGAACTTCCTTTTCAAAGCTAAGACTCCAGCCTCTCTCTTGCTTTCACAAACTAAGCTGTGTTCCCTTAACATCTAACAAAGTCAGATTTCAGGTGGTTGTGGCTTTCTGCTTCATTGAGAAATTGTTTTTATATGTGTTTTTTTAATATCCAAGCATCTTAAAAATCTATCAGTAATTTGCTTCACTTTGTAAAATTAGAAAATCTTTCTTTAATGGAAAGAACAAAAATATATCTTTTGTACACTGAAGTTGCTGAATAATCTACTTCTGAGCATAGCATGTTGGCCCAGTGGCTCTCAACCTTTCCAGACTACTGTATCCCATTCAGGAATCTGATTTGTCTTGCGTATCCCCAAATTTCACCTCCCTTAAAAACTACTTGCTTACAAAATCAAACATAAAAATACAAAAGTGTCACTCCACAGTACTACTGAAAAAATTGCTTACTTTCTAATTTTTGCCATATAATTATAAAATAAATCAATCGGAATACAAATATTGTACTTACATTTCAGTGTATAGTTAGCATATAGAGCAGTATAAACAAGTCATTGTCAGTATGAAATTTTAGTTTGTACTGACTTCACTAGTGCTACTTATGTAGCCTGTTGTAAAACTAGGCAAATATCCAGATGAGTTGATGTACCCCCTGGAAGACAATTGTTTACGTGTACTACTGGTTGAGAACCACTGACCTAGAAAATTAAAAATCTGGGCTGGATGTTTCTAGGTCTCGTTATGTAACTGCTATCTATTGTGGCTTCAAAACAAACATGCTGAGACTGTCTGATAAGCCTTATGCGTAGGGAGGTAAAGTGGTAAGCATGACCAAAGCTCATGATGAAGGCATGCCATCTAGTTAGTGCCAGCCTCCTTGCATCAGATAGGATCTGTAATATAGGCTTGTTTCAGTATAGGAGACACACTGAACAGTTAAAACACTAAACAGCAGACCTTGTGACTTTTTGGAGCCAAAGCAAGACAGACAACGGCTCCAGCATCTACATCTACACGGGAGTGCATAACTGGCTGGATAACCGTACTCAGAGAGTAGTTATTAATGGCTCCCAATCCTGCTGGAAAGGTATAACAAGTGGGGTTCCGCAGGGGTCTGTTTTGGGACCGGCTCTGTTCAATATCTTCATCAACGACTTAGATGTTGGCATAGAAAATACGCTTATTAAGTTTGCGGACGATACCAAACTGGAAGGGATTGCAACTGCTTTGGAGGACAGGGTCAAAATTCAAAATGATCTGGACAAATTGGAGAAATGGTCTGAGGTAAACCGGATGAAGTTCAATAAAGACAAATGCAAAGTGCTCCACTTAGGTAGGAACAATCAGTTTCACACATACAGAATGAGAAGAGACTGTCTAGGAAGGAGTATGGCAGAAAGAGATCTAGGGGTCATAGTGGACCACAAGCTAAATATGTGTGATACTGTTACAAAAAAAGCAAACGTGATTCTGGGATGCATTAACAGGTGTGTTGTAAATAAGACACGAGTGTCATTCTTCCGCTCTACTCTGCGATGGTTAGGCCTCAGCTGGAGTATTGTGTCCAGTTCTGGGCACCGCATTTCAAGAAAGATGTGGAGAAATTGGAGAGGGTCCAGAGAAGAGCAACGAGAATGTTTAAAGGTCTTAAGAACATGACCTATGAAGGAAGGCTGAAAGAACTGGGTTTATTTAGTTTGGAAAAGAGAAGACTGAGAGGGGACATGATAGTAGTTTTCAGGTATCTAAAAGGGTGTCATCAGGAGGAGGGAGAAAACTTGTTCACCTTAGCCTCTAATGATAGAGCAAGAAGCAATGGGCTTAAACTGCAGCAAGGGAGATTTAGGTTGGACATTAGGAAAAAGTTCCTAACTGTCAGAGTAGTTATACACTGGAATAAATTGCCTAGGGAGGTTGTGGAATCTCCATCTCTGGAGATATTTAAGAGTAGGTTAGATAAATGTCTATCAGGGATGGTCTAGACAGTATTTGGTCCTGCCATGAGGGCAGGGGACTGGACTCGATGACCTCTCAAGGTCCCTTCTAGTCCTAGAGTCTATGAATCTATGAATCAGTGGAGTTCTGCAGCATCAAGAAAGGAGAACATTCCCTAACAAAATCTTCTACCCTTAACCCCCCAAAAGCCATACGGTGTGTTTTATATATGGGATGAAATAATTAAAGTAGTCTAATCTTAAAAGGATGCCATATCCCCTGGCATGCATTAATGCAGCAGATACTGACCCAGTAGAATAGTCAGGGGGCAGTGTTATAGCTGGTCTTACCCATTCTATTTCTCTGAATATTGTGTGCTTCATCAGAAGGGGGTAATTAGGTTAGTGCTGGATGCACAGGGAAAGAACGAGCCTGCATTTGTGTGGTGCAATAAAACTCGCTGCTCTATTAAACGAACAACATTGCTTACATGTTGTCATAACCTTAGTTCCAGATTTGGACCTTAGCGTCCAAAATATGGGGGTTAGCATGAAAACCTCCAAGCTTAGTTACCAGCTTGGACCTGGTACTTGCTGCCACCACCCAAAAAATTAGAGTGTTTTGGGGCACTCTGGTCCCCCTGAAAAACCTTCCCTGGGGACCCCAAGACCCAAATCCCTTGAGCCTCACAACAAAGGGAAATAATCCTTTTTCCCTTCCCCCCTTCAGGTGCTCCTGGAGAGATACACAGACACAAGCTCTGTGAAACTACACAGAGTGACTCCCCCTCTCTGTTCCCAGTCCTGGAAACAAAAAGTACTTTCCTCTTCACCCAGAGGGAATGCAAAATCAGGCTAGCAAATTCAACACACACAGATCTCCCCCCCTGATTTCTTCCTCCCACCAATTCCCTGGTGAGTACAGACTCAATTTTCCTGAAATTTCCCAGTAAAGAAAACTTCAACAGGTCTTAAAAGAAAGCTTTATATAAAAAGAGAGAAAAATACATACAAATGGTCTCTCTGTATTAAGGTGACACAATACAGGGTCAATTGCTTAAAAGAATATTGAATAAACAGCCTTATTCAAAAAGAATACAAATCAAAGCACTCCAGCACTTATATTCATGCAAATACCAAAGAAAAGAAACCATATAACTTACTATCTGATCTCTTTGTCCTTACACTTAGAAACAGAAGATTAGAAAACAGAACTAATTCTCCAAAGCTCAGAGAAAGCAGGCAGACAGAAAACAAAGACTCAGACACAAAATTCCCTCCACCCAAAATTGAAAAAATCCGGTTTCCTGATTGGTCCTCTGGTCAGGTTCTTCAGGTGAAAGAGACATTAACCCTTAGCTATCTGTTTATGACACATGTGTTTTAAAAAGAAAATAAGTTAACATCATCTAGTTATTTTAGAAAAAAAAAGTAACACTGTCACAAGCTCATTACTTACCCCTTTCTATTCACCATCAATGCTCCCAATTCAAGCATTCAAAAATCATGAGTCAGGCCCCCAAAATCAGGAGACTGGCTTAAAAATAATGAGATTTTTAAAAATAATAAATGTTGGATTCTACTGACCTTTTGGTTTTTGAGCATTCCAACTTCTTGTGTTCGAGCTTTTCTTTGCCACCCCAGGAGAGATAGAAACTTACTTTTCTGACTCTCATGAACATTACATGACAAGGGCTTTAAGAAAATCCCGAAGTATCTTGAGACTCACAATAAAATTGTGAGAGTTGGTAACACTCCACTACTAATAATCCAGCTCAGCAATCCACTGATGCACTCTTAAAAACTGAGTGCCCAGTAACTAACTCTAGATTTGTGCCAAACTTCTAAACTATATGAAGAATTCTGCTAAGACAGAGCGATAGCTCAGTGGTTTGAGCATTGGCCTGCTAAACCCAGATGTTATGAGTTCAATCCTTGAGGGGGCCACTTAGGGATCTGGGGCAAAAATCAGTACTTGGTCCTGCTAGTGAAGGCAGGAGGCTGGACTCAATGACCTTTCAAGGTCCCTTCCAGTTCTAGGAGATAGGATATCTCCATTTATTTACTTAATATCCCCATAGCATCACCTTGTTCCAGTTTTCATTCCGAGAACACAAACAAGAAACGAAGCATTTGATGTGTGCAGGAGGGATACACTTGAAGCAGCGTGGCACAAATCATACAAATTTGTATTAGTTGCAAGCTGTGGAGTGGCAACTAGTCCATAGTTCACTTAGGCCAATACATATTGAAGGCACTTACACATCAGCTTTTGTCCAAGAGTTTCAAAGTGCTTTATACACTTTATACACAAAAAGCCAAATTCCATTTCTTCTTTTTGGAGATATATCATCTGATTTACAGATAAGAAATTGAACAGAGAGGGGTTAAATGACCTGCTCAAGATGGTAGAGGAAAGCAAAGTCAGGAATAGACTAGACAGTCCCAGCACCCATGCCTGTGCTCTAAACATTTGATATCACTGCCTACATTTCAGATAGTTCTCTCATTTCCAACTGAAAACTTGTCCATATCTTGGTCCCATTCTCTGACACATACCTTAATCAAGGCAACAAAAGGCATAATCCTCTTCATAAATTTCTTCAGCTCAGGCAAGGTGTTCAACTCACCAGCGATTATTTTGTTATCTGGCAATTGTCCTCCATTGATCTACAACATGGAACAACAATACACTAAGGACTGCACAGCAAATATCAACATACTCCACAGGGATTTACCAGTTTCCTCCGCACCTTCTTTCACACTCCTCGTATGCCTGTAATGTCCTCCCTCCACCTACAGTGCACACACCTCAAAATCCACCTGCTCCCACAATCCCATGGGGAATGATCTTCCAAGTCCCTTTAAATAACATTTTTAAAGTAAACCTAAAAAAAGCCTGGGAAAAAAAAACTTGACTATATGCCAGCCAGGCCACCAATTTGCTTATGATGTATACCCCTCACTCTCCCAACTCAGTGCTTCTCCAAGCATCCTGTCTATCCCAGTCACATAGATTTTAAGCTATTTGAGACTGGGACTAGGGATATTTTCAGAAAACCTAAGTGACTTCAGAATCTGAGTCCCATTGTCAAATCACTTCGAAAATGAGATGTAGGCACTTTTGAATACTTTACCCAATGTTTTTGTTTACTATGTAAAGCAACATGCATAAACCTATAACATTAAGTATGCCTGGATTTTTGCCACGTTTTAATCTTGTGAAATAAGACCCTCCTTTAAGCAGACATGGAGCAGCAGTATCTTAGGCCATTAATTTTTTTAAGGTTCAAATTCCACAATCCAATATTTGCTCTGCAACTTTCACTGGCAGCAGTGACCATTGCATCTCTGCATCCAATGGCAGACTTCGACCGTGATGTAAAGAAAATGCAGATTTCACTCCACTTTGGTTTACCCTCAGAATACCAACATTTGTTCATTTCCAACCATATGTGGAATGTAACCCTGGTATTACAGATGGGGGTGGAAAAACACAACTTTGCAATCTACCAATTATGATATTGACTTGTCAGGGATGAGTAGAACAATTGTTCATGCACCATAACAATTACAGGATCAGTTCCAGCGGCTCAGCAATGCAGGGTCTGCTGCTTTTAAGCCAGATTTCCTTACACTGTATTATTTACAAGAGAGAAAGATTGATTGCATTTCAGCAAATTTCCTGCAAAGTTGATGAACACCATACCCACCAAGTACCAGAATTGATGCTTCTAAACCTCCTTGCATAATAAGGCAGAATTAGTCTGACAATAGCCAATATTTCCTCAAAAACATTGGGGAAAGAAGGTGGGAATATTTTACTAATCCATGCATGTGAAAAAGATTACAAGTAATGGAATGCTGGCCAGTCTTTATTTTAAAAATGTCAAAAGTAAAAGGTCATATTGTGGACTCAATCATGTGCCAAAACCCATTTTCACTGAACGCTGTAATCCTCTGTCGAGTTATAAGAGCATAATAAAGCAAAGTAAAACTATTTCTCCTTGCTCTCAATTCCTCAATGCCAAGCTAACTTTTGTTTCATGGACAGAAAAACAGAGAGCATATGAGAACTGCAATAAGTGTCAACAAAAGAAGATCACCTGGTAGTGCTTGCGCAAAACTGATAGGGTGGTATATTGCCAAAGTGGATAGTTCTTTGCCACGTAGATGGTGCAATGGGACGGCTTCTGGGGCAGCTCCTTACCACCCTTCTAAAGAAAGAAGAGGGAAAATATGTATCATCTCAGAAGTGTCCCGGAATCTGTTAACTTTATGCATACATTTTTGGAGAAGGGACTTAGCGTATTTCACCTTTCCTTTCGGGGGTGCCATGTAGTTCTTGAGACGCAGTCGGAGATCATGGGCTGCTTCCATGAGGTATTGGGAAGATCGGATCAATACTTCATCCACTGGGCCTGCTACTGGCCATGAAGCTTTCATAATGGAGTCAGGCTGTCAACAAAGAAAATGACAGGCATTGGGATTAAAGGACAAGAAATTCTGGTGACTTCTCTATCTATTGTACTTTAATTGGAAACTGAACAGTCAGGAGATACGTGAAGAGTTTAAATTTCGCAGTACACCAACTCACTAACCCTATAATTCAGATACGAGTATATTTCTGTACTTCACAATTAGCATACATTGGTGAAAATGTATTAATGCCCACACACACATGCTCATGTTTATACCATTACATAATTTTTCATTTGCAAACTGGAAATTTACTTCTGTGGTTGTTAAATTACCTACACAAGTGTGGATATTGGCTGTATGACTAAGTGAATGAACTCCACATTGTTATTTGGGTTAACTTTAGGTCACCCCATAACAATGAGGCATATGACTACATTAAAATTATGTATGTTAACACAACAACATCCTTTCAAACATAACTGCATATACAAGGTTCACATTGTCTCACATTCTTGCTGTATGAAATGCATTCACACAATTCCTCTATCTATATATGAAAGACATCCAGGTATTAGGCACAAACCTGATCTAAGACCCACTGAAATCATACAAGTCTTTCTACTGAGTTCAACAGACTTTGGATAAAGCCTTCATCTACAGATTATCAACTACAATTACATTTCTCACACCAATATTAGTTTTATAACAAATACAGCATTTTACACACACACCCTCTGTAGCTCATAGGGCTAGCATGCATTTACTACATTCACTGCCTTGCCTTTATTATATTCAGTAGTAATGCAAGGAACCTACAGGCTTGCATTCTGTAAGACATTGTCTTCAGCAGTTAGCATGAGGCTCAAGGCCCATGAACTTCGGCATAGATAAACAGCCCAACAGTAACCCCTATGTTTTGGGGAACTGGAAGTAGAGTATAAGGGGGGATTTTGTCCATAATGACATCAGCCAACCACGGAAACATGAGCTAGCACCAGGTTTTGGAAAGAACATCCAACTACAAGAGTGCCATAGCAACAAAACTGACATATATGATAATGAGTTGAAATCATTAATATACTGACCTATAGAAGAAGGCTACCTCAACATTAGTAAGGGTAGGAAATACAAATAAGGAAGAGGGGAGAAACCCCTACTGAATCTGCATTAGATATGGTAGTATCAGTGTACCATATTATAAAAGTGGCATCCTAGTTGCGGGCAGGAGAAGAAAGAGTGAGATGTAGTCCTTGGGAAGTGACAGAATGATGGCCACTGGTGAAGATGAGGAAGGTGATGATTATGAAGAAGATAATGGCTAACATTGCTGGTTGTTCTGCAAGGAATGGTGTAAGTATGGATGTTCAGATGTACTTTTTGTATTATCTCTATCCACCTTACAGAGTTAAACTGTTTGTGACTCTGCTAAATGTATTAATAAACTATTTGTAAATACAGAAGAGTTCCTATAGTCTGAGTTGCAACTGTGTACATCGGGCTTCACAACAATATAGTAATTGTAATAATACTGGGCCTGATCTTGGGACAATAACCTATCAACCCTCAAAGTGGTAACTGGGAATTCTTATACATAATCTATAGATCAGACTACATCTTGAACATTCCGGCATCAAATTTCTCACATATTAAGTTCACATAATAAAAATATCACAAATATACACTTCATATGTATATCATATACTGATAGTGTTTAAAATTTTAGACCTCTAACAACCAAAACTGGAGCAGTACCTTCAACTCAAATAGATTGATGATGCAGTCAAAGTTCAGTGATTCATGATGCATATTAATTTTTCTCTTGCCCCAGACTTTGGGCTGACTAAGTATGCATGCTTACTGTGACTAACCTGAGCCAAAAGCAAAGTCTCAAAGAAGCATTTTTGAGTTATATACTAGTACCTTTCCCAACAGTGTCCATACATGTTCGCATAGATGAGGGCAGACTGGAGCCAGCAGCAGAGTCTGAGCTTCAATAAACTGAAAGACCAAGTCCCTGTGCATTCCTTCTATCGCTAGTTCTCGGTACTTATCTTTTGCTGCCTGAAACACAGCCAGCAAAGCCACCATTAAACATTCTAGCTGTCATAGAGAAATATTTCTTAAAAAGCCAATTTCTTTGCTTTAATATGTGTTTAAAATGTAAACTACTTAGAATCCAATAATAGATTATTAAAAGGACTATATTTTCTTAAACAGCTGGGAATGGAAGAGTACGAACTTCTGCCAATTGGACATCATAGTTCTACATTATTATGGCTCTTAAAAAAACAAACATCTATCGACACAGACATAAAAGTCAAAGATAACTGTAATTGTATATTAGGTGCTATCATTCTGGATGGCCCGTATAAAAGATGCCATTAAGTACTAAGAAAAAAGGCAATAAAAATGATCTATCATTCTGTACACTGTTCAGCCTGCCTAATCATATTCCTGAAAGACAAGTCAATCACGTAAAGCAGTCTCTACAAGATATTAAGAGAAATCAGATGGTTCTGCAGACACTTTAGAGAAATGCTGACACCTTATGAAACATTTTGAAAAACATTCCATTTTCAAATAGTTCTGCTGATGTATTTTCTGTATTTCTCATGTATATTATTCTTGTTTTAAAAAAGCTGAGGCAAGGAAACACTTTTTTTAACCATTTGTGCTTTTCTGCTGCATATTGCTCACCTAAGATCATAGGGCCCAATTTGCAATATCACAGCTGCTTCCTGTAAAAGTATTATGCCACAAACAGACCACCATGAACTCAGATCCTTACTTAATTTAGTTATTCCTGTTTCTCAGCACAATACGGACCCTGATTCAACTGTATAATTAAATAGGAATCAGAGACATCAGTATAAAAAGAAAAAGCCACATGATGTAACAAATGTCAGAATTTGGTTTCCTGCCCCCGAAGAGCAGGCCTTCTACCTGAAATTCAAAGAAGCCAGTTTTCAGAGCTTCCTTGAACATCATCTTCTCATAATTTTGATCTGTCTTTGTTATGCCTGCACTCATTTCACTAGGAAGAAAAAAGAGAAGAGAAAACATCAGCATCACACAGTTCAACGTACATAGTAATGGCAATAATAATTAAAGATAATGGTAATGAGACATTATAAATGACCCTGATCTGGCAGGAACATACACTAGTCTGACATTTGTTTGTTTTAAAGCCTTCACTATTTTGTAGAAATAGCTTCATAAAACAAACAAACGTGAAAATTAGACTCACGATAAGAAACTAAAAACTACAAAGATTTATTCTGAGAGGTACCTGGCAAAGACTTTGTCATTGAAGGTGCTGGGAGGCCCACTTCTTAAACTGTCCCTATTCGCAATCATTTCCTTCACCCACTCCACCCAGGTGTAGAGACGGAGAATACCAGCATCTGCCATGGCTTCCACAAAGTTGGCATCCTCAACTGTGTCGCCAGCATCAGCCAGTGCCAGACGCATGCCTAGAGGAATGAGAGACAGGATTAACTAACTTCTGGCTCCACAGCCAGCTAGTAAATGCGACTGCCTGAATCCTAACTGGTCTTTCGTGCAGAGGGCCAGCAAAATGCATACAGAACACTCGCCTATGAAGGACAAGCGTGTGTTGCAAGTGGAGAATGTGAGTGAAAGCAGTGCCTCAAAAGAGATCTAGCTGATTGGAGTGAGGAGGGCAGCGTATCGCCTTGTTACAGGAGTGTGAGAGACAAAAACCATTGTCCCCCAAAAGGCAGGAATGATCTTGGGTGGGGACATGTCAAAAAGAGAGGGGTATGAATGAACAAAATAATGAGTCGAGCACAGCAGCAAAATTCTGCACTTTTCTCATTCACTATCTGGGCCCTGGGCCTGAGAAGGGGACGTGCGACAAGAAAGGATGCCAAAAGGAGGTGCCAAAGAACCTTGCAGTTGATGGAAAAAAAAAAAAAGAAAAGAAAAGATCCTTATCGACCCAGAGTCCCTGATAACTAATGCCAGGATTAACATGTACTCTGCATTCTTACAGATACAAGAGCTCGGTGATTATTCACAGACAAGAGCAGCCAATAACCATGGTACTTTTTGCAATTCAAATATCAAAGCTGCAAATAAACCATTACTCCTTGGAAGATGGCACGACAGACCCAAAAATTTAGCATCACTAAAACAAATGCAAGTTAACGGGCACTTACCATCTGCAGAAAACTTGTCAACAGCTTGGCTCAGGGTGAGGAAGTTGCCCGTAGACTTAGACATCTGAAAGAGAAGACAGACAAAAGAAATTCTGACATTTTCATGCTGCTCAGTCTGATAAACAAAGGAGGAAAGATGCAAATAAAACAAGCTGTCCCCACCTAAGGGGGTAGGATTGTGTGTCATGGATAACCAAGATAGATGAGAGAGATTCCTGTGGCTTGCTCAGGACTTAGCTTTCTGCATTACTATGCAAGACACCCAAACTCAGCTCCTGATTCAGTCTCCTGTTTTCCATAATGGGCTTCTGTCAACATAACTATCATTGTTGGCACAGGTGGTGTCTCTACACTGGCAGGACTCCTCCATCTGTCAGTATATGCTGCATCTACACTACGGGGCTATGCCAGCATAGGCTCTGTGGTGTAGGCACAGCCTGTCTACACTGCAAACAGAGATGTGCCTGAAGCACATGTAGAAGTGCTGAACTATCTTCAGTCTAGCTAGCTTGAACAGCAGCAGCGAAGCCAGGGCAGCAGCACAGACTAGCCACCTGAGTACATGCCTAGGGACCTGGGTGGAGATGGACAGTCCTTAATACTGCCCAAGTTAGCTCCAGTATTTCTACATGTGCTGCAGTCACAATTCTGACAGAAGTGTAGCCATACCCTATGTCACGTAGGCATTTTTTACAATTATACCCTGAGGCTAAAGCACATTTAATTCACTTTGACAAAACACACTCAGTAAAGCAAATTTTGTCTGTATGAACGTTCCCCTTTTCCCCCACTTTCACTTCAAAATGAAATGCACCTTTAAAGCACTGTAATTAAGATTGTGACATAAGAAACACTCCCATAAAAGCAGGTAACCCTGAAATTCTGGAAGAATTAAGCAGATACCTCAGGAAAACTTACAAAGCATTATTGGATCAGGTATGCTGATGATCTACGCCAGTCTTCATTTATTCACTCTAATTTAAGGTTTCGTGTACCAGTAATACATTTTAATGTTTTTAGGAGGTCTCTTTCCATAAGTCTATAATATATAACTAAACTATTGTTGTACGTAAAGTAAATAAGGTTTTTAAAATGTTTAAGAAGCTTCATTTAAAATTAAATTAAAATGCAGAGCCCCCCAGACCAGTGGCCAGGACCCAGGCAGTGTGACTGCCACTGAAAATCAGGTTGCCTGCCGCCTTCGGCACTTATGCCACATGTTGCCTACCCCTGATCCATGCAGAACAAGTAAGTGGTCAGACACTATAGTAGAAAACCTAGACAGATGGAATAGAAGAAAGGCAGGCTCCTGCTTTGGAAGATGGGTAACTGAGGCATTTAACGGGAGGAGGTAATCAGCATGCTACATGCTGTCCTGATTGATCTGCTGCAAGATATTTTTGAAGTGGGCCCAGGAGTTTCTAGCTGTCTTGACCATCACAAGAGTATAACAGATGAAAAACTGCTGTACCTTCTCAGAATTCAGGAGGAGATGTCCATTTGCTCTCACAGCTACAGGCCATTTGTCTCTGCATTTGAAGACACAAAATATGGAGTGTATTTTTATTTTAAAAAGCCATTACATTTTTCTTCAATAAAGAACAAAAGTCTAGTGATTTCAGTTAGGAATGGGCATGTTTTTAAGTGGAACCTTCAAAAAAGGCACCTACTGGGGATCTTGAGGATTAATGTCACTTTGAAGACAACAGAGCTACAGTACATGTGCTATGCCTTATTGCTACAATTCAAAAAACATGCACTACAGAGATTTTTTAAAAAGCTATACTCCACTTACCCCCACCTTCTCCTCTCTTCAATTACATTTTTAAATTAAATTTAGTGCCAATGAAATTAGGGACCGATAGCAATGGATAAAGACAGTTGTTTCACACACCTTCGCTGATAGAAGCAGTTTAGGAGCTCTAAGGATGCTTGAGAGAGGAAATTTGCACCATTCCTGCTATGATCTTGATCAGCAGCTCTCAAACTTTATTGATTCACATATCACTTTCTTAAAGAATTGTTGAGAAGTGAATGGATGGAACATTAAGCTCACATACCACAATATAAACCACTGGTCTTGATGGTATATACACATACTTGCAAAGTAGCCCGCTAATAAACACATGTGCTATCACCCAAGTCCCAAATACAGAACATCCTGCTAAGAGCCATTGATGGAGATACCAAGACTGGAGTGTTTGTAGTTTTATCTCCACACTTGCTTGACACTGCTTCCAAACTTACCTTTGATCTGGCCACATGGCTACGTGGTTGTAGAGGTAATATGATAGATGGTTTGGGATAAGATCCTTGCCAGAGACTCTTAGATCCACAGGATACCAAAATTCAAACTCCTCCTTGAGTTTGTCTAACTTTTGCTTTGGAATCTGTGTCTTGGGAAATGGAGCAGCCCTGAAGAATATGTAATCCCAGACTTCTTTGGACATCTGATGCGCTCTGCATAGAAATATTAATGTCTTAATAAAGAACACACACACACACACACAAACACACACACACACACACACACACACACACACACAGTTAGTTTTTCTTTAAAAATCAGGATGTTTGTTTTTAACATAACCTGAATCTGAGGCCTATCACTACATAATTCAAAAATTAGCACTTTACTAATTCAAAGCGATCTACAAACAATAACTAATGAATTCTTACAACAGACCTTATGAGCTAGTTACTCTTATTCCTGTTTTACAGGTGATGAAAGTGAGACACAGAGGGTACATCTACATTAAAAAAAAAACAAACCAATACTGCAGCAGCAAGCATCAGAGTCCAGGTCAGCTGACTCAGGCTCATACTATGGGACTAAAAATAGCAGCATAGACATTCCTGCTCAGACTGGAGCTTAATCTCTGACATATGATGAGGGGAGGGTCATCTGACTCAGGCTCTGACACTCTCTGCTGTGGGGAGCTTTTTTTACAGTGCAGATGTACCCAGAGAGGACTTGCCCTTGGACACAGAGGACTGAGTCGATGTCAGAGCAGGGCTCAGAACTCAGGACGTCCTGTCTCAGCCATACCCCTCTCTACTTGACAGTGTCCTCTGACTCCTGAAAAGCGAGGGGGATACAAACACCTTAATGCCCTGGAAATTTGATTTTATATCTCTTCCCCATTCCTGTGTGGGCATCCTTTGTGTCTTAAATACTATCCTGAAAACTCAGAATCAGAATTTAAGTCCTCCCCAAGCCTCTATGCCATGGATCATTCACAGATACTACCATCCTTCTGGCAGAGGAAAAGATTAAATCTCCTTCACATGTGTCAGCCCTTATCCTTAGCTGTCACGGAGAGGACAGGAAGAGAAGAGGGAGAGAATTACTTGTTCAACACCACAAGGCAACCTCCCACTTCAGAGAGTGAGGATTTTGTCCCCATAGCAAGCACTCCCAGACTCTTCCAAACAGGCCAAGAGACAGAATCCCCACACAATTAACATTTTCTGATGGTGAAAGGCATATACATTAGCGGCAGGACGATGGTAGTTTTAGAACAGACGTGCTACCCTAAAGTGCGGTCTTAAAGATCACATACGAAGCCAAGGCTCTAGTCACCTGCAGTCATTCAAGATCCCTTGGCACTTAGGGTATGGGAGATTTCATCTCCCAATTCTTGTGGGGATTTCATTGAAGTTTATTAGATTCTACCTGCTCTTATTTCCCCAAAGTTTTTAAAATGTCTAGTTCTAGAGGATTATTGCTGAAAGGCTTTCAGTTATTGTCCTACCCTACAGGTTAGAGATCTGTGCCGTTACTCAACAGCTATGTTTCATGCCAAAGATCACTGCACAATAGCAAAGGATGAAGTGATCCCTAAACACCCCTTATTTACCACACAGTAGTGTTAACCTCTGCAAAAAGCGCTTTGCAAACCTTGGATGTTTAGATGTTCTATATTAGGCAAAGCACACAATTTAGAGGTGCATCTAAAATTCAATGCAATTCAGATTGCTCACTTCAGACCTTGTTTCCAGACATACCTAGTGCAAAAAATATCTTCTGTATGTAATTCGAGGTGTTCTTTGATTCAGATGAAATTCCTGCCAGACTTCTTAAGATTAGTTTTTGCTGCAGGTACCTTATGTTGGAATTCCTTTCCAGATTAACTTAAGCATCAAACGAGGCTCCAAAGCCGATGTGTACAGGAGTGACAGAACTGAGAGGCCAGAAAGGCTAGAGCCCCTGCAGTGGAAATATTGTGAGGGCTCTGCCCCCTTTAAACTTGCACATGGGAAGTGTGGGGGCACACACAGATGTGAGAATGAGACCCAGAGGGACTGAAGCAGCTGCCACAGGGCCCAGGATCGGGCTTGGGGAGCAAGACCTAAAAAGGCAACTGCGAGGCCCAGGAATAGGTAGAAACCCCAGGACCCTCCTTTTCAGCCATGAACGGGCTCTGCTCCTCTCCCTGTACCAGCAGAGTCTGAATACCTCTCCTCACTCCCCACCAATCCCTCTGTCCAACATCTGCAGGAAGCTTCCACCTCTTCCTCTATTCTCTCAGATGCATAAGTGAACTACTCTCCTGAACACATGGAATGCTAAACTAAAACCCCAGCATCAAAAGGGCAGTGTGGCAGTGGCAGGACACTTGGCTGTTCTTGTCCTGAACAGAAGACTGAACACAAACTATCAGTCACAGGTCACAGCCACCCCATCTGAGAGGTCATGGAACAGACCTGGCAAACATCAGAGCACAACTGCTTTTCACAGGGCGCTTACCAAATAAGCCAGACCCCAAAAGTGAAACCTATCCTTGGTATGTCAAAAAATCCTTCAGATTCGAGAGAGGAGAAAAAGCTAGAAGCCTTCCAAATAAACATTGGCTGCAGCATAATAAAAATCCCAGTTTGCTAGAAAACCACCAGTCTCTAGTATGGGTACATTTGTGATCAAGAGCAAGATCTATTCTTGTCCACTCTGTCCCTAGAAGCAGGCATGTAGAAGGGGACCAGCTGCAATTTGCTGAGGTTGTAAGAAGTTACATAAGCAGATTTTTTGCAGCTACCACAGAAGTACTTGCAGGAGCCACAGTGAAACCAGTCAATCGGTTACCAAAATATCATGCAGTTTCCATTTGAAGGCAGCAAGTGGTGAACAAGGGTTACTTGCAAACAGACGTCCTTCAGCTGCCCTTGGAGGGACTCCTTTCTGTCCTTCCCAATTCCTCCAACACTACCAGTCTAAAAGCTTTGCTAAATCAGGGCTCTGCCTTTATCTATGCTACTATTTATATATAATGCTCTAAGCACAGATGTGAAGAGTCGGCCTACAAGTTATGCCTTTGGAAAGAGCCAAAGCGGAAATACATTGAAACATACCATTCCCCACCAACCTGTACCTCCTACCTGATGCCAAGTGGAGAATCTCCTTGTCCACGCAGATTATCTCCTTGCAGCAGATGAGCAACTGTATAGTAGGCCATGTAGATAGTGGAATCGGAGAGAGATTCTATCAGCCACTGCTCATCCCAAGGTAAACGAGTACCTACAAGAAAACCCAAAAAAGATCGTCATTACCAGCCACAGGCCAGAATTCCCATTTGCAGAACTCACAACAGATGATGGGATTTTTAAAAGTGCCTGAGTGACTCAGGAGCGCAATTCCCACTGACTTCAGTTGGACCTTCACTCTTAAATCACTTCAGTGCTTCTGAAAATCTCACTCAGGAGAATGGGCCAGTTGCAGCTGGTTTTTTGTTCTTGAACATCTTGGCAGACAGAGGGAATCCTTTCAGGGGACTGTCCTTAGCTTTCCTAATGCAACGGTCAGCTCACTTCTAAATTCAACAAACTGAAGCACCTGTTCACCTTATCGTTTGCTCTGCATGTTTCATAGAAAGAGACTATCCTGGCCTGCTGCCATACTGAGTCAGGTGGTATTATATCAGGATACTATTCTGTGAACTAAGAAGGATTGGGTCTGGATGAGAGACCTGCAAGGAAAATCCCCAGGCACTGCAGGAGATGGTACTGGTTCCTTCCATGTCATCTCTGAATAAATGGGCCATGCATGGTGATGGGGTGGGAGGGCTTTATTGCTGGTGGTGTTTCCATACAAAAAATAAAACAGCTCCTGATTAACTCAGGTCATGTGGAAGGTGTAATCTTTTTGATGTCCTGGGTCAAATTCTAATTGGGGTCATTCTGTCTTGCCTACCTAATTCCTCCCACTAACTTCTCAGTTAGATATTGTATTAGTTTTAAAATGATCAGTATGTCTAGTGATTTTACATCTAATACAATATCTAATTGAGAGGTTAGTGTGGGGAATTAGGTCCTCTCCAGGTGAGGGTGGAGCAGCTGACGTTAGTAGAAGAGTTCAAGTATCTAGGAGTCTTGTTCACGAGTGATGGTAAGCAGGAGCATGAGACTGACCAGCGGATTTGTGCGGCGTCAACAGCGATGCGGGCGCCATACCGATCCGTGGTGGTGAGGCGGGAGCTGAGTTCTTGGATGAAGCTCTCCGTCTACAGATTAATCTACGCCCCCATCCTCAATGACTGAAAGGGCAAGATCGTGGGTACAAGCGGTGGAAATTATGTTCCTTCGCAGGGTGGCTGGGCTTACTCTCCAAGACAGGGTGAGGGGCTTGGCTACTCCTCTGGACCGAGAGAAGCTAGCTGAGGAGGTTAGGGCACCTGATAAGGATGCCCCCTGGGAGGCTCCCTTTAGAACTTTACCGGGCATGTCCTTCTGGAAGGAGGCCCTGAGGCCAACCCAGGACTTGCTGGAGGGATTACATCTCCCAGCTGGCCTGGAAACACTGGAGAATCCCCCAGGAGGAGCTGGAACATGTTGCGGAGGAAAGGGAGAATAGGGAGGACCAGATCTCCCTTTCCTCCATGCTGCTGCTGCAACCCTCACCGGGAAAAGCATGAATGGATGAAACAGTGAGAGTTACTCTCCTCAAGCAGCAAGTTAGGAAAAGCTGTGTGTTTTTCCTACCTAAGCCATACGTTCTTGAGCAGGCATGCTCCTGCAGCCAGCCCAGTGTAGCTTCAAAATTCCTTCTGGTCTCTTCACAAAACCTATGTGGAACAGACTATTATTAATCCTTGGTCTCCCTCAGGGTTATGTTGTCAGCACATGCCACATCCCAACCTACACTTTATCCATCTCTTTCCCAGAACTTACGTCTCTAGATCCGTCAAGCAGTCAGATGCCTGCTTCTTCCAGTTTACTTCACCATAATCTAGGTACCTTAAGATCAAGGAAAATAATTAGAATAAAGAAGTTAACATAAGGGTGCACCAGGGGGACAGATTAAGTGATTTCACTTCACTCACCACTGGTCACAAAGAGCCACCACGCACTCATCCATGGACCTCGATATAACTTGTTTCTCAGGTTCCATATAAATCATTGCTTCACCCTGAGATAAAAAGGGAAGAGTTATATTTATACCTTTATAGTTATAATACATAGGGCATTAAATGAAAGGAGTTTACCAATAATAAACCCCCTATTATAATCTCAACTGTGTGTGTAGATTCTCGGTTAAAAGGTGCTACAGAAACACAAAGTCTTTACTGTTTAAAGCTATGTACAGATGGTAAAAATGTGTATAACAAGGCTTTAAAATATGATGCCCAAAATCCTCAAGAACTAGACAAAATGGGGAATGGGAGGAAAGTGATTAGCTTTAACTCTGCATCCATATTCTGTATCAGAGAAACGAGACAGAGTACCACAGTACAGACTGAAAGGACATCCTATCCTGCACTGACAGAGATACAGACTAAATACAGACTAAATAACCAAAGCCTTTTCCATATAATCACTATGATTCTACGGACTGTGACTAGGCCATAAGACATGCATTTATGTAAGGCAGTACGCACAAAGCTAAAAAACCCAGACATCTCTTTCTACTTGATCCATCAGGTACAATACATTTCTCTTTATCTAAGAATATCATACTGTGTTTTAGCATCACTTTGTACTCTATTGCTACTGCTCTTTCCAAAGAACATCTAAGGCAATGCTTCTGGGGAAATAAGCCAATATATTTTATTTAGTGACTATCCTGCTATGGGAAAGACAAAGGATCATCTTGGAAAGCATTATCCAAACTACCACATACATTGCCCACCATCTTCTTCTGTATAAGCTTCTTGACATCCTGGACTTTTTGCCCCTTGTACTCATCCACCAACATTATCTGTAAGGGAGAGACCATTGCAGAAGTTAGGTTTTCTTAAAAGGATTAAGTTTCAAGTATTATGTAAAAACAACTAGTTCTCTTGAGCTGCAAGAAATAATGGTATTGTGACCTATGACGCATCTTAAAAATTAGATGCTGAAAATCTTTTTTTTTTAATATCTCCCTGAACTACCACATATATATTTATACACTATATGTTTTACTTATGCACATTCAAACCAGGAGGGCTAGCTGGACATGCACAGCCCTGCCACACAGGAAATTGGTCTTTGAATTCCAAATAGTTTAGATGGGCCAAGGCTTAGGGCACTGTGACAGAAGCCCACCGAATGAGCTGAAATGGGGAAGAACCACTCTTCTGTCATTTTCTACCAGTCTCTTCAAGTCAAGGTTTGGAACGATGTTGACTGTTTCCTGAGAAAGGTGCATCCAGTGGCCATAACATGGGCCTCATCTTGAGACACACACACCTCCAGCCTCCCAACTGGGATTCTACACTATCTCCACAGCACATACAGAGGCTCACTTAAGGGTAGTTCCTTAGAATGTGGGCCATTAAAAAATCCCAAAAGGACCGAACCCCCACCCCCCAAAAAATCCATACACCTTCACCTTCCCGATTTATTAATCTATTACAGGGGTGGCCAACCTGAGATTGAGAAGGAGCCAGAATTTACCAATGTAAGTTGCCAAAGAGCCACAGTAATATGTTAGCAGCCCCCCATCAGCTCTTGCCCACCCCCCGGCTCCCAGCACCTCCCGCCCACCAGCACCTCTGCCAATCAGCACCTCCCCCTCCCTCCCTCCCTGCACTTCCCGATCAGCTGTTTCATGGCATGTAGGAGGCTCTGGGGGGGAAAGGAGAGGAATGAGGGCACAGCAGGCTCAAGGGAGGGGGTGAGAAGGGGTGGAGTGGGGGCAGGGCCTGTGGCAGAGCCAGGGGTTGAGCAGTGAGCAACCCCTGGCACATTGGAAAGTTGGCACCTGTAGCTCCAGCCCCGGAGCTAGTACCTATACAAGGAGCCGCATGTGGCTTTGGAACCGCACGTTGGCCGCCCAATCTGCCTCCTTTCAAATGTTTATCAACTTCAATATTAAAAAAAGGTTTTCACAACACACCTAGGGAAGCCTAGTTACTTACTCCCTCATAAAATCCTTTCAGGTACACTCTCTCCTTAGCCTCTGTAAGTTTCTCTTTGTCATTCTGGCTCTGGATTTTCAACTCGTCACAGACCAATGGAGCAGAAAGGCTACCATAGCCTGGGATTTCGATGATGGGCACCTGGGAATAGCATGGTATTGTCAGGATTTGTTTCAAATTGTGTGAAAGCAACACAAGTCCTGCAGGGAATTGTCTCTTGAATTTCGCAGCCTTCAGTGGAAATTGTACTCCTAAGAAAATGCAGAGTCAAGTGCATTTTTCTTCCATGTTCACAATCCAACAACCAACATGGGAATTGAAACCAGATATTTGGAGGAGAGGACGAAAGGCACATATCTACCAATTGTGAAAACTCATGAGCATTACACTTGTTCTGTGCAAATCATACAAGTGATATTATAGAGAAAACAGCTATTAAAAGCAGCTGTCAAAGTTACAGCAGTCTTTGAATTCATGCTGTTTTATACATAGTGTGCTGCTTTCCAGAATTTACTGTTAATCAAATTTGGTGGAATTCTATAAAAATTCAACACAATGCCACTAAGCTCATCAGGAATTTCTGGCACTCCCCAGAGTGACTCCTGACTGCACGTCTGCAAGCAATAACCCAATTTTTTCCCCTGTGCACGAGACAGACGAGGAGTACTGAACAGCTAACTGAGAGGAGAGCAGGAGCAATACAGAAAATCTGAGATGTATTTGGCTGTACTCTATACTCTCAAAATGACATACGTGGCTGAATCCCCATAAACTCCATTAGCAGTAACAGAAGTGACACAGATATAGCACTTTGCACGGAGCAGATAATACAGTCTCCATTAAATCAAGATTATCACAGAAGGTTTTAATCCGCGAACAGAGACTCAAACTCTAAACTGTAGCCTCAAGGTAGCACTTGCTACAAAAATAGTTTTGTTTTGTTTTTGTTTGTTTTTTTAAACACAAAAGGAGTGGAGCTTTCCTCCTTCAAGGCCACAGACTAACAACTGCAGTTTCACAACTATGAGGGCAAGTTCTTCTGATGCTTCAAGCTCTTTTGGCTACTAAAGGATTTTAAAAACAAAATTTCTGAAAGGTATGCAAGCTCCTAATCCAATTTAAAAAAGCCATGTATGTTTGAGAGACACACTTAGCTGCACTCACCGGTTCAAAAGGCAGGACCATTTCATCTTTAATTCCATATTTCCCTCTTAGAGCCTACAGAAGATGTTGAAAAAAAACAAAGCACACTATAAAACAGAAGAATTTTTTTTAAACTTATTTTTTCATTATGTGTAATTCCTTAACAAAAAGGATGACCTTCTGAATGAATAATATATCATGCTCTCAGACGTGTTGTCAACCCTTTTTGCCCACCACTCCTTGGGAATTAAGAAATCTGAGTTCAGACCCCCAATTTTGCAATCAATTTCCAGTTGGTCTAAGGCAACTCATTAATCCCTGTGTGGCTTAAGTTTCCCAGTTATAAAATGGGGAAAATACTACGTCCGTACCACCCGGGGGTGTTGTGAGAATAAATACATTAGCATTTGTTAGGTGCTCAGGTACCAACTACCTAGAAAATTTATATGTCTAGACTTTAAGTCTTCAGGGCAGGGACCAGTCTCACGTATTTTTGAAACACCTAGCACGCTTTTGGTACTATATAATCAAAAGGCTGCTACTTGGCTTATGTGAAATGAGTACAGGGGTCTTAACCTAGTAACCAATGGCCAAGTGACCACACCAGAGAAATCCCTCTCACACCTGGTACTAATTTCCACCTTAATAGTCTTGTCAACCCCACCCATATAATATAAAAGTGATGAGGTTCTGGTACAGAATCATTTCCAAAGTCTGCATGAAGATGATACTGACGATCAGAGTTTTTAAAATATTATTTACAAGTGGATTCCAAACTAGAGTCTGCAACATCATACACTTAGTTTGCCCATAAGTTTAGAGGTCACTCATGGAAGTTTCGTCAACTAAAAAAAATGGTCCCCATTTTAGTTATCAATGTACTTGTTTTTGTCACTCAGAACACTCGAACTGTGAGTAATACAGATCTGAGAGGCTGACCTGTTTTTTCTTCAAATCTCTCAGGGCTGCAATGTCATCAGGAGCATCAGATGGGACACTTGTGACCACTCCAGTGCCTTGCAAAAAAATCAATCAGGTAACAAAAATCAATTAATATATACTATGAAACATGGGATGTAATGAACAGGCTCATGTAAGAAAATTACTTTTATCTTACCTTTATTTTCCTTAATTGTGAGCATAGGAAGAGCATAGATGACTTTGTAGAAAGTTAAAGGAGCAGAGAGTGCAGCTCCAAGAATCTCCTGTGCAAGAAAGGAATATTAGAACAAGGAGTGCTGTCTTGGCCTGCCTCAGAAGGAACCTGCTGAGCTGAAGTTCCTTTAAACCCAGCTGGTCTTCCCCACATAGTGCAAATAGATAAATTAAAAGGCCATGACACAATTCAAACTGCAGAAGCCCTTCTTCTGCAAAGTAACTAGATACCATGCATATCGCTCTGTGGGACAGTATAATGGACTATTTTATTCATTACTAGGAAATGAAGTACCAGATTCTGGAAGGAATTCAGAGAAGAGCAACAAAAGTATTAGAACTGGAGAACAGTACAGTGGATTATACCCATTCTCCAGACACAGAAGAATTTTGAGAAAAGGATGGCTGAGTGGGGAGAGACAAATAACTGAAAAGTGTAAACAGCAAGGAGAGAATGGAATGGTTTAGTGTGGTACATTTAGGCGAAAGAGGGTTAAAAGCTGAATATCAGGAAAAACTTCCAGAGGACTATTAGACTGAAAAATAGTCTCTCAAAGAAAATGGAGGAAGGAACTGAGAAATTTATAGCTAAATTGAATGAAGGACTGGAAAAGCACTCGTATTGTGAGGACCATTCCTGCACTGACAAAGGGTTGGAGCAGATGTCCTAGCAGTCTTCCCCACCTCCAATTTATGTGGATTCTATCTTTAACAAGATGGAATAGAATATTCCACTTTCTGTCCTTCATGTGACTTCGTAACACAAAGGACATTCTTAGGAAATCCAGTGCATCAAGTTTTACCAGGTGGCATTCTACTTAGACAGTGATGTAGAATGGCACACCCCAAAATGCCATTGGGTCAGCATTTTTATTCAATATTTGTGAAACTAAATATGCTGAACACCTGGTCCAACCATTAAAGACAGGGAGCAGTCAAAGGAAGTAGCTATTCTCACCCAAGGTGAACTAGGTATTTCAGTAGAGAATGGTCCCAGACTCATTTAACTCATTCTAACTAACTATTATTTCCTTTCCATCCTTTGTAGTAAAAATAATGAGTCGCTGCTTTAAATACTGCATTACTTGTGCCATTAGTTCTCAAATAAGATTGTGGCAACATTAACACATTTGTCTATAGATTAAACAGCTGCACTAGTCTGGTAATCTCCTCCCCGTTCTTTATTTGGTCACTTAACACTCACCAAAAGCTACCAATATAGATTAAAGTGTCATCAAGTTTGTATGCCACAAGTAGGCAAAGCACAACTCCTACAGGAGTCCATAACTTGGCCTATAAGCGGCAAGATGCTCACCTCTCCCATCAGCTCCTTGACGACAGGTACCACTCCGTTATCTTTTGTAAAGCCCTGGTAGGACATGTTCCTGGCGGCTCTTTGGGTGCAGATAAAAATATCCCCATTCACATTCTCAAAGCCAATGTACTTCATATCTGGGCGAACCCAGCAGTTAGTCTGTCCAAACATGGTCTCTGGTCTGAGAGTAGCTGCCACCAAGAAGATATTTTTTCCTTTAAGGCCACTAAAATAAGATAGGGCACATTAAAATAAGAAAACTAGGATTATTACAGAGTTTAATTACTCACAAGCTAAACCTAGCCCTAAGGAAAGTTCTGTAAGGGATGAATCTGGATAGTCTATTAGGCTTTTTCACTTAATCTAATACTATAGAATTTAGTGAGTCTTTATTTAGATTAACGAATACACTGACTCAAGACAACAAACAAGACTTTCACAAGTTGAGTGTCCAACATGAGACACTTTAAAGGAGCCCAATTTTCAAAGTGATGGATGTTCAGCACTTTCTGATAATCAGGCCCCTTTAAGGAGTCTCCAGTTATCGCTTTTGAAAAACCTTAGCCGAAGCACTTTTCTCTTCCCAGTAAAGGTCACTATTGGCCAAGAGGAACAAAGAGCAGTAAACTGTCAATTAAGTCACTAGATATGAAACTGAGCACACATTGGGAGACATTCTGTCACATATGAAAACAAATTTTGAAAGAGAAAGTACTTAAGAACAGAGGTAAACGGTAATTGGGATAAAATACAACATAGTTTTACAAAAAGTAGATCGTGCCAGACCAACCTGATCTCTTTGAGAAAAGAACTGATTTTTTTAGACAAAGGAAATGCAGTAGATCTAATCTACCTGGGTCTCTGTAAGACATCTGATACAGTTCTACCTGGGAAATTATTAGTTAAATTGGGGATTAATGTGAGAATTAAAAGGTGGATAAAGAATAGGTTAAAGGGGCAACTGAAAGGTGACCTATTAAGCAAGAGGGAAGTTACAAGTGGAGTTTCTCAGGGATCGGTCTTGGGACCAATCTTATTTAACATTTTCATTCATGACCAAGGCACATGAAATGGGAGTGTGCTAATAAAATTTGCGGATGACACAAAGTTGGGGGTAGAACTGAACTACTACAGTAGAGCTGGAGGACCTTGAAAACTGAAGTCATAGAAATGGGATGAAATTTAATAGTGCAAAGTGCAAGATCATGCACTTTGGGACTAACTACAAGAATTTTTTGCTATAAGTTTATCAGTTGGAAGTGACAGAAAAGGAGAAAGGTCTGGGTGTATTAGCTGATCATTGCATGAGATGCCAATATGATGAACCAAGAAAAAGACTAACGCAATCTTAGGATGCATCAGGCAAGATATTTCCAGTAGAGATAGGGAAGTATTATTGCCATTATACAAGGCACTGGTGAGACCTCATTCAGAATACTGTGTGCAGTTCTGGTCTCTTATGTTTAAGAAAGATGAATTCAAACTGGAAAAGGTGCAGAGAACGGCTGCTAGGATGATCAGAGGAATGGAAAACCTATCTTATGAGAGGAGACTCAAAGAACTTTGCTTGTTTAGCCTAATCAAACAAATATTGAGGGGAGATATGATTTCTCTCTATAAATACATCAGAGGGATAACAAATAACTTCTCTCTCTCTCTAGAGTTTAAGTGTCGATGTTGACATAAGAACAAATGGATATAAACTGGCCATCAACAAGTTTAGGCTTGAAATTAGACGAAGGTTTCTAACCATCAGAGAAGCCAAGTTCTGGAACAGACTTCACAGGGTAGCAATGGGGCCAAAAAACCTAACTTGATTTAAGACTGAGCTTGATAACTTTACTGAGGAGATAGTATGATGGTACACATGCCATTGTAGGCAACCTGTGACTGTTAGTTGCAAATATACCCAACAGCGAGATGATCATGATGGTCCCCACTTGCCTTGAAATTTGCGTCTATGGGAAGTGCATTTTAAATATTACAGGAGAGAAAAAAATCCAGGACTTGACAGGTGAATAAGAAAACTAAGAAAAAAACAATATTGCACAATTATTTTTTACTGTAAATTTCTGCACTACACACTTTCTATTACCAATTTTAAATACTTATTAAAAAAGGCTTTTGAGTTCAACTTAAAGTTTTTCCTGACCAATTTTTTTCCTTTCTTTTTGTTTAAATTAAGGAGACTGGATCCCTCTTAAAATACATTTATAAAGGAGACTTGATGCCTTTCAGGAAGATACGTTTTAGTCAAACACAAGGTATTAGGCTCAATGCAGAGGTAACAGTTGAAATTCTGTGGTTTATGTTACATAGGAGGTAACACTAGATGATCTAATGGTTCCTTCTCGCAGGAAAATCCATGAATCTATGAAACCTACCTTAGCTTTGCAGGGTAAGGCTCTACCACCTTCATTTTTATTAATGTATATTCTTGAGGTCCAACACCCTAAGAGTCACACACACAGAGACCAGTAGTCAATATAAAAGTCTACTTATGCAGCAAAAGTACCATTTCCCAAAAATGAATTTTATATTTTGTAGTGGCACAATTCAAATGCTATTTCAGGATCTTATATTGAAACTAGACTTCCACTGATATCAATGGGAGCTTAGCAGCATACAGACTGCAGGGCAGAGTCCTATTTATTCCTACTGATCAAACACCTTACTCATCTAGGCTATTATATTACATCACTAAAGTAAATGAATTGGACTTCAGGCCATTGAATCATGCTCCTGTGAAAGTCAGGACATCAACTGCCAGATTATCACTCAGAGAAAACTGGCTAAAGTTAACACTATCTATTGCATGTGTCACAACAATTACTATTTTTTCTAGAGACATCCAAGCTTCCCATGTATTAATAGCTTGAGATCAGATAAGTCAACATGAAAATATATTTAATAATCATTTTCAGCATACAGTGTACTTCTTCGTTATTTAAAAGTTACGTACAATATACAAAGAACTTGTGTCAAATAAAATTCATCACCTCTCCAGTTTGTCTGTCATGATCCATGCAAGGTTGTCCATCTTTTGGAGAATAAATTGTATACCTAGGAAACACCGTAAATTATTATTTAGGAGTATGCACCAAAGGAGGAGGACAAGGTCCCTGGCACAAAGAACTTGGGGTGGGATTTTCAATAGCACTCAATTTGCTTAACTCTGCTACCATTAATATCAGTGAAAGTCCTACCACTGATACCAATGGAAGCAAAGTTAGGTAAATATTGAAAGCTTTTAAAAACCTCACCCCTGAAGCCTAAGGACCCAATTGGACAGCTGGCTGAGCTTAATACCCCACTAATTTCGGTGGGACATCTGCATTCAGAGGGCTTGCTGGGGTGAGTCTGTATAAATTACAAAATGATTATTACTAAGTCACAGAGACACATAATATTATACCCAACTTTTTTAAAGTAGTGCATGGAGGGAAATTTACATTTTTGCTAGGTTTTTAATAGTACAGACTTGGTAAATTAAAGAGAGCATATTTACCGTTTCCCAAATTTTATTTTATTTCTTTCCTTCAGTGTTAAAAATTGCCACCGTACAAATGAATCATAATAAGGGTTAACATCAGTGGTAATGAAAGAACGCCTCCAATCCACCTGAAAAGATATGCAAGTAACAGGTAAGCAAATCCAGCCAAAGATTTCTGTGAACATTCACACACAGAGCACTTGCTTCATCTCACTCATTTGCTATGTTTATTCAAACCCTACAAGGTACCTGCTCCATGAATTAAAAAAAAAAACCCTTGATTGTTTGACACTTGTATGTATATACAAAGTCTATGCAGTTGATTGCATGTGGGTCTTTCAGAAAAGACTTTCAAAAGCCTAGGTTCTGTCTTCTGTTTGCTCCATGGCAATTTTTGTAATACCAGGGTGGTGCGGACATATTTCTCTGATGGCCTTTATGGATTCCCTTTCTCCTCTGCATGTGTTATGCACTTTATCTACCTGGAGGCGGCTGCCTGTAAATGGCACCACATGTAAACAATCTGTAGCACCTTTCACCCCAAAATCTTCGAAGAAAAGTAAGGTATGATTATATAAAAGTCGCATCGTGTATACACACACACATACACACACACACTCCTTTATGGACAAGCAAACTTCCATCACTGAAGCCCAGGGAGACGGCATTTCCTAAAATAAATAAATGAACAGACTCCCCTCAGTAATTTCTCTGTATTCAAATACAAAGTTTTTTGACGGTGAAAAGGGTCAGATTAAAAGAACTAAAAATCTGACATCCTCTCTATCCACAGAACAGGTGCAGCCATGAAAAACAAAGTGAAAGTTTCCCAACCAGATAGAAAAACAGTGAGTCAACTGTGATGTGGAAGAGACTCCCTCAAGGGTTGTTGAGGCAGCTCCGTCTTCAATATACGTTCTGTTCTTGGATTTTCTACAGAGACTGCCCAAAGAAGCCACATTAGTACTAACAACAAATCAATGCACAGACATGAGACAGCAACAACTTTTGGCTATCAACCACTAGGGCAGAATCTGACACAGTGGGAAGTCATGGACAGCAGAACAAAACCTATCAATTACTTGCACCACCAGCAAGTCACTAGTAAACCAGGGTCCTAAACATGAAGGAATTCCATCACTAGAGAGCAATTTGGCATTGAGAGTTTCCTGAGTGATGTGGAAGTAACTGCAGGGATAATTTGGCATTTGACATATCTTCTGGGGCAATATGCAATGGGTTGTATTCCTGTCTTGCTATATGACCTTCATTGTGTCAGGTAATCTTTGTGCATTAGCTGTAAAATTGAGATAACACTTACTGATCATACAAGGATATTGAGAAGTTTAATTAATGCTTTATAACACTTTGGATGTTCCAGTACTTACTGCACTGCCACTAATGTTAGGCAAACACATCAAGGGGAGAAGAGATCTCAACATTAATTCAGTAAAACCAGGAAGAGAATTCATGTTTGTAACAGCATTTTAGATTTTAAACATGTACCTTCAGCCCCATGCTCTTTAGGTCCTGGAGAGCAAGGGGTGGGAAGTAATCAAGCCAATGCTCAGCCTCGGAAAACTTCACTATTTCTTCATCAGAAAGACCCAAAGACTTCATGATCCCCCACTGGTACTTGCAAGAGCCAGTCTTGGCGGCAGCTTTACTCTAAAAAGACAAGTATAATGAGCAAAAGAACATCCAAGCACGTCTCACTGTTTCTTCTCCTGCAGGGAATCATTCAATCCTAACATAACACCTTCCAATCACTGAGATGCATACCAGTACTGCTATTTTGGCTGCTTTTCTCTGATTTAATGAGGATAAACTGCGATGGGCGCTGGTACGGTCTGCCTCACATTCACATGTGCCTACTCTACCATGCTGCAGCCAAGAGAATGAAGTTCAAATCAGTCCAATGAGCGGTGGTAGCTTTGTTGGCGGGAGAGCGCTCCTGCCGATAAAGCATTGTTCACACCAGCGCTTTTCATAGAGAAAACTTTTGTCTTTTACGGGTGTGGTTTTTTAACACCTCTGAACAACAAAAGTTTTGTCGTTCAGTTTTGTCGTTCAGTTGCCAGCCTTATGCAAGATCTGTTTTTCACACATACATGTGCATGGAGAGAACAGACTGTATCCCAAATCCTTTGCTCACAAATTATCTAACAAACCATAAATTAATCTGTGTGGGACAAGACTTAACTCTCCAAAACTTAAATTTTCCCTGGCCCTAATATTTCTTGTATCTTCCCAAATTCATAAATCTCCTTAACAGTTTGTTTGATAAGCCACTCTTGAATATGGTTGTACTGGATACATCTAGCCAGGGTCTGACTCTTAATTGAGCCCAGAGAGTCATCAGAAAATCTGGAGATGGAACTACCAATTAGATCGTCTAATCCAACACACTGATAGAACAGAATTGTTTCCTTCAGTATGTTTTCAAGTTCTTTGTCCAGTGTCCTTTTCAGTATCCTAAGCGAGGGGGCAGACTCCATTTCCCTCAGACTACTGAAGAGCCTAAGAAAGCTCATCATTAGAAAGCTTTTATGCATTAAAATGAGATTCTGAAGACCAAGTAATTAAAGTATCTTTTCAAAGCCAACATTAAAAGCACTACATTAAAGCGAAAAAATGGCTTTAACAAATGTACACTAAAAATCTGCATGTTTACATTTCTCATGCATAGGTATATATGCCATGTGTCCATATGTATTTATACAAATACTTTCAGAAAGGTTTGATACAAAACTTTACCTTTTTGCCTTTTGCCTTGTCTCTGATGACCACTTCCTCCTCTCTTCTAGCAGCCATTTCTTCCTCTTCCTCCTCCTCATCAGGGAACTCAGGTGGGCAGCCATATAATTCCATTTCTCTTTTCAGTTTATCTGCACATGCCTAAATAAAAAGTCATTGGTAACCTATCAGGACTGCTCAGTGGCTAAGGCTGGAACAATTATCAATAACTGATTTTATATCAATTATTTATGTACTTGAAAGACTATATTTATAAAATTTTCTATCACAGGACTCAGCTTTTGATCTACCTTTCCACTAGAGCAATTTAAACCACTTCTGGAGACTCCTGACAAGTTGCAAGTGTCCTGGCTTCTAGTTCACTAATTCCCCCTAATTCACTGCTATCCTGTCCATCTTTGACCACTGGCTAGGAATTGAAAAAATTCTCCTCCACTTCATATTTTAATTAGTGATGGAATAGGAAAGCAATTATCAAACCTCATTTATAATCAGGACATCTTATTAGCCATTAATCAATAAAAAAAATTATTAGTCACTGCTCATTTTTATCATAGTCCTAGGTGCATAAGCAATGTTGGCTATGCAGGAACAAAGACACAATTTGCTTGTAAGTTTTGCAGCTATGAAGTAACTTTAGAACATAAAAATAGATTATTAAAAGGCCCTTGTGCACTGATAACATTGGATACACCCAAATGACTCAGATTGTAAGATCTTTGCAGCAAGTCATTCATTAGGTGTTTGTACATAATAAACCTGGTTGTGGCCTTTAGGTCCCATTGCAATATATATTTATTAATTAATAAATATATAAGGCATCAGAGAAGAGATGTACCCCATCAGCTCCCTGGCTGCATACACTGGAGAATAACATAGCAATCAATTCCATCCTATGCAGGTCAGCTAGAATTACCATGGCAAGAATTTAATCCTATCCACTATAATCTAAAATACCATCTTCTTCCTAGGACGCGTCCAAATCCAAGTACTGTGGATTCTGTCTATACCTATTATGACAGGGGATGCCACACATCAGTGTGGGTGTGGAAAGGACGTAAATATGATCTAAACACTTTGGTTTGAGACAAAGGTGTTAATATTCCAGAAGTACCCACAGGAGATAGTTTTCAATTCAAATTCAGCCATGCTTTCATACTGTAAAAATCCTAAAATTTGACAGGTTTCAGTTTAAACTGCATCTATGCATTCTTCAATCAGTTCAATCAATACTTTGAATATGCAGTATAGGGCTAATTGAAAACTTTGCTTAAATACAGAACTATGCTGAAGAGACCTAATTAACTCAGAGCAGTCTTACCTTAATAGGCATGCCAGTACAATGGAGGCCAAATGGGAACAGGCAATTCTTTCCTTTTAGCCTTTGATACCCAACTGCAAACTACAGAAAGTTTTTTTAAAAAAAAGCATCCATCAGAAATATGAAGCAATAACCGCAAAAAGCTATAGCAGGTGACTTGACACACTAAGTCCTTAACCTCTGACTCAGATTCATTTTGCAGTCAAAATTACTAAAAATACAGACAGGGGTGAATACTGTCTAATGATCTGCGTGAAGGAATGGAAATCAGGACTATATTCTCAGTTCTGCCATTGACTTGCTGTGAAACCTTGAGCAATTCATTCAGTCTACATATCAGGTTCCCCACCTGAAAAGCAAAACCAATACTTACCTATATGACAGATCCCACAAGACGTGACTGACTAATGTTTGTAAAGCACTGAGTTTCCATGGATTAAAAGAGTGCACAGCAGTATCATCATAACATAAAGTGCTGACTCCAAGACACGATACATGGAAGGTGAGCATGAACTTAAGTATAGCACACATTGTATTTTCACTAAATAAGCAGTGAAATTCTATACAATTATTCTAATGATCTAGACTAATACTCTTCTTCACAAATATTTATATTAAGAAAGGAAAGGGACTAGCAGTTCGCCTTATGTTTCTGTTCAATTGGCACAAATCAACAAAAAGGAAAAAACAGCATCAAGTAGATAACAATGAATAATACATTAATGAATGACATGGTCTGTTCAGCCTGTATGAGTGCCAAAAAGACACTGCTAAACTGAAGGATCAAATGGCAGTTAAGATGTGATGTCACTGAACTTCAGGGATAGAATTCATGTTGTGCACCATTAGGAAAGTTGGAATTCTCATCTTTCTCATATTATGTATCATTCTTCTCTAGCCCAGCAAATCACAAACACTGCACCTTGAAAAAATATTTCCATTGTGATTATAGCGACTCTCTTATGCCATCCACGCTTCAAATACAGTATGATTTAAGCAGATAATACTACGAAAACCAGTATAACTATAAATCATTGCTTTATACGGTCTCTCTAGTGGTAGAATTTCAGAAAATAGCCTACTTTTGGATACAAACAAGTGTGTGCACAAACACATATGGTGGATTTTGTACATGCACAGCTGTTAGGATTTAAAAACACTTGAATGTGGGTGTTAGAGCTTGCACAAAAGAAAGATGTGTTGAGGTTTCTTTGGAAATCTCAGACCTTAATCTTCTAACTCGTGTGAGAAAGCAGCTGTTAAAATCATGAGGAATTTGAAATGGGAGTACAAAAATACAAGACAGGATAATCAGAATGATCTGGCTTTAAAGTCCAACATCTCACAGTCTGCTGGGATTAGAAACATTTTACCTTTTACTTACTGGATTACTTACTTATGTAAGGACAGAGACATTAAAATGTAGAGAAAACAGAAAAATTGGCATCTTCAGTCTTTGTTATTACTAAGACAAGAGAATAATAAGTGAGGCACTCGAGTGGCTCAACAACATTTGCTCTGAGGAGGCATTAAAATAAAAAGCTATTAGGAAAGAGAAATTCTTACCTCACATTTAGATAAAGAAAATGTGTGTCCAAGATGAAGGCGACCATTCATATATGGGTATGGAAAGGAGACGAAGTACTTCCCTTTACTGAGGAAGGATTAAAAAGATGTTTAAAAGGCCACCATAACTAGCTTTTAAAGTGAATTTCAGAATAAGAGACTGGCACCACCTATTATTTTAAATGAATTAATCTATTAAACAAACAGTCCTAAATTAACAGTTTAGCTACTGTTGATCCACAACTATGAAAATGTAAGTGTCCCCAGTAACAACATTTATTCAGTTATAAGCAAAATGTCTTCATAAACAAACTGAATACTGTTCTAACAAGATAGGTGGTAACTAGATGCAGCATCTTCCAGTGGACTAAGAACCAAGAAACACTTGACTTCTAATCCTGGTTCTGCCAGTGACTTGATGTGTAGCCTTGGATACATCATTTACTTAACCTATCTATGCCTCAGATTCTCCACCTGCAACAATGGCACCAGTGTTCTTTATAGAGCATCGGGTGTAAGCCGATGAGTTCTTTAATGGCTGCTGAGTCCAATGCGCAAGTGACTGTCCTGTCACACCCATACACTAGCAATGCTCTCAATCAGAGCAGCAGATCCTTTCCTCCTCTGATGCCAGTCATCACAAAGCTTGATCAAATTCATCCTGCAATGCCCCGCTCCATCTACAAACTGACTCCACCAAAGAGTGGCATTTTGCATTCCTTTCCCAATCATTCACAGAGATTCCAAAGGAATTCCAAAGCATTCCGAAATCTGTGCAGCAGTCTGCCTCTCTTTCCAGACCCTTTGCGAGCTTCAAAGTACAGCATGCTCTTCAGGATCATGTAATCCAGCATTCGCTTGACATGTCCAAGCCACCTAAGTCTTTTCTTACTAATCAACATTCCACGGAATAACATATCAGCACAATTTAACACTTCCACATTTGTCACCCTGTCTTGCCATCTTATTTGAAGAATTTTATGCAAGCACCGGATATGAAAACTGTTTAGCCCTTTGGTATGTGTGGCGTAAGTCGTCCGTGTTTCTGAGCCATATAGAAGAGTGGATAATACATATGTCTCATAAATACAGATTTTCACTTTAGTTGACAATTTATTATTGTTCCAGGCTCTATATCGCAAAAGACCAAAGTTCCTGGCTGCTTTGCTGATTCTACTAGTGAGCTCAACATCAAGATCTACGTTGCTATTTAGATTCTTACCCCCAAGCTTCATTAGCTATGGATTTCTGTTCTCAGATTGTCCAGGGTAGTTATGGCTGTATGCATTAAATGAATAAATACACAAAGCATCATTAAGGCAGTTTTCTGAAGGAAGGACAGTCTAAAAGCCCTGGAAGAGCAGCTATTTCCTATCATACATCTAGGACAAGCTACTACCACAACTGTTGTTGCTTAGGGCTGATCTTGAAGACCACCCAGAAGCACAGGAGCTGGAACAATTTTTATAGTGAGGATACTGAGAGCCATTGAACCAAACTGTAAACCCTGTATATAATGGAAACCACTTCAACCCAGCGAGCACGGCAGCATCCCAGCACCAGAAGCTTCAGCTTGTGCAGAATGCAGCCACCCACATTGTGAGTCATATTATCAGTTTTTAAAAGTGTATTTATTTGTACTCTCCTCATTGTCTGGGCAAGTGTATGATAACTTGAAAACATTTAAACAAGTAACAGGAAGACAATAAAACTGACTCCCTCCTCAGAACCACAAGAAAACAACTACTCAGGCTGCCTTATTCAAGCAAAAGTAAGGATGTTAATCCAATCACAATATTCTCTATAATTCAGATAGGAGCCATCATGATTATCACACTAAATTTAAAGAACTAGGAGAGGTAAAAGTAGCTGTGCCTATTATAAACTGATACGGTATGTTTCAAGCTAACAGGCTTTTCTGCACCAATGGACAGGCAAGCAGATGCTAGACCTGAGGGACACACCCCATATCTCTCCCCAAAACACATTCTGCTTTCATCCCACCCAGCTTCAAACCTAGTGACTCTTAGTAAGAGAGTCCTAGATGATTTCAGCTATCAAATTGTATAAAACACCTTACATGTTTATGGTGCTTTTCATCTGAGGATCTTAAAACACCTCAGACACTGAAGCCTCAGGGGCCCTGTGATGTGGGTATTTATCTTCATTTTTAAAGATGGTGACACAGACACAGAGAGATTAAAGTAAGGATTTCACTCAACTGCCTAAGTAATTTAGGAGCATAAGTTCCACTGCTTTTCAGTGGAATTGTGCTCCTAAGTCACTTAAGCACTTTTGAAAATCCTACTCTGAGTCAGAAGCAGAGCTGGAAATACAACTCAGTATCTCCAGACCATCCTGTTTTCGCCAACAGAAAGGTGTTCCTCTCAGAAGCACAAACATATTCTGCTGACATGCATCCAGTGCTTATAGGTACACTTCAAATTGTTGGTTATCGTTAGAGCCCTACCAAATTCGTGGTCATGAAAAAGGGGATCCCCCCTGTAAAATCTGGTCTTTTGTGTGCTTCTACCTATATTAAACAGATTTCATGGGGGAGACCAATGTTTCTCAAATTGGGGGTCCTGACCCAAAAGGCAGTTGTGTGGGGGTCACAAGGTTATTTTAAGGGGTCGCAGTATTGCCACCCTTATTTCTGTGCTGCCTTTAGAGACCCGTGGCCAGAGAGCGGCAGCTGTTAGCCAGGCACCCAGCTCTGAAGGAAGCATCTCCCTAGCAGCAGCACAGAAGTAAGAGTGTCAATACCATACCATGACACCCTTACTTCTGCAATGCTGCCTTCAGAGATGGGCAGCCAGAGAATGGCAGCTGCTGAGGGCCCAGCTCTGCAGGCAGCAGCTCAAAAAGGTGCCAATACCATACTATGCCATCTTTACTTCTGCAGTGCTACTGTCGGTGGCTTCTGCCTTCAGAGCCGAGTTCTCGGCCAGCAGTCACCGCTCTCCAGCTTCCCAGCTCTGAAGGCAGCGCTGCCACCAGCAGCAGTGCAGAAGTAAGGGTAGCAGTACCCCAAACCACCTCCCCCACAATAAACTCCTTTTTGAGTCAGGTTCCCCTACATTTACAACACCATGACATTTCAGATTTAAATAGCTGAAATCATGAAATTCACAATTTTTAAAATCCTATGACCATGAAATTGACCAAAATGGGCCAAGAATTTGGTAGGATCCTAGTTATAGTCTTCAGAGTTCTGAATATTCTGGGACTAAGGTAACATGGAGGTAGTCT
Organism: Gopherus evgoodei; assembly: GCF_007399415.2. Classification (NCBI taxonomy): domain Eukaryota; kingdom Metazoa; phylum Chordata; order Testudines; family Testudinidae; genus Gopherus; species Gopherus evgoodei. The sequence goes on from NC_044329.1 coordinate 18,155,853, forward strand.
CTCACCTAACTCAAAAAGTATTGCATTCAGCAGGGAGAATTCTATAATTAGACTTCATCTTGGCAGATAAAGAGGAATTGATTGCAGAACTAAAAATTAGTGGTTGCGTAGGTACAAGCAATCAAGACTTGATTATTTCTGTGCAAACTGAATAAAAGGCCAAACTAGTCTTTTATACAATGGGTGCTTTAAAAAAGTCAGTTTCACAAAGCTGAAAACAATTATGAGCCAAACTTGCTGTGGGAAAGAATTTAAACACAATATATAAATGATAATTGGGAACTGTTTAAGAAATTTAACGAATGTCCATGAAGCCACCCTCAAGAAATAAGGCTACGCTGGTTAAAAAACTAACCTGGCTTAGAGGGGAAATGAAAACAACTATAAAAAAAATAAAAATACAACATAACAAAAGGAAGAAAAGGAGCATTGATAGCAACTAAAATAGATTAGAAATTAGGCATCGTATAAATTTAATAAGGGAGCCAGAAGGGCACAATGAAAAATGTATGGTCAGCAGAATTAAGGACAATAAGGAGTTTTTCTAATTATATTACGAACAATGGTATTGGTCCATTTCCATATGGAAATGACAGAATTGTCAACAATAAAGAAGAAAAAGCAGAAGTATTCAATAAATATTTCTGTTCTGTATTTGGAAAAAAGCCTGATGATGTAGTCATATCACTTTCCATTCCAACAATACCTCAGGAGCATGTTAAACAGCAGCTGTTAAAGTTAGAGATTTTTAAATCAGCTCGTGCGGATAACTTGCATTCGAGTTTTAAGAGAGCTGGCTGATGAGCTCTCTGGACTGTTAATGTTTATTTTCAATAATTTTCAAATCAAGACTGGAATTTTTTAAACAGGAATTAATTCAGGGAAGTCCTATGGCCTGTGTTATGCAACAATTCAGACTATATGATCACAATGATCCATTCTGGCCTTACAATCTATTAATGTGAATCTATGAAACCTTTTATCTCATTGTAGTGTTTAAGACTGATAGGGATGTTCCTGCTGTCAGTTTCTAGGACCGAATCCAGGAATGGCAGCACAGCTCTCAGCAGCAGGCCTTCACTTTCATAACTTGCTCCCCCTGCTCATCTAGAAGAGCTCAGGCTCAGTACAATGTAAGACATACCCTATTTGGTGACTTGGTTGACTCCTAATTAGACTATTCAAGGACAAGCTGTTCGCAGAGGGCTTCCCAGATGCACCAATGACATGGAAACTCTCTGTTTTGTGGTAGTTCTAGCTAGTTTCACCTATTTTAACTTTTACAAATAGTGCCAAGAGTTTAAGGCCATAGGACCTTAACCCCCAAAATAAATAGAACTGTATGCTAACTAGAAGTATAAACAGCTTAATTTAGCAAAGCTGCTTTCATTCCATTTATGAATAGAATGATTGTATGTTACCATAGTACCCCGTGGAATTCCAGATCAAAGGATTTATTACTGTAAAATTGTCTATGGAGTGCTGAACTGTAGCTTTCCTCTGCAGTCTGAAATTTAAAAACATTAATAGTTTTGGATTTAAATCCATGACCTTTTGGGAGGATAACATCATGAATATTAAAGATAGGAGATTGCAGCTGCCCCATATAAAAAGCTGTCCCATGTATCCTCCTGAAATCTGAACAAGGAAAATAACCACATGTGGTTTGCTGCACTAGTTCTCTTAGCATTCAGAGATTGTTTGCCCCTTTCGGGTCACCAATTATCTGATTCAGGGAGCAGTTTTGCAGGAACTGCAGACCGCCCCATATTGAAATATTAAGACCAACAAATCTTTACCAGGACCACAAAGTATGGGAAATCATCTGGTCACAGAGGGGATCTCAGAAACACCCTCACTCACTGATGTTAGCAGCATCTGCTGCTACAAAGGAAATGGAAGAAATCTCTTTCAGCTCATTGGTATTTTAGCCAACATATATGTGTCACTGATTTACAAACTGTCAGCAACGGAGATTCCCACATAATGTAGAAACAGAAAAATATTTCAGATTATGTAAAAACAGAGTGGTTGGAAAATGGGGTGGGCAAAAGTTTTCGACTGAAAAAAATTTCCATCAAAGACATTCCAACCAACTATATTTAGATTTGAAGCTTTCCCTCCCCACACAAAGGGGTTACCTTGTCCGGCTCCCAATATCAGATGCGTTAACCTCAAACACTCGCGCATCATCCCACTTCCGCTGGATTTCTTTTTCAATTTTCTTCAGGAAGTCCACTTTTGCTGTCCCTTTCCGTTCCTATTCAACACAAGAGAAAAAAATCTAACCAGTTGGCCAACCATTTACCATATTTCTGCACTCATTATACCACAGCACAGTTCTGCATTCATTTTGTAATTGGACATTAGAACTGTATCTCATATTTCCAATCATCATTCTGGAGTACACAAAACTGGAGCACTCTGCCATCTATCAAAAAGTTAATATGTCTCCTAAGATTTTTTTTTAAAAGATTAAAACTAGTGTCACCTGGTTAAAATTCAGTGAATATTGTAAAATGTTTAGGACTCAGATAATGTTGCATATTTACAAAGCACTATTATAAATATTAATGAATCCTCATAAACTTGCTACCTAAATGAAGTACCATTAACTTTTCTATCTCTGTTTCCATGATAGTAAATAGGGATGAGCGATTTGCATTAGGTTAGAACTCCTAAATTCCTACAGCACTCCCATTTGGTCAGATAACTAAACCATGCTGGCTCCATATTAGCTCCAAGTCAGTCTTAGGAAGCCACTTGCAATTAAGCCTCCTGTCCTGGAGCCCTATTGCTAAATGATCTGTCTTTACTTCACAACTAAATTACCACGGACTTGTGCATTACAGAGTTCCCACCCCCGACATTAGGGAAAAAAACAAAGCAAACCATAAGTGGTTTGGTTCAATTTGTGTCCCTAAAGACCAAGGAGTTTGGAAGTTTAAAAATAAAAATACAGGTTGGTTTATTTTGCACAGTTTTAAAAGGGTAGCAAGGCTTTCAGTACATAGCCTTTGGCAGAGAGTGCTGTTGCAGGAGTGATAAAGTACCAAGAGGCTATACTGAATGCTTTGTTATCACCAGCATGAGTTCTAAAACATGAAAGCACTGGCACAAAGGGACCATTTGGACAATAAATTGTAACAGTTAATCCAAAACCATTAACATTCTTTCCAAACTGATTGAAGTTGATCTCCACTTTATACCACAGACAGGAATTAGCCCTTGCTGATTGATCTCACCAGCCTTGTACCACCATACTTCTAACCTAACTTTGGTTTTCTATTGAATTTAAAATATTACACCTCTACCCCGATATAACGCGGCCCGATATAACATTAATTCAGATATAACTTGGTAAAGCAGTGCTCCAGGGGAGGGCAAGGCTGCGCACTCCGGTGGATCAAAGCAAGTTCGACATAATACGGTTTCACCTATAACGCAGTAAGATTTTTTGGCTCCCGAGGACAGCGTTATATCGAGTTAGAGGTGTACTGCTCTTCACTATTGCTCTGACCTTACCTTAAGGAGTGACAATACTTGAACAAACTGTTCCCTGCCACTATATTGCCTGAACGAGCTTCAGGACGTTGATATTGTGATGAGTGATTGACCCACGTATGGCAGTATCCCTAAGATTTAATCATGTGATAAGACCAAAAATCTCAAAGAAAGTAATTAATACTCTTCTTCCAAGACAGAAGCATTGATGTAGCCATCAGTAGCATATAAAGGGCCTTGCAAATGTGCGTCAAGAAAGCCTTATAAGCACATCATGGCTGCAGCCTACGCCTAGGCAGTCACTGCGTTGTCAAATAATGATAGCGGTTAGAAAAGGAATGACAAGTCATGCTTCTCTATTCCTATTTCTCTCACTAATTCACTGTGTAATACTGGATGAATCTCTAGACTTAACTGTGCTTCTATTTTCCCCATACAGGAAATAAAAATAAGTGCAAGAGAGCAGAATCTGCTTGCATTATTGCATATGAAGTATAAGATCCTTGGCTAAAAGGTTTTAATAAACTAAGTTGCATTAGTTTATAAGCAACGAACACTGATACATTTTTAAATGTATTCATATACATATACTTTCCCACAAAACACAACTACTGGAACCATCAAGACCTACACAACGTTAAGAAACTACATGATGCTATTCCTTCTCTCTATTCTGTATACTCATTGTTTGTTACTAGAACTCGTGTACTGTCCAACATTATGACTATTTAAGTCAGACTACTGACATGCATAAAGTTTAATGTATATAGAGAGAGACAAGAAGGGTGAGGTAACATCTTTTATTAGCTCAACTTTTGTTGGTGAGAGAGAGACAAGCTTTCAAGCTACACAGAGCTCTTCCTCAGGTCTGAGAAAGGTACTCAGAGTGTCACAGTTAAATACAAGGTTGAACAGATAGTTTAGCATAAGTAGTTGGCACATATCCTAAGGGACCATTCAAGGGGAACATCTGAACTAAAATTCCACTCACCGAGAGGTGGAGGTGGCCCAGAGGCAGACCCCCTATTATACGGGTGCATCAAGTGTCTTCTGACATTGGACTTTCAGCCCATCAAGTGCTTGCGGTCCCACACAGGAACAGAGCAAATGGCGAACAATCTCTATGGTCAACCAGCAAAGCGTTGAAGAAGTTTCAAGGGGAATTGGTTTCAAGACAGGGACTTGATGGTAAGCAATTTGTGGTTGGGATTGTGTCTACCTTTACCTGTCTGTAAATTACCCAATACACTTGTGAGCACAGATTTAAATAAACCAGTGGTCCCCAAACTTTTCAGGGTCACGCCCCCTCTTACCTTTGTCAGTGTCATTCCCCACCACCACCAAGGAGCTCAGCCGTGGCTTCCAGGAGAGAGGGAAATGCAGACAGAGGTAAGGGGGCTGCAGCTGGGGGCAGGTCTGGGGCCAGGCGCCAAAGCTGGGGGGGCCAGGCCACAGCCAGATGCTGAGGCTGGGGCAGGGCCAGGCGCGGGCCTGAGAGCTGGGGCCACAGCTGAGGCTGGAGCAGAGCTGGATAGCGGAACAGGGCAGGATAGCGCTCCCTCCCTGCGCTCTCGTGGGGACTGACCCATCCCCCACCTCTCCCCAGAACATTCCTCTGCACCTCCCCAGTGGGAGCACCCCACAGTTTGGGGACCTCTGAAATAAAAAGGTGCCATTGAAAGGCACGGAATGACTATAAACCATACAAAAGGCATTACATAATCTGATTAAATGTTTTAAATCTACCCCATCTACTGGCATCTTCTTGTTCTCCTATGCTTGATACAGAATAATCCCTATATTTGAGATTAAAATGGATACTCATAATCTCTTAATATTTTTTTCCACTGTCTATGCAATGGACAGTGATATTCCAAACATCTTATTAGTGTATGGACCTTACACCAGTGGTTCTTAACCAAAGGTCCAGGGCCATAAGCTGGTTTCAGGGGGTCCACAAGCAGGGCAACTCACTGGGGCCCAGGGCACAAAGCTGAAGACCCACCACATGGGCTGAAGCCCAGGGCCCTGATCTCGGTCTTCCGGGTGAAGACGAAGCCCAAGCAATGTAGCTTCGCGGAGGCCCCATGGGATGGGGCCCCAGGCAATCAATCTGCCCTGGTTGCTACCCCTTTATGACAGCGTTGGCTTTTATACACAGAAAACCAGTTACTGTGGCACACGTGGGCCATGGAGTTTTTATAGCATGTTAGGGGAGGCCTCAGAAACAAAAAGGCTGAGAACACCTGCCTTACACAATGAGAAGAGATGAACCAAGATCTTATTTTAAAATTTTGTTACAAACATTTTTATAGTTGCCAAAACTTAAGTTTAAGTAATCTTGCCTGTTCTTTCAAGGGAAAGTGCCAATTTTCACTGGAGCTGTCCTGCAATTTACAAGATACTGACTATAGTACTATATGAATCCTAGATAGCTTTGGGGACTGTTTCAACACCATGGCATAATTGTCATTACACTGTAAAACAAAAATCCTCTGGCAGGACAGCCTAAAAAGGAAGAACTCCTTAAGTGCACGTGCCATACTGACAGGCCAAAGTCAAGCAACAGCATACATGCCATATGCTAGTTAAAGCACAGCACTGGGTGTCAACATGGGTTCTTTCCCAAGCTCTGCTACTATCCTACTCTGTAACCTTGAGCTAGTCACTTTACCTGTCAGTGCCTCATCTTCCCCTTTTCTAAAAGAGAAAGAACAGCTTCACAAGGCATTGTGAAGTTCAGTGAATCCATGGTAGAAAATTGTTTTGAGATCCTTTGACAGAAGGCATGACAGGAAATGGAGCATGCACAAGCCCCTGATAAATACAGAGACTGTATGGACCACATGCAGAGTGCAGTCTGCTGCCATAGTTACCCGCTGTGGCAGGGGTTCTCAAACTGGGGGTCACGAGCTGTCAGCCTCCATCCCACACTCCACTTTGCCTCCAGCATTTATAATGCTGTTAAATATGTAAAGAAGTGTTTTTAATTTAAAAGGGGGGGTCACCCACAGAGTCTTGCTGTGTGAAAGGGGTCACCAGTACAAACATTTGAGAACCACTACACTATAGGGAGTTCACACTCTCAACCCTTCTCCCTGTGGGACAATGCACAGCCCGCCCTCCCCACACACACACCTCTTGCCCTGCTGCACACAACACAATAGCCACAGTCTCTCTCCCTGTGGGTCAATTCACAGCCCCCCGGTTCCCCTAGCCCTAGCCCCTCACCTTATGAGACAATGTACAGCCCCCTGGTCCCCCCAGACCCAGAGCCTCACCCTATGGAACAATGTACAGCCCCCTGGTCCCCCCAGACCCAGCCCCTCACCCTACGGGACAATGTACAGCCCCCCTGGTCCCCCCAGACCCAGCCCCTCACCCTACAGGACAATGTACAGCCCCTGATCCCCCCAGCCCCAGCCCCTCACCCTACAGGACAATGTTCAGCCCCTGGTCCCCTAGACCCAGCCCCTCACCCTATGGGACAATGCACAGCCACCACCACCACAGCCCCAGCCTCTCTCCCCGTGGGACAATGCGTACACACACACACCCAATCTCTCGCTCTCTTACCAGTTGTCCCTGGTGCCCTAGGGACACAGCCCCATACTCACCATCATTCTATTGTTTGTGACCGGGGTCCCGACGCCCCAGCTGGCCTCCGCAGCCTTCTCCACGCTGTACCGGCTGCCAGCCACCGTCCCGTAAGCGCAATGACAGAACGCTACCGCAAGGCCTCGCGGGAAATATAGTTCTCCACTCTGCCAGTCTAATACTGAAGGAGGGGCTGAAACACTACAAGTCCCAGAAATCTCCGCGCCGCCGGGCGCATGGCTGGCCGACGTGTAGCTCCCAGAGGCCTCGCAGCGGTACTACAAGTCCCATCATGCTCATCACTGGGCTGTACCAAGCTCAAAGATACGGCAGTATCAAGTTTCCCCTCCTTAGTGGCTGGGGCTGGGAGAAGGGGTAGGATTGGGGTTACTGTTGCCCCTTGCCTTTTATTTTGGCCATTTTGAGTGATTGCCTGAGCCTGGAGTATAGGCAAATAACAGAGGACTGCAGAGGCAAGATTAGAAATATAGGCAAATAACACAGGAATGCAGAGGCAAGATTAGAAAGGCAAAGGCACAAAATGAGCTCAAACTAGCTATGGGAATAAAGGGAAACAAGAAGACTTTTTATCAATACATTAGAAGCAAGAGGAAGACCAAGGACAGGATAGGCCCACTGCTCAGTGAGGAGGGGGAAACAGTAACGGGAGACTTGGAAATGGCAGAGATGCTTAATGACTTATTTGTTTCGGTCTTCACTGAGAAGTCTGAAGGAATGTCTAATATAGTGAATGCTTACGGGAAGAGGGTAGGTTTAGAAGATAAAATTAAAAAAGAGCAAGTAAAAAATCACTTAGAAAAGTTAGATGCCGGCAAGTCACCAGGGCCTGATGAAATGCATCCTAGAATACTCAAGGAGTTAATAGAGGAGGTATCTGAGCCTCTAGCTATTATCTTTGGGAAATCATTAGAGATGGGGGAGATTCCAGAAGACTGGAAAAGGGCAAATATAGTGCCCATCTATAAAAAGGGAAATAAAAACAACCCAGGAAACTACAGACCAGTTAGTTTAACTTCTGTGCCAGGGAAGATAATGGAGCAAGTAATTAAATAAATCATCTGCAAACACTTGAAAGGTGGTAAGGTGATAGGGAATAGCCAGCATGGATTTGTAAAGAACAAATCGTATCAAACTAATCTGATAGCATTCTTTGATAGGATAACGAGCCTTGTGGATAAGGGAGAAGCGGTGGATGTGATATACCTAGACTTTAGTAAGGCATTTGATACGGTCTCGCATGCTATTCTTATCGATAAACTAGGAAAGTACAATTTAGATGGGGCTACTATAAGGTGGGTGCATAACTGGCTGGATAACCGTACTCAGAGAGTAGTTGTTAATGGCTCCCAATCCTGCTGGAAAGGTATAACAAGTGGGGTTCCGCAGGAGTCTGTTTTGGGACCAGCTCTGTTCAATATCTTCATCAACGATTTAGATGTTGGCATAGAAAGTATGCTTATTAAGTTTGCGGACAATACCAAACTGGGAGGGATTGCAACTGCTTTGGAGGACAGGGTCAAAATTCAAAATGATCTGGACAAATTGGAGAAATGGTCTGAGGTAAACAGGATGAAGTTCAATAAAGATAAATGCAAAGTGCTCCACTTAGGAAGGAACAATCAGTTTCTCACACATACAGAATGGGAAGAGACTGTCTAGGAAGGAGTATGGCAGAAAGAGATCTAGGGGTCATAGTGGACCACAAGCTTAATATGAGTCAACAGTGTGATACTGTTGCAAAAAAAAGCAAACGTGATTCTGGGATGCATTAACAGGTGTGTTGTAAACAAGACACGAGAAGTCATTCTTCCGCTTTACTCTGCACTGGTTAGGCCTAAACTGGAGTATTGTGTCCAGTTCTGGGCAACGCATTTCAAGAAAGATGTGGAGAAATTGGAGAGGGTCCAGAGAAGAGCAATGAGAATGATTAAAGGTCTTGAGAACATGACCTATGAAGGAAGGCTGAAACAATTGGGTTTGTTTAGTTTGGAAAAGAGAAGACTGAGAGGGGACATTATAGCAGTTTTCAGGTATCTAAAAGGATGTCATCAGGAAGAGGGAGAAAACTTGTTCACCTTAGCCTCCAATGATAGAACAAGAAGCAATGGGCTTAAACTGCAGCAAGGGAGATTTAGGTTGGACATTAGGAAAAAGTTCCTAACTCTCAGGGTAGTTAAACACTGGAATAGATTGCCTAGGGAAGTTGTGGAATCTCCATCTCTGGAGATATTTAAGAGTAGGTTAGATAAATGTCTATTAGGGATGGTCTAGACAGTATTTGGTCCTGCCATGAGGGCAGGGGACTGGACTCAATGACCTCTCGAGGTCCCTTCCAGTTCTAGAGTCTATGAGTCTATGGAGTCTTGCTTAGTGGATTTAGTGTCCAGCCCAGCAGAGCAGTCAGGGTCTGCACCAAGGGTCTCTTGCTCTTGAGGCAGGTGACAGCACATGTTGACAAATTGGAAACAGTCCAGAGGAGAAGGAGAGCAACAACAATGATAAAAAGGTTTAGCAAACCTGACCTATGAGGAAGGATTAAAGAAACTGGACCTGTTTAGTTTTGAGAAAATAACATCATTTGTTGGGGAAAAGTCAACATGATTTTTGTAAAGAGAAATTATGCCTCACCAACCTACTAGAATTCTTTGAGGGCTGTCAACAAGCATGTGGACAAGGGGGATCCAATGGATATAGTGTACTTAGATTTTCAGCAAATCTTTGACAAGATCCATCACCAAAGGCTCTTAAGCAAAGTAAGCTGTCATGGGATAAGAGGGAAGGTCCTCTCATGGATTGTTAACTGGTTAAAAGATAGGAAACAAAGGGTTGGTATAAATGGTCAATTTTCAGGATGGAGAGAGGTAAATAGTGGTGTCCCCCAGGGGTCTGCACTGGGACCAGTCCTATTCAACATATTCATAAATGATCTGGAAAAACGGGTAAACAATGAGGTGGGAAAATTTGCAGATGATACAAAACTACTCAAGCTAGTTAAGTCCCAAGCAGACTGCAAAGAGCTACAAAAGGATCTCACAAAACTGGATGACGAGGCAACAAAATGTCTTATCTCCGTCTCCTTGATTTTGAGGCTGTTGCATGCCTAGGTTTTTCTGTCTCTGCATACAGACTCTCTACCTCAGTCTCACCATGAGAAGTAAATGTTGGCCCTACCTGAATCCCCTTGCTGGCTTGTTCAATGGAGAGTCCAGCCTGGGTCTCTATGACACCTTGTTGAATTTAGGATCTGTCTGGGTCTCCACGGTATCCTGTTTAGTATTCCTTATCTGGGCCCAGACCAGTTCTTCCTGCAGGACCAGACACTGTTGCTTTTCCTCCTAGCCCACATCCAAACCTGGTCTCTTGTTCTAACGTGACTAGTTGGTTGATGATTTTCTCCTGTGTGGATCTTGTTGGCATTTTCTAGGCTGATCCCTCAGTCCTTGGGGAGGCCGTGATCTCTCTCTCGGTCTCTCTTTGCTGTTCTTACTCCAGCTTCTAGCCCTCCTACTTCCTTTCCTACTTGACCTCAAACAATTCTGGTGCTAAGTTGTTCTAGACCCTTCTGAATGAGAGCTGAGAAACCAAACCAGTCTCTCCCCTGAAGTATCAGCCAAGGCAGAACCTTGACCACCCCAACCACAGTCAAGATCTCCAACCCTGAACCTCCAGCTCAATTTCTGCAGTAGGGTTACTATAACAGAGTTCAAAAAATAACTAAATAAATTCATGGATGGGCCTTTCAATGGCTATTAGCCAGGATGGGCAGGGATGCTGTCCCTAGCCTTGGTTTTCAGTGACAGGAGATGGATCACTTGATGATTACCTGTTCATTCTCTCTGAAGCACCTGCCATTGACCACTGTCGGAAGACAGAATACTGGTCTAGATGGACCTTTGGTCTGACCCGGTATGGCCATTCTTATGTTAGGGTAAATATGGGTCTCACCATGAATACAAAAGATGTACTTGAGAAATGTTAATCCAGGGTATTTATTCTCACCCAATCTTCCCAGACCTGAGTGTACCCACAACCTTTGGGAAAGGACAAAAAGCATTGTAAATACTTTGCTGCATGAGACTGCATTGGTGATGGCAATGTATATAAATTCACATTAAGTTGCCACTTACTAGACAGACTGAGAGGTTTCTGGGGCATCAGAGGATGGAGATAGAGCATGTCCATTACAGGTCTCAAAGACGGCTTCAATTTGCTCCACCTCTTCCCGCACATCCTGCACTGTCCCCAAGGTTGACTGAAAGTGTCTTACCCAGCTCTGTGCTCCCCTGGGCAGAACCTCTAAGAATTGCTCCAAGATAATCTGAGCCAAGACTTTCTCCATCATACTGGTCCCAGAACAGAACCAATGCCTTGCAAGATCTTGTCATTTCTAGAACACTACCTGCAGTTGTGCCTCTTCTGGAAACAGTTCTACCTGAAATTATTGTCTGTATATCTGGTCTACACTAGAAAATTAGGTTGTTTAACTACATTGGTCAGAGGTGTAAAAATCCACACCCCATGAGCAATGTTGTTAAACTGACCCAGGTACACAGTGCAAGACTCTCAGGGAGGTCGATTACCTACGCCGACAGAAGAACTCCTCCTGTCAGCATAGGTGGTGTCTACACCAAAGAGCTACAGCGGCACAACTATGCCGCTGTAGCATTTTGAGTGTGGACAATCCCTTATTTACACTAAGACCCCCTAATGCCTCTCGCAGTGGAAGGGGGCTTAAAGTGAAACAGCTCCCTGGTGATACTGCCTGTGAAGAGGTCCTTCCTGGTGAGTGGACAGCTGGAGTAAAGGCTCTAAACTGATCATGCTTCAAGCACTGGTGAAGCGGCATGTCAGAAGCAAGACTGGAGCATGCTGCACTACATATAGTCTCTGTTCCTAAACTGCTTTAATTTCCACTGAGGTCTGTGCAAGTCCTTGCATGGTCACTGAATTCAAGGAACCTTTTCCCCCCAAATATCATTCCTGCCTGAAGGTCAGGCAAGGAACAAATAAGAATCAAGTTTGCTAACTCAAAGGCATAAATCATAAGACTGTAAGACCAGATAAATTCATACACCATTGATTAGTTTGCTTAGTGAAACTCTCAAGGCTGAAGCAGCAAAGAATCCTGTAGCACCTTATAGACTAACAGACATTTTGGAGCATGAGCTTTCGTGGGTGAATACCCACTTCGTCAGATGTAGTGGAAATTTCCAGGGGCAGGTATATATATGCAGACAAGCTAGAGATAATGAGGTAGTTCAATCAGGGAGGATGAGGCCCTGTTCTAGCAGTTGAGGTGTGAAAACCAAGGGAGGAGAAACTGGTTTTGTAATTGGCAAGCCATTCACAGTCTTTGTTTAACCCCGAGCTGATGGTGTCAAATTTGCAGATGAACTGAAGCTCAGCAGTTTCTCTTTGAAGTCTGGTCCTGAAGTTTTTTTGCTGCAGGATGGCCACCTTAAGGTCTTCTATAGTGTAGCCAGGGAGGTTGAAGTGTCCTCCTACAGGTTTTTGTATATTGCCATTCCTAATATCTGATTTGTGTACCATTTATCCTTTTCCGTAGCGACTGTCCAGTTTGGCCAATGTACATAGCAGAGGGGCTGAAGATCCAAACCTGTAGGGAATGGCATGATGAGATATTCAATTGTTGCTGAAGTTAATACATCCAGTGTCTGTTTATAGTTCAGGTTTCCCAAAGATAATGTGGTAAATGGATATTATATGTGTCCATGTGAGGTTTACTGTCATTTTGAGACTGACAAAGTCACCAGAAAAATTACTGGCTGCAAGTTTAGTCACAGACTAGCAGCATAAAATAAAAGTCTTAAAACTTTAAAAATTTAAAAAACCAAGAAGTCAGCTTAACAAGGAAAATAAGATAGCATAACTTGGGAAGAAAAGCAACAGCATAAATAAGCCTCACATTCTATAGCCAGCCTCTGAATAAGAAATAATACAACTTAGCACTTATATTACACTTTAAATGTTCAAAGTTCTGCTCAAACAAAATCTAAAAGGACAAAAACGTTGTTTGTAGACAGACTTGAACATTTAAAGTGCAACATAAGAGCTAAGTTTTATTTTTTAGTATTTCTGGTTCAAAGGCTGCTTCTGCTTTCTCTTTTCTTCCACAGTTATGCATATTTTTTCTTTCTTGTTTTTTTTAGCTAGAAGTCCTTTACTATAGCCACTAGTTTGAGGAAGCACAATATCTTTCTGGTACTGCTTTATATTTTGAAAGGCAGAGTAGAAAACAGCTTTCATTTTCAATTACTTCTCCAGCATACCCTTTACAAAGTCAAGGCTCACTGGTGGTTGGCTGCTTTTGTTGTTGTTTTGGGGGAGATGTAAAACATGAGGCTTATATCATGTGGCTTTTATTTCTAGGTTGTAATTATTAATTATATGGACCAATTCACTGTTTGTATGAATGGGTGCAGCTGCATCGCCTCCAGCAGCAAAGAATTTGAACTCTGTATTTGATAAGAATCTGCCTGTGTTTTTTGCTTTATTAACATTATTTATTATTTTTATTATTGTAGCATCTAGGAGTGCCAGTCCTGGATCAGGACCCATTGTGCTAGGCATCGTACAAACACAAAACAGACAGTCCTTGCACTGAAGAGTTTACAATCTAAGTATTTCTCTCCCCTTCTGGCTCCTACAAATAGTTAATACTGTAATTCTGTGTGAGCTGTATTGATAGGCTCCAATAATTAATTGTTATTACTTGTATCCATTACCGAGAGTTGGGGTCTGATTCTCCACTGCCTGGTACAGTGTCAACATTTAAATCTGTGCAAAAATGATATTTTGATTCAGTAACAGTTTACCTGCCATTTACATAGGTGTAACGGGATACACAAGGTGCAAGGCAGAGGAGACTCTGGACTTTGCTGTTTTTAAAGCTACAGTGCCAGTAGCTTTAGTATATTAGCTTTACAATTTTCAATTCTTCTAACCGCTATTCTTATTTTAAAAGCGATCTCCAAAGGACTTTAAAACAACTGCACCTGTTCTTTTTATGTTTCTTTATGATGTATAAAGGCCTAAACTCTTTCATTTTTCCTGCTGGTATTTTTTTAATCTTAGAAATATCAGGAGTATAACATCTAATCTTCCCTGGTTTCACTGGAGGACTAGTAGGAGGTATAAGGTATTGTTGCCGACACAGAAGTGCCAGAGGCAAGCAACAGCAGTTTGTTGCCCAGAGTGCTGAGCGCCAATGAACACACCAGGGTGGAGAAGCAAACAACCAAGTTTATTTGAGCTCAAGTAAGGTGCAAGGGAGAAATAATCTCAAATCCTGCACATCACACACAGACGGGGCACTAGTTTTTATACCCCCCCTCTTGTATCCTTTTTTCTATGCTGTTCATTGTGTGGGCTACTTTCTCATGCACATGGCCTTGGCCATCACATCTGCTTTTCATTTATCTTATCTAGTATAAGCAGTGTCTAGTACTAACCGGCCCTGCTAACTACAGCCCTATTTTTTTAGCAGTTAGCTTATAACACAGGTGGTTACGGTCAGCACTCATTAGTACAGAAAGTTACAGTCAGCATTTTAGTACAAAAGGTTACATAAGTTTAGTGAGGCTAACACAAAGGCTTCTAACATGGAGGTACTTTGGTTCACATAGGCCTTAAGCAAGGAGATTTCTACCTAGTAACACAAACAGTATGTACACTGAAACCTCCTAATGTCTTACTTGAAGGTAGGAGGGTGTTCCATCTCTAACAAATGCTTCTTTTATTCAAACTGTTAATTAGTCACTGAAGTTGAAAAAGTGTTTTGTCCGACTAATTCCTTGCCTAACTCCTCAACTTTTTCTTGTTTATTGCTAGTGAAATCACAATTTTACTAGGTGTCCAGGCATCACAGAGTCTTCCAGACTAAAGAGGATCTGAATCTCTAATGTAAAAGAACAATCAGACCTTCTTTATTAATCATAAGTGGGGGGAGCACAGACCCAATATTTTCTTCCTCTAATGTCATTTTTGATAGGGTTGAAGTACTCAAGACAAATAGAACATGGAATGTCATTAAGAATTGATAATTTGATTAACTGAAATGCATCACATCCTGGATATATGTCTCCAACAGCTTAGTTGCATCTTAAAATGTTTTAATACCTTTTAAAACATAGTTTTGAAGCTGCATCAAACAATTGACATTTTAGTCTCTCCTGCACCAAACAGAGAGAATTTTAAGTCTTCCCTGACATTAGATTGTTCATTTTAAAAGGTACATTTATAGAAAAATATGGCAAGAGCCACTCTATATTCACTTATCTACTGTTTCAAGAGCGTACACTGAAAACCTAGTAGAGCTTAGCTGAGATATTTGAAAAATATTTCTATCTTGCTGAGCATGAATATTTAGTGAAAACAAGCCTAATAATCTTTTTGACACAGATGCAACATGCATATTCATGTAGTCTTACTATTTACCATTTTCCCTGTTTCTCTTTCTCAGAATCTCCCTTAGTCCAGGGTATTTCAGTGACGTTAAGGTGTAGTAGTGTCCCTATTCATCTCCTCACATTTATATTTCAGACATTGTCAGGTAGTATGCCCACGGACAAACAAGTGAATGAAAACACTGTAGACTAATGAAAATGATGGAAGATATAACTATTCCATTGCTACCCTGGATTTCACAGTCACCATTTGTATTGCAGACTTCATAGCTGTCAGCAAGGATTACAACTCAGGACCTTTTTTCCTACAATTAAGGTCATTACCACTAAAATAACTATTTCAATTTCTGTTTCAGGACTTCACTGAGTGATGTTCAGATGCCTATTTGGTACCATTGGTTGTGCTCTAACCCGTAACAGGACAGACCATGAGAAGGTGATCATCACCTGCTCCAACATTTCATCTAATCAATCAAAAGGGTAGGATGAAGCTGCTCATGGAGTTTTGTGGCCAGCAGATAAGAAACAATCTCATCCTGAAATATGTTAGTGTGACATTAGACCTAAACCTCATGTATCAACAGCCCCTGAAAAATATACATGGCAAAATAAAGAAACTGGGAGGAATCACCTGGAGAGCTAATGTGAAAACTCTGTGGACCTTTTTATACACCCTTGTCCACTCTACCACATAATACTGTTCACTCATCTGGATGGGTGAACAGTCCCATACATCACTTTTCAATTCTCAACTTAACACTGTCATGCAGATCATTATGGGACCAGTAAAATCAATTCCAAAATTGTGACTTTCCTGTACTGGTGCAAATCTATCCACCTTAAGTTCTTCACAAAATGAGAATCCTGTGGGAGTTCCATGGTACTCAAGGGAACAAATATCTTCCAATACATGAAGACCTAAATAATAAACAGATTATGATTTAAATCCAAGTCAAAGACTCAGGGTTCTTCGCCAAAGATCAATGGCGAACAATGTGGAAGGATGCAAATGTCCCAAAGCAATATTTCATCCAAAGAACTCAGTAGCTTTTCACTCCCATAAAAAATATGGTCTACTCTGAACCACATCTGCAAATCACATGGCAGTTGCACCTACCTCCACCGTAATCGGTGACTGAGACACAATTGTATTTGTGACTGTGGAAACGGACTTCAGATTACAACACCCCTCATCAACCAATATTCCAAAGACTCATAGCCCAGTAATACTTTTTCTGTCCACGCCACGTCACCTGAAGCAATCAACTGGATCGCCAATCTAGACTTAGATATCTAACACTGCTGAAAGAAGATCAGCACTAGAGCTGCAAGAAAATCTGCAGTATATGTATTTTATTATGGTTTGTAATCCTCTTTTGGGATACCCACTGCAGGGCAATATAATCACAAATATTTGAGGAGGTCTGTATGTATTCACACTTGTAAGACTCCCAGGGAGGTGGATTATCTGTGTTGACAGAAGAACCCCTCCTGTCAGCATAGGTGGTGTCTACACTAAAGCAATACAGCAGCACAACTATGCCGCTGTAGCATTTTGAGTGTGGACAATCCCTTATGTACACTAAGACCCCTGATGCCACTCTGGCAGTGGAAGGGGGCTTTAAAGTGAAACAGCTCCCTAATAATACTGCCTGTGAAGAGGTCCTTCCTGGTGAGTGGACTGCTGGAGTAAAGGCTCTAAATTGATCTTGCTCCAAGCACTGGTGAAGGAGCATGTCAGAAGCAAGGCTGGAGCATGCCTTACTATGTATAGTCTCTTTGTAAGACAAATGTATTTATTTGGCATATGCAATCCAGTAAGACAAATGTGACTCATAAACATCAGGTCATACAAAATCCTCTTAAACATAGCACCAGAATATGAGTCTTTGTTTTACGCCTTAATTAATTGAAGATAACACAGTCATTCATAAAAGGATGGACTTGTGGGGATTCCTTCCAGAGAAGACAGAAGCAAGTGAAGCTGGAAGTATTTTAAACTATAAGTGGCTTTGTGACCTAGCTGCTAGGGTACCTGCTGTTTATAAGTTTAATTCCCCTCTGGAGGCCAATAGCTGAGGAATCAATCCCCTGCCCCCTGCAGGTCTTACCCTGAACGCTATATGTGTGACTGGTGACAGTAGCAGCCTGTTAAAAATAAAATCGTGTAAGCCATTTTGTGCAGAGGATTCACAGTAGAACAGTGTGCACAGGATTGCAGTGCAAGTGTGAAGATCATTGTAAGCTGCTCAGTCCCTAGGGTTCTGGCAGTGACAATAGGGAGCTCTCACTCCGTGGAGTGGGAGGGCTGGGAGGAACGTGGAATGCTTTTCCCATGGGGTGCTCCCCAGTGGGGGGTTGGCTGGAAGGTGGGATGCCCACCGCATAGACAAGGGGATGAGGAATGAGTAGGTTCCTCGCTCAATGGGCCGGGGTGCTCAGCTGGGAATGGGGGGCTCGCCCTAGGAGGCAGGGCTAGGTGAGGGCATTACGGCTGTTGCTCACCCATTTGGGACGGGGGGGGGTGACTGGAAAATAGAAGTGCCTGGCCCTTTAAGAACGCCTCCTCTACCATGTTGCACCAAGAGTTCACGTGCTAGCTCAACCTAACATGCTGCCTGCGTAGTGACCCCTGGGCTGAGCAGCTTCACGCGGCTACCATTGGCTAGCTCCGCGCATAGCCGGCCATGTGATTGGTGGTCGCGAGCGGGGTCCCGCCCCCGTTGGCAACCAGCAGGTTACGGTGTGTGCGGGTGGTTAGTTCCTGTACTAGGCCCTGGCGGCGGGGAGGGGGCTGCTGGCGAGTAACTGTCCTGGGGGAGGCGGGGTCTGAGCCGGCGCTGGAGGCCTGGGGCCATGGTGTCCGGGGTGTAGTGGAGGCGCCGGGCGGAGCAGCAGGGGGCACCATGATCATTGAGAACGTGGACGCCCTCAAGACCTGGCTGGCCAAGTTACTGGAGCCGATGTGAGTGAGGGGAGGGGGCGGCGGCCCGGGAGGGCAGCGGCGGGTGGGCGCTGGCGGGGGGCACTGGCTAGGCTGGGGGAGTGTGGGCCGGAGGCCCCAGGGTGCGAGGGGCCTGTGTGGCGGTGGGAGGGGAGGCTGCCTTGTTGCTGGCACGGTAGACAATGAGGGTGCTGTGGGAGGCGAGGGTGTTCATGGGGGGCGGGACGCGGGGGGTGAAATGTGCTGCCCGCTGAAAACGGCTTGGCGGCCTCTAAAACTGATACTCCACCACTGGCCCCCCGTCGGGCTCGCAAATAATAAACTTCTGGGCTCGGCCAGCGAGTTCCCTGGCACCCCGGGCTTCTGCGAGGCAATGTCCTTATTCCCGCTGTCCGAAAGGAGCCCTGGGCTCTGCCCCTGGTATATGATGTGGGGGGGGGGCGGTAGGCCAAGGGGACGGGGGCGGTAGGCCAAGGGGACAGAGGCGTGAATGTCCATGTACTGGGTTAGTGGCAGGGCCTAGGAGCTAACAAGTTCATGCGGCAGCTTCTGTAATGTCACACTCCTATGCTGGCTTCATCCTTTTCGGTAAGCAGAGCGTCTTCTAGAAATTGTCCTTTTTAACTGGGCTGAGCACAGGACTGGGATCCAGGGACCTTCTGTGTTCTAATCATAGCTCTGCTACCGATGCCCTCTTTGGCCTTGGAGACGTTATTTACATCTCTCTGGTCCTCTTGTAAAGTGAGGACAATACTTGTTTTCCTACTTCACAGGAGTGTGAAGGAACACATGCCCAGGGCTTTGCAGACAGAATATGTGGCACTTGCACCATATTTTGAGGGTTTGGGAGTTTTTGGCTTCGGTGTGCATTTAATCTCCAACTGTGCAACATGAGTTCAATTCCTCCCCCCCCTCCCAATAAAATAGTTCATAAAGTAAATCTTTAGTCATATTTGAAAAGGTGGCAAACGTTAACACTCAAAATCACTCTTGAGGATCTGCAGGAAACTTCCCAGTCAAACTTCTAAAGGATTTTGATAATGTGCCATTTTTCTGTAATTACAGAGAAATGTCGTTCTAAAAGAGTCCCGGATGTACTGGGTAAATATTTGTAAAATATGTATAAATGCACTCACTTCATAAAATGTTTGCCAGTAACAGGGCTTTCCTGTAATGAAAGTTGTGGGACTGGGTTATTGGGGGGATGGAACTATCTGAATTTTTAGTTTTTATACAGAGGAAAATAGAGGCCTATGTGAATTCACAGTTGTGGAATTTATAAGGTATTAGTAATCTACTTTTTATCACTGAATATATTCTGTGTCTGTGTTTGTCCATTTGAAAATTTGAAGAGGTCCTATAACAAGACTGGCTACCATCTGTTAAATAATACAGTTTTGTAAAATAATTGTCTGTATACAGATACACTGTGTAATGAAATTAGTCTGCAATACCTTTCATATTTACATGAGGAGCTGTTACAGACTTTTAATAATTGCCTGTGAATTAGTAAATAAACAAACAGTGATATTACTCTCCACTTTGCCATAACGATATTAGGGGTCTGTCCTAAACCCATAACAGCAAAGAAATAGCGACTGGCTGAAACTTTTCCCCATTTCCTATTACCAATGGATGTTTGAAAATTTAAAATATAATGTTTGTATGTACAATGTAGTTCTTTTCCTCTGAATACTTTCACTTTGCATTTACATTAATTTTGATAAAAAAGCTTAAATTGAGAATTACAGCGTCATGGCTTTATTTAATTAAAAAAAAAAAAAGCCTCCAGATGTTCATCTAGCACAGGTTGGCAACCTTTCAGAAGTGGTGTGCCGAGTTTTCATTTATTCACTCTAATTTAAGGTTTCGCATGCAAGTAATACATTTTAATATTTTAGACGGTCCCTTTCTATAAGTCTATAATATATAATTAAACTATTGTATGTAAAGTAAAGTTTTTAAAATGTTTAAGAAGCTTCATTTAAAATTAAATTAAAATGCAGAGCTCCCCAGGCTGGTGACCAGGACTTGGGCAGTGTGAGTGCCAATGAAAACTAGCTCTCATGCTGCCTTTTTGGCACGCATGCCATAGGTTACCTACCCTGATCTAGCATATTACTGTCTACAATCTCTGTTAGATCATCTGTCTTCATTATTGATTCTGATTGTCCTTCTAACCGAGCACTTTCAGACTTCTGGTACCCAAGCTGCACTCTGAATGAATTTCAGCTGGAGACAAGGGTTCTTGGGAAACAGTGTTAGAATTTCTTTGTGGTGGTGGTTGTGCATTTGAGATCAATGAGGAGTGAATGTGCAGCACAGATCCTTTCCGGGTATAATAAGAACTTTATGCAAATTTCTGGTATGTAATAAGCAAGTGCTAGGATATCCCAGTGGGTCATCCTGAGAGAAATTGGGATGCTAAAGAGGGAGGGATAAAGTTTAAAACAAAAAAACATGTTTAGAAGGGATGGAAGCTCTCACTTTTTCCCACAACCCTGAAGCCTTTTCTCTTCATTAAATTGTACATGAGAACTAGCATGAAACATATCAACCACACTTTTAGAAACCTTCCACTTTTTTTTTTGATTAAGCCTTTTCATTTCTGTATTTCTGTATGTCCTTTTGAAACATAAAATCTTTTTTTTCCTGCAACCATCAAACACTGGAAATAAGTGAGCAAACTAGTAGGGTGTAGAGGTTATTGAATATTTCATTGTGAAATTTTGCATTTTTCATCACATTTATTACAGGCAAAAGAACTTTTGAGGCTTCTAAACTGTTCGCTATTTCTAGTGTGCTTTATATTGACAATTCCAAATGCAAGCAAATGTTTACAGTCAAAGGTCATTTAGATTTTTTTTTTTAAAATAATGAACTTAGAATATATACAAATACATACCCCTGGCATTTGGGGGCCTTCTGCATCTATTCACCTAGCTGGTACATTTGTTGCGTTGTATGATGCTTCACTATTGGCAAGTAGGTTCTCATTTTTGAACGTTTTCTGATGGCTGAACAGTGTAAGATATAAAGCAACCGTCAGTTTAACTAGTGGTGCCAGAGCATTGTAGTACAAAGGGAGGATGTGTTTTAGTGATCTTCACGTAGCCAGACAAGGGCTGTTGGGCTGTGAGTGTAATATAATTAGTTCGTGATAATAAATGCACTTTTAGATAGTGAAATCTCTACCTTGAGAGTACTGTGGAAGAAAAGAAAGAAGGTTTGCATGTTGGCTTCATTCTTTTCAGTTGTGCTCCTGTGTGAAGAAACAGTGTACGTAAAACACGTTTTTCAGGTCTCTTTCTGGTGAGATGTTTGGTTAGTCTATTCTGGTTGTTAAGACATCATACAACATTTCCACTGTGGAACAATCTTCCAGGTCATTTTTCTGTAAGTTTCGCTTATTAATGGCGGAGGAAAAAGTTTTTTTGGGTGTGCTTTCGTAAGGGGGAGTTGGCCAGAGAGGATAGCATCTGCTTGATTGACCTAAGAATTATATTATGATGTTTTTTCACAAGCAAAGCCAAAGAATAAGCACAAGGCATGGAAGCTTCTTCTGACATTGTTAGTGGAGCACAAAATAAAATCAAAACAGCTCACTGGTGTGCAACAATAGCAGAAACTGCTCTGTGGCACTGGAGCAAGGTGCAGCTGTGATGTTACTGGATTGCACGATATTATCCTAAAGTTCCAACAACACATTGCCAGAGGACTGTCTTCATGATGCCTCTAAAACTATCATGATTGTCCAGAATGTAATTTCTAGTGATTTTCAACATTGTTTAACAAAATCAATTTGTACATTGCTAAGAATAATTTTTTTCCTCTCCTCGTCAGATGTGATGCAGACCCTTCAGCCTTAGCTAACTATGTTGTGGCATTAGTCAAGAAAGACAAACCAGAGAAAGAGCTGAAGGCTTTCTGTGCTGATCAGCTAGACGTCTTTCTGCAGAAAGGTACTTTTTCTGCTTTCTTTGTAACTATGTAGTTTAATAATTGCATTTAAAATTTATAAATTATGTTGAATATTAAATTGTGTTTAGTGGTATACAGTTGGAAGATTATTGTTCTACAGCATTATAGTTAAAGTTTAGAAAGGATTGTGTAACGTTTTTGTCATGATGGGGCCTACTCTTTTTTCTTCCCATATACAAGTATATTGCATTCATAATAAGATTTAGCATTTTTTGCTGGGAAATAAAGGATCAAAGGTTCCAAAATCTGATTTTTACTCAATTTCAATTGAGTTAAAGCCTGTTAAGCAAAAATTAACACTTAATTTCCTTAAACACTAGTGGCCAGGTTTGCAAAACAAAATTGGGCCATAAATTTCACTACGGGAGCTATTAGGTATAGAGTACTTCTGAAAATCTGGTACTTATTTAAGTGCCAAATGAAAGCTCGGTTCCAACTGAAAATCTGGCCCCAAATAAGGGTTCTGATAACTTGGAAATCTGACCCTTAGTGGCCAAATTAGTGGGTATGGTGGGATGAGATTGCTTTTAAACATGAGTAATGAAGATGACGAACTTTCACACCTAGGATCTGAGGTATTTCCCGGGTGCCTGTTTCTCACCATCTCCTCAATAGGATGGAACCATTTTATTATAATAGATGGAAACTTCAGGACTCAAAGGTGCCACTTCACTCCTGTGCCTTTTGAATTTTGACTAAAAAAGGGCTCTTCTTATAGAAAAGTCATTTTGTAAGAACCCTCTTTTTACTGAAAACTGAGGAGCTGTTTGATCTCTCTCCTCCATTTCTGATTTTTGTGAGGAGCCTTTCCTATTCATGCAGCCAGAATTGAAATGCCATTAAAACCCTTATCTCTTGTCTATGCTTTGAATTTTAAGCAAGTTGAGCACAAGCACAGCTCCTCCTGTGTTAACAATGGTGAAAGCTGCAGCATAGACAGCACACCATTATTTTTGTCGTCATCTGGACTTGCTTTGAGCATCTTTCAATGATGTGATGATAAAAATGTCAATATTGCTTCCACCCTGAAAGCTGTACTGTATCTAGACTATGTAGGCATGAACTCTGTTTACTGTAAGTGTTTTAATTAACTAGCTTTTACAGATCCAGACTAACACGGCTACCCCTCTGATACTTAATTAACTAGGTTAAAGAAAACTGACTAGGCCTGCTAGATATCTCAAAAACAATTCAGCAGTTGAAGTCAAATGATCCTATAAGGCTTGTCACTTGTGCACAGAATGTGAAAATTTAATGTATCACACACAGCCTGCATGCGTGCAGTAGTTACAGTATAGAAGCACTGGTAAGAGGAATAAATATATAATCAGCAGTCAAGACTCAATTGTTACAGTCAAGTTGATGGAATTAAAACTTCAGGGATTTTTGAAATATTAAACTTTCGCTTGCTAATAAGTGTAGATTGGTGGGTTGTATTTTTGCATATTTTTTTAAGCCTATATTGAATGGACTGCATTGTCCAGGGAGTGGACATGGAGATACGGAGCCTCTCATTTCTAGGCCACTGGTTCAAGCGCAGACCAATTTAATAGAGACTAACTTCTCAGTGGCCTTTTGGGATCCACTGTGAAATTTTGTCTTGTTTCCTGTGGATGTCTACGTCACAAAAATCGTTGCCATTGGCAAGCTTATTACAGATGCAAAAATTGAATGAGCAATTGAGATAGTGGGGTATTCAGTCCTGAAAGCGATCCCTTCGCCACAAATTGAGATGTATTAGCAGGCATTGTCCATGCTGCTTCCTATTGTGTATCTATGTCTGTAGCTGTATAGAGAACATCATTTTTTATGGTTCTCATTCTAGTACCTAACACCACTAAAATTCACATCAATTTAAGATAAGGATTTTTTTTTTTAAAGTAGTAATATTTTGTGGTTGGATTTTGGGGAATTGTCTTATCAACATAGTCCTTCCTGACCATAGACTTAAGTCAAGATGTATAATCAAGTTTTGTGTGTATCTTTCTCCTCAGAAACTTCAGGTTTTGTAGATAAACTGTTTGAAAGTCTGTACACAAAGAACTACCTTCCTTCCCTTGAACCAGCAAAACTAGAACCGAAGCCCGCAGGTCAGGAAAAAGAAGAAATCAAAGAGGAGGTAATATTAACTTCCCATCCACCTGCTTCTGTGAGTGTCCCAAACCAGTCCCTCCACCATCCACTTTTGTAGGAAGTTGTTATAAAAACAAAACATGCTCTGAACAGACTCTTTTATGGCTAATGGTCTGTGCTACCATCTCTGAGCTTGCAGGAATGCTGTAAAGGTGTGTGCTCTGTCCATTGGGTAAGGGAGCATTTTGTGTCCTTTTGCAGACACCCTTTGATCAATGTGGGAGTAGCATTCCGAACTCTCTTTCAGCCCTCCTTGGCAGTGAGGAGTGACTCTACAATGGACGGATTTAAGAAATGGGGAATGATGTAAGGGCCTTGATAGCTACCTCAAAAGATGCATGTTGATTTCCAAAAGACCACTACTCTAGGTGTAGCTATTGTGTATGCAGTATTAAATGCATAACAAATGGATTTTTTTAGAAAAGTTGTTACCAAGTAAACATATTAGCAAGACTTTTTATTTTTTAAGGGATTATCATGGATATAATACAGCTTTCTTTCCACAGCAGCTGCTTTTTATGCTCATATTCATTGTTGCTCACAATAATAGAAATGTTTAAAAATGGAGGCGCCAAGGTGTGTACCCATCATCAGCCTTGCTCACTTCATTTATATATTGTACTCCTTTCCACTACCTTTTTTAATTATAGTTGTCTTTTTAGGTTGATGTATTCCCCAGGACAGGGAATCTCTTCCTATAAGTTTGTAAAACACCTACCATAGTGGTGCCCTGATCCTGATTGGAGTGTTTGGTGGAGAATGCAATAGAAATAATTCTCTGTTCTCTGGATGTATTGTCGTCCATGGTTCAGTGAGATTCACAAGCCTAATCTAAGTGATGTAGTTGTTACAGAAAAGAGCTGGCTATATTTAGATGAGGTCAAATGGGATATATGATATTCTGACCCCCTTCTCCCGCTTCATGTGCATGTATATGATGACAGGTTTCGGAGTAGCAGCCGTGTTAGTCTGTATCAGCAAAAAGAACAGCAGCACCTTAAAGACTAACATTTATTTGAATATAAGCTTTTGTGGGCTATAGCCCACTTCACTGGATGTGCAGAATGGAACATACAGTAAGAAATTTATACATAAAGAGAACATGAAAAGATGGAAGTACCCATACCAACTGTAAGAGGCTAATTAATTAAGAGAAGCTATTACCAGCAGGGGAGAAAAACTTTTGAAGTGATAATCAAGATGGCCCATTTTGGACAGTTGACACAAAGGTGTGAGGGTACTTTAACGTGGGGAAATAGATTCAATTAGTGTAATATCTGAGCCATTCCCAGTCTCTGTTCAAACCTAAGTTAAAGATGTCTAGTTTGCATATTAATTCAAGTTCAGCAGCTTCTTGTTAGTCTGTTTTTTAAGCTTTCCTGTTGCAGAATTGCCACCATGTATATAATGTACTTTTCGAACTACTAGAAGTTTCCCTTCTAAAATCTCTACTTGATAAGTGAAAGTTGGGAAACAAGGCTTAAGACAAGTGCCTCTAAATGGATTTTTCATATATCCACCATTGTCAGTCTACATAGAGTCTTATTATGCTTTTGTGGTCCTGTCAGCAATCAGCCAAAGGTCATGAAGACGGTAAATCATCACACGTTACAAACTGTCAGTCAGACCTCCAAAGAATAGTCAAGAATATAATGTTGGGTTTTGGAAAGGGAGACATTTCTCTGCTAAAAGTGTAACTTAGTGTAGATTGAACAGTGTAGATGTAAATCTAGCTATTTCTACGTTGCCCTTCATTGTATCTAAGGACCATCTCTTCGTACCAAAATTCTAATTCTGAAATACCATTTGATCTTGAGTGACAGTTTATCATACTGCATCCTTATAAGTCTGTCACTTTGTTTGATGCCATAACACTTGTATTTAGCTATGATAGTTCATGTTAGAACAGATCTTAAAACTACCATTGTTCTCTTAGTCTAGAATTGGGTATTTGGGTTTCTTATGTGGGGTTGCATGGGATCAGGTCATAATGTAGCCAGTCCTAGACCAGACTGTCTTTTAAATTAATTGTGAAATGTCATTAGCTGTACATTTAGAGATGATTTGGGATTCCTGTAAATGGAATGACACAAGCTAAAATAATGCAGGCAAAGGAAGAAACTATATTTTAGTTTAAGATATCTTGAAGCTTTTATAAAAGGAAATTGCTATTGCCGCTGTTGCCTTCAAAATTATTAATATTTTATAAGTGATGCACTGTTTGGGGCAAAATGGCTACAAATAAACTTTGAAGAAGATCCCTTGTACTGTTTCTGACAGACCAAGTTATGTTGGAGCTGAGTAAAAGCACCAGGGAAATTGTTTTTAGCTTTTGTTAATTTTTATAAGAGGTATGACCTGTACAGTACTATCCAAGTATATGAATAATTTACCACATCCAGAATTCATATTAGTGATGCAATTACATATGAAAGAAGGCTTGCAAAGCTGCATAGTCTTAAGTTCCTGTTATCTGGGAAATCATATGCAGAAAATCCTATTTGCTTGCAGTAAGGAACTCTGCAACCAATTAGAGGATGACACACTGTTTTTCTTTAACTTCAACACCTCCTGTATAATGTAAATTTAACCTAAAAATAGTTTTCTAATTTTGGAAAGCTTTACTGACAAAGAGAAACTAAAAGCTTTTTAAAAGAAGGATATGAACATTTACAACTCTGCTGCTTTGTTACATACAACATTTAGCCTAGGTGTCCTGTTGTCTTAAACAGCTGCTAGCTGTGGTTTGAACTAAATCTAGGTTTATTTCTTTGTTTGTTGGTGTGTTGTTTGTTAAATAGATATTTCAAGAGTCGTTTGAGGAAGAACGAGATGGCAGGAAAAAGAAGTATCCTAGCCCACAGAGAAACCGTTTAGATTCTAATGAACAAAGGTTAGTATTGCCGTTTAATCACAAGATGTTCATCTCTTTTCCTTTCCTTGCTGGCCAGACTCTCTAACTGTGGATTTTCACCTCTTGAGGCAGTAATTTTACCAGAATGCCTACTCGGTCCTCCCTCCCCTTCTGCCATCAACCTCCAGTAGCTCTTTGATATAACAGTCTCTTCTGAGAACACAGCAAAATGTCCCACGGGCTGCTGCTTAGGGATATTTAAGAGTTCCATCTATTCACCCGTATTTCAGAAAGGAGAGAGAGTAGAAGAACATTGGTGGTTTTTTTAATGCGCAATATTAACAGCAGCTGATGATGTTGGCCATTCCAGGAACCTATTTTTTCTTATGAGACAGCATGGCAATAGAG
Source organism: Gopherus evgoodei (assembly GCF_007399415.2). NCBI lineage: Eukaryota > Metazoa > Chordata > Testudines > Testudinidae > Gopherus > Gopherus evgoodei. The sequence goes on from NC_044329.1 coordinate 18,183,721, forward strand.
GCACATTTGGGTGCCACTGTCTGAGTAGAGTGAGGAGGGAAGAATATTAACCATTTGTGACTCCAGACTTGTTCTGTGGCTTCTTTTCTCTCAATATATGTGGCTTATACATACATGGCTTGCAGAACCAGAGAGAAAAAGAGAGATGATGGCAAATGGAGAGACTATGACAGATACTATGATCGGAATGATTTATATAGAGACAAATACGACTGGCGAAGAGGCAGGAGTAAAAGTCGTAGTAAAAGCAGAGGCTTAAGCCGAAGTCGTAGCCGCAGCGGGGGTAGAAGCAAAGACCGGGATCTGAACAGAAATATTGGTGAGTAGCCAAAATATTGCACTGGAAGAACATCTGACTCATTGTAGTGATTAATGCAAAATATATAAACAAACAGAAGTTGGATGCCTGTGAGTTGTTTAAGAACACTAGCTATGGAACTGGCTTGGAGAAGTACATGCTGCTGACATAATTAAACCAATTACTACACTACAGAACAGCGCCTTATAGTCAGGGGAATTAGGTTTTTTTAAACTCCATTTTAATTTATTCATAAGTGTATTCCATTGAATGTATGCCTCTGGTATTGTGCTGTCTGTTGATAAAACATATTATTGTTCCAAAATGCTAGTATCTTTTTATGCAGAAGTTGATTTATCCCTATAAAATTGTTTCAGTTTTAGGAGATGGGTTTTTTAAATACTTAAATGGAATGATGGCATCGTGTTCTATTGGCCGTGTATAGGGAATCCAGGAACTGAAGCGATTGGCAGCATAAAGTGTTGTGGATTTCAGGGTATGTTAAGTAGTGTTTGTCATTTATTCAATGTTAGAGGGAAAAGTTGCTTTCATTTTCAAGGAAGGAAAATGATTGGATGAAGGTGAGCTTTGTGAGAGCAATGAGCAGTTTCTGAGGTGGAAACTTCTTTGATGCCTTGGGTCTACAGTTCTAGCATTTTAAGAAAAGTAATTTTACACAAATGTTATAAACATTCTATGTTCTGCATGGTGAATAAGTGAGTTTGTATTACTGTGTAATGTCCACTATCCATCTATGCATTCCGTTTCTCCAGGACTTTGATATACCTAACAAAAGCATGAAAACTTACCTGGTTTATTTTGCTGATTTTTTAAAAGCAGAACACAAGGAGAGAGCAAAATTCAAGAGTGAAAGGAATGACATGGAGAGCTCGTATAACCCAGTGTCTTTGTCATCCAGTAATTCTACTGAACAGTATTCCTCTGCGCAGTCTATTCCCAGTGCTGTTACTGTGATTGCACCTGCTCACCATCCTGAGAACACAACAGAGAGCTGGTCAAATTATTATAAGAATCATAGTGTTCCCAATTCATTTGGCAGAAATCCTCCGCCTAAAAGACGATGTCGAGATTATGATGGTAAGGGAGAGAAACCGATAGCTTCAACTTCTTTCCTAGTGCCTCTTATTTCTTACCTCTCATATATTCTTTGCTTTTTAAATATATCTACTAAATTCTTCACTAAAAGCAAGCAGTAAATGAAGATTAAGTGGTAGATTATTTTTAATGTAAGGATGCATATGAGCCTGCAGTTTGCTTGGATAAGACTTAACCACTTACAGCAAGATTTACTTGAAATCTGACAGTTCTTGGCACTGGCAAGAATGTATTAAGTTCATAATTCTACAGGCGTGCCTTCGCAAATACTTCAGCCAGCAGCAGTCCTCAGTAAGATTATAGGGTTTGACATAAAACAGGTGGTGATTCTGTCTCCCCTACCTACCCATCCCCCATGTCGCTGTTGAAGTTTGCACACTGTTGTGGAAACCGTTCAGATTCTTTGATGCTAAACTAATATTCCAACTTGAATTCTGGTTTGAAGTTTTTGTTTAATGATGTAAAATGGTAGATCAGAATATGCTGGACTTCTTAAATGCATCTCTTTGTTCTTTAGTGAGAAAATCACGGAAATAGTGATACTTGATTAAATCTTATAGTCATCACTTTTGAAGTTCTTGACAGATGGAAATGAAATTGTCTGTCTGTCTGTCTGTCTTTGCAGAGCGAGGATTTTGTGTACTTGGCGACCTTTGCCAATTTGATCATGGAAATGACCCTTTAGTAGTAGATGAAGTTTCATTGCCAAGCATGATTCCTTTTCCACCACCACCCCCAGGACTCCCCCCTCCTCCTCCTCCTGGTATGCTAATGCCTCCAATGCCAGGCCCAGCTCCCAGTATGAGAATGCCAGGCCCACAAGTACATCCTCGGCCACCACCTCCTGTCGTGCTTCCTGTATCAAGTAAGTTAAAATATTGCAGTTGGTTATTTTATAGTCTTAATATGAATTACTTGGTTCCTGTTGAAGAAATACTTTTATTTACCCAAAGTAACAGATTGTTCTAGCTTCTTAGCTATCTGTGTGCTGTACAAAACATTTACTAAAATGAAACTTGGAAGGCAGTTTTAAAAATGTAGTGTTCACAGCACTATAAATGACTAATATAGAAACTAAAGATGCGGTGGGGAATCTAACCATCTCCCATCCATCAGCGTAGGATTGAGCATTTACATTAATGTACTTAGCACTTCAGTCTCAAATAAGTCTCACACTATAGACTCAGTATAATATATCCCTTTTGATTAGTAGATACTCAGGATTCAAAGCATGTTAAATACAAAGGAATAGATGCAGCTATTCATATACATGGGGCTGATTATTACTGACAGTTAGTTTAGATGATCTTTTTAGGTTAGTCTAGTCAAAAGATTCTCACATTAGCTTGAAACTCCTTAGCAATCATATAATATTCAAATAACTGTTTTAAGGAAAATGTGTGTGGTCATCAAAACTGAACTAGCTTACAGGCAGAGGTTTCAAGTTCTGTAGTTGTCCTACTAGACTTGGTAATAAAGGATATCATACTTAACTTTGAAAAATATTATTTCCTCTCTTAGCTGTAGAATGTCCAAAATAAAGAAGATGCATTCTAGCACATCTAACATTTCTGATTGATTAGGGTTTTTTGGCTTGTCAGTGGTGGCTGAGTTTCCCTAGCCACTTCTCCACTAAGTCCCAATGTGTTTTGCTGGTTCTTGGAAATGTTGGGGCATAGATTATGCCTGTGAGAAGAATTTTGCACAATACTCGAAGCATGGACACTGTGTTCCAGCACTGTTTTATTCATTACATCAATACAATACATGTGGCATTCTGTGGACTAGTCAGCCAGCCGTAGTGGGAATAGAAAAAGTCATACTCCATCAGAACTCTCCAAGCATTCAGCATTTGGGCCTCTTGTAAATTTTTCAGATAAGTAATACTCAGAAATTTGTGTGAATGTGAGGTTTAATAATTCATACAATCTTTTTTTGAGGATTGAGTTTGCTAGCCTTCTTCCCGCCCCTCCCCCAATAGTGCTATTGACCAACTTGTATGCATGCAAAACGTATAAAGACTTCTGAAATGGCTTCAGGATTCAAGAACAGTGTGGTGATAAATTTAGCTTTTATGTTTGTATTAAAAATATAAGAAAATTAAATTAAAGACATCTGTATATGGAAAAACATACTGCCCCCTCCCTCCTCCTAAAATGAGTACGTCTGATCAGCAGAAAAACTGCTTGGAGCTGCTTACCACCATTTTTTTTTTTTCCTCAATAGAAAACAGACTATAGTGCTGCCCGATCATGGTTGTAACCTTATTCATTGGGTGCATATGATTAAGCCACTGTTCTGTGGTCCCTTAAAATATGAATACAAAAATCAAAGCTGTTCTCAGTTTTGTACTGGACTTAAGTAGAAAAGAAAATAGTAAGATAACTCTGAGCTTAAACAGAAAAATGCTTCTGTCCACAAAAGGATTAATTCTTGTCCTTGCAGTTCTTCTTTTAGACCTGTAATCTAAACCTGGGGTTCTCGCAACAAAATTTTTGGTGGCCTCAGAGTGGTGTTGGTGGCCACTATGATTTTTCCTATAATACTTAATTAACTTTAGGAAAAATTACTGTAATATATATGCACATGCACATGTCCAAATCATAGTAATTTATTTATGCACGTGGTTTTTTTTGCAAGCTCAATAATAAAAATAGCATACAGTTGTCTCTATCCTTTACTGGACCTAAACAGAATAGAAACACTATTTGCATGTTCTTTATCTTTCTTTTGTTTTGTGTTAAGCCAGCTGGGAGGCTGTGAAAAGTGATATTAACAAACATACAAATATCACTTTTCGCAACCGACTTACTCAGGGGAGGTGGGTAAGGAGGCAGTGGTGGCGAGGAGTGATGTAGTGGATGGGTGAGTGGCTGGAGGATTCAGCAAGGACTGGGGGTGGTGCACAAGGGGCTGGGGGACGGAGCCCACAGCCAGAGCCCACTGCCTCATGGCTGGAACCTGCCACCCGCCACCCCACTGCCATGGAGAAGATGGGGAACTCATACCAGCTGTCTGCTCCTCTGGCGTTTGTGGCTCGAGGGTAGGGTCACCGCTCCCCCCACCCCAATCACCACCGAGAAGGCTGTGGCCACAAGAAAAGCCACTGGTGGCCACATTTGAGAAATGCTGGCTAAACAGCGCTATTGTGATCTCTTGCTCTCGATGAGATTTTATTCCCCTGGTTGAAGTGAGGTAGGATCTGTTCTAGCAAATGTAAACCCCTAACAATAACACTTGTCTCCGGGGGAAGAGAGAGTGCCTTTTAGTTTAAACCTTTATTCTTTCTGATAAAATATCATTGAGTAAATGACCCAAATCACATTTCGTATACAGAATGTTTTTATTGCTCTCAGATTAGAAAATATACCTCTACCTCAATATAATGCGACCCGATATAACACGGTAAAGCGGTGCTTGGGGCGGTGCACTCTGGCGGATCAAAGCAAGTTCGATATCACACGGTTTCACCTATAACGTATTAAGATTTTTTTGGCTCCTGAGGACAGCGTTATATCAGGGTAGAGGTGTATTGCAATCTCAAGAAACTTGGTTATAGTAAAGGTTGAGTATAAACGTACAAACAGTTCAGTCCAAAGTTCAGTATCTGTAGGGCTATGAAGTCAGTGACTGATTTAATGTTGTCATTATAGGACCACCTTTAACACAGTCAAGTTTGATGAATAACCGTGACCAGCCTCGGACAAGTGCAGTGCCCAATCTTGCACCAGTGGGAGCAAGACTACCTCCTCCTTTACCCCAGAACCTACTGTATACAGTATCAGAACGTAAGCAAATGTCTCTTTTTAATCTGCCTGGGATAAAACAGAGTTAAAACTACTTTTGTTAATGTTGTATAATATAAATGGTGATTACTTTTACTTTCTTGCAGTGCATGCAAATCCAAAAATATTCAGTCTGGTGGCTTTCCCGTCCATGTGTTGGGGGAGAGAGGGGAGCAGGAGTGAGGAGAAGATAGTTTCACATTACTAACTGAGGGAACATCATTCAAATGAAATTTCATCCAGGCCTCGTCTCCTTAAAGCAGTGTGACCATGGCATAGGATCTCTGCGTCCTCAGGGAATGTGGAGGATCCTGTTGTGAACTAGATTTGTTAGTCTGGCCTAAAACTATCAGTGTAAACCTCAGTATTTACACTTAAACTTGTAATCTTGTGTGACACGTGAACCTCTAAATAGCTTCTTCCCCTATCCCCCCCGTCACTCTCTCAGCCTAATTTTTATTTTTGGCAAGTTTTAAGGCTTCTATTCGTGATTACGGTAACATCTTTTAATTTTCTATTTACACACACACACACACACACACACACACACACACACACACACACACACACACACACACACACACACACACACAACCAAAATACACTGCACTGGAGAAAAGCAAGCTAGAAAGATGAGACTTCGTTTATGTTGCGACTTCATTGTAATTATCCAAAAGATGAATGTGTCCCTCTTTGCTATGGAAAATGGAGAGTTTTATATAAAACATAATTGAAAGCAGTAACTGAATATATCTGTCTGCTCACTGGATAACCTTAAATGGTTAACTTAAATCCAGCAATATCTTTAGTGCTACACTACTGTTACCTGTAAAGAAGAGTCGATTGGCATTTCTGTTTTCCTTGTTCTAAAGGGCTTTAGCTCACTCAGTTATCTTGCTGAAATCTTTGTTAATTTTATCTCCAAATACTTCCAGTCCATCTTGTCCCCACATGATTGTCCTTCAATTGCAGGGTTTTTCTTCGTGATTGATCTGTCTTAATTGTTAGGATGTTACTGTTGCTTTGACACTACATAAATTCTCTTAAATTCTTGCTGTTGCCATTGGAACACACAGTGACTATGCCCTTGAAATGAGATGGGATCAACAAAGGAGCAACTAGAGGGCAATTTACATATGCTTAACAGAAGTCCTCAGCAGAATCCAGAGCTAAACTGCTTTTAAAAAATATCCAAGATCAAGCATATGTCACTCTTGCTTTTTCTGAAAGAATACATTTTAAAACTTACAGGATGTATTGGGGAAATTTCAGTGGCCTCTTGGCAATGAGAGAGGCTGGTTTGGTGGATTTTTGATACTTGGTGTCAGATGAATCTCTCTGTTCAGTCATTCACCTTCCAGGCCATGCAGTATTTACTTGGAGGCTTTCCACAAATTTTAACAACTCGGGTTTTGTGTGGGTTTTTTTCCTTACACATTTGACAGAATGAAACTTCCTTGATGTGGCATTTAGAAAGGACCCACACTTGCTCTGTTTCTCCAACCTATCTTCTCTTGTGTTCTTGGATCTTAATTGCGATCAGCCGTAGGATAAATTGCCCCGCTAAGCAATAATAGAATACCATTTATTTAAATATTTTTGGATGTTTTCTACATTTTCAGTTACAACACAGAATACAAAGTGTACAGTGCTCCCTTTATATTTGACTACAAGTATTTGCACTGTAAAGAAACAAAATAAATAGTATTTTTCAATTCACCTAATACAAGTACTGTAGTGCAATCTCTTTATCATGAAAGTGGAATTTACAAATGTAGAATTATGTTTTTAAAAAAAAACTGCATTCAAAAATTAAAGAATGTGAAATTTTAGAGTCTGTAGGTCCACTCAGTCCTACTTCTTGTTCAGACAATCGCCCAGACAAACAAGTTTGTTTCCCGTTGCAGGAAATAATGCTGCCTGCTTCTGGTTTACAATGTCGCCTGAAAGTGAGAACAGGCGTTCTCATGGCACAGTTGTAGCCGGCGTTGCAAGATATTTATGTGCCAGATGCGCTAAAGATTGATATGTCCCTTCATGCTTCAAACATCATTCCAGGGACATGCATCTGTGCTGGTGATGGGTTCTGCTCGATAACAATCCAAAGCAGTGTGGACTAATGTATGTTCATTTTCATTATCTGAGTCAGATGCCACCAGAAGAAGGTTGATTTTCTTTTTTGATGGTTCGAGTTCTATAGTTTCCACATTGGAGTGTTGCTCTTTTAAGTCACCTCATCCCTCTCAGATTTAGGAAGGCACTTCAGATTCTTAAACCTTGAGTCAAGTGCGGTAGCTATATTTAGAAATCTCTCATAGGTACCTTCTTTGTGTTTTGTCAGATCTGCAGTGAAAGTGTTCTTAAAATGAACAACATGTGCTTGGTCATCATCCGAGATTTCTATAACATGAAATGTATGGCAGAAGGCGAGTAAAACAGAGCAGGGGACATACAGTTCTCCCCGCAAGAAGTTCAATCACAAATTTAATTAACGCATTTTTTTTTATTTATTTTTTAACAAACGTCATCAGCATGGAATTATGTCTTTTGGAATGGTGGCTGAAGCATGAAGGGGCATATGAATGTTTAGCATATCTGACACGTAAATACCTTGCAATGGCGGCTACGAAAGTGCTATGCAAATACCTGTTATTTTCTGGTGACATTGTGAAAAAGAAGAGGGCAGCATTATCTCCTGTAAATATCAACAAATTTTTTTGTCTTAGGGATTGGTTGAACAAGAAATAGGACTGAGTGGACTTGTAGGCTCTGAAGTTTTACAATGTTTTATTTTTGAGTGCAGTTATGTAACAAAAAATCTACATTTGTAAGTTGCACATTCATGACAGAGATGGCACTACAGTACTTGTATGAGATGAGTTGAAAAATACTATTTTTTATTTTATTTTTACAGTGCAAATATTTGTAATAAAATATACGTTTTGATTTCAATTACAAAACAGAATACAATATATAAGAAAATGTAGAAAAATATCCAACATGTTTAGTAAATTTCAATTGGTATTCTATTTAACAGTGCGATTCAAACTGTGATTAATTGCAATTAACTCAAAAAATTAATCAATAGCCCTGCTTTATCCCTTTTGGTTACTGTGATCCTTAATGTCTAATTGGAGAGACAAGGTGGGTGAGGTAATATCTTGTATTGGACCAACTTCTGTTTGAGAGAGACAAGCTTTCAAGCTTACACAGAGCTCTTCTTTCCGGTCTTGGAGTCAGATAGCTAAATTCTGTTTTTTGGGTTCATTTAGTGGGTAAATATTTTTGATCAAATTATTGCCCAATATTTCAGCTGTCTTAGAATTATTTGAATATAGAACATGTCTTATATACTACACTGAGTACATTGCCCTTTTCTCAAGGAAAAGAGATTGCACAATAGAGTTCAGCTATATCATCCTGAAGGTCTGTATCCCTACCCACCCTACCGTGCAAAATACATGGGTATCTCCTTTGCTTCCCCTCAGGCACTGGAATATAATTAGATTTAGTGAAGAGTGCCATAAGGAAACCCTACTGCCTGGTGTATTTATGAAAAGTAACCTACATGGCTTAAATCTTCCTTCATTTCTGAATTGAGGACCAGCATGAAGAAGGTTGAAGTATTAACACACCTCAAACTAGCAACAGTGACACGCTAAGTAGAACATGGGTTCACTATAGAGTTCAGTAACATTACTCGGATGTTTTAGATTGCAGGCATGTGTATTTCTATGCCCTATTTTACTCCCATCTCTTCTCCCCACCCAAACCAGGCTCTAATTCTTGGACCTCAGGGTGGTTTTGCAGGTCATGGTGGGTAGGGAGATGACCTTCAGGATGATATAGCTGAATGCTATTTTGCAAACTCTTTTCCTTGAAACAAGGGCTATGTGTTCAGTGTAATACATCAGATGTGTTACATTCAAATCATCTTCCTCAAGGCAACTAACCTGGAATTTTGGAATTATTTAGAAATCCCTCCTATTTCTTTTTCTGTCTCTTGATAGATACGTATGAGCCAGATGGTTATAACCCTGAAGCACCTAGTATCACCAGTGCTGGTAGATCTCAGTACCGACAGTTCTTTACTAGAACACAGACACAGCGTCCAAATCTGATTGGCCTAACATCTGGGGAGATGGATACAAATCCAAGAGGTAAGAAAGGTATCTTGACACTGCTGTAACTGTTCTTATGAGTTGAGCCTCTCATCATTTGGTTTTTCTTAGTTTCAGCTGGAACAAAGAAAAACCAATAGAGCCTTTGAACTAATGTTTGGGCATAACTTTCACACACTTTGACATTTAAAGTTCTTATTAAAGTAGAAGATAATTTTGAATGTTAACTTGATCATCTAAAAGTTTAAGAAAAAAACAAAACTTAAAACTGATTTGCTACTGTGCAGACTAGTGCAAAATATAAATCACTTTCCCTCTAATTTTCAAATGCACTCAACAAGCTCTTAGTGCTGCTGGGAGGTGAGATGGGGCAAAAAGCTTTAAGCTACCTAATCCAGAAATTGTACCCATTATAACATAAGCAGCCTGAACACTGCTTTAATGTAGCAAAAGTTCATTCTGGCAACAGGGGGCACAAGAATGCCCATCCACACCATCTTCTCTCCATATACTCCCTGTGTCAGCTGAAGTGAGGGTGGTGGCAAAGGAGCTGCTGTGGCAGGTCTTGGCCACATGAGGGTCTGGCTTATTTTAAGCAAGATATCTTAATTTGAACAGACTATCACACATGAAATCTTACATCTTTTTGCATGTAGGACTATTTATTCAGTTGAGCTGGTGTAATCTAAATGAAGGGTTAGTTCTCATGTATAAAAAAAACTTTACCTTGTACATAACACCTGTAAGGCTTTTAAAAAAATAAAAAAATTGTTGCAGCCCAGAACCGTATTAAAGAACCTCCCAGAGGTGGAGGAGGGTTGGGCAGAGGATCTAGTTGTGAAGTAGTAGTGTGGAATCTGATGTGCTGTTTCCATAGCATAGGATTGTGATGCTATAAACACAGGATTTACTTCACTGCAAGCGCTAAGAGACTGCTCTCTGAGAATGCATTTCAGTACTAGGGAAAATCCAGAACACTATAGGCAAATTTGTTTCAATCCCTTCTATTCAAGTTTTCCAAGGTTAAAAGAGGTGCACTTACTTTGGAAGCAGTTTTTTATATTTAACATGAAAAAATCTGTGCATCCTGTACCCTTCGTTCTCACCAGTGTAACTAGGTTTTACCGAGCTCTCTGGTACTTATACAAACCTTTTTAGGGGAATGAGTATTTGGCATGTGGGAAGAGAAACACTAATGGTAATCACAGCATCTAAGCAAGATGCAAGCAAGTACTAGACAAATATTCCTAACCTCCCTAGTTCTCTTAATTGCATCCAGTTCTGAACTGCAGCTTCCCAGCACTTCTGCAGCCTCTCACCTCAGTCTTGATCTTCAGCCCAAGAAAGAAAGTCATGCTAAAAAATGTTAATTGTGATCTGAACAGATTTCTATAAATATAGGCTGAAGCCTTTCTTAAGGCTTTCATGCCTTCTTAAATGGATTAAATAGGATGATGCTTACTTTGGAAATTAAAGTGTGAAGTTTAATTTGAGGGTTTCTCTCTAATTTTAATATGGTGCTTGTCCGAAGTCATTTTTAAGAGAGATTCTTAGCTTCTACTACTCGACTTATTGTTAAGCTACTTACTTCCATTAACTGAAGTAATTCCATAAACAAGATTGAACAGCTTGTCAGAACCTTTGATTTTTGGTATTAACAGCTGAACATACCCATCTGTAGTTTATATACTTGTGCTTTTGTTTAAACAAAAGCCTGATTTTTAAACTTTAAATACTAATTTTGGGGATGTCTCGGTTGGAGCCCTTTAAATAATGTGTTTCTTTTTCCTTCAGCGGCGAACATTATCATCCAGACTGAAACTCCCATTTCCATTGCAAATAACAGCAGCAATGTAACCAGAGTGGTGCTTGAGCCAGACAACAGGAAAAGACCTCCAAGTAGCATGGAAGGGCCATCTGTAAAGAAACCCTGGATGGGAAAGTAAGATCTAAGAAGTCAGAGTATAAAGCCATAAGGGACGAGGAGATTATCTAAATGCAGCTGACTAATCAGTAATGTACAATGGATTTCTTTCAGTGTTCTGAATATGATTGTCTGAGCCAGAGGGCTCTCAAAAGACTCTTGGGCTTAGTGAACAGGCTCCTGCCATTTGAGAATACAGATGTTAAATGCTACATATACTACAGTCTCATTAAATCTTGAGTTTGTCATCTACCCTTATTATAGAAGGATAAATCTAAGTAATGAACAGTAGACTACTAAGTAGTTAGTATGCAGTACGTTTCCCATAAATGTTATCTCACTCTTGCTTTTTCTAGGCAAGCCAATAACCAGAATAAACCAGGATTTCTGAAAAAGAATCAATACACTAACACCAAGCTGGAAGTTCGAAAAATCCCACCTGAGTTGAATAATATTACACAACTCAATGAACATTTCAGCAAATTTGGAACTATTGTTAACATTCAGGTAAAATCAAGATTATTTTTTTCTGGTGTCTCTCTTCAATAACTTTGTCAGAAAAAACATACTGTATCATTTGGGAAATCAGGATAGGCAGTGCGGAGGGCAAAGGACTGAATCAGAAGCCTCTTGTGCCTGGCTCACTCGGCATTACTGTCTCCATTCTGTTAAAACTATTACAGTAGCTTCTAGCTGCACAAGTGCATTTTAAACTCTCAAAGCTAGGGGTGAAGCAAGGGGATTAAGCATCAGCTCTGAAACCCCAACATTCACTGAGCACCCTACACTTGATTTTTTGGAAGAGACCTGGTAAACAAAAATCCTTCCTCTTTTTGTATGGGAGTTGAAGATCCCATAGTTTTTCTCATAAGGTCAGGGCTTTAGCCAATCACCTTTCACCAAAAGTCTCTGAGTAACAATTTACTGCCATTTTCCACCATAGAGGTAACTGCAATTCAGGTGATGGTGCTTGGGATTATCTTGATTGAAGAACATTATATAAACAAAATAGTTCTAGTTCTGTAGCTAAAATCTTATTCAGCTGTTTCCCACTGAATAAAAAGTGGGGCCTATGAAAATCTACCTATGTTTTGAGTTTGATATGAGTAAAGACATTTTTAGTCCAAAAATATCTAGCTTTCTCTATTAAGAATGACTTGTTTTATTGGTGGTAGTCTACCTTCCTCCAAAACAGTGTGTTTTAAAAAATGTAATTACCTTTTTCATACTGGAAAATAAAATTGGACTTTGATACTGACATTGAATAAAACATTTTTCTCCTCAAATGTATCACATGGAATTAGGAGGCTTTTCTCCTAAAAATGGAGCAAACCTTTGTGGCTTGCATTGTAGTGACTTTGTTGGACCTTTGAGCGGAATTCTCCTTGCTTCTGTAACCCAAATGCCTAATACAGTGGATATTTAGTCTTATATGGATTCAAACCCTGCCCTTCCACAGGAGCTTTAAAAGGAAGAACTGGGGATGCAGAGCACAGCTGTGATAGGAGCAGCAATGGTTGTTTGTCTCACTTCATAGTGAATATTTAATAGTGATGATAGCAGATAACACAATGGTGGTGTATTTTACTACATACGTAAAACCTATTGTCTGTGCTGTTTAAAGTATGTCAGGGGACATTTGGCTTTGACTTCATCGGTGTCTCATCTTTGTGTAATCGATACTTGAAAAATACAACTCTCTCCTTTCTGGCAAACATTTGTCAAATACAGTTTTATGTGACATTTCAGATGCATTGTTTCCTGTGAGATATGGATCAGAGGCAGTTGTTCATATATGCTGAACTTCTGTTTTAGGTTGCTTTCAAGAATGATCCTGAAGCTGCTTTAATTCAATATTTAACTAATGATGAGGCCAGAAAGGCCATTTCCAGCACAGAGGCAGTTTTAAACAATCGATTTATAAGGGTGCTGTGGCACAGGGAAAATGAGCAGCAGCCACCACTGCTGCAGCAACACCTGCACCATCACCAGCAGCCACCGCCACAATCTCTGCATCACCAGCTTCATCTTCAACAACAAACGCTGACTGCCCAACCTCCAGCTGCAACAGTACATAGCAATGTGTCAAAGGTATACTGCCCTCATGCAAAATGAGGCTGCTTTGTCAAACTGGTCAGAGCATTGAAGATCAGTGATGCTTCAAAGTGAATAGTTCTTTAAAGATGCAACTATATAATCTTTCCTTTTTATATGTACTCATATGCAGGTGATAACTAAACCCCTGGCATCGGGTGCCTATGTCCTTAATAAGGTTTCAGTTAAACGTCGCCTTGGAGCAGCGGGTGGAAACCAGACAGATGCAGCACATTTGTTAAACCAGTCCAGTGCTACTGCAGAAGATTCTCAGGTATATTTGACAAAGATTAGTGCCTGTGAGTCTTAAAAATAAATATTTTCACTATTGGTTAGATCAGAGGATGCCTAAATAGGACTTGAGGGTTCTGTTTGTGGTTGTTCCATTAACGTTCTGTGTGACCTCCAGCAAGTCATTTAATCTCTGTAGCTCCAATTTTCTATCTGCAAAATTGGAGTAATGTCTGTGGGAAATAATTGTTGAATCTTGGTTTAAAATATAGATATGATTAGAAAAATAAATATTCAAAAGGTATTGCTTAGCTAACAAATCTCATCCCTCAGTATAGTCAGTCAGCTCTCTAGTGACAAGATTTCACTTCTTATTCCTGTAAATTTATTCTTCATGTGCACTGATCTGCATGGATAGACACTTTTCTATAGAACCATATAAATCTTCATACAGTTCAGAGTAATGCAGATTGAGTTGCACTGATGCTGTAGTGCAAAAACAGCCCTTGTAACCAAAAGATATGCTTGTAGTGGGAAAGGAAGAATCGTGCGAGGTTTAGGCTGAACAACTATTGCCCTTTTAATGGGAATCACGTTTCTAAAATTCTGAGCAAAAAGCATAATATTGTTGGCATGTGAATGCTAACCTGTATATAATGCACAATTAATATACTTAGTCTCCATAGTAGTTAGCAAGGGTAAATTTGATTCTGATGTGGTTTGTGTAACTGGCAGCATCAGCTTGTTATGGCCTCACTGGCTCTTATCTTTCCCTGTATTATTCTCCAAATAAGAACTTTAGTAAGGGAAAAGTTTTCTTTTGTCAAATGCCTTTGACAAGCGTTCAGGCTTTACTCTTCTGGGCAGAATTATGCTATTGTTGACTTCCGTATGCATGCGTATATATTAAGTTTGCAGTATAGTTGTAGTGTGGTGCTCACAGGATATTAAAGAGGGAAGGTGGGCGAGGTAGTATATTTAATGGACCAACTTCGGTTAGTAAGAGACAAGGTTTTTGAGCTTGTCCAATAAAAGATATTACCTCACCCACTTTGTGTCTCTATATTAAGTTGTCATGCGTCACCTAAATACCAAATAGCTTCCTTTTTTTAAAGACATCTTTAACCTAATTCATTTTAGTGTTCTATTATTTCAGACATTTCCTACTTCTGCAAGCCATACCAAAATGGTGTATAATTCCCCAAACTTAAAGACATCTGTGAAATCTGGCACAGGATCTAAATCCCATGATGTTCAAGAGGCCCTTAAAAAGAAACAGGTAATTGTATATACATTGTTTGGATATTCTAGAAGTCAAATCCTTGTAAAGAAATGATCTCTTACGTCAGTGTGCACCCTGGCTGAGAGTGAGAGTGTGTGTGTGTGCGCGCGCGCGATCCTGCAGTTTTTTCTCAAGTTCTCCACTCTCAGTGCCTGCTGTCAGCCACTGTGCTTGTCAGGCAGGTCTCCGGTGACTCAGCTCTCTGGCCAAGTCACACACAGCCCATGTGCGAAAACACACACACCCCTTTTGAGATGTACAGTTCTATCTCAAAGCCCTGCAGCCTTCTCCGTGCTCAGTCCTTAGTCAGTCCATCCAACAGGGCCCATCACGGTACCCTCAGTTGGGATCGGACTTCCTTGCAAAGATTCCTGCTCTAGAGTGGAGCAGTGCCCCCAGGGATTCCTCCCTGGTGACTTTTCCTTCTCTTGAGTCCTCAGTGACTCCAGTTCTCCAACTCAGCCACTTTTCTTGAACACAGTTCACTGACCCCAGCTCTCCAGCAGTGTCAGTGTCGGTTTGGCCCCTTCTGGTCATGGTAACACCATTCCAAATGCAGCCCTTCACTGGACTTGTTTAAACTCTCTTGCTCAGGGCGTAGCCACTTCCTCAGTGACTGTTGGGACGGGGGGAATCCAGGCTCGCCCACTACTGCAGGTCCCAACCCATGGAGACTCTAAATAGCAGCTGCGTGCCGCATCCCTTTAACTTACTGTGTTTCTCTGGGCCACTTCCCTGTTCCCCATGTCTTACTCACATCCCAGCAGCCAGCCAGGAGCACTTTCCCTGCTCCCCCAGTCCCTACCAATAACTGCTCGCTTTGGCCTTTGCACCTCCTGCAAACAGCCAGGAGCACCTTCCTTGTTCCCCCTCCCGGACCCTGCCAGCAGACTGAACTCAGTTGGGCTCTGTAGCTCCTTTTTATATGAGTTTTTCCTGGGCCCTGGTTGGCTGATCCTTGCAGCCTCTCTAGGTAGTTTTGAGGACAATCCTCTACTACTCTTTTTTGGATAGATTGTGGTAGGACTGTGAGGCCTCCAGCAGAGGGCCTGTGGACTAGTACACCTGGTCACATAACTTTAATTCCAACTTTCCCTGTAGAACAGTAAGCAGTTCTGAGACAACTTGCTTCTTACAGTGATTTCCCTGCCCCCACCATGCAGCCTCTGGGCTGTCTGGATATCTTGCAGAGAGGCAGTGTGGCTAAGCAGGGGCAGGAGCAGCAAGCCTTTTGGCCACTTTCTTCTTCTAGGTAGGCCCAGTGGCTTTCAATTGGTGTTCCCCCTTGCAGTAAAGGGAGCGTATGGTGTTAAGTGTATTGTATCTTTTTGTCTTTACTGGAAATGCTCTTATTGTGTGGCTGATGTGTTCTGTATCCGAGGATGTTTCCTCTATCTCTAAAGTTCTCAGGCACTTAAATTATCCTACCTGACCGAGAAAGTGTTTGTTTGTAAAAAGATGAAGAGAATTGTGAGAGACAAATGTTTTCATTCAAGTTGTCTGTGCTGTCCCTAGTTTTGTGTGCATGTTGCAGCATTTGCTTGAGGCATTTAGGTGTTACTGTGATACAGTGAATCAGGATCAGAGCCTCTTTACATTTGTGCAGTGCACAAACCTTTTAATCTTCATTAGAGCTTTCATTTTTATTATTTTTAAAAGAAAAAGTATAACACCTGAGCAGTTGGCAGGAGGAGTGTTAGAAAAGTTATTATTGACCTTTCTTGGCTATATATGGGGTAATCAGAAACTTATAGATGAAAGACTTATTGAATCCATCCCTCATCCAGTGTAGCATTGTGTGTCACTGCAGGCAAATCTAATACTTAATGGCTGTTACTGTAGATCTCAGCCAAGAAAAAGTAGTGTGATTTAATCTAGTTCTTTCTAATCATAGTAACTTGTATATGCCCAATAACTGACTGAAAGTATGTTCTCCTCACTTAGGAGGCAATGAAATTACAACAAGATATGAGAAAAAAGAAGCAGGAGATGTTAGAAAAACAAATAGAATGCCAAAAGGTAAGTCTGGAATGTATTCTAGCTGTTGCATTCTGATTCCAGTGGACACCAAAATTATTGAATGTGGTTGCTTGTCTGAATTGTATCTTCTTACTCAGTTGGTTTTTTAACATACATAGATGTTGATATCTAAGCTGGAGAAAAATAAAGCTACGAAACCAGAGGAGAGGGCAGAAATAATGAAGACCTTGAAAGAACTAACAGGAAAAATCTCTCAGTTAAAGGATGAATTGAAAACTTCTTCTGTAGCCTCCACGGCATCAAAACTGAAGTCCAAGACAGAGGTGTGTGCATTGTCCTACCTCTATGTACGTATGTGTGTATATATACACACAAACGCGCGCGCGCGCACACACACACACACACACACACACACACACACAGTTCTGAGAAGAAATCAAACTGAGTAATTTAATAATTAGTTGTTCTTGACAATCCTGTTCATTGAATCCTGAATGTGAACTATGTCATGTTACCCAGTACAGTAACTCCTCACTTAACGTTGCAGTTATGTTCCTGAAAAACGTAACTTTAAGTGAAACAATGTTGGGCAAATCCAGTTTCCCTATAAGAATGAATGTAGATGGGGGGTGGGAGAGTTAGGTTCCAGGGAAATTTTTTTTTGCTGTACAGTACTATAGTTGGGAGGTGCCCCTGCCTTACCCCACATAGGCACAGCCCACTGGCACTGGAGACAATGAGGCAGGCAAGGAGGCTGAATGTTCTGTAGACTAGGAGAAGCACATTGTGCAGGAGCAGCTGCAGCTTCCCCTACTCTGCAAGCACCAGGGGCAGGAGGGCTCAACCTTCGGCCTGCCCATGCCAGCCCTTCCCTCAAGCCCCCACCCTTAACCTGCCTCTTCTTCCCTCCTCCCCCTCTCTCCTGCCCACGGCAATCAGCTGGCTTGCAACATTCAGGGGGCAGGAGGAAGGGGGGAAGAGTGAGGACTCAGCGCGCAGGCTCCCTTCCTCTGCCTCCTGCCCATGGACATCAGCTGGCTTGCAGTGTTCAGGAGACAGGGGAGGGAGGGGGGAGCCTGCACACCGAGTCCTTGCTCCTCTCCTCTCCCCTCCCTCCTGAACGCCGCAAGCCAGCTGATTGCCGCTGGTAGGAGGTCGGGGGAGATGGGGAAAGGCGCTGATCTGCGTGGTGTGCTGGTGGGTGGGAGGTACTGGGTGGGTGGCATAGGGGAGCTGATGGGGGCAGAGGGCTGCCACCTGTGGACAAAACAGGCATCCAAACAACGTTATAGCAAAGCATTGCACAACTTTAAATGGAGCATGTTCTGTAATTGAGCAGGGACATAAGATCGAAACAACGTTAAGCGAGAGGACGTTAAGTGGGGAGTTACTGTACATGCTGGTTTATACTGCGTGAAATGATACAGTAAAGTATTGATTACTTTTTTAATTCAATAACTTGTCATGGTGTTTGCAGTAATACAGATATTTAAGAAGTATTAGGGATACTGTTTTTAATTGCTGCGATGTATTTGAACTTTCCATATTGGAAAGGTATAAGCAAAAGCCTTTTATGCAATGACAAAGCAAGTTCTACTAGCGTTTAAAGGCCAAGATAGATTAGTGGGAATATAAATGACTACTAACTGGCACTCCCACAAGCAGTAAAATTGTCCTCGTGCAGCATTTAGTATAAAATCCTTTCATACCTGTGAAAACATCAAAAATTACTTCACTGTGATCCTTATAACCAAATACCTACTGATAAGTATAAGCACGGGCAAATGCATCAACTCCAATAGAAGATAGTTTTTTGCATGTTACTTTTGATCCATATAGTTAAATGATCAACTGAGAGATCACTGAAATCATAGTTTGCTTGTCCAAAGGAACTTTACCAGCCTGTCATTGTATGTATTTCAACATAGGAATCCAAATGTCTTCTCTTCAGAGTTGACCATTTTCTTCTTCTGGGCATGAACCATTGGGCTTAGGAAGGAATATGGATACCGAGGGATTTTTCTAAAGTTTGTAGCTATAGAAAATGGAATACGGTATTTAGAGGACAAGTACTAATATCTCCATTTTTTTAAGGCACAAAAGGAGCTTTTAGATGCAGAACTGGACTTTCATAAAAGATTGTCTTCTGGAGAAGATACAACAGAGTTGCGGAAAAAGCTCAGTCAACTACAGGTTGAGGTGAGTTTGTAAGGAGTGCTGCTCCAGTGTTTTCTGTCTGTTACATGAAGCTTTCAGCTCCCCCGAAAGCTGAAAATAGTTTTGCCCACTATGTGCCTTTCTTTAACAGGCTGCCCGTTTAGGTATCTTACCTGTAGGTCGAGGGAAGGCGGTATCTGCTCAGGGCAGAGGAAGAGGACGAGGTCGTGGTGGGAGAGGAAGAGGCACATTGAATCATATGGTGGTCGATCACCGCCCCAAAGCTCTAACTGTTGGTGGCTTCGTAGAAGAGGAGAGAGATGAATTATTACAACATTTCTCTGTAAGTCAGCTCTGGATAATTAACTTAACTTAAACTGGAAAAAAATGTAGTCATGATTCCGTACTGCAGATACAAGACTTGGTGTTTCTTTAGCGTCTTCCAATGGAGGAACTCAAAGCAACTTCATGTGCAAGCCTTCCCTTCCCCCCTACCTCCCCCATCTTGAAGATGTGAGAATCTTTATTCATATTTCCATAATACAGATAAGTCATATCACTATCCCAAAGTCATAGAACAAGTTAAGTATATAATTTTGCTTTCCAAATTTGAGATTTGGATTATTAAATGTAACGAGACTTGCGAATTTATAAAACCTGTAATATAGTTATATATAGTTAGTAGTTGAATTAGTTACCCTTAGTAATAGTTCTTAACCTTTTTCGTTAGTCCCGAATAGGACACAGCCTTGGGACAGGGCGTGCCCTGGTCCCCAGGCTTTAAGCTCTGCGATCGTTGTAAATGGCCTTTGCCCATCAGCAATCACATAGTAGCTGCCTAAGGTACTAGACCGAAGGGCACATAAGTGACAAGTGCCGTCTTCGTTCTTCAAGATGTGTTGCTCATGTCCATTCCATGACCTGCCCTCCTTCCCCACTGTCGGAGTTTCGGGCAAGAAGGAACAGAGGATGGGAGGGGGGGCGCCATACCATGCCATATGGGTGCCACTCTAGAGGGTGCCAGAGCCAGTCCCCTTCAGATACTGCTGAGGAAAAGTCTTCCGGTACTGGTGCATGTGGTGAGCGCACACATACCTAATATGGAATGGACATAAGCAACACCTCTCGAAGAACACCACCTATGGAAAAGGTAACTGTCTTTTTTCCAAGCAGAGTAGCAATTTCACAAATTTAACTTGGTAGGAAGTTTGTATTGCAGCTTTCAGGTCCCTTTGTTGGGTTGTGAACTGTCCAAGGCCGGCTCCAGGGTTTTTGCCATCCCAAGCGGCGGAGGGGGAAAGAAAGTAGAGAAAAAAAAAAGTCGCGATCGTGATCGGCGCCAGATCCACCGCGCTGTTTTCTTGTTCGGGTGGCAGGTCCTTTCCTCCGAGAGGGACTGAGGGACTTGCTGCCGAAGAGCCCAACGTGCCGCGCCTTCCCTTTGGTCGCCCTGAGCTAGCACCTGGAGCCAGCCCTGGAACTGTCGCATCCAGTGTCAGTATGGGACACAACTAAATTAATATCAAGTTTATGATAAATTTTCCTAAACGTCTTCTGCATCCTGGCACTTCTTAATCGAGAAGCCTATTAACTTTTTGGGTAATCCATAAAATACAATCAGAGCAATTGAAACACATGCCGTGTTTGTGAAACGTGACATTGAACCTTGACCAAGTTAATGCAAATAATACCTAAACTTTTTCAAAAAGGAAGCGGTGATATGGCAAAACTGGGCAATATTCAGAACCATTTATTAGAGTTGAGTAGAGAAAGGTAGTTCATTTCACAGAGAATTTTCATATTTCAGAAATTGATTTTCATTCCAAATTGGAACTAAAACCAAAAATTTCAAAGTTCTCTGTAGAAGGGAATGAAATCCTGGCTGTGCCCCATATGGTGGGTTAACCCAGAGCTGCAAACCCTGGTAGACCTAGGGTTCAGGTCTCTGAGGCAGTCGTCCTGCCAACTTGCTTGCCTGCCATGTGACCAGGGCGAGTTCTCTTGGACTCCTGAAATAAGGATTTTTGAAGGCACTTTATTGAAATAGAACTGTATCTGCAAAACACTTTAGATTTCAATGGACTGGTCAATTCTGATGAAAAATGTTTTGTTGGAATTTTTTTTCAACCAACTCTAGTATTTTTTTAGCTGAATGTGAAGTACTGCACTGTAGTGCCCATTCTCTGAGAATTCTCCCAGTTTTCTAAGTGAGTCATATTCCTAAGAAAATGTTCTCTGCTAGTTCAGCAGCATCAGATGTTAGACCTGCAGGAAGAGATTTGGCATACCATTATTTCTATTATCTAAGTTAATAAAGTGTTTCCAAGAAGCTTAGTAGTTTTTTACGTAAAAACAGATTCCAATTCAAGAAATGCTTTCACTGGCAACAAATCCTTTTTTGCATTGAAGACAAATATAGCATGAAAGATTGTAAGCTGCTCTCATTTCAGCTAGATTGGCTTTAGTGTACAATCTCGTTCTCTAGTATTGTGATCCAGTGTTATTGCCACTTGAATACTCAGATTAAAGGGAGTTTGTTAACTGTGAAATGCAAACATCTGATTGATCTAGTGATAGTGGATTGATCAAACTTCTGTTTGCTGGCAGAGTGCTATGGTTCTCTTGCTGAACAATTTTCCTTTTGCAAATTAATGAGCTCCAAAAAGAACTACTTCATGGGACTAGAGAAGTTGTGGTGGGGGAGGGGTGCATATGTGTGTGGAGGAGGAGATTAAGGGGGGAAAAAGGAGAATTCTTAGCACTGGTAAGTGAAGGCCCCTTTTTTGTAGGGGGCAGATGTGTGTTCCTAGTTAAGCAGTGAATTTTAATTGCAAGTAATTTTAAATGTGTTTCTTGAGAGACAGGCTCGAGTCTATACAGCACTGCTGGATGGTACAAGCTGTGACACCTTTCTAGCCTCAGGCTATCTCTTCCTTCCACCAAAAAAGCCATATTTAAATTTCAGCTTTGAATAGGCCCGTGATACAACATGATGGTTTGTCCGACTGGCACACCTGTTTAATGATGCGTTTTCTTATTGTACATCTGTTTCACAGAAATTTGGAGATATTGAAGACCTCCAAGAAGAGGATTCTCCTTTAAGTGTCATTCTGACTTTTAAGTCCCGCTCAGAAGCTGAAAATGTAAGTTGAGTAATGAACTCTTCCTGTGGCTTGAGGGTAAGAGTCCTACTCTTTGGTACAATGTACTAGCTGAACTTTCTTCGGGGTGCTTTGTTCCATACCAGTCTGGTATGGACGTCGTGGATATTTGTTGCCATTAGTTAAATGGTTGGTGACCTCAGTATTGACAGTGCTTCGTTGGAAGACTCCAGCATTGACGCAATCTTTGAGCCCTGTTGCTCTTCTCAGAATGCCAATGTGCATACAGTGACTCTCCCAGTTAGGAGCTGTGTTGAAGTTGCTGCTCAGAAATATCCTTATGGGAGTGGGAGGTGGTAGTTGTGTAGCATAGATTTGGGAGGTGTGCACTGACACTTCTTATGGGGATTAACCTCTTCTGATTAAAGTTTCTAGCTCACTGTTGGTTACCTTGTTTCTTTATTCTTATGAACCATATGTTTTTAATTCCCTTTAAAAACACATCTAAAATAAAACCCAGGCTGCTAACCAAGGATTAAGATTCAAAGACCGAAGACTACAGATATCATGGCACAAACCTAAGGTACCGTCTGTGTCCACAGAAATTGAGGAAGAGGAGTCCAAGGAAGAGGTACTGTAGTACATTGGAATAGTGGCTTATCTATTTTCACAGGATTCCTAATAGTGTAGGTATTTTTGGTTATGTAGAATGTTTTCTCTCTATTTGCTGTGAAAGTTGTCTGAAGATATTGTGTCAAAGTTCACAGTAATTCTTACAAGATAGAAATGCTGAAACCTTACTTGGATATTGTACCTGCACATGCATCCTTAAGAGTGCATTGTGTATTTTTGAGTAAAATATGCATACCTGTATAAACTATCAGGGCCAAACATTTGAGTTCTCTGTGTGCTGATTGTTAAAGGTACACATCAGCAGTTCTGATATGCGGTAAATTCCTTCATTTCTAGTACCTGATTTTTATTTTTTCCCTCTGATTTAGGCACTTATAAATGATTGATGGATAAACAAACTTGCCTTAGCCTGGTCTGCAAAGGAAAGCGCTCATTTCTGAGAACCAACTACAGTTAATAAAGACTGCTCAGAAGCAGCGTAGTATTTGATTTGTGGACTTGTGACTGTTTTCTTCTGACCCTTTTTCCTCCTTTACGATGGCGACAAGATAGTGTATTCTTTATAAATTTGGCAGAAATAATTATTCACATGTCAAGATAAGATTATCCCTTTGACTTGTAAACTACTAGATATTTGCAAGATACTCTAATTCAACATTAACAATCCCATATTTACTAGAATCAATGTAGTAAGAAGGTGAAATTACTAGTCTTAATTATTGGTACTAGATGATGCATTTTGTATTAATCCTGGCCAGATGGTGCAAAACACCTTCAGAGCAACAAAAATGTGCAAAGTACATAATCTTTAAGGTTAAACTATGTATTGCTTCCGCAGATCACATGCCATCCCTGAACCAAGCAATGTTTAAGTTGGATAATTGTTTCTGTCCCTTGACCTGGAGGGATATGGATATATTATTAACCAGAACTTAATAGGAATGTTGCAAATTATTCTCCTCTTAGTAAAGAATTTTATTTCACTTAAATGAAAAAGATCCTACTATTTTTGCAACATGCCAGTGCTACTGAGGAGGGGACACAGCTCCTTCTTTTAGAGCCAACGTATTGTGTATGCACATTGTATGGGGAATCCTTTCAAATAGTATCTAGAAGCCATTGTATAAACCCAACCCTAAAATAATATCAAAATGCTGCTGCTTTATATACACCTCTATCCCAATATAACGCTGTCTTCAGGAGCCAAAAAATCTTACCGCATTATAGATGAAACCGCGTTATATCGAACTTGCTTTGATCTGCCGGAGTGTGCAGCCCCGACCCCACGGAGCGCTGCTTTACCATGTTCTATCCTAATTCATGTTATCAGGGTAGTGGTGTGTAGTATGTTGCCCCTTGCATATAGAGAAGTGCATTGGCATGTCATCTCTAAAACCAGACTACAATTTTGTCTTCATCCAGGAGACTGAAACCTCAGATTTATTTTTGCACGAAGATGATGACGATGATGATGAAGATGAAGATGAATCCCGTTCTTGGAGAAGATGAAACTTGATTTGGAATTGTATAGTTTTAGGAATATAGTTTGAACTACAACTTTTAAAAATTTATTTAAGAAAGTTGATGAGCCAAAAAAAATTATTTTATTTTACTTTTCAAAACACACAGTAGATTTCAAGTGAGAACAAGTTTGTGATATGAACGTGACAGATACTTAGCTGTGATACTAGGTCAGCCAAAGGCCCAATGACTTTTTATAGAGTTATAAAGATCATCAGTGATGGTAGTCCTCCTATAAAGAAGAAACTTATGAATATTGTCAAGCCCTTTTTTCACACCACCTGTATTATCTTGTTTTTTAATGCTTTGATTTATTAGATATAAATGAAAAAATGTTACAGGCTTTATTTAGTAATATTATAGGGTTGCAGGAGAGAGCTGCAGACACATTTTCATTAAATGTCAATTGCCTCATGTTTGCTAACTCAAAAAGGGCAACATTTTATTACATGTGAAGTCAGCTATTGTAGGAAATATTTGTGTCTGAATTCATTTTTTGCTTAAGACCTGTCTTGAGAGCCACACACAACTTCAGTGTAGAAGACCCCAAATTTTCTGCCTTCTAGTGTTTTGTCTTTTGTTTCCTCTTGCATACGTTAATAGGGAATTAGCATGATACTGCCTGGTACTAGTCCACAGTAAATTGCTTTAAATCCTGTTTCACTGTGAAACATTAGCAGTGACACTGATATGTGTCATTAGCATATTGTTTCCATTCTTTCACTGTCAGTGTCAATTCCTTCTCACAGTTTGGATGCAAGAGTCAAGCTTAATCCAGGCTGATTTATTGCATTGTCAGTATTGGTAAATATCAATCCTGTTAAACTGTATAGAGTTCTAAAACAAGCAACCATGAGAACCCTCTTCTCTCACCTCCGCAATATGACCAGGTCTGTCACTTTTATTAATATTCAGGCCAAACCCATACAGTGTTCAGAGCAAGTTTTATTGTTTTTTGGCCCATGGAAGGTCAATATCCTATTACACCAAACCAGCACTTTAAGTGATATGATTCTTAAGGCTAGTGTTTAAAACTCACTTTAAGATATAAATACGAATAGTTTTCCTAAAGGGCAGTTTCATTTAAAAGCAGGTAAAACGGACAATGAAATTTTCAATTGCCTTTGTCTTTATACCACTTTAAAACAAAAAAGCACCAAAAAAGAAATGATGGTGATTTTGGTAGAAATGGGGCTAAGAAGTTTAGACCCTCAAGAGCCATAGATCTTCATAACTCTGTTATGTGGGTCTTGCTGTTCATGAGCATAAATACATTATCCAGTAGGCTTTTTCCTTCACTCTGTAGGCATCTGTACTGTACACTTTGTACAGTTAGAGTTATCTGGTATGTAAGTAGCCATGTAAAATAGTGTCTTTGCATTCTAAATGTCAGTTTGAAGGAGCAGAGCAAACACTCTCTTACCAACTGCTGGGATTCTAAACAGCTTATTATATACATGTACCAAATGCATACATTCTTGGCTTTAGAAATCATATATTGCTTTCAGATATTAAGCACACTAGAGTATTTGGCAACTGTTTCCTGATTCAAAATAAATACAACATGTACCAGAAATTTTAATTTAGGCTAAACATAGCTAGTTACTTGAAGTCATGTTCTTTCAGGTTGCCCCTCATACTCTTCCTCTCCGTTTGAATATCCTTTTGCTGTGGTAATATGTAAAAGAAGCCAAAACTTTATCGCTTTAAGTTTCAGTGTCAGTTGGAGGGAATATGTCCTTCAATATTTCCCCCCTTCATATTAAGACTTCCATTTTCTAATTAAATACTGCATTCCTACTACTGCTGAGTCTAAATTTATGAAGGAATGATGAAAAAACATAAATACTTTGAACCTAGAAGAATAATCCTTGCTTTTCTCCCACCATCTCTAATATTTTCTTAATGTCTGTGGCTCAGTGTATGTTTTGATAGATCCATTACAGCAAATGTTTGAGTCCTGACAGTTTAAAAAATGATAGAGGGAACAAAGGATTTATATATTTTTTTTGTACAGAGTTTTTTCTTAAACTGTATAATTTTGTAAATATTTTGCTTTTTGTGTACTAAAACTACCAGCGTATAGATTTCAATAAGAATTGTTGTATTTTTGTATTTGGAAACTACAGATTACAGTGAACGAATGAAGCTGTAAGGCAGTGTTTTTCTCAAACTGGGGTCATCGCTTGTGTAGGGAAAGCCCCTTGCAGGCTGGGCCGGTTTGTTTACCTGCCCTGTCCGCAGGTCCGGCCGATCACGACTCCCACTGGCCCCGGTTCACCGCTGCAGGCCAATGGGGGCCGCTGGAAGCAGCAGTCAGTAAGTCCCTCGGCCCTCGCTGCTTCCAGCAGCTCCCATTAGCCTGGAGCAGCGAGCCGTGGCCAGTGGGAGCCACGATCGGCCGGACCTGCGGACGGGGCAGGTATACAAACCGGCCCAGCCCACCAGGGGCTTTCCCTACACAAGCGATGACCCCAGTTTGAGAAACACTGCCGTAAGAGAAATTTCAGTAGCCTTTGTCACAGTTAAACAGAATGGGGTTTCCTTTTCATATGGTTTTAGCGCTAAAAGGACACACCTTATCGGCACACTTTGTTGAGAGACACTTTTGCCCTTGCTCATATGTATTGGCTTTTTTAGTTTGGTGAGCTAGGAGAGAGGTAAGGGTGGAAGATTTATTTAATGGGCTTTGGAGAGATTTGTATAGCATTTTCTTTTGGTATACACATTGGTAACCTTACATAAATCCTCAAGTGACATCCCAAACATGATTTCTAAGCATTGAAGCACAAAGGTGCGTTGTGCTTCCGAACTTGGCTTGTGTATTTAAAACATGCTGTTATATTATTGGGAATATAAGTGATAGGCAGCATAATAGTAACTGACTTAATTCTGGTATTTAAGGAGTGGGAAAGCTGTTTGAAAGTGACCTTCATTTTTCCAAAGCTAGAGGATCTCCCTGAGTTGTATTTTAGGGCTTAGTAGGTAATACTAAATTGTTTATTTTTAAGTAGGTAACTGAGAGTGCCCATTTTATTTTTTTATGGTAACATTTTATTTTTATTATGAAATTATAATGTACACCTTCAGAAAGTACAGTTGACTTAATTCATAATCAGTACTATATCAATATATGAATACCAAGCAACTTACGTATAGGAAATTTAAAATAAAATGTTACCAAACTAAAGCCTAGTTTACAGACAATACAACTGTATATGCTAAACATTAAACCTTGGTATGAAGAATTACTCTTCATTTCTTTATCATCACATTAAGTTCTTAAGTATAACAAAGCCCATGAGCTGAAAAGATTCATTTTGAAAACACTTGCCCATTTATGATGATGTTTCAGCAGTTTTTTAACAAAATCATGTGAAAAGGAATATAAGTTCCTCTTGATGTATAGTAAACTTGTACTATAGTTTTTACAAAATTGTGAACTTGTGTAATAGTATAATAGGAGATATTGTTGAATTTCTAACTGTTTATACATTTAAATTCATATATGTAATGTTTGTTTTATTGATTACAATCTGAATTTCTAAGATGCATGTTGACTTTTTGCAATAAAGATATAATATGGAATGGTTCAAGATTTAAAAAAAGGAAAAAAGAAAAAGCTACAAATAACTAACTTAAAAAAAATTGGAAAACTTAAGAACCATTCCAAAAAATTACAACCATCACAAAAAGAGCGATATCACTTTTCTTCTGAAAAATGTGTGTGTGTGCGTGTCCCTGTATGTGCAGGCTTTTGCTTGCCTTATAGTTAACGAATATTGCTGAAGCAGCTGGAGAGAAGATAGTTTCTCTGTGGAGAGCATTACAGTTCTCTAAGAGCCAATATGAAGTAATGTGGTCAGCAAACTGTAAGTATATTTGTGTTTTGCAGAAAATGGCAAAGCATTTAGTATCTTTTTATTTAAAGGGTAAACTAATTATTTTAATGCCCCTTTGCCAGTGCACTGAACAAAATGAATTCCAGACCATCAAGCTCTTGAAACAATTGAAAATACGACAGGCAGATAAAACTGCAATGTGCCAATTGTAAAACCAAGTTAAGAGTGATCTAATGCAAAGTGAGAACCAGTGTTGGTCCCATATTAATAATGAATCTTTAGAGCTTCTCTTTCCTTTCTAAAGTTCAATTTAAAAGTAGCAATGAGTGGAGAATTATTTTAGACTAGGAGTGAGTTACACACCCTACAGCCCATTAGAGCAAATGCATATCACCTGATGATCTCTAAGGCGGGATGGTGTCAGAGCATAAATATGGTATAAATAAAAGTTTGTCACAACATAGGCCCCCCTCTCCCACCAAATCCAATCTGTTAATCAGAACTTCTACCTCCGCCACTGTTTCTAGCCTTTAATGCCCACCAGTCAGTTTCCTTAAATGCCTCTGCGTTTTCTTCTGTGTTGTCCCTTATGCATGGGCGGGAATCATCCAATCTCATCCTTATCCTTCTTCAAATTACTCCTTAGAATTTACTCTGTCACAATGCCTACAAAACTTTGTTTACTGATCATGGCCAGGCAGTGACAAGCGGTGACTTTTTCTCTTCTTTTTTACTTCGTCTCAATTTTTTTTAAAAAAGGCTATGCTACATGTAACAGTAGTGTCATTTCTTCACCATGCTCATTCACTGGTGTGTTGTTTCCCTATTACCCTACCCTTCATCTGTCTGTCATTAGATTGTAAGTACATCAAGGCAGGAATTGCCTTTTTTCTGTATTTTTACAGTGTTCTCCACAATGGGTCCCAACCCCAGTTGGGGCCTTAGTCAGTACAATAATGGAAATAAAAAAAGTTCTTATTTTTTGAAGCTTGTTTCCTTTGCCTAAAATATAAAGCCTTGGAGCAATATCTGCCTTACGAGATAAGGGCTTTTGCTATAGTACTTTTTGCACAGTAAAGTTATAGCTGTGGAACAGTTCACTTGGGGCAAAATGCAAACAGATTAATTGTAGATGATTTTTTTTCTACAGGATCTCCCGTTGACACACATTTCTGCATTCCATTGAAGGTTAACCAGCCAGTCCAGGTTTTGGAGTTAGGCTACTTGATACAGGTAGGACTGTGGTAAGTAACTGTTAGATGTCTTTAGTGGTCTTGCATGTAATGCAGCCTGGTATTTTGATAGTAACTATTTATCTGTAGCTATTTTATCAAAGATTAAAATGGTTAAATACTGAAGATAAATAAGTTGTTGGTGATGAGTTTTGTTTTTTCAAATGAGCATAATAAAGCATAGGGTTGAACTAGAAAACAAGTGATAAAAGGTATTTCATTGAGACCATCTGTTGAAGGAGCCTTTTGTCCTTTTGTAGAAGTGTCGCTAGCAGAGGCAAATGCCCACTTTTGCCAAAAAAGTCAGGACAGCAGGGACAGGGCTTAAAAAAGTGACTGTCCTCACCAAAATGGGGTGTATGTTCACCCTAACTATTAAGAGTCCAAGAAAACAGCCATCAGGGCCCAACAGTTAAGGTGCTTCCAGGCTTTTTCAGGAGTTTTAATAGGACACAATAATAATATAAGGTGAAATACTGGTGGAAGGGATGTTGGAGAGTAAATGATAGTGAATATTTATCATAAAAACCTACTGGAGTCACCTATCTATGCAGCTGGAAAATGTTTCTGGTAACACCCCACCATACTTGATGATGTGTGGCTAGTCCTTTGAGGATGTTTATTTGGGGTAAAGTAGATGAGAAATGAATATAAGTACAAAATATTTGCCATACTAGGTCAGGCCAGTAGTTCATCTAGTCAGTATCCTGTCTTCAACAGTGGCTAGTACTACATGCTTCAGAGGAAGGGGTATGAATCACCGTTATAAAACCAAACTTTTCTGAACAATTTCAATAGATGTGAGTTTTTAGCAAAGCATAATAAAGCTCAGTTCCCAGTCTTATCTGACAGACATGGAGGTTTCTGTACTCAAGCTGCTTTCTTGGACAGTTTGAACAAAAGAAATGCTAAGAGTGTGAATTTTCAAAAGCATTTAGCATTATCCTAATTTTACTTCCATGCAAATCAATGGTAAAACTCTCATTTACTTCAGCTGAAGCAGTGATATGTCAACATTAAGCACTTTTAAAAATCTGGCATGAAATGTTTTGTTGAAATAACCAACACACACTTTTTTGGAAAAAACCTGTTCAGGGATAATGTGAAAATTGTGCATCTTGTGACTTTAAAAGTTTTTCAGCAATTTTTACTGCATTGTTAAAATTCTGAATGGTTTTTTTAATCACACTTCCTTTTGCAAAAGTAAACCAATTTGTCAGGGCCCAGTATGTCAAATCAGTTTTGGGGCTTGTCAACATTGCAGTGTTTGAACACCACTGTGAAGAATCACGTTAGCTGACATGATAGCAACCACAAATCAATTAATCAAAATCTTGTTCAAGTACAAAACTTTATGTAGATGAGTCCTTGCGAAAACCTGTCTCCAGCAAAAGGCGATTAATAGCGCCTAAACCTGAACACAAATAACAGTAATAGGGACGTTTCCTGTCCATCCCTCTTCATATCAAGGAGGTGTGACCTTCTGTTTGAATGCTAACATTATTAAGCAAAGGCAGGTCCTTTTTTCTTGAAAGGAATTTAAATGTAAAAATCTTTAATGTGGCAATATGAATTTAAGCATACAGATAGATCAGGCAAAGAAAAGTGAGGTCTTCAGCGTGAGTGAGTTAATCACGTTTTCATTTCCTGACTTCTGTTTAAAGTTCTAACCTGCAGTTAATATTTGCATTTATTAGTATCGCTTTACATTTATATAGAACTCTACATCTCCAAAGCATCTTACACACTGTAGCAAATCCTTGTAATAAGGGAGGCAAGCACTGTTCTCATTGTGCAGATGGGCTCATCTCTCTAATCTGAAATGGCTGTGCGGATTGTGGCTCTCAAAATGCCCATCAGAGTTGACCATGTGTACAGATTAGGAAAGGAACAGGGGTGCTTGATTTTACCAGGAACTAGCTGGAGCCCCTTCTCCCCTTTAGCAATATAAAGGAAGGACGGGGTGATTGTAATTCCTTAACCTATTCACAACACCCAGACTGAAAAAGCCATGCTCTTCAGCTGAGTGATTTTAGTTGTGTTACCTTATTTAAAATAAGGTACAATGGATTATCTGGGAGGCCGCCTCAGGAATTGGATTGTTTATCAGCTATGGTTGCCAAGTTGTCTGTAGCGACTCAAAAGCATGAGTTCTATACTTAGATTTCACCAACCAAATATCAAGTGTAAATTCCTCAGGGATTATAACAGCATAACGATGGAGTCACGGACAGTCGTCTTGGGTGCTTTGGTCTATCTTGCCACTGAGGCAAGCTTGCCTTTATGGTTGATGGTCCCTTACATCTAAAATCACAACAATATTCAGGTTATTTCCAATCTCAAAGGACCAATCACTTACCCAGGTCAATTGCACTTTAGATTTTACACCTTAGACAATGCTTGTAGCCAATCCTATAATTTAACTAAAGACGTATTAACTAAGAAAAGGAAACGAGTTAGTTATTTACAAGGTTAAAGCGGATAAACATACAAATGAGTTAGTCTTCAGTTTCAAAAGATGATAGATGTAATATGCAAGCTTTAGGGTTAATCCAGGCTAAGCAGCTGGGGATCCTTTGCTTGTGCTTAGAAATCTTGCCCTGCCAAAGTCAAAGCAGCATAGCGGTAGTTTCTTCTTGTCAGGGATTTTTATTCCCTTCCTCCAGAGTTCAAGCATCTACTCATCCTGGGTGGGGAAGAAAAATTAAGTCTTTCTTCTTTGATGTTTCGCAATGGCTCATTTGGTTTCAATGGGCGTTCTTGTTGGCAGGAGGTAACACCTTCTGTAGGAAGCCATCATTTTATGTGAGTTAATGCTTCTTTCCTGTTAGGTGAGTTAGGGCAGTGATTTTCAACCTCTCCAGACAGCTATACCCCTTTCAGGAGTCTGATTTGCCTAGCATACCCCAAGTTTCACACACACCCCTTAAAAACTACTTGCTTACCCAATCAAACATAAAAATACAAGTGTCACAGCACACTATTACTGAAAAATTATTTACTTTCTCATTGTTACCATATAATTATAAAATAAATCAATTTGAATGTAAATATTGTACTTAAATTTCAGTGTGATACTTGAGCCTGTTTTCACTTGTGAGCCTTGTCATTGTGGGAAGCAGTGAAGCAACAGCAGCAGTTAAATTTTTCTCCACACTGAGTCTATTCCTACTCTGTCTTGATGGCAGTCTTAGTCGAAAATGAGACTTCACAAAGATATGTTGACCCGAAAGCCAAAACATAGTTCCTAAAGTCAGTGTATTCTCTCTGTACTCAGGGACAGCTTTACGAGTTTGCAAGCAGCGCAATTGCCCTAGTCTCCGTGAAGCTACACTACTCAGGCTTAGGCTCCAGCTCCATCCAGCCGGGCTCAGACTTTGGCTTCAACTTCAGCCCCAGGGGGTGGCACTCAGTGTTTGGTTTTCTGCCTTGGGCCTCAGCAAGTCTAACACTGGCCCTGGCACCCCCATTAAAATAAACTCACAACCCACTTTGTGGTCGCAACCCAAGTTTGAGAGCTGCTGATTATAGTATATAGAGCAATATAAACAAGTCATTGTACAAACTAACACTTCATACAGACAGACTTTGCTAGTGCTATTTATGTAGCCTGTTTCAAAACTAGCTGAGTTGATGTACCCCTTGGAAGGCCTA
Organism: Gopherus evgoodei; assembly: GCF_007399415.2. NCBI lineage: Eukaryota > Metazoa > Chordata > Testudines > Testudinidae > Gopherus > Gopherus evgoodei. Next base: position 18,216,692 of record NC_044329.1, read on the forward strand.
TGAGCTTGAGCCCCACGCAGGGTTCACAGCATAAAGCCAGCCAGCCTTTCTTGTCAATTTCAGGGCTGCTGCCAGTCTCAGAGCCAGGGGCTCACAACTGAATCCATGAAATTGACAAGAAAGGCTGGTAGACTCCTGTGAAATTTGAGCCCAGCAGGAGGCTCACAGCTGGGCTCTCACCCCCTGGGGTGGAGGATGAGGGCTCCAGCTATGAGCCCAGCACCTGGCTGACAGCTGTGGGGAGAGGGGGCAGCTGTCAGTTTGGTGCCTGGCTCAATTTGATAGTAGGGAGCCTACCAGCCTTGTCAATTTCATGGCTCCAGCTGTGAGCCCCCTGCCAGAGAGAGGGGAGTTGTAAGATTGGTAAGAATTTCAGCCAACAGTCGATGTAAGTAACTCAGTGTCTAAATGGACACTGCTTCACCCTAATTACACCGACATATGTGCTACACCACTCATGGAGGTGCAGTTATGTCGATGTAGTAGGGCCCTTACATCAACAGGAGCAAGGTTGTAATGTAGACAGACATCCTTAGGTCAACATAAGCTGCCTTACATTGACCTAACTTTGCAGCATGGACCAGGCCATGCAAATACTCAGTGTTACCTTATGACATAGGGTACTGAGTTGTAAGTGAGATTACTACATGCAGCATCCTATAAGCATTTCATAAAACCTTAACACTAAACACATTTGTATAACTTAACATCTATTTTTACAGTACTAACACACTGGTGAGCCACACTGGTTTCCAGCTATGTATTGGTCCGTGTCCTGTTGAGGCCTAAGGACCTGGGCATGAGCTTGCAACTTATCTGACAGGGTCATAATGGTATTAAGTCAGACCATGTAAAATGCGAACCACGGCCACTGGGAGCTGCAAGTGGCCGTACCAGCGGACGCTCAGGTAAACACAGCATTTCGCGGCCTGTCAGGGGCTTACCCTGAACAAGCTGTGAACCAAGTTTGGGAACCCCTGTGTTAGATGAATGTATTGACCCATCACACAACAATGTATGAGCATGTCTTAGAAAATGAGCATAGCTGCATTTGACTTTTCCCTCCATTTGGCTTATTGCGGGCTTATATAGAGGTAAGTATAGTAACGCTGTCAGCAGGCCATTTTATTTGTGTCTGTCAAGTGTCAGTGTCCTAGCTTCATCTGTCCCCATCTGCAGATTGTATCCCTTGGGAGGAGCAGCACAGAAAAGTTTATTGGAAACCATATAGAACAGAATTATGCTAATCTGTAGATAAACATATTTTAAAGCAATATCTTCTGTGACCCTAGCAATGTTCATCCAGGAAATATAAAGCACTTTGCAGTAATTTGGCTGCTTATTTTATTTTCAATTTAATCTTAAATGTGCCTTCACAATAGCAAACTGGATTATGATGATCTTTCAGTTTTTATATGGTGCCTCAGTATGTTTTTTCAATATTTTTGTGAGTTTGATGCCTTTTCTTTTAACCTTAGCTTAAAATGTAAGTTTATAAACTTATTTAGCTGTGTTCTTGCAGTTTTCATATGTCTTGTAAAATTGTATTGATAGAAAGAGCTGATGTAGTATTTTTAGTTTGCAATTGCGTGCATAAAGTAGGATCATCTTGTCAATGTACAAGAAATTATGACCTTCATTCTTCCAACAAGAGTACTTTCATTTTTATTATACTTTCGATCCTATGTTAAACTTCTGGATTTTTCACTTCAATTCAGTAATGTCGTGACCATAAAAGGCTTTGGCATTGCATACCAGATGGATGGATGTGTGATATGCAGCTAACTGGAAAGAGTTTGAGAGAACCATTACTCATGGCTTTGCCATTTGTATGTTCTGCAGATCATCTCAAAATGCCAATAAAAATGCAATACATAAAAATGTGGTGTGATATAGACACTACGGAGTAGCTGTTTTAATTTTGTTCTATTGCTCCCCTGTAAACTGTGATTGTTCTCTTCTGTATAATACAGTAACTAAAGTGTTACACTCACTACAAGATAGAAACAATTAGTACTAATTAGTTCCTATCAAGTCTAGAATTTAAACAAACTGATTAGTTCAAGGCAAAACAGAATTTTCTCTTATAGTTTTGAACAGCCAGGATTCCTAGAACACCTGTAAAGTGAAACATTTTTGTTTAGCATTGACACCTCAAGAGATACTGAACTGTGTAAAGCTTGCAGTGCTATTGAAAAGTAGCAGTGGTTGGGGGGGGGGGGGGGCAGGTTGGCTTTTATTGATTTTCCAGCATCTGTTTAGGACTGACTGTAACAGACCAGTCTCATTGTAACTTTCAATCCCTGCTCTTACCTGATCCAGGTTGTGAGGCAGCACCCTTTGCTAGACGTGGATCTCGCCAGGATGATCTATGCTTTCTTCAGTCAACTTCAGGCTGGGCATGCACGCTTTCTAGAAAGAGAGGTGAGGTTCACGGAATCTTCGCTTCGGTGTCGTGGCAGCCTGTAGTCTAAAGCAAAACAGATGAGCACATCGAACTAATTATTCCTGTTCTACGCTGTTTCCCTGCCATACTGCATCCACTTCAGCCTTATGACATTTCATCTAGACCTTGGACTGCAGGCATCACTGTTGGTCTGCCTCTCTTCCAGAGACTTGCCTCAACAGCTTCAGTCAGTAGCAGTGCTCAAGCTAACAACTGGCAGTGCAACTTTGGGGGCACACCTCTGTTGCCAAAGGCCATATCCATTGAGCTTTCTTCCTCAGGATGAGCCAGACTTGCAAGACAGGTGTTTTCACAGATATTCCCCGAACCACCACCAAATGAACTCTTCCCATTGGGTAACAACCCTGCAGAAGCAGTTAAATCAGTGGTGGAATGGGAGTAGGATCTTTTCAGATTGTTTAAATTGTGTGTATGGTGATTAAAACTATGGGGTTGCCTGTATTAAATGTAAAAGTTAGGTAGCTGTGAAGGAAAAACGTGGTTTTGTGATTTTGTTTTAAGAGATGATTGGAGAAAGAAGTGACAGGATTAGAGTGTTTTAAACCATCCTGTTGAAGTTAGATTCATAGGGCATACAGCAGGTGAGAAGGTAAAAATGGCAAAAAATGAACATTGCTTATTCCATGGTGGTTGTGACCACATCTAGGGTGTATGTTTGTGTGCAAAATACATGAAATACATATTATATATTGGGGAATGTGTTTTGCAGAACATTGTTTTCAGATAATCTATAACAGAGTTCATATAGCTCAAATCCTGTTACCATAAAGGGCTGAAATTGTTACATTTTTAAAGAAGTAAAATGAAAACATTTGATTTTTATTAGATATTTGAATTAAGTCCTACTTGCGTATGAGACATGGTCTTCCAGGAGGAGATTGTTAATGTTTCCTCTGTAACAACTTTACATAACTAAAACTTTTTTTTAAATGTCAAAGAACATTTGAAAACTGGACTTGAATGATTGACATTATTTTCTTAGGCCTGTTTTATCACCATGGAGTCAAACATTCCATCAAGATTTATCTAAAGTCCTTTAAGTTTTCTCAACACTATCCTTCATCCTATACTCCTGCCTTTCAGGTACTCCTTTTCTTTACCATTTCTCAGTTTTTGTGGCTTCTGGAGAAAGATGTGTGTGTGTGGTTTGTTTTTGTTGTTTTTTTAAGGTAGCTTTTGTACATATGCCTAACCAGTAGTTGATGGAAATAATTGCAATGTGTTTTCATTCTAAGTATCTGGCTGTATTGAAAGTGAGTAGTAGGAACACTGTCAAAATGGAATGACCCTAACACGATTTGTGGTGGCCCCATTCATTGCAAGCTTTATTTATTGTATATAAGATTGAAATGCCACAGATGAAGCAGTACATTGAATACTCATGTTCTGTTAGAATTTCCCCCTAAGTAGGTTATTTTAGCTGTGCACTGTAAACTGGTTGGTTGCTAATTGATAGAAAACGTTCTCTGGAAGCTGCACATATGTACGTGCATGAGAGGAAAAATGTGTTGTAGACCCTAGGGAGAATTACTGCCAGTGAAAGTGTCAGGAAGAGCAATGGAGCCACAGGAACTGGACCAGTTCTGGCATTCGTTTTTTAACAAGTGCATTTTTTTAAAACCAGGTACTGTATTTATGATCATTCAGTGTGTTTAAAAGACAGATCCCCTCTTTTTTCTCTTCAATCTTTGTCTTACCTTCTTCATGTAAAACTGACACAGTTGGGTCTATTGTACTTGATAATCTTTTTTGTTAATTATAATCTGTTTATCTCACACTGATAACCTTAAAGCACTGCTGCTCCATGTGATTTATTTAAATGTTAATAAATTATACATTTCTGGCACTTTAGTAATTCATGTGAAAAATATTTGGAGTCAGCTCAATATAATGTACTTCTGTGTGGTCTCTTGTGGCCAAAAATATGTCAAACAACAATTTCATCCACTCTTCAGTTTCACATTTTAAAGTGACTGGGTTATCTGTGGGTCAGAAAAAATTGAAGAACACTTTTGAACTGAATGTCTCAAATCCATTTTATTAAAGGGGCATAGAACTTGTTTTCATATTGTTACATAGATGGTATTTCTATACTAAGCTTAATATTATACATCTTGAAGGCTTTTTTGACTTTATTTGTATATTGTATAATGGAAGTTTTAACAGGAGTGCAGGAGGATTGACCTAACAAAGAGAAACTTCTCCTTACCAAATCTTAATGCAATTTTGGCGAGTAATGGTGTTTTCTTAAGTATGTTTATGAATATACAGTATTTACCTCTTGGTACAAGGTACAGATTCTTGAAAAGGCATGCAACACTAATTTGGAACTGACGGTTCATTTCATTGCTGCAAGTCACAGACAGACAAGCACTCCTCAGTGGCAGCGAATGCAGTGACGCAGTGAATTCTAGATTCTACCCTCTCTGTCCCAGACTGATGAGTACAGATTGCTTTACCCCAGGTGCAACTGTGCTGATTTCGCTCGTAGTGACACAAAGCTTTATGCATCTCGGATAGCGTCTAACTTAAGTCCAATCTGACTTGCTGTAATAACGAGCTTCGGTTCTTCAGTTTGTGTTGTAGTCACCAGTGCTTAGTACAGAATTCCTTCTTTGTGACACTAAAAGAGCAAAAGGTGCTAGCAGATAATTGGGATCCTACCATTCTTCTCTATCAAGAGAAATTCCTGGTAAATGGAGGGTCGTTTCAATAGCAATGTTCTTTTCCTGCAAGCAGAAAACCTAATCCTGTCAATAGTGGCCACAGAATTGGGGTGGAACTTTCTTTTCCCTGAATAAAGAACTGTTGCAGCTTCCTGCCCGGTTCCAACAGAAGTGGCACCTCTAACCTTACTGAATCATCTAAACATGTCACTATTCAGTGGTATCAATGGACACCATGTATCGCTGGAGATGAATGTGTCCTAGGGAGCAGCATTTAAGTTAAACAGGCTTCTTAAGGAAGTCGAATTTCAGTGATATGTGCTGTATGGCTACTGGGACACCCTCCTACATGTATTCAACTCATAGCTAGCCAGGGAAAAGAGCCCCTCACCTCAGTTCCTTTTAGTCCCCCTTTGAGCAGAAGAGGGGTAAATTGCACAAGTAGGGATAGTGCTGCTTGTGAAAGACAAATGTCAGTGCTGCTACTTAATTGCTTGATTTTAATCTGCAGTCAAATAGGGGTCTTCTGCTCCCCTCTCCCAGTGTTTTACAAATAATATTGTTTTAAAATAAAATACTGCACACTGCCCCAGGTGTGCTCTTACTCTGCTGTGGTTCAGTGAGCTGACATGCTGTTAATGGTTCACTTAGTTGCCTGAGTGTATAGTAGGTTGGAGAAGGGCTGATATTTTTCTGAGAGTTCTGTAACTAGCGTGCATCTGCCAGGACCCAAATACAAAGAACCTAAAACGAGTGCATGAAGCTTAACAATTTTCCTATCTGATGACATGGTAGCTCCAGTCAACCAGGAGTCTGTCTGTTTCAAAGTATAAAAAACAGTCCTTTATACTTCTGGGTATAGCCTGATTGCCTGTGGGGACTGGAAGTATAATAACACTGCACACTGGGGTATTTTATTTTTTTAGGGGGATTGTATATTTTTTAAAGTGACATTGCAAAAATTGCGCCACTTAGTTCAGGAGGCCTGCTCCTTGCATGTGTTCAGGTCCTGTGTTTTATTACCACTATGCCCACTGAGCTCAAATAACTACATGAGCAAACAGGAGTCTATTCTAACTCGTGCATCCCCAAACAAATTATTAGCATGTTCCCGCTTCAAAATCTAGTACTTCATGGTGGTTCAGACGTCATCACAGACAGCTTTTATCTAGAGTCCAGGAGAGCTGATCGGAGGATGGCAATTCCATCTCTCAACAACTGTCGAGGCTTTGATGTTTTTCATTCCTTGTTGGAACAAAACCAGAATCTTTCAAATGTTTTTGCAAAAAATGAATTATCAAAATGGTCAGGTTTTTTATTCTCCCCTGGACGAAAACTCCATTGAGGTGGATGTGTCTCCACAAGACCACAGTCCATCAAAAAGACATTTGGTAAAAAATGTTCCAGCCAGCTCTAGATTCCAGATTGTTTTTACTGTCAGGTCTGCAAATGCAATCTTCTTGTAAGCAGGATATTCTGTCTGAAAGCCATTGACTTGATAAATATGAAAGCCTCTGCTGTTTTTAATCAGGTCTATCTTCACAGCAGGAATCTTATTTAAATATTGTTAAAGGGACACTGTTGCATGATATATCAGGAATGTGACTTTACTCCCAAATCTTTGATCCCTGGATTCAGAGTACACTACTTTAAGACAAAAGGGTAATCCATGGAGTCAAGGTCAGTAGCTGTAAATATACCTGGCTAAATTCTGCTCTAACTTCACTGGGGTTTTATAGGGTAGAAATGGAGTATGATTTCATCCTGTGTGTCTTTTTAGGTTTTTGGGTTTGGGGATTTTTGTTGTTTTTGTTTTTTTGTCTCTGCCTTGTACTTGCTGATCCTGGCTTTAGCACGTTTCCTTGTCCACACATTCTAGTTCAATTAATGGACGGAACTATTCTTACTTGGACAGAAAGAAAATGGCTTGCCAGTAGATCCAGTCAACTTTTCATGTTGGGATTGGGAGGGAAGGTGGGATTAAAAGGTAACTAACTTTCAAGCTCTACCTGCTTATGATGCTCAGTACAAAATCAGAACAGCACCTGCTCTGATCTTTACCCAGGGCAATGTGATTGCCAGTTCAGTTCTCGTAAAGATTCCCTTTCCAGCTGGACATGTATGAAGTAAGAATTGAATGGAAGTTAGCCCTCCTACCTAGGCAGTATTTGTATCTCCTCTCTGGAAAAAGTGTAAATGAAACCTAATGGGACACTGTAGGCTGAGTTGGTTGTGCTATCTGTAGTTAACACACACTTTCCATTGTAAGTCCCCGGTTTCGGTTGCTTACAACTTTTCCAAACGTAAGTTATTCAGGCAGAAATTGTCCATGGTGGATGTCTGCATGTTCTGGGAAAAGTTAAAGGAAAAATACTGTTTTGCACATGAGAAATCCTTAACACAGTTTTATTGAAAAGCTCTAGCACCTCCATGCTTTGGAGCAGGGACTTGAAATTTGGCATGGAGGTCAGCCCCATGTTAGGGATGTGCTCTCTGCCATTCATGTAAAAATCCACCCAAGGTTGGCCAATTTATAAGCCTCTGAAAGTTGCAGTTCATACATGCTCAAGTTGGTTAGAAGCTGGCAACTAAATTCTCCCATGAGATTGAATAACTGGGCACGTTCCCCATTCCCAAACATGCTAACTGCATTGAGCATGCACCATCCTCTCAGAATGACTGAGCATGCTCCATCCCAAGGCTACTGCAAGGGCTGAGCCGGACTTTCTCCTCTAATTGCTCTTGCTGTCTGCTGGGGCTGCTGTGGTGCCAGGTATTAGAACTGAGAACAGGGCGGAGGTGAAAATAAGCCAGTCCAGTCCGGTATGGCATACCGGCAAGAGCCAACACTGTGCTGGACCGCACCAGCTTCCATGACGAGGATTGAAAGGGCTCTGGGCTTTCAATCTCTGTCATGGCTTTGGCAGCTGGGCTGGGACCAGGATTTAAAGGGCTCAGAGCTCCCCGGGTCTGTGGGCAGCCCAGAGCCCTTTGAATCTCACCTCTTCAGCTGGGAGTCTCTGGTTGATTTAAAGGCCCTGGGTCTCCCAGCCACAGCTGGTGCCCCAGGGCCTTTAAATCTTGAGAGGCCATGCCTCTTCCAGATGAGGCCCCACACCCCGAGGACTCCAGCAGTACTGGTAAGTCCTGTAAGTTACTTTCACCCCGGAACAGGGAGACTTTCTCTGTGCTCCCCTTGCTGGTGACTAGGTAGCAATCGACCTGACACCTCCCTTCCAATCATCCCTCTGCATTTGAGAGAGAGGGCCAGGCAGGAGCCAGAGGTAAGGAAGGGAATAATGGGAGCAGGGAGTCACAGGACATAAGGGAACTGAAAGGGACAGGATGAGAAGTGTTTAGTACCGCTAGAGGGCACTCCCCTCTAGAACTCTAAATTGAACCCAGGACACTCAAGTCTCAGCATTTCTGTGTTTTCAGCAAAGGATGAAAGTCCACTAGCAAAGTGTTTGGACTAACCCCTTAGAGGGGAATGAAACAGAGGATAATTGCCTACTACTGCTGCCAGTTACTCTTATCAGCTCAAATGGTCGAATTCTTTGCTATGGATATAGAGGTTTCAGTCCTGATGATGATCCATGTTGGGGAGGGGGTCAGTATGGGTTTGGTTTGTTGGTTTGTTAATATGGTTGCGAAGTCCAGCAAAAATTAGGAAGTGTCAGAATTAAGTCTACTTGTGCAACTGTAATTTGCCATGCGTTATGATAACTTATTTTTTGCACTTTTGCAACAGTAAAATCTTTAACTTAGTATTTTAATGTAATTATTTATAAACTGCCATAAGTGTGCATGACTTCTTGTAGACAAAATTCCTTGCATCTTGCAGTATCACAGATTAACTGTCGCCTTCACTCTGCAATTTGATTTCAGCATGACTACTCTGAATAAAGTACTACTCAATGTGAGTAATGTGGTCAAAATCAGGACCTCTGCCTTTAGCTAGTACTCCAGTGATAGCAGCAAGGTGGGGAAAACGGGACACAGACCATAGTAATAAGATCATATTGCTGCTTTAGTTTACACAGTTTGAGGTTTCTGCATTTTTAATGTTTAAGGTTAGAGTTCTGTTTTATGTGAGGAGTGAGGAAGGTTGGCAAGACAGGTTCACCTGTGACCACCTGTAGAACGAGGTAATTGTGCCAGCATCTCTTAGAGAAGCCACTGGAGGGCAGCCTCTCTTCTCAGCTTGCCTTGAGGGTGTGACACTTTGACACACACCTCAAGAGCTCTTTCTAAAAACATGCTCACTGGCCTATTCGCTCCCACGCCTGGTCTCCAGCAAGCCAGAGAACTGTTTTATTTAGGTGACTGCTACCTTTAAGACATGTAAAACAGAACAAGAGGGAAGCAAGTGTGGAAAGGGGCTGCAGGTGAGTATATTCGAAGGTAAGCACAAGCTCTCTGCACTGAATGGTGCAGAATCTGAATTCCTCTTCCCTTACAGAAAAATGGCTGCATCTAATATAAACACTTATACCCCACGTTCATCAAGTTGTTGATGGACCTACCCATACGTTGCTACCTTAGGCCTTGCTCTGCTGCTAGGCAGCAGTAAGCCAGACATAAAGCAATGCAAGATTAGCGTCCTCTGTACTTCCCTACCTTGAACATCATTTTTTCACCTTGCACATCTGCACAGACCTCTTCCCCATGCAGCATCACTACTGAGGGCTGGGGAATAATGCCAAGGGACAAAAAGCGGCAATATATATTGGCAGCAAAAGTGTCACACTAGAGGAATGCAAGTGAAAGTGTGTGTGAAGGTGGGGGCGAGGGGAGAAGTACTGTCATCCTGGTACAGCATTCAACAGGAGGGAGAAGCTTGGAAGGCCGAAATGGGAGTGGGGGGAAGCCATGCACTTACTCTGTGGGTTGCACAAATAACAGCACATAGATTGAAGTGCTCGTCTCCCTGCATACAGCACTGGTACAACCACTCTGGGCTAATCGTGGGCACCTCCCCAACACAGGTTGACAACTGGAAGGATTGCAACAACCACGTGGAAGGTTCTGGAAGGACTGGTCTGTGAGGGCAGACTTGTACTGAAGGGCAGCTGGGCTAAAGGATGACAAGGAAAGCCAGCACTAAAAGGCTGTGTGTAAGTATACTGGTGTATTGACAAGGCCGGCTTGAAACAAATTTGTGAACCTAAAGCCAAAATTTGAGTTTCTGGCTTGACCAAGGTGGGGAAAGAATAGGTGTTGTAGGAGGTGGGGGTGGGAAGGGCAGGCAAACTAATGAGGTGAAAATAATCAAAAGGAAAATAACGGGGATGGAAAGAGTGGATGACAGTGATGTATGGCTAAAATAATCTCATGGGAAGTGCCAGAAGCCCTATTGCCTGACCCTGACTGGGGAAAATGTTAGAAGGAACAAGGGAGGAGAGACCAAATAATTGAGGGGTGTGAGGTGGGATTTTTCTAAAGTGCATAAGGGATTTGGGAGCATATGACCCATTGAAAATCATTGGATGTGAATGTCAATTGGGCCTATGCTCCTAAATCCCTTAGTTTTTCCAAAGCACCTATCTGCTATTCATTTAGCTACTGTGGAAAGGTTCCGTTGCATTAATGCAGCTCTTTAACCAATATAAGGTCGTTTAAGACCTTTAGGCTTTCAGGAGGATTGTTGTGCTCAGGAAAGGAAAAGATAGGTGTGTTTGGGTGAAAAACAGCAGTAAGAATCAGAGATGTTTAACAGAAGAAGATACACAGAGCTTCTAAAAATACTGTGTGATGCCTGTGACTTGGGAGTGCCTGCAGTGGCAAAGGGAATTCAGCTGGTGTGTGTTCAGCAGCCACTGCCAGCTACACGGCCCAACAGATTCTGTTCCTTAATAAAACATAGTGAGTGGTGCAGGAAGCTTTGGCTTGTCAGCACTGATATCATACATGGGATTTGCTGTGGCAATGCAACTAACAATACACACGCTTTGGCCAGCGACTACTTATGTTCCCCGAACTCTGACAAAGCAGCCAGTGTGATTTATTTATTCATTTATTTTGACGTAACTAAAACCCTCTGAATGTAAATGTGGAAGCGGTGAGTTTAATGTCGGGTGACAGGATTTCTCTCCTTCCTTCTTTGATTGTTACATTTTAATTTCAAATTTTAATGAAGATTTCAGCGAGCATTAATGTAAAAGGGATGTGAAGAAATAGCAAAGATGAATAATTTTATAGAGCTACAGGGCAGGCATGCACCCAACCGCTTTAAAACATCCTTGTCCCCAGCGGCTCTCAGCCAGAGGGGCATTGCTAACTTTTGGGTGGAAGCTGGGAGCAGATGTTACAAATCTTACTTTCTAGAAGCAAGTCATTAACCTTTATGCCGACTTCAGAGCACCTCATATGCACTGCCATGCGAACTAGTTCAAAGGGATCCACAGGGTACATAGGCGGGAGCATGGTTGGAGCATAGGAGACCTATTTTGGGACCTTGAGCAGGTCTCTTGGTGTTTTGCAGATGCAGCTATAATGTAGGTCTGGTTTTAGGCAGCCTGACCTAGTCCTAATTAACTAGTTTTGAGACTACCATGACTCTAACCAGGTTTAAAATCAGGTTAGACAGACAGACTAGTTAGAAAAATTTCCCAGTATAGACAAACTCTAAAATTCCTCCTGTTCTGCAGGAACTTGGTGGAATTAACCCTGCAGCACAGGTGGAATTCTAGTGCACCAGGATTGAATAAATGTTTGTAAAGTTTTTTTAAGCTGTCTGAATATAGAAGCCCAGAGCGCCAAACTATCAGCTCCTTGGTGAGGAAGGTTTGAAATCTCTACTTAAATCACCAAGGATAGCATTTTAATGAAGTGAAAAAACATTATCTCCTCTTACTGGTCTACCGATTGTGAGAATTATGAAACAAATATGTGAATGCAACTCTTTGGCATAAATATGTGGCAATCTGAACTTGCTTTCTGCAATGTTGTTAGAATGAATTTCATTCCCAGCCTGGAAAAGCATTTAATCCCTGGAGGGTGAGAATGGAAGCATGTTCTCCTATTACATACTTTGTAGTGACCCCCTTCGGCTAATAGCTGGAACAGTATTGTCTAGCTCCACAAGGAGCTAGAGAGAGGGTTTTTGAAGAGGCACAGTGTGCGTATGCGCACTCAAGGGAAAGTCTTCACTCATGATGCAGTCTTCATTATGATTGACTCTTTTTTCATAAAATAAATTATTGCAGAACGCCTGGATAAATTGCCCAGCTTTGAAGTCTGGCAATATTTCAGCCTTTTGAAGTAAAAGACAAGATCATGTGTATTTAATATTTTTTTGTAGTGCTCCAAACTTTAGCCTTGACTTCTATCTGCGCCTGCGTACTGGCTGGTGGACAAGCATCCGCCGAAATGCCACCGAAAAGCGGCAATGTCAAGAGGCATCGCCACCGAAATGCCACCGATTTTTGGCGGCAACACTTCTTGATGTTGCCACTTCTCAGCGGCATTTCGGCAGATGCTTGTCCACCAACCATGGTCCTCGGTGGCTCGTTGTCCAGTGCCTACCTGACAAAAAAGGTTGGGGACCACTAGCCTAGACCAGTTGTTTTCAACCTTTTTTCATTTGCGGACCTCTAAAAAATTTTAAATGGAGGTGCAGACCCTTTTGGAAATCTTACACATAGCGGACCCCCAAGGGTCCGTGGACCGCAGATTGAAATCCACTGGGCTAGATAAGTCAGAAGGGCATTTGATCAATAACAAAAGGAGAGGATGAAAAGCATGAACAAATAAGTACTTATTTAGCACAAAAATGTGAAGAACAAAATTAATCAAGGCACCATAGGATGTTGTTTAATTGCTGATGCAGCAATGCTCAGAGCCTGGGTAATAAACAAGAAAAAAATGGATTTCTGAGCACATATTTGACACACATGGTATAACTGACACCTGGTGGGATTATTTGCATGATTGGAATGTTACAAACAGTGATGATAACTTGTCAGGGAAAAACTGAGTGGAGAAAAGGGGAGTAGGAGTAGCACTCTCTCAAAAATGACATTAGCTCTTTCCGAGTCATTGAAATCATTTTGAAGAAAATGATCTTGAATGCTTATGGATCGGTGTCCTAACAGGCAAAGCACAAGATGGGGGCATTAGTTGGTGTCCACTACACACCACCAAATCACGTTAGCAAATAGGCTTATTGTCTACTTAAGCACTTACCTATAATGTGTAGGAAAATACTTTCTGATCATGGGAGACTTCAGTCTAATATGTACTAGAGGTCCCAGCCTGCCAGTATTAAAACATCCTTGGAATTTCTAAATGTTGTGGATGATTTCCGAGCTCAAAACATGTTGCATCCAGCACAGGCGAACCCTGTATTAAACCTCATCTTGGCAGATAAAGAGAAATTTATCACAAACTAAAAATTAGTAATAACTTAGGTACAAATGACCACGACTTGATCACATTTGTTAAATACAAATAGAATATAGTCCAGATCAGTGACACACATATTTGATGCTTTAAAAGGACCAATTTCACAATGTTCAAATTAGTTGGGAGAAAGAACTAAAACAGAAAAATATGAATGTTTAGGAATTGTTCTAGAACATATTACTAAATGCCAAGAAGACTACACTGGTTAAAAAACCAACCTAGCTTAGTGGGAAAGTGAAAACAGCTATAAAAACCCCATGTATATTACAAATGGAAGAAAGGAGAAGTTGATGGTAAATATAAATCAGAAGCTAGGTATCATAAAATAAAAATAAGGAAAGCAAAAGGAGACATGAATGAATTTATGGCCAGCAGAGTTGAGAACAATAAAGAGGAGTGTAAGAATATTAGGAACAAAAAGAATCCTGACAATGGTATTGGTCCATTACTAGATGGAAATGGGAGAATTGTCAATAATTCTTCAGAAAAGGCAGAAGAGTTCAGTAAATATTTTTGTTTTGAATTTGGGAAAAAGTTGGATCATGTAGTCATATCTAAGGATGAAATGCTTTTCATGTCAGCAGTAACTCAGGAGGATATTAAACAGCATCTACTGAAGTCAGACATTTAAAAATCATCAGGTCTGGATAACTTGCATCCACGAGTTTAAAAGAGCTGGCTGAGGAACTCTCTTGAGTGTTAATGTTGCATTTGGGGAGGTTTTTTGTTTGTTTGGGAGGTTTTGGGTTGTTTTTTTTTAAGTATTTAGAACATTGTGTGTTCCAGAGGATGGAGAAAGCTAATGTGTGAATATTTAAAAAGGGTAAATGGGATATCTTGGGTAGTTATAGGCCTGTCGGCCTGAAATAATGGAATGGCTGATACTGGACTAATGACAATCAAAATAGGTTTATGGAAAATAGACCTTGTCACACTTAAGCTATTTGTTTCAGAGTACAAGTTTGGTTGATAAGGTAATAGTGTTAATATAATATGTATAGACATCCATAAGGTAGGTACCAACATATTGACTAAGAAATTAGAACATACTGATAGTTTGCAAATGACACACAGATTGGGAAAGTCAAAAAATTACTGAAGAGGATGGGTCACAGATAGTGATCTGGATTGCTTGGTAAACTGGGCACAAGCAATGTGGTTTAACACAGTCAAGTACAAAGTTAATGTATCTTATAGCAGAGAACCTAGGCCATGCTTACAGGATGAGGGACTCTATCCTGGGAAGCAATGACTCTGAAAAAGACTATCCACCAGCATCATCAGCTGAACATGAGCTCCCAGTGAAATGCTGTGCCCAAAAGGACTAATGTGATCCTTAGATGCATAAATGGAAATTTGAGTAGAGGGGAGATCATATTACCTCTGTATTTGACACTGGTGCTAGAATATTGTCTACAAGTCAAAAAATGTCAAAAAATTGGAATGCATTGAGAGAAGAGCCATGTGAATGATCAAAGGACTGGAACATGCCTTTTAATCTGCTTAGGTTAACAAAGAGAAGGTTAAGGTTGATTTGGTCAGTTTATAAGCATTTATCTGAGGAACAGAAATTTAATGATGATGCTCTTCAATCTAGCAGATGCAAGTATAACAAGATCAATGGCTGGAAGTTGAAGCTAGATAAATCAGTAACAACAAGGGTAATGAACGATTTGGACCAACTAACCAAGGATTATGGTAAATTCTCCATCCCCTGGAAACTTTTAAATCAAGAGTGGATGTTTTTCTAAAAGATATGCTTTAATTGAAACAAGGATTAGTTCATGGAAGTCTTATGGCCTATGTTATACAGGAGAACAGACTTGATGATCACAGTGATCCCTTCTGGCATTATAATTTATGAATCTAAGGTATGTTACTGCTTTATAGTGTTTCAGTACAATACATAGATTAAACTTTTTCAAATAGAGCATAGTTTGAAACAGACTGGGATCTTACCTTTGTATTGCAGCATTTGAAAACTGTAATTGCAGGTAAATAGAGGACTTTTGGGGCACTGATGCATTTCACCTAATTGTAATGAAGTAGACTTTTCAAAGTTGTTCTTTCACCTCTTCACCAAGATTGCCTTTATAGTGAGGTACATCTGTCTGGCTTTGGTGATTAGCAGAAACATTAGCAGACCTACAGTTTCAGGACATGAATAATTAATGTTTGTTCCTCATTAATTTCTTGTGAAACAGTCTTGTTAGACTACATTTAGATGTATTTCTAGAATTCAGAGCAAATATAGCAAGAAAGATCTGTCTGACTATTCTTAAGAATGCTGCCTTTTTTATTCCTGGGAAACATTGTCATCTTGTATCTTAAATGTCAGAAATAGTTTTTATTCTTAACAAACACCAGTGTGTGATTTGTTACAATTTTAATTTCAGGGAAAGATACAAGAAACAAGTTTCATTATTCATGCACATTACAAATGTGTACAAGGAAGACCTCCCAGTTAGAATGAACTGTCTGGTATCTTGCATTCCTGCTACTTTTAAATCAAAATCTTGTTTACTGCAAAATTCAAAAAGAAACTGCATCAGTCGTTCAGAAGTTCCTCTTAGAAAACAATGTTTGTTTTTGGTTATTTTTCATTAATCAAGTGTTTTAACATTAGTGTAGTCTGGCATTTTGTACTTTCTGGTTTAACCGGAATGTTTGCTAATGCAAAATATTTTAATTTGGCATTTTTAATTTAGGATTAATGTGAAGCAATGCGAGTTCAGTCTCGCTACTAATTAATTCATTCACCACCCTGCTACTGTAAATAGTTCCCACCATCTCCATAAAGTAGTGTACATTGTGTGGTGTTTTTTTCTTCTATTTTTCCAAATTCCAAAACTGGTAAGAACTAAGAGTAAAGGGAGAAACTTTCCATAATTCTTACATGTAGAATTTTGCAACACATTCACTGTATCTACAAACCTACCTAAAATTTTGGCTTGTTCCTAGAGCTCAGACGCTAACATTGCTGTAAGAATTGAAATAGTCTGGGCATTGACATACAAAGGTGCATATCTGCCTTCCTGTTCTGCTTCAACTTCATCTAGATCCTTGTCTCCATGGTACTTTCAGCAACAGCTCCTATTTTACTAGAGAAATGTGTCCTGTAAATAGCAAAGCTGAGTCTGTTCTCTTTTCTGGATAAAAGTCAAATTGTTAAAGTCTCCCCACAAGACATGTTTCAATGGCATGTTTTATACATGAGCTGTGGGGGAAATTTTCACAGACACACAGAGTCTTTACGCATCCAATTTCCGGTGACACTCAGTGGGAGTTGGGTCCCTAGCTCCAGTTTGTGCCTTTGACAATCTCCACTGCCTGACTGCATCTGAAAAATTCTCAACTCGGTGCTCCAAACTTCTTTATCAATGGCCATAAACTTGTATTGATGTGTTTATTATTAGCAGTAGTCTGTTTATGCTGAACATAAGAGTGAAATAATAACTGAGCACCAATTAATATCTAATTGCTCATCAAATTTTAATTTTGCTTTGCACTGATAGAGCCCATCACTTAAACATTCCTCTTTGTGCGGAGCAATCTGTCCAAGTGACCCACCCTTATTAGATAGATTTCTTCTGTGAAATAACTCCAAAGTTATCTCCCAAACACATACAGTACAATTCACTTCTGTTACCATTAACAGACTACCACCATTCAGCAAGTGGCTTACAATGAGTGCTCATTTCAGATAGGTTGAGCTGCATAAGTTACAAGCATCATTCTTTTCAATCTCTCTGCAAAGTGGCATAAAAATATGTATCTCATATCTCATTAGTGGCTTTTTCTGTTCCTTGCAATTCCCAGGAGTGCTGATGTATTCTGAAAAGATTAAGAACAGTCATTCACATAAAACGAAATATTTCTGGCTTTCCCTGATTTGGGGGACTAGTTGGCTCAGTGGATTAAAATGGACTCTGGATCCTTTCACCAATTGGCCACCAGTTTGAATCCAGCCCAGCCTGTTAGAGACGGTTACCTCTAACCAGCAGCATCATAGGATAAAGTATACTGGTGCTCTCAGCCCCAATCATAGTGGACCAAGTGTTCTCATTTCACCTTTCCCTGATACCACCATAGTTGGACATTTCGTTGGCAGTTTCAACAGAGAGCCCAATAACTAAAGGGATGTGCAGATTGAACCCCTTTCTTACCTGCAAAGGGAATCTCTCCTGGAGGTGTGGGACAGCTTGCACACTGTTACCAGTGCCCTACCTATGCTATGAAGAAACAGGACTTCAGAGCTCTCAGTCCATCTCCCACCACCACAGAATTCTCACACGGATTCCCGTTTCTTGGCCTATTTAACATTTGTATTTTGCTAGTGCATGGCACTGTACATGGAGTAAAGGACAAATCCTTCCCCAAAGAGTTTACAGTCTAAAAGACGAGACATACCAGCTGTGTGAGACAAAAGTACGGGTTTTGGAACAGTAACAAACAGACTAATTGTGTGCACAGTTCTTAGCCAATCAGCCGCAGGAACCTGCAAGGATTTCAGACAGACATCACCGAAACTGGAAAGGCAATTTGCCATTCACAAGAGGGAAGTAAATTATGGCCAGACTGCATCAGTGTGTGTCAGAGGATAGAGTAGCTTTCCGTTGTTGGTGGAAGCCTGTTATTGCTCACACGATCCATTTCGACAATGACTGCTGAATTATATGGCACATGAATATATGTTGCTAGAACAGATCAATAATGCTGACGAGATGGGTACTTACTGGAAACTTCTGCTAAAGAGTCTTACTATTTTATCTCAATTACATGCTCTGGCTTCCCCCTCTCCCCGCAAATCTCTTTGAACAGAATTATCCAGCTGTCCCCTACTTCCCCAGAATGGTTTGGAGAAGATATGTTCAGCTGTGCCATTTTCTAATTTACTAATTTATTTTTAATTCTGCTGTCCCAGATGATAAATTAGCAGATTAATTGTACTGCAAGTAGAACATGTGGGCCCTGATAAGGTCTCTTTGAATTGCTCTTTTGGCACAGAATCACCCTAATTGGGAAGCTGGGGGTCCCCAAGTGCTGTAACACTGGCATAATGAGCTCTGTCACCCCTTTCCCATGTAAAAATGTTGGATGCAAGTTGCTATGCTCCAGCAATTCTTAGCCAGTGTAACAACATTGAGATAGGTGTCAGCGTTGGTACAAGTTGGAGTAGCCCCAGCCCCCTAGGAGGAGTCAGAGAGCACAGAGGTAGTGTGCTGCCAGCTTTGTCCCTCACCTCTTCATGTCTTATGTCAATTGTCAATCACAGCTCAGCAGGACTCAGGGCCTTCATTTAACTTTTTTTCAAAATTCACACTTACATCTTCAAAGGGATGAGAGAGGCTGGCCTGAAACTGACAAAAGCAGATGAGGGACACTCAACGTTCAGGCTGAAACACCTGCCTTGGTGTTACACACACACACACACACTCTTTCTCTCTCTTTTTCTCTCTGGACGAGAACACAAGAACCACGAGGTAACAGGTATTAGCTTCAGTGAGAGGCGCTCATCAAGGGGAAAAGAGACCCATGGAGGCTAGATGTTGACTAAGTGTGGCAAACATCTATTTTTTGTTTGAAGGCCCCTTAGGCAGAGCAGGTCACTTGAGATTATACCATGCTGATGGGCTAGATAAGGAGGGATATTTTTGCAGTATCAATTCAGTTTCTAAATTTTGTAGCCTTTAACATTATTTAATGAAATATCCACTGTGAAGTAATGGCTTCAAGGACTTTCCTGTAGTAATCTGTACTTGGGAAACTGTTTTGGACTCCTGGGTTCTCTCTGCCTCTGCCACTGTCTAGCTGTGTGACCTTTGGCAAGTCACTTAGCCTCTCAACACCTATTTTACCCATTTGAAAAGTGGGGTTATCTTCATCACAAGTGGTTTGAGGTCTAACTAATGTTTATAAAGTGCTTCTGAGATCTTCAGGAAAGAGGGAATGTACACAATTGTATATGCCTTTTTTTTTTTAAAGCTATTTGAGGTACTTCTGCATGGAATAAGTCCTCTGAATTTTGGTCCTTTTACTCTACCTTTTTTTATCTCAAATGTACCTTTTCACTCAATCTGAGTCCACTATCTGTGGACCTCTGTAATTGTTGCTTATTGTTTGTTTTATTCTCCAGTGTTGATGCCATCAGAAAACAATCTTCCGCTTGACAGTCTTAACGCTATGAACAAGACCCAAGATACTTCACTGGCAATTTATTTTACAGATGGTAGAGTTACTGTTTACAGTCAATACTTTGTGACATTGCACACGTGTTTTATTTAATTTTAATTATTGTATGACTTCAATTTATTTTATATCACAGCTTACATACTACACAGTTCTTATTGTTGAATATTAATTTATTTTTGTAATCTAGTGACATTCACTTCATTCCCCATGCCTACAGCATCTTAGTAGTAATTAACTTAAAGATCCCCACAAACAGCAAACTAACTCAACCAGGCCTCCTCCTCCTCCTCACAAATCCACATTCATCATCTCTACTCAAGTTGAAGCAAAATTTTCATAGTACCCTAAATGTTATGCTTACAAAACTGTGTGCACTCATTTATGTTCATAAAATTGCACCTATGCCAGGTTACAGGTACTGAGCCTATGGCTGCATATGTAAGCAGGTTTCTGGGTTTGCTAACCAGAGAGATGTGTAATCAGTGCTTTTTACACTTGCAAACAGAAGAATTATTGCAACCTTTTTGTACACGATTGGAGTATGAATGAAAATTTGACTTTTAAGGCATATACCTTAAATCCCCCCCAAAAAAATTGAATATTCATCTTCTAACTTTGATCAAGTTATCCCAGTTTGTAATCACTTATTTCTTGCACCTTTTCTGTTTAATGATGTTAATCTTGTAATTTTCCAGTTTTCAGTGACCTAATCTTTCATGTAAAATCTTTGAACAAACCTATTTTCACAGTTTTTCACCGTTTTGGGAATGTATTAAATTGCTCTTGTACTTTAAGGTAGTTTAAAGTATGGTTGTTGTCTAGAAATGTCTCCTTTGAGTGAAATCCTGGCCCCACTGAAGTTAATAGCAAAATTCCAATTGATTATAGTGGAACAAGATTTTTCACCATAGTCTATTCAATTTATAATGGAAGGAGAGTAAGGATTAATTTAGGGTTTAAGGCACAGGATCGGGAGACCTAGGATATAGACTTTCCATATGACAATGGGCAAGTTACTTAGAGCCCAACTTTCAAAAAGGACTTAACTCCTACACGACCTGCTGCAGTCAATGGGGGCGGTGGATACCCGCTACCTGTGAAAATCAGAGCTATGCTCTTTCTGTGCCTGGGATTCCCCACTGTAAAATGGGGGCAATACCCACTTCGCAGCAGCTGAGAGTATAAATTACTGTTTGCAAGATCCTTTAACTGCAACATGTTAATTAAAGCTGCTTGTTTCACTCACATAATCAAGCTTTTACTCCTAGCCCTATGGAGCCAACAAAGGACCAAGAGACACAGTGTGTTCTGTTCTGCCTCCTTTCTCACCAGCAATGTGAGTACTAAAGGGTATGGCTACACTTACAGTTTTGCAGCGCTGGTAGTTATAGCTGTGTTAGTACAGCTGTGTAGGGCCAGCGCTGCAGAGTGGCCACATTTACAGCACTTGCAGCGCTGTTGGGAGTGGTGCATTGTGGGCAGCTATCCCACAGAGCACCTCGTCCCATTTTGGCGCTGTGGCTTGTGGAAAGGGGAAGGAAGTGTGCGGGTCTTTCTGCTTCCTGTTCCAACGCCCCGTGGTGCTTTGCTACACATTCCGAGCAGTTTGGCGGCATTGTGATTCTGCAGCGTGATTTCTGCAGTTTTTGTTATAAATGGAGCCTGAGCTGCTGAGGACTTTGCTGATGGAATGTTGCCAGCACATCACGCATGGCAGTGGAGCTATTCCTTCAGCTGCAAAGTGACAGTGACAGTGACAGTGAGGAGTCAGACGATCATATTGAATCGCCTGACGGTGAAGACACTAAATTGCTTGTGGCAGCAACAGACGTGCTCAGCACCGTGGAACGGCGCCTTTGGGCTTGGGAAACCAGCACTCAGTGGTGGGATCACATCGTCCTGCAATCTTGGGATGACGAGCAGTGGCTGCAGAACTTTCGGATGAGAAAAGCCACTTTCATGGCACTGTGTGCTGAGCTCGCCCCTACCCTGCGGCGCAGAGACACGAGATTGAGAGCTGCCCTGCCAGTGGAGAAGCGGGTGGCTATTGCAATCTGGAAGCTGGCAACTCCAGACTGCTTCCGATCGGTGGCGAACCAGTTTGGAGTGGGAAAGTCTACCGTTGGAATTGTGCTGATGCAAGTTTGCACAGCCATTAATCGCACCCTGCTAAGAAGAACCGTGACTCTTGGGAACGTGCAGGACATTGTGGATGGCTTTGCAGAAATGGGGTTCCCTAACTGTGGAGAGGCAATAGATGGGACGCATATTCCTATTCTGTCACCACCCCACCTGGCATCAGAGTACGTTAATCGCAAGGGATATTTCTCCGTGGTTCTGCAAGCGCTTGTGGATCACCGTGGGCGTTTCACTGACATTTGCTCAGGATGGCCTGGAAAGGTGCACGATGCACGCATCTTTAGGAACAGTTCCCTGTTCAGGAGGCTGAGGGCCGGGACTTTTTTCCCAGACCGCAAGATCACAGTAGGGGACGTCGAAATGCCCACTGTGATCCTTGGAGACCCCGCTTACCCCTTAATGCCATGGCTCATGAAACCGTATACAGGGAAGCTTGACAGGAGCAAGGACCGGTTCAACTACAGGCTGAGCCGGTGCAGAATGACTGTGGAGTGTGCTTTTGGCCGTTTGAAAGCCCGCTGGAGGTGTCTTTATGGGAAGCTAGATTTGGGGGAAAGCAGCATCTCCGCTGTTATATCCGCGTGCTGTACCCTCCATAATATTTGTGAAGGGAAGGGTGAAAGATTCAGTGAGGAATGGACCTCCGAGGTTCGACGCCTAGAGGATGAGTTTGCTCAGCCAGAGAGCAGGGCTAATAGGGAGGCCCAGGAAAGGGCTTCAAGGATTAGGGATGCTTTAAGTGAGCAATTTGATGCTGAGAGCCAACAGTAATGTTTGGTGCATTTGATGTGCTTTGCTGTACCTTGGGTTACAATATTTACCACTTCCAGCAATAATATAACGTAGTGAAAAAGAAAAAAAATCCTTTATTCAACATACAGTACATAAAAGGCAAGAGGGTTGGGGTGGTGGACTGTACATTCACAGGTTTGAATGTCCTATTTTGATCACTATTCAATGTCTGCTGCACTTCAGGATTACTATGCTGCAAGGTAATGGGGGTGGAGTGAACAGGGTAAGAATTATAGTTATCAGGGCTGGTAGGTGATCGTACAGGTGTTGGGGGCAGCTGGGGGTAATAAGAAACTGGCTGCTGGAGAAAGTTGTTTTGTGGAAATACTGGGGAACAAGCAAGAGGGCTGTGGTTTACAATGGTACATATTTGTCTGCATAGCTACGAGAGACTCGAAAGACTCAGTTTGGCGAGCCAGGAGGCTTATCATCTGCTTTGTGGTTTTTTTGGCAGACAATTCCTTTCTCCTGCTTTCTGTTTGCCTCCATTCATGTACACTCTGTCTCCATTCATACATTTTCTCTCTCCATTCCTGTGTCTTCCTACTTTCTCTGTTTTAGTGACTCATAACTGATTTGATCAATTCCTCTTTTGATTTTCTGGGATTTCATCTCAAGTTCTGCAATCTACATGAGGCCGGTGATCCGGCTGCATTAGTCAAAGTCACTAGAGAAAAAAGAGAGAGAACCATGTAATACACAGAGGCTACATTGTTTATCATCACACACTGAAGGACTTTTTAGACTTTTGGTGGCATCCTTCTCACATACCTCACATAACACAGAGAGGGCAGGGAAGCTAAAGTCATGGCGAGCAATGTGGTGAGTGGGTTTTCCCCCGAGTTTCCCTTGGGAGTGGGAATTGACCGATGGGTCACTGGGGTTTATCTGCAATGGGTACAGGAGGTAGCTGGTGTCCTGAACAGGGGACAGTAGTGAACAGGAAGGTGGCGAGCTGCTGGGGGGGGGGGGGGTTGGGCTTTGGTCTGCGTTCACGCCGTCCTGCTGGTGAGGGGGGGGGGGAATGCACCGTGGTGCTGGATGCCTGCTTGGAGGGGGGTGCATAACACCGGAGCGCACCGCGGGGCTAGCTACGTGCTGGGAGGGGGGTGCATAACACCGGAGCGCACCGCGGGGCTAGCTACGTGCTGGGAGAGGGGTGGGGAACACCGGAGCGCACCGCCGTGCTGGATGCCTGCTTGGAGGGGGGTGCATAACACCGGAGCACACCGCGGGGCTAGCTACGTGCTGGGAGGGGGTGGGGAACACCGGAGCGCACCGCGGAGCTGGATGCCTGCTGGGAGGGGGGTGCATAACACCGGAGCGCACCGCGTGGCTGGCTACGTGCTTGGGGGGGGGTAAACAACAGAGCGCAATGGGCTGGGGAAATGCGAACCTGGCGCCCTTCACTCAAGTATCCCTAAATTCTCAACAGGGTTTCCTACTGCCAGACATATCACTGCTGCATGTTACGGAAGAGAGGGAGGGTCTTCTACAGCAATGTGGATACCGCCCTGGCCCCTATGCAGCTTGTCTGTGTGCAGCCATGGTCTCCCCACCCCTCGCTGCACAGTGGATCGGACGAGTTAGCCTGACCGGACAAGGACCATGGTGGCTCTCCCGATCAACTTGAGAAAGCAAATTGCAAACGCTCTGGCTGCAACTTTTCAAGAGATTACCGAGGCAGATTACAGAGACGTGATAGAGCAAATCAATGGGCTATTCCACGTTTAGGCATGCATGCAGGCAGCCATAACCCAAACCCTCCTCTCCCAAAACATAAAAATCTGCTTACCCCGAGCACAATCCTCAGTTTCTTCCTCACCATCAACTTCCTGCTGCTGCGACTGGCTAGCCTCCTCCTGGCTTGAGAAGAGCTCCTGGCTGCATGTGTACTGGGACTCCGGGGTGTCTCCCTCCACGCCAGTAGCCTCACTGTCGCCTTCCTCTACACCCTCCCCCACTTCTCCCTGCTGTGAACTCTCCATCGTGGTCCTCAGATTGGCAGTGGGGTCACACCCAAGTATGGCATCCAGCTCCTGGTAAAAACAGCAGGTTGTGGGGGCAGCTCCTGAGCGGCGATTTCCCTCATGAGCTTTGCAGTAAGCACTCCTCAGCTCTTTTATTTTGACCCTGCACTGCAACGCATCCCGTTCATGGCCCCTTCTCATCAAGGACTGCGATATCTGCCCATAGATATCATAATTTCTCCTTCTGGAGCGCAGCTGTGCTTGCACAGCCTCCTCTCCCCAAACACTTATAAGGTCCTGAAGCTCTGCATTGGTCCATGCTGGGGCTCGTTTGGTGCGTGGAGGCATGGTCGCTGATTGATTGATTGATTAATTGCACTCCACACCTGGCTGAGCAAACAGGAAGGGGATTTTTAAAATTCCCAGGGCATTTAAAGGAGGGGTCAGGTGAGCCCAGGACAGTGGAGTTTGCATGATTACCAGAGAGGCTTCTAAGGTATGCTGGGATACCTACTTATGCCACGGAGGTCAATAAAAACGCTGGTGGGTGTCTACACTTGCTGACCAGCGCTGGATCCTCTACACCCGAGGTTCGACCAGGTGTACAGCCAGCGCTGCAACCAGGGAGTTGCAGCGCTGGCCGTGCTGTGCAAGTGTGTACACATCCTAAGTTGCAGCGCTGTAACCCCCTCACCAGCGCTGCAACTCTGTGGTGTAGCCAAGGCCAAAGACTCTTTTCAGAGTACAACTGCACTTTTTAGTGCTGTGCTTTTCCTCCTGCTGTCTCCATTGCTATCAACACATGCTGAAGTTCCTCTAGCAGGAGACTGTATTCCCCTTTTCCAAACCATGCTTCCTGGGATAGAAAGCACCCAAAAGCCTTCTTAATAAACCTTTCCTCTTACAAGCTCTAAGCCAGAACTCCAAAGTTGCTGGGGAGTGTTGATCTGGGCTGGATTTACCTCCGGTCCCACTGCAAGAGAATGAGGGGGAGGTCAGGGTTAAGTGGTGAGAATCCTCTCCCTTGGTCCCATTGGCTTGGGATTTGCTAAATCAGTGTCAGGAGCCCTAAGAGGTCATCTGTGCAACCTACTCATAAGGCTGGTTCTGCTGCATTAATACACTATCACACAAGAGGTTTTCATCCCACTCCTGTATTTATTATAACTTCCTGTAATGGAGATCTTCCTCCCTTACTGTTTCTGTTTCTGACTCTAAACATTCATTTCATGGGCCTTTTATTAACACCTTGCATTTTCCAATGCCTTCTACCAGAGACTTCTGTTAAGGGTTACATCCTTAGCTAAACTCTCATTAAGTTCATACAGGGCAACCAGATAGCAAGTGTGAAAAATCGGGATGAGGGGGTAATAGGCGAAGTAAGACAAAGCCCCAAAAATTGGGACTGTCCCTATAAAATCAGGACATCTGGTCACCCTAAGTTCACTTAAAGATTGAGTTAAAAGTCAGCCAAACCCTTATATTTCTGTAAACCCATTATATTTTGTTACCTTCAACCTTGCAGAGACAGTGACTGATATATAATTGAATCCTGGGTGTTTCTCTATATTCCACAAACTTCCCGTCTAAGGCACCTATTTGCCTGAGAGTCTGCTAATGTGCAGGCAATTCACAGCTGCTGCTGTAACTTAGCAACTTTCCTTTGGCTTTGTTAAGTTGGGCTGTTCAATCTCCTTAATGAATGAGAGAATCAAGCCAGGTAATTGATGCTTTGCCGTTTAGCTGATGAATAATTGACGGTCTGGGTAACCTTAGATATTTCCTCGATCAGTTTGTTCAGCAGAACAGCTATGTCATACCATGGGCAGAGTTTCTTGTTCTTGCGTGATGTCAGAAATCTGCTTTCTAAGCCCCAAGTCTAGGGGTATCTTCAAAAGTCAAGATCACCCTTCGTCCTTCCTTCAAGACGAGGTATGTGTCTTGCAGTAAATCACTGGGACCTGACAATGCCAGCAGTAAGATAAAACTAACTTCAGCTCTAGTTCTTAACCTGGGCCTGAAAACGCTAAGGAGTTTGTCTGATCGACAACAGAGAACAGTGCAAGAGAGTAAAACAAGAACCAACCCACCTCCCCTTGCAGGCTATGGAACGATTACTCTGATCAAGTTCTCTGGAGTCGGAAGCAAGCACATGCTATTGTGTCTAGACCCCACCTAGGAAAAGAAAAGGAATAGAAGCTCTTTGGCTTAACTTACATATGGTTTAATTTACACACACATCTTGAAATGTAAAGCATCATATCCTCTTCCCAGAAGGATTAGACCTGCACGTCATTGTGCGTTAGAATTTGATGCAATTAACACTTAAATAAAACATCCTGGAGTATTTTGCTTGGTAAATGTTCTGGTTTTACACTGGAAAGCTGCCGCTGGTATCTTGCGTACATCCTGTACTATGCTGGGGGCTGGGCTGTCTCTCTAAAGTTCGTGGGAGTTTGTTTGAAATTGATATCATGGTCAAACTCAAGGCTGGTGTCAGAGCCCATTGACTCCATGAGGCTTTGGCTCGGACCCTAAGGGAGAATGTAATCCTCCATCATTTCCCCCCAATCTCTGAATTGTGGTCAGAGAATAAAACAGGCGAGTGGGTAAAAAGCCCACTTGAAATCCGACTTTTACCTTCAGATTTTGAATGAGGTACTAGTGATGTTTCATCAGGGTTTTTTTTCTCTCTTTCCAGAAAAACTATTAATTATTTAGCAGGAGGTGAATGATCTCTCAAATCTATTGAAGTGACACCTTTTAGGCTGCAGTTACTTTCTGATGGCAAACCATCTGGACTCTTCTAGCTTGTTCTTGTTTATCCGTTAGACTTCTCTCCTACTTGTAAGGTGTGACAGCAACAGACAGGGCCAAAACCATCAATATTTTACAGCTTTAATTAAAGCGCGCTGAGCGGCTAGACTAACCAGTCTGGTTTCTTTCAAAACCTTTGGGGTTGGGGTAGGACTGCGATTGTCTGGCGATCAGGGGCGGGGGGCAAGAGGAGGATTGGTTCGAGCTGTGCTCTGAATCCTGCAGCTGAGCTTGTCCCGTTGGGCTGGCGTGTGTTCTCTAACCAGTGCCTTCATTTCCACAACGTGTGAGCAGCGTGCGCTAGGAAGGGGGACTCACCTGTCTCTCCCCCGGCCTTCTCGGGTGAAAGGGAAGCAGCAAAGCTCTGGCAATGAAGCATCCGCTCAGTCCATGAGCATTTAGCACGGGGGGGATGTGCCTGCATAGAAAGCATTGCCAAGAGCTCAGCGCACACTTCTGCATTTCCCTCCTTTATTTATTTACTTCAGCTAGACCGTGCCAAAGAAAGGAAGGGTGGGGGGAAAAACAAAGGCATGAAATTTATCCATCTATTAATTACCTCCAGCATAGCGGGGCTGCCTCTAAAGACAGCGCCACTTTAGATAAAACTTTCATGCCGCTATTTAGGCCCTTTGAAATATAAATGATTTCCTTTAAATTTTTTATCATAAATCAGGGCATGGAGCTATGCGACAACGCGCCGCTTCGCCGCCTGATGGGAGGAAGCTGCTCACTCTTTGCCTTTCAAAGCCTGGTTAATGTTCCACTTCCATTTGTGCAGGGCTTGGGCTTGATGGGAAGTGATGGCACACCGCACTCTTTTCATCTGTCCTCAGCTTTCTTCCCTGCCTTGGTTTTTTTGCCACCAGCTCTCTGGAATAAAGGGGAGGGGAGGGGAGGGGAGCATTTCAGTGCAGCAAGATCAGAAGGGCCAAGTCAAAACCTGTTCTTGGCCACACCTGCCTGCTCTTAAATCATAGAATATCAGGGTTGGAAGGGACCTCAGGAGGTCATCTAGTCCAACCCCCTGCTCAAGGCAGGACCAATCCCCAACTAAATCATCCCAGCCAGGGCTTCGTCAAGCCTGACCTTAAAAACCTCTTAAGGATGGAGATTCTACCAGCTCCCTAGGTAACCCATTCCAGTGCTTTACCACCCTCCTAGTGAAATAGTGTTTCCTAATATCCAACCTATACTGCCCACCCCCCACCCCGCAACTTGAGACCATTGCTCCTTGTTCTATCGTCTGCAATCACTAAGAACAGCCGAACTCCATCCTCTTTGGAACCCCCCCTTCGGGTAGTTGAAGGCTGCTATCAAATCCCCCCCTCACTCCTTGCTTCTGCAGATTACACAAGCTCAGTTCTCTCAGCCTCTCCTCCTAAGTCATGTGCCCCAGCCGCCTGATCATTTTCATTGCCCTCCACTGGACTCTTCCAATTTGTGCATATCCTTTCTGTAACAGGGGCAAAAAACTGGACACAATACTACAGATATGGCCTCATGCTGAATAGAGGGAATAATCACTTCCTTGATCTGCTGGCAATGCAGCCCAATATGCCGTTAGCCTTCTTGGCAACTAGGGCACACTGCTGACTCATATCCAGCTTCTCATCCACTGTAATCCCCAAGTCCTTTTCTGCAGAACTGCTGTTTAGCTGGTCAGTCCCCAGACTTTAGCAGTGCCTGGGATTCTTCCATCCTAAATGCAGGACTTTGCACTTGTCCTTGTTGAATCTCATCAGATTTCTTTTGGCCTAATCCTCCAATTTGTCTAGGTCACTCTGGACCCTATCTCTACCCTCCAGTGTATCTACCTCTTCCCCAGGGCCGGTGCAAGGATATTTTGCGCCCTAGGCGAAAATTCCATCTTGCGCCCCCCCCCAAATGCCAGCTCAGAGGGGCTGGGCTCAGAGCTGGGGGTCAGGGCTGTTGGGGGGATGGGGTCAGGGGGTTTCCAGCTCAGAGGGACTGGGCTCGGAGCTGGGGTCAGGGCTGGGGGGGGGTGGGGTCGAGGGGGTTCCAGCTCAGAGGGACTGGGCTCGGAGCTAGGGGTAAGGGCTGTGGGGGGATGAGGTCGAGAGGGTTTCCAGCTCAGAAGGACTAGGCTTGGAGCTGGGGGTCAGGGCTGTGGGGGGGGGTCGGGGGGGGGGTCAGGGGGGTGCCTGGGGCACTGGGGCAGCTCAGCTCTGCAGGCTGCTGTTCTCTCCAGCTGTCCAGGCACACGGGGAGCAGGAGCAGGGACCAGCTAAGGACCAAGGGGGCAGGAGCACAGGCGCCTGAGGCCGAGCTGTGGGGAGGCACTTGCTTACCTTGCCCAATGCATGAGCGCTAGGGTCCTCTTTCTTCCTCCGCTCTACCAGACCACCGCTGAGGCTTTCTTCTCCATGCCCCTCGCTGGGGCTGATGTGGAGGCTGAGCCAGGGGGCAGCCACGGCTTTCTTCCAGAAGTGAAGCCCTGGTGTTGTGCCACTGTTGCAGGGCCCCTGCCACGTGCCCTAAGCAGAGCTGCACAGCTCTGCCCAGCCCCCCCCCGTGCCCTCGCCGGGCAACGAGAAAAATTGCAGAGGCTGGAGCCCCTGCTCTGGGAGGGAGAGGGATTCTGAGCCTCTGCCTGCAGCTCAGGGATTCCCCTGGGTCAGCGCAGCCGCCATCAGCCCAAACCTCTGGGCTGCCGCGGTGGTGTGCTGACCCCGGAGGGCGCCCTGGGCTGCCGCGCCGGTGCCCTGACCCCGGAGGGCGCCCCGGGCTGCCGGGCTGCCACCCTGCCACCCTGGGGGGCGTCTTGGGCTGCTGCGGCTGCGTCCTGACCCCGGGGGCGCCCTGGGCTACCGGGCTGGCGCAGCGGCTCCCTGACCCCGGGGGCGCCCTGGGCTGCTGCGGCTGCGTCCTGACCCGGGGGGCGCCTCGGGCTGCCGTGGCGGCGCAGTGATCCCGGGGGCGCCCTGGGCTGCCGGGCTGCTGCAGCAGCTCCCTGAGGGGGGAGCCTTGGGCTACTGGGCTGCAGCGGCTGCGCGCTGGCCCCGGGGGCGCCCTGGGCTGCCTGCTGCAGGCAGCTGCTGCCGCGGGCAGCTCTGACTGCCTCTCCAGCAGCAGCGGCTGCAACCATTTAAAAAATTTTTTGAGGGCACCGCTTTTTGGTGCCCTCAAATCTTGGTGCCCTAGGCAACCACCTAGTTCACCTAAATGGTTGCACCGGCCCTGCTCTTCCCCCAGCATAGTGTGATCTGCAAACTTGTGCAATCCATCCCATCATCCAGATCATTAATAAAGATGTTGAACAAAACCAGCCCCAGGACCAACCCCTGGGGAACTCCGCTTGATATCAGCTGCAACTAGACATCGAGCTGTTGATCATTACCCATTGAGCCCAATAATCCACCTAGCTTTCTATCCACCTTTTAATCCATTCATCAAATCCATACTTTTTTAACTTCCTGGCAAGAATACTGTGGGACACCATATCAAAAGTTTTTCTAAAGTCAAGATATATCATATCCACTGCTATCCCCATATCCACAGAGACAGTTATCTCATCATAAAAGGCAATCAGATTAGTCAGGCATGTCTTACCCTTGGTGAATCCACTTCAACTGTTCCTGATCACCTTCCTCCACTCTAAGTGATTCAAAATGGTTTCCTTGAGGACCTGCTCCATGATTTTTCCAGGGACTGAGGTGAGGCTGACCAGTTTATAGTTCCCCGGGTTCTCCTTCTTCCCTTTTTTAAAGATGGGCACTATCTTTGCCTTTTTCCAATCGTCCAGGACCTCTCTCAGTTGCCACGAGTTTTTGAAGATAATAGCCAATGGTTCTGCAATCACATCAGCCAATTCCCTCAGTGCCTTCGGATGCATTAGATCTGGACCCATGGACTTATGCAGGGCTGTTCCTAGCTATTCTGGGGCCCTACACAGCCCTTCTGGGAGGCAAGGGGGAACCGCCCCCCAGCACTCACCGGAGGCATGGCTGGGGCCGGGTTACTGTACTTCCCACCGCTAGTGAGTGCGGGTCTGGCCCTGCTGCAGTCCTCGGGGTTGTGGGGGTGGGACTAAGGTGGAGCAGGGGTGGGAAGAGACAGGGATGGGGCAGGGGTGGGAAGAGGCAAGGCTGGGGCTGTAGCAGCACGCTGCTGTGCAGGACACCAGGAAATTTGCTGCCCCAAATTTCCTGGTGCCCTACGCAGCTGCGTACTTTGCATATTGGTAGGGACTGCCCTGGACTTGTGCATGTCCAGCTTTTCTAAATAGTCCTTAACCTGTTCTTTCACCACTGAGGGCTGCTCACCTCCTCCCAATACTGTGTTGCCCAGGACAGCAGTGTGGGAGAGACCTTGTCTGTGAAGGTAGAGGCAAAGAAAGCATGGAGTGTTTCAGCTTTTTCCACATCATCTGTCACTAGGTTGCCTCCCCCATTCATTAATGGTTCCACACTTTCCCTGACCTTTTTCTTGTTGCTAACATACATGTAGAAACCCTTCTGTTACCCTTCACATCCTTTGCTAGCTACAACTCCAGTTGTGTTTTGGCCTTCCTGATTACATCCTTGCATGCTCTTCCAGGGTCTGATATTCTGTTCCATGCTGTAATGTTCCCACCTGTTCAATGTTCTTCGTGGGTTAGGTCTGTGGTGAGCTACCCCCAGATTTATCCCTCCCCTCCTTCCCACACCGCTTTGGGGTTACTTAATCTCTCCTGGGTTTTGCAGGGGACACACATCTCTCATTTGTCCTTTCTTGTGGCCCTGATTCAAAGTACAGAGAGAAAAGGGGTTTCCTTTTCCCCTTTTAAAGCGCTTTGAGATCCACAGGTGAAAAGTCCTATATAATGTATTAGGTTAGTTAAGTTTAGACCCAAACATCTCCCTCATCCTCTTATTACTGACAGCAGACCTGGGAAACAACAGTTGTCATGTATGCTGAAGACACATCCCATAACATGCAGAGCTTGCAGTAGTTTTTCTATAATCTGTCTCATTTTAGCTTTTTGAGCCTTCATTGGGCTCCTTGTTGGTGCCTCTAGCAGCTGGACATGGATAAAGCTGGATTGTGTGCTTCCAGTCTTTGCTTTTTTTCTTGGAGGAGGATGCAACATATATTGCTAGTTATTAGTTTAATTGGATTGACACACTTCAAGAGCAATAATCATGATACCTCTGGCACATTAGCTTCTGGTTACAGAGGAGAAAGAAGGAAGCTTGAGGACAAAGCTGGGCCTCCAGCTTTCTGTGAACAACACATTAGGCTTAATGCTTCTGGTTAGGAGGGTGTTCCTTTTCGATATGTGTTACAGCAAATCCCTGTTATGACTTGAGGGCCTCGGAATCGTCAAACATTTTTAAACTTTGACTAGGTTTCATTCTTCTGAGGAACCAGAGATTTCACAACTGTCAGTATATTTAAATCTCCAGACCATCAAAAAGTAAAACTTGGCCAGAGTCAAGAAACATTTGAAGGAGTGTGAAGATTTTGAGGATCCCAGATTATAACTAGTAAATAGTATAAGTATGTTTCTTTCAATAATCTCCTTTTTTTTGCTCTTTAGAAGAAGATTCAAGGAAAAGTTACTTCCAGCCTATGAAATATATATGGCCCTGTCATAATTATTATTCAGTGGCTAAGCTTATAGGAGCTTAAATCAGCAGGGAAGTAATTTGTCTCTGAGCTTCAGTTCATCCTACTGTACTGTACAATATATTAGCTATTAAAAATTGCACGTTACTGTGGTATGGTGAAGCTTTGTGAATGCATGTTTGCAAAGTACTTCCACCTACTTAGGAAAAAGTACAAGTATTATTCTAATAAAGTTAGTTCAGGCCTGGTGCTGAATCTAAGTTCCTGTGGGACTTAGATTCAGCACTAGGAGAACTTGGGACATGGACTGAACTTAGTACATAGACTGATCATGTCCATGTCCTAAGAACTTGGGGTTACAGGCATTGAAGAAGTCGTTCTATATTTTACAATTTCCCGTGGGGGGTTCTTATTCCCTGTTAAAATCAGTTCCTTAGTGGAAACAATTTCTTGTTTTAAAGATTACCCTTAGCTACTATGGTACTGATAAATGCAGAGTGCACCTGAACTGTCACTCGCTTCCCCCTTGTGTAATATAGAGCTGTGTTTGGAATTACCAAACCAGGGGCCTGACCCGCAGCTCTGGTTTTATTGGTAGTTTTTCCAGAGTAAGAACTGCAGGGTGGGTTCCCCAGTTAGCTAACCAATGTTAACCTGACCACAACCACCCTCCGAAGTTTAAATTAAGACTTAAAATTCTGGTTCCTCTTGCCTGGATGAATGTACAAAAGGGGCAGGGTCACCTTGAGAAAGCTATGTTACAAAGCTAGCAAGTATGTATTACCCATTTACTTTTTTTAAGAATAGTCACCATTGCACTGGACCAAGGCAAACTTGAAGTGGCTCTTTAAGGAAGGCCTCTGTCCTGGTCAATATAATATACAAATGCTCAGACCGGTCCAAGTTAAGGGGCCTAAACTTGTTCCCCTGAAGTTAGTTAGAATTCTGCCACTGGAGAAGGAGAAAGAGTCGGTCCTAAATTTGTAAAGAAACCCCATCTTGTCACGCTTCTGGCAAGCTGCTCGTCATTAACTTTTTGGATGAGGTGAGCAACAGTTTACAGTGAAATCTTCTAGTTGCCCTGTTGGTGCTGACTTGCCCTCTAGACGAATCTATTACAGTTTATGTTGGGGTTGTTCACCTCCTCCCGTCCCCCGTCCCCCCCCGCGCCCAGGCACTGGAAATGGAAGAAAGATTTGGCGTGATCAAAATAGTATAAATAGCAAAGCTGTGTTTCATGCCATAAAACGCTGTTCTCCCTGCAGCATCAGTGACATCTCGTTAAAGGAAGGAGCACGGCATACAAATAACGTTTGGCATTAGAAGTCCTGTACAGTGAGTTTTTCAGCTGTGTCTGGATTCCAAGGGAAGGGAATTATAATAATGCTTACGCTGCCTTCTCTGGGTAGGGAGGCACAGGCAAGACCCTTAATTAGATACAGAGCAGTCGGCAGCATTCTGGAACACTGGAGTTTGAATATGTTGTCTCTGAGCACCTGGCTTGAAATACATTCTGCAAATGTTTTATTCTGATTGTTTAGCTGCAGAGTGCAGGCTGTAAGGAATCGGTCAGACAACCTCTCCCTCTCCGCTTTCCCCAAGCTGGGCACGTGAAGATCAGAATTACAAAGGGGAAATGTCTGTCTACTTTTGCTGTGCCCAGGGGTTTGCGCAAAGCCAACTTTCTTCCATACCGTTGGTCCGTTTTATCGATATCGGGGCGCCGATTCTGCTCTCGCTGAAATCAGTGGGAGCAGGATCGGGCCCCATACGTCATCAGAAAGTTTAAAGAACGCTTAAAATTTCCCACAGGGATTTGAGTAAATTTCATGGCAAGGCCTAGCAAAGAGAAACAATCGCTCCAGGTTAGGGAAAATATATCGCTTAAACAGGTCTTTAAATTAGAGAGTCTCTCTCTCTCCCTCCGTCCTTTTCATCTGGATTTTCAGAAATCCCTGAAACCTTTGACACCACAAATCATCCACAGGGATTGAAGGAACTTGTCCCTTCATCTACATGGTTACATACAGCCAGAGCCCTAAGCTCACAGGCGTCTGTTTTGCCCTTCTTCAAAAACTCCCATCTTCTCCAGGAGCAAAGCTAGTCCTGGAAGGGCAAGAAATAATTTAACTTACAAACAGGCCCGACCACTTTTATGAAATATAGTTGGTCACACTACAGTGCATTACACAGAAACCTAATGCTGGAGTCGGTGATATTTCATTCATCATCTGCTGCTGGCTTCCTAAGTCCGTCTCCGTTTAAGCCTATTGCGTCTGTACACACAGTGCGATCGTTTACAGCAAACTGGATAACTGCAATCCCAAATGAGAGAGTCCTCCCTCCCCAATTGTGGTTTGGTTTGGTTGGCTGGATTGTTATACACACGTTGTCCTTGGCCTTAGCTTTTAGCCCGCTGCTATACCTGGATTTCACGTGTGTTATTTATTCGTTTTGTGTTGCAAATAAGTTTGGAAACCGCTGACTTTACTTTGCAGGACGCTTCTGCTCGTTTCATTTAACAGAACCCTTAGCCCAGTGAATGTGCTGGAAGAGGTATGAGGTTTTCTCTTCTTAGAATAAAAACTGGGTGGGATAGAACCTAGAACACAATCCCAGACTAACCGACCAGACTTCCCAGAGTGTGTCCAGAGAAAGTTCACTATCCCATCTGCAAGGGCCTGCTCCTTCTGGCTGAAGTCAATGAGAGCTTTGCTATTGATTCAATAGGCTCAGCACTGTTCCTTCCCCCCTTCCCCATAGGTATTGAGGCCTTTCTGCTCCGTTTGCACATAGACTCGAACAGATCGAACAGGGGCGTTGGGCATTTTTGCAGAGTTCCTATATAAACCCATTGGCTGGCACCTGGCTGAAGCAGTGATATTCCTCCAACAGGTCGATTGAGCTCACTTCTATGTCGTGGGCTTCCGCAGCAGAATCCTAGATGGCAAAGGGGAGCTCTGTGTATGACAAACGTGTTTCTCCCTGTGGTTATGTGTACTGACCACTCTGCTATCCCCCTGCCTGGGATCCCGAATCCCGACCTGCCTTTAAAACCAACCCCAGAGCTCCGAAGAACCCTGCTGCTCCGGGTCAGGGCTGAGGCATCTTTGCTCCTAACTGCCTTTGCCTCCTAGGGCTACTTTCCCTTTATTCTTCCAGTGCAGCACGCCTGCGCACAGTGTGCTGGTCCCATTCCTGGCAGGCGGCTTGTAAGATGAGTGAAGAAGCAGGTAGGGGGAGGGAGGGAAGCTCTGTCATTGAAAATAGCTCACTTTGACAGAAGCAAGCCAGAGAGACAACCCTGAATCTATGTCAGGGGCTTCCTACCTGCGAGGTGTGCAAAGATGATGGCCATGAACACCAAGCAGCCTTTCACCATGCACCCTGCCCTGCAGGAGCCCAAGTACTCGAGCTTGCATTCCAGTTCAGAGGCGATGCGCAGAGTTTGCCTTCCAGCCCCGCAGGTATGTAGATTAAGCATAATTACTGCTTTAAGGCATATTTTTTGACAGGCACATGCTTAATGTTTTTTTCATGTCGCCAGAACAATCGCCTATCTCTGAACCTCTCTCTCTCCCTCTCCCCCCTTCTCTCTCTCTCTCACACACTCTTGTCTCTGATCCACATGTCTATTCAAGCAAAGCTGCTGCCTTCATATTAATTTTTATGACCTGAGCTTTGAGGAGGAATCTCTGTGCTTGGAAATGTTTTTTAATCCTGAGTTGACAGTATTCCCCACTGACTCCAATATGCGCATTCTTGCTTGCAGCTCCAGGGCAATATATTTGGAAGCTTTGATGAGAATCTGCTGGCCCGCGCTGAAGCTCTGGCGGCTGTTGATATTGTCTCCCACGGCAAGAGCCATCCGTTCAAGCCAGACGCGACCTACCATACCATGAGCAGTGTCCCATGCACGTCTACCTCCTCCACCGCGCCCATCTCGCATCCTTCGGCCCTGACCTCGCATCCCCACCACTCGGTGCACCCGGGGTTGGATGGAGACCTCTTGGACCACATCTCCCCAACGCTGACCGTGAGCGGCATGGGGGCGCCCGACCACACGGTGATGTCGGCTCAGATTCACCCGCATCACCTGGGCGCCATGGGGCACCTGCACCAAGCCATGGGTATGGGCCACCCGCACCCAGTCTCAACTCACAACGGCATGTCCTGCATCAGCGACGTGGAGTCGGATCCCAGGGAGCTGGAGGCTTTCGCCGAGCGGTTCAAGCAGAGGCGGATCAAGCTGGGGGTGACCCAGGCGGATGTAGGGGCGGCTCTGGCCAACCTCAAGATCCCCGGCGTGGGCTCGCTCAGCCAAAGCACCATCTGCCGGTTCGAGTCTCTCACCCTGTCCCACAACAACATGATCGCCCTGAAGCCCGTGCTCCAAGCCTGGCTGGAGGAGGCTGAAGCTGCTTACAGGGAGAAGAACACCAAGCCGGACCTGTTCAGTGGCAGCGAGAGGAAGCGCAAGCGAACCTCCATCGCCGCCCCAGAGAAGCGCTCCTTGGAAGCCTATTTTGCCATCCAGCCCAGACCTTCCTCGGAGAAGATCGCAGCCATAGCGGAGAAACTGGACCTGAAAAAGAACGTGGTGCGGGTTTGGTTCTGCAACCAGAGACAGAAACAGAAACGCATGAAGTACTCTGCTGTGCATTGACTCGGCCAGGAGCTGGAGTGGGCAACTGGCTCTTCTAAGCCTGGACTTTTATATATTTTATTCAAATAAACAGCAGGGATCTCCGTGAGGACTCACACTCAAACCGACAGACCAACAAAGCCATTAACTTCCCCATCACGCTGATTATTTCCCTCCTCCCCCTTTTCTTGTCCCCTCTTCTTGAAAACAAAACAAAAACAAGTTTCTCCTGGTTGCTCCTCGGCTGAGATTCACTTCTGTTGTGTCTGTTGTACACTAGAGCATAAGCCGCTTGTCACTTTTGGAAGAGTTGGAAGCTGAGAGGTACTGGGGAGGTGGGAGAATGATCTTTTGTTTCTAACACAACTGCGATAAAAAAATAAAAGGATAGTTTAAGGGGAAGGGGATGGAGAGGGGAAATGCCCCTGAGGTGAAACCAGAGGATAAATATTTATTAAGATTTGTGAATTATATTTAAAAATAAAAAGGCTATTTTCAGAATGTCATGATTATACCCGGAAGTCAAATTTTACTTAGCTTTTTGTGGGGGTCTAGCTCATCGCTTTCTAGGACCGGAACGCCTGGTAGAGGAACCAATCTTAACCTGAGATACCTGAACAGTTGTTTTATACTCCAAAACTTTGGTAAAGAAAAACAAAGCAACCTATTTTTACTCAGCGAAATACTTTGGCTGCTCTTCGTGTGAATTTTTCTTTCCCCCGAACGCGCACACAAAACTATCTCCAACTCGATTCCAGGTGTATTGCCTAGAATTTTTAATTCACCTTTAAATAAAGTTCTTTTATTTAGTTGGCTTTTTTTGACAAGAGATTAAATTGTGGAAAGAAGTAGTATTCTGGCACTGGTCTGAACACAGTTTTACCTCTCTCAGATCCATAGATTCCCACCACAGACTTGTACAGTGCACTCACTTGGGTTTGCAGCCACAGCACCGGGACTCTATCAATGTAGAGACTTGGCGGAATTAACATGGACTTGTCTGCAATCGCTTCAACAGTGTCTCCACTCGGTGTTGGGTTTTTTTTTTCATTCTCTTTTTTTTTTTAATCCAAGGATTTTTTTCCGTTTTAATTAAAGACTGTATCTGAGTTTTGTAATACACCAAGTTGGTAAGGGTTCTTGTAACATATTCTTGGTTCAATAGTTGCAATGAGCTTTCTCCCTCCCACCCCCATATGTTTCATATTTTAGTTATCTCATAGTTTGTGTGCTTGTGTGTGGTCATTTATTTATTTATTTATTCATTCATTCCTCGGGATAAATTCTGAAACGTTGTTTTCCCTTGGATTAACTTCTGAAATAAATGCTTTATTTTTCAACCCGAATGGAGAATTTTCTTTTCAGAGATGAAAGCAGGTGGGATGAAGCAGAACAGAATATTATAAAATGTGCGGTAATAATAATAAACTTTAGACAGTGTTTTTCCCCTAGAGAACGGAAAGGAATTTTTAAATCGTAATGAATAAGCTTTACGAGTCATCCTTCTCAGTTAACCTGTTATCTTTATCTTGTATTATCATGACTGTTTCTACAAGCTGTAAAGTTTCACCGCCTTGTTTGTTGACTTTTCCATGTATTGATTTACCTCCACATTTTTTTTCAAGGCGGTAATAATTTCTCTGTGCCAGAAAATGTATTATTTCCATCTATAAAATGTAAATTACCAGATTCCCATAGATTCCTACTATGCGTGGATCTCGTTATGTTTATTCGCTAGTTTCTAGGCTGCGTATAATTCAAGTAATTCAAATTGGGAATAAAACCAATTGCCCTTTGCAAAACAAATGCCCCAAAGATTAGTTAAGTTTTGGAAGGGGCGTGGGGTTCATTCTTCTCACCCGGACAGAGTTACAGAAAGAATTTCATTCTCTAAAATATCATTTTAAAAAATCTCCCAACCAGCTCTCTCAAAGGTTCATTTCTAATGCAGTTTAAAAGAAAAAAGAGGGCTTTTTATTTATGAATCCCAGAAGCACCTTAACGATTAAAAATTAATGATCGAAGCCCAAGTATCTTCTGAATATTTCACGGTAGCATTTCAATGAGTGTCAAACATCAAACCTTAGATCAGGGAATGTCTTTCTTTCAACCTCCCACCCCAGCTCACCTCACCCCACCCCACCCTACTTTTGAGAAAGCACCTTACAAATCCATCCTTTTAATTTTAGGGCTCTTAAGAAACTAAGCTAAGCCTCCCAGAGTTTTCTAGTTCTATCTCTTCCTAATCAGCCCCAATGATTTTTTTCCCAATCAAATGTCCTTTAATAATGAATGTCCTTATGCCATTACACTATATTGTGGGTTTTGAAAATTTAAAATAAGGGTGATGCAATATTAATTGGCTATCGTAGTATAAAAAGGACAGAAAGCAATGTAGGCTGCCTCCTTTCACTACTGTCCACTAGGATTTCAGCAGATACTCTAAGGGTATGGCTGGGTTTGTTAAAGTCCAGGTAAGATATATTTTTAATATTTTTCTCAAGCCTTAAAATCTTATTAACGTCACCCATTACATTTATTTGTGGGTTTGTTTGTTTTATAGCCAAGATATCAAGATCAACAAACACAAAAAGATGTAGTTGGTGGTGGTTGTTTTTTTTTAAAGTTATTTTTGAAGTTTCAGATAGAGAACTTATTTTCTAAATGTGGGGTTAAAATATGCGCTGTAATAAATTAGCCAAAGGAGTTGTCCTGGAACCAATTTAGACGCGATTTCTATGCCAGATCAAATATTTTTGGTCCAATAAATATCTGACGAATACGCCAACCAGATGCTAGAAAAACGAAAACACCAATTCAATTTAAAAGGTGATTGTGGAATGCACCAGCTTCTTATTTTCCTTTTCCCGGCTTGTATGATTTTTACCCCTCCCGATACAACTCTGAACTAAGAACATTTCCTAAACTCTCATCGGAGAAACTAAGTTTAAAAGCTGTTTCTTTCCTTCTGGCTTTAGCAGCAAGGCGTTCTGGATTTCAGAACTGGACAGATCGTTGCGGCAGCTAAATGCTTTTGTTTGACGTAGGGAACTTTCTCCAAGTTTTTCCCCGGATCCCACTTGCAGAAGAGATGCCTTCTTAAAAACCAAACCAAACCCCTCTTTTAGCACCGCATCTTTTATTTATAAAAATGTCTGTTGGGTTTTATTATTTTATCAGCTGCCTGGTTTGGAAAGTGTTGCCAATGGCTCCCTCCCTGCTCTTAGTCACAAACTGACTGAGGCAAGATTTAATCCTTTCGGAGCAAACGTACCAAGGTTGCCCTGAAGGACTTGGGGGCAGAGAAGGCTACATCTTCGGAGGTCTCTTAGCAGAGGAACGGTAGCAAACCGT
Organism: Gopherus evgoodei; assembly: GCF_007399415.2. NCBI lineage: Eukaryota > Metazoa > Chordata > Testudines > Testudinidae > Gopherus > Gopherus evgoodei. The sequence goes on from NC_044329.1 coordinate 18,257,711, forward strand.
CCGCTTGTCTCTAACAGCAGAACGAGCAGAGTGTAGATTTGCAGGGAGCTTGCTTTTGGTTGCAATCTCTCTCAATTCGGGCTAGCATATTTGGGCAAGAAAGTCACTTTGCTCTGTTCCCAGTTTTGCAGGAGGAGAGGAGAGGCTGCTAGTTAAAAGTTAAAATATAGCACTTTGAAGAGCCCGGACCCCTTTTGTTTGTCAGCAGTGGCCAAAGGAAAGAGGTGTGTAAGCTGAGAGGGAGTCTAATCTCTTTGGGTAGGATACATGGGTGTGATCTCTGTGCGTGTGTGTTTACGGTGGTTTATTGACACACAGCTGAAGTTTGGGTGTCTAGATTTGGTTGGTTCTCAGATCTGGTAAATGTGCCGCTTTCCCTTTGGAGCGAAATTCAGAGCGCCAGACTTGGCTGGGGATAGCTGGACGCTAGCGAGCTTTAGGGAGAGCCCAGCCCAGGTACTGCCAGGGGCAGGGCCTTTGCCCCACTCTCAGGTCACGTCGCCCGCGCTCCCCACCCAGGCGCCCCCTTGCTCATTAACAACTCGGAATTCGGTTAAACTTTCTTTCCCCGGAGTTGAGCCCTGGAGCCCGAGCTCCTGCGGCCCAACGGCCTCGCTGCAAAGGAAGGCGAGAAAATGCGCTAGTCGGGCCGGAGCCGCAGCCAGGCAAAGGTGCTGGCGCTTCAGCTTCTCCTCCCCGCTTAACGGCACAGGAAGCCCAGAAGGGGGCTGCCCCCTCCGCTGAGGCAAACAGAGGAGAGGCCGGCAGCCTCCCACTGGCCCGCGCTGGAGTCAGAGGCAACCGCCGCCTTTTTAGCTGCTTTGCAAATATTTCCGTTTGATGCGTAACCAGCCGCTGAGAAGGCGCCCGGGGGGCTGCGCAGGAGCTTTGCAGCGCTGGCGGGGCAGGGCAGGACGTGGAGGGATCTTTCACCCCCACCGCCAAAGGAACGAGCGCCGACGTTTTGGGGCCTGTCGGGAGGGAGGGGGTGTTTGCAAATACCCTGACGTTTGCTTATAACAGTGTGCGCCCGATGCCCAAGCCTGCGCCATCGCCTGCAGGGCGCTCGCGCTGCCCCCGCGCGCCGGGCGGACTGGAGAGCGGGAACCGGCCGGACCCGCGCCCGCCTGCCTGAGGCGAATAGAAAACGTCTGCGTAGGGTTTTACAGGCTGGGAAGAAGCGGGTCCGTGCGAACAAGAGACAGGGGAGCAGTTCGGGCCGCTCCTGCTCCCCCTGGAATCGACACGAAACTCGCGTGGACCTGGACTTCGGTGGGAGCTGAGTAAAGCCCCTTGTTTCCTCGGGGGAAGAAGAGTAAGCAGCTGAGCTGGGTTCCCAGGCTGCGGAGCTGTTCATAAAAGGGGCATGGAGCAGGCCACGGTCCCCTCCTCTTTCACACCCGCGCGCATATTCCGCGCTCATTTCCCGCCGCCTGGGGGAGACCCGCACCCTGTAATTAACCCCCCTGGATACGAGTCGTGGCGAACTGGCCCTGGGAAGGGGTCTGGTTACAGGCTTGAGCGACTAGCCCCCACATCCCCAGTGTGCCTCTCACCCGCGCCCTAAAACAAAGGGGCTGCTCCGTGTAGCCCGGTGGTGCTTGAGTGTCACCTCCTTGGCAGAGCTACTCCGTGTCCACCCCTCGTAAATCACGGCTTCGCTCACTTGTATATGCACTCGATTGCTACCAAACCCAAACTAATTGCATGCGTTCCTCTAGGCCATTCCGCGCTGCAGTGGTGCTTGGGAGCTGATCAATTAGTCATTAGGCTCCTCCATTAGCTGAGCTTTAAGCTCGCTAATATAAATGTCGTGTGCCGATTTCCTCGTAATTGCATGAATAAAAAAATACAGTTATTAGCACGAAGGACAGAAAATGACGTGAAGCCAGGGTTGTTACAGGCAATATGAAAGCGGTACACTCTGTCCTCTTAGAGCTGAGAGACTTGGAAAAGTTCATGCTATCTGTTTAGAAGATGATAGCACCTGTAGCTTTCTCTTACCCAAAAGAAAATATCGGTGTATGTGTGAGCATCAGACTCTGAAGCTGCTAGGTTAGTCAGACCTACCTTACCAATTAGTCAATGTATTTGATCCCAATAGAAATGTATCATCTGAAAGTTACCAGTGCAGGTGTGATTTCTTAGCCTCATTGAAGTCAATGGCAAAACTCAGTAGATCCAGGATTTTTCCCCTAATGCAAAATTGTGACATCCCTGGTTCTTAAGTTCCTTTTGAAAACCATCCTAAATCCCCCTTTAGTTCTAAACTGGACACAGAACATTTTCAACAATGCTTTTTGTCAAAATATCCTATTAATTGATGTTGAAACATTGTGGGAACACTTCAAAGTTTTTGATGGGAAGGTTTGTGAAGTCCAGGATGAACTCTCTGGTCATGGAAAGAGAGAGAAAGAGACTTAAATAAAAAACCTGATATTTTCCATCAGAAAAATCGATGTTTCTGCCACAATTCCATTTCATGAAAATGGTCAAAAGGTTTGGTCTTCATTCCAGTGAGGGACAAAGACAAATTCTGAAATATCAAAAGTTGTCTGAAAATGGAAATGTTCTCCAGGCAGCTCTTGTTCTAGAGTGAGCCTTGCTAAAGCCCAGTTACCAGATGAAGAATATTTTGTGATTAATGAGCCCATTCACCTAAGGAAAGGAATTTTTTACATGAGAGAGTAAAATATTTTTATTTTCATCCTCATTATGGTAAAGGGTGGAAAAACAGTCTGGGTTTGCATACTTGGTTTTTCTCCTGGAACGTGCGTTTTTGTTGCAATTTTGTATTAGTCCCTTAGAGCTCTGATTACAAATAGACTACAATATATGGGCCTTATGGTGATCTCATTGAATCCAGTGGCAAAATGCCCTTTGATGTCAGTGGGAATAGGATCAGGGCCTGTGTTTGTTGCTTAGGAAAGAGGGAGAAAAGGTGAATAGTTTTATCTTGATGTAAACAAAATGTAGCACCACAAGAATATAAAACTGCCACAAAACAATATCGTAGGGTGGCTTTTGCATTGATGGATGCAAGACACTAATAGCACTAGTTAGAGTGAGGTGTACTGGGCTTGATTCTGATTCTCCCCACACACACACACACACACATACCGTCAAGTAACTCCACTGAAGCCAGTAGTGTTACAGATGTGTAAACCAGCTGTAGCTGAAAGGAAACTCAGGCCAATGTGCAAAGGTTCTTTGTATAGTTCTTCCACATTGCTCTGTTAATGCACTTTGAATGTGACCCACAGCACTTTTTCTATTGCTCTATTGGGGTCATTTTCAGACATGGTATAAGCAAATACAGCTCTTTTAAAGTTAAATCTGTATCTGCTTATGCCAGGTCTAAATTTGGCCCATGGGCTTCTGAGAATAGACAGTTAGTCATCATTATTTTATTATTAATTGTGTTGAATTGTGCCAGGTCATATGATGGTTTTGTGATGTGGACGTATTGAGCCAAATTCCTCCCTGGTATAACTCCGCTGCTTTCATTGCAATGCATCACATGTGAATCATCGTATCCATTATGTCCGGTTGCAAATTATTTAAGGTCCTGTTTGTTCAAAAACATTTAAATACTTAACTATATAATAATAATGATCCAGGCTTGGCACTCCAACAAAATTGGAGTCAAATCAGTGGAGCAGTGTGATTTTTTTTCCACCTGTAGTGAGAAATTGCTTACATGACCCTGTAGATTGCAGGTGTTGGATTTAAAGATCTGTTTTTATGATATTAGGAATATAATTCAAATGGCACCACAGGGATTAATATATAATTTCATGGGATTCTTTTATTTTTTGGACTCTCTAGTACTGGAGAAGGGATCTAGGCTGATAGTCCTGGGAACTGCAGTCCTGTTTTTGCAGAACAAATGTAAGACTGGTAGAAACTTCCCCATCATTGTCTCCCTTAATCTGAACCTTGATGGGCTACCTCTAAGGGTGAAGGCAGTTCAGTGCCTCTTTTTGAAGGAGTGTCAGTTGTGTCTGTGGTGCATGTGTGTGATATGAACACTAATGCTAGGAACTAGACTGAGCCCTCAGATTTATTTCACATAGAATGCCAAACAATTATCTGATGATTATTCCTGTCAGCCACTACTGATTTAGGTTGGATTCAGACTAGTAAACTAAAGGTGAAAGGGTTACTACCAAGCCTATAAACTATCCTATTCCCTAATAAATCATTAGTTATAAAGGTGTGGTCCTACTTTCATTCAAGTATAATGGCAGGATCAGGCCTAGTTGTGTAATCTAAACAGGATTTATGTAAGATTTAGGACCTGTGCCCATTTTTCATTTTATGTTTTTTCTTAAAAATGAGGCACATTAGAAACCCTTTGCTTTTTTATCATCAAATCTGTCTATGGGAGTGTGGAGAGCAGGATTACTTGGAGCACAGCTTGGTACACCAAATGCAGAGAGTTGACTAATTTTTTTTATTTCATACCTGCTATGTTGTGCCCTCCCTATGCACCCACTCCAGTCCCACACATGTCAGCACAAGACATTAAAAAGGGAATCTAGATAAAACTTCAGTTTTACTCTATCTGTGAACTTGCTTAACATTCTCCATGAACAGGCTTACCTGTGAGATAAAAGTCTCAGTGGTGGACAATCACTTCTCCAGATGGTGAGATGATGGTCTGTCTCAGAACCTTACAATATTCACTTTAATTGTTCTTTAAACATGGTTGAATGGATGAGCAGCTGGGTTGCTGTTTGTTCTCTGCACCAAAGATGTGAAATATACAAGACACATCTGTTTGAGACATTGCAAAGCTCCAAATCCCTTCAGTAAATCCAGAGGAGAAGTAAGTTTTATACTGAACTGCTCTTCTAGCTGTTGGTGCTGATTATTTGATATCATTTGTGAATTGATTTAGGGCATATTTAAAGGGAGGGACCAATAGCATTTGCTAGTGCAGGCACAATGCTGGCAGGTGTCATGGGAATATTTCCTTCAGTGCTCTGACTAATATGTTGCAGTTCTGTCCTACAACACCCCATTTCCCACTTCTGGAATGGGAAACATATTTTTGTTGTCTGCCTCAATCCTGAACTGTCACTCTCCTAATATTCCAGGTACACCTGTGGCAATTAACTGCAGTCTTTCTCGCCATCAACACAAGCTAGTTCAGTTCTGAGCTTCCTGTGAATTGTGTATAATACTGTATCCTTGTAACCTGCAATGTGTTTAAGGGAAGTTTGGCATGAGACCAACCTAATTTCTTTCCATCTGTGTGACTGAATCAGGATTGAATCCAGAGGTGAAATGTTCCCACTGAAGTCAATGGCAAAACTCCCAATAATTTCAATGGGGCCAAGATTTCACCCCAGGTCTCTAGAGCCAAAAGACCAGACCCAGATCTGTTCTCAGTAGTTTGAACTATCAATGAGCTGTCATTATTTGTGCTATTTTATATATTTTTTTCCTATTTAAATTTGTGTTTTCCTACAGAGAAAGAACTTTCAAGAACCAGCAAAGAAAATATGTCAAAACTCCAAATTCTAAAGGGCTAGCCCATCTGAGCAGAGCAACAAGATTACAATCAAGAATGATGCAGAGAAGGTAATTGGCAAACTACAACTAAAGTGAATAAAATGTTACCCTCTGATGCTGCAAAGTCTTAGTCTTAGCAAGTGAATAGTTCCATGGGTTGCAGTGCAAAAAGTTATTCATGTGCAGAAGTCCTTGCAGTATCAGGGCCTTAGGTTTGTTCATTAATGTTTCACAGGGCTGAACTGAGCCTGTGAGTCAAACTACTCTTGTCCCTTGTGGCTTCCATGTTTCTGGGGTTAAGAGGTTGTTGTTCCTAGGTGGTTTTTAAAAAAAATAAATGTAACCTCCTATAGTCCTGCTTTAAGATCAAGTATTACATTAAATAGACTTGGACTTGCAGTAGGAGATGATTATATTTCTTTAAACCTTGGGGACCAAATGAGAATTAGGTAGAGATTATGTGACACTGAATTTTTCACACGCTGTAGCCATGTAATGAAAGCCAAGACCACACTGGGACTCCATGATGCAACTGTCAAAAGTCGCTTATGAAGAGGAGCCAAGGGCAACTTTCAGACTTGAGAACCTCTGCAACAAGTCTGCTGATCTGCTACACTTTAGTATTGGTAATGTGATGTTGTTACACCATGGCAGTGAAATTATATTATCTTCTGCATCATGAGGAGATAATGCGTGTATGACAATGTACTCTACCACGAGTTACTACAGCAATATAGCAAAAAGGCATTCACACCTTCCTAGAGCCTGATCTTTTTAATTTAAGTCTAGTCTACACTGGGATTTTTAATTTAAATCTAGTCTACACTGGGCTTCTAGCACCCTCCTCCTTTCTCCTGTCCCCACTATGGCTCTCTGGGCCAAATTCACCTCTTGTGTAATTCCACTGAAATTCCAGGGGGGAGAGTCCATGGCAAAGCTTCCATTGACTTCAGTGGAACCAGGAATTTCACCCAGTGTTTTAAACAGGGTACCATGTTGTATGAGATCTACATTGTGACTAGCATATTGGGTTTCTCTTGCTCTCAACATTAGCTGGGTGAATTTTTATGGCAGGAAGAGAGTCTGTAGTTGATGATGTCTTCCAGGACACTGTCTCAGATGTCATCTGAGTTCAAGCTGTGGCAGCAAATGCAGAGGTCTGATATTCTTTGCCTATGCTGAGGAAACCCACTTTGACATCACTTGGAGCTAGGCATTTATAAGGAATGAGGAAGTGACCCTCTAGTTCCTTGTAAGGCAGTATAGTTTTACACCACCCAGAAGTGTGTTGGGCTTTTTATAGAGCAAATAAAATATCCTGAGGGACCTTATCCAGCTTAGTACTTAGGGTACTGAGACCTAGCAGTTAAAAATGCTCTAGAAGCACGAATTATTATTATGAGACAAGACAACAAGGTGAGAGTAACTAAGAAGTGACTTTTCTAAAGGAAGTAAAATTCAGTGAGAGCAAAACTTCCTGAAATGAAATTGCCAATAATAATAATAATCATTAATAGTGTATTCATCAAAATCTTCCAAAAACACACAAAAATACAATATTTTGGGAAAGTTTCCCATAAGGTATAAGCTGCTCCTTAAGCGATAGATCTTTTAAGGTTATGAATAGCTCAGATGAGATGTAATGGGCCCTTAACTCCCATCAGTCTCAAGGAATCCTGAAGCGCTCAGTACTTTGTAATATTGCGCTCCAGTGTGTTTGGTCTTTCATACCCTGGAGGGGTCGGGCTGGGTCAAGTATTACCCATGTTCAGTGGTTCTGTGGAATCATCCTGCAATAATCGATTCCTTTAAAAGAAAACCCTACCCCCATTTCTGGCTGTGATCATTATGGGAAAAGGAGTTCCCATTTAATGATTGTGGTGGGCGAGGGAGTGGGGAAGGAGCAGTCCAACCTGGGCTGGGAGGGGGAAAGCTCAATAAAGTGCATGCATATGAGGCACTGAAAGAGATTCGGCAAGACAGGTCCCTTTACATGGTTTCTGAACCACTAACAATTTATTTTTTTTTCCATTCTGTGCTTGTTCCCTAATATCCTGCTCTCCGTCTCCCGGGGACTGCACACAGGAGATGAAAGCAAAGAAAACCAAACAAGCCATCGGCGGCGCTCACTCAATTGATTTTTACACAAAATTTGCCTTCATGCACGAAGGATGGAAAAATGATCTCATTAATAATGAATAACAAAAACAAATGCAGGGAGGAAATCAATAGAAGTACATTTGATATCATAGGGAGATGAGAAGGGGGTGAAAAAAAACCCTACAAGACCAAACCTAGCAACACAGAGATGCATAATGCAGGGGCTGTGTGCTTGGGAGGATGGCTGCCTCTCTGTGTTACACCTGTCAGGGATATACCCGAGGGAAGCTGGTGTACAGCAGAAAGTGCTGAACACCTCCCCAGCCTGCGTAACATTTATACTTTATGCAGGCAGTTCTGCAGACCCAATGAGAGATGGAGTAATGGTTTGAAAAGCAAAAATAGCCTGAATCTGCCTCTGAAACACTAACTGAACTCTTCTGATGGTTGAAAACATCCAGTTAACTTTCTTTTGTTTTCATTTTCCCTGAGTGCCTTTGTGCTTCCTGGTTTCATCCCTGACTGAAAGTGAACACATATACGAAAGGATAAGCCTTGTATGCACGCACAAGGCATACCCCTTTAACCATACCTGTACAGTTAAAGGGGTAAAACCCCCTTAGGATGGATGCAGTTAAACCAATATAAATATACTTATGCTGGTATAACTTATTCCTGTATAGGAAGAGGAATAAGCTATACTGGAATAAGGCACCTCTGTATTGGTATAACTACATCCTCAGTAGGGGTTGTGTATTTCAGTTAAAAAAATCACACCTCTAACCATAATAGTTACATTGATATGAAAACTGTCTTTAGGCCAGTGCATATTCTGTTTCTGGCCCAGCTGAAAATATCATGACTGGGCTGATTTTCATGAAGTTTCTAGCCTGAATTCCAGGTTTGGATGAACAGTGACATTAGTGAAGCCAGGATATGGCCCAGGAGAAGCTCTAGAGTGTTACCAAGCTTAGCTGAGCTACTCCACCTACAGCTCATTTGACGCTGTCAGGGAGGATGTTTTGGAATCTGTAGATTCAGCAACTGTCTGAGGGAACTGACCAGCCCTGGGATGTGGTGGTGACTATGTATGTTGTCAGGCTTGGCAAAACCCATCGGACAAAACTATACTCTAATTAATTAAAGGTTTCAGTTAATAAATTAATGCATATATTAAAGCTGATTCAAGTTTCTTTTGCCATGGAACATTTCTATTTTTAATTTAAAAAAAAATCTGGAATCTTTAAACGGGTTTTGCCCCAAAATATTCAGTTTTCAGTAGATTTTGATGAAAAAAAATGTTTTCTGATGAAAAATATTTTGTTTCCATTTGTAGGAAATTAGATATTTTCCTTGAAATTTTTTGTTTAGTTGAAATTCTAATTTTCTGTCAATGAAAATTTTCTGTTGAAACTTTTATGTCAGCCCTAGAATACATTATTTTTGACCTGTAAATGTGAAAGCAAGAATCATTATTCCCATGTAAAGGACAGAGAAACTGAGGTGCAAATAGGTAAATGGTTTCCCAACATCACACAGCCAGTTAATGACAGAGCTGGGATTAGTAGATCACAGGTACCAATTTAGTGGTGCCAAACTACTAATCCAATATTCAATCAACTAGACTTACCATTGGTCTCAGTGAATGGGATCATAATACACACAGCAGTTGGCCCAAACAGCTCAGCTTCAGATTAAAATAATGGTTTTAAGACCAAGCATAGAAATAAAACGGTTCAGCTATTGGGCTTAAAATACAAAGGCACTAAGTTCCTAGGGTTAACAGAAAATTACCAGTCTTTTCCTTAGCTTTATGCCAACCTGAGTATGGGTTAGGAGTAGTAAATTATGCGTATAGCAAAGGTTTGGGACCATTAATGGTCCTAGTTCTAATCAGGGCTGTGATGTTTACTCAATGTGTATCCTTAGAGGAATCGCTGGGTATAAATTACATACTTGAAAATTAGATGATGAATCTGAGCTGACTTTTCTGGAGTAAAGTAATAAAACTCCCATCCCAACCCCTTCATACTGAAACGGTTTTCATTGGACTGGTCTGGCTGAATAAGGGGATCTGACTCTGGCAGTATGGTGCTGTGGTGACCTGAATGTAGAATGAGGGGTATGGCATCACCTGATATTTAGGATAGTCCCATAGTACCACTCATCTCCATTCTTTTTTGCATACTGCATAGATCCATTGTTTCATCTTGTTTTGAAAATATTCTCTTTTCCCTTTCCTCCAGCCTTTGCTCTCACTTGCAAAAATGTACATTTCAAACTACTGTAACTGAAAAACTTAATGGGCCAAATTTTCAAACCAGGGTCCCAAAATACCAGGCAAAGCACATCCATTGCCCTTGCAAATCCTGTATGTAATTAGTAAACCACCACATATTCATACAGATAGGGGGTGTAACTTGGCCTTACTCAGTCTGAATTACAGGTCAGCATTTTGTGAGTGCACTGGAGGTACAGGTGCAGAAAGTCCAGATCCAGTGAAGTTCAAGTGCACAGCAGGAGGAGCAAGATTTTGGGAGCCTACACAAGAGACCAGAGCTTAGATCAGCATGCACTCCTGCACATGACTGTGCAACATGAGAGTATGCAAAGGGCAAGAGAGGGGCAGAGCCTGTGAATCCCGCAGCTACTTCCTCGGCTGCTACAGTGATGAGGGCCATACAAGTATGCAGTCAGATACTTTTCCCATGGAGCAGGAGCACAAAGACTGGAGGCTACTCCAGCCTGGGATGAGATTAGCAACATAGACTGGATCCATTGCAGCTCCACAGCCCTCAGAAGAGGATTTCTGCCTCCCTGTGCTGAAGGAAGTCACCAGTGCCCAGGACAGCTACTCAGGCAGGACTTGGGTAGAGAATTTACGCCTCAATGGACATCTCTCAAATATTAACAACTATTATCCCTCTTTTCTAGGGCAACCACCATAGTGCGATGATCTGCTAAGCCTGAAAATGAAGATTTATGCCGGAAAGCCTGGCAGGACCCTAAAATGCAGCATTGCAAGTTGTGGGAATGTAATAATGTAAGCTCATTCCTAATAAAACCAACTTAACAGTTAGCTGCACAAGGGAAAATGGGACTTTCTTTTCATGCCACCTGTTGTTTCAGCTTAATCAGTCTGGGGATACTGAGTACATTTTGCCATAGGCTTCATTTGGTTATTCAGAGCAAACAGCACAGAGATACAATGAGAGCCATACAGAAATGCACTGAGTCAAAAAGGAAATATTCTACCACACTGGTACAAAGTGAAAGGAATTTATTTCAGTCACGCACTTTCACTAGCCATTTCCAGCTAACTACATTGGAAAGCAAGGAAGTGGATTTCTCCTTTCACGGCAATAGCTGGGGCTTATGGGTTACTTCACCTGCACAGTGTTAGGTACAAATTTATTCCTTCAGCAAAGCAAAGATTTGGGTTTTGTTCTGAAAAGCAAATTTAGAACTATATATTGTGTGAGAGCACTTACAAAATTATATTCTATTTTATAGGGGGGAAAAAGCAATATGCCAACGGAAATGAAAAGATTTTAAATGAATGAAGCATTTTAAAGCAGCAATAATGCTACATAATCTAGACTGACCATTAAAAAATGTTATTGACATAGGCTAAAATAGTCCAACCTGGGTGACTAAAGTGAATCCTTCTAAGTCTATAGTTACACTTTAAAATAGAAGTGGCCTGATTTTCAAAGGTTCTGAGTACCAGTCGATCCCTATTGACTTGAACTGGATGTGCAGGTGCTCAGCAGTGCTCATAATCAGACCACTTATATTTAGTGCATATGGATTTAGGAGGCCAGCTTTTAGTCCCAGGCTGGAAAATGTTAGCTTCGGTGCATTGTCAAAGTTTACAACAAACAAATACTTTGAATTCTCTCTTGTCTAAATACAGTATTTACCTCCTTTCCCTGCCACATGTTGTGAGGGTTAATTCATTAAAGTTTGTAGAGTGTTTCCAGGAGGCAAAAGTAAGACTAACAATGATGCCAATAATTAACAAACCATAGCGCTTATAGAGTTCTTTGCGGATTCAAAATATTGGACCAGCATTAATGAATGTGTCCCTACAACACCACTGGGAAGTAGGAAAATGCTAATGCCCCTTCATACAGATGGGGAAACTGACACACAGGGTTGATGTGACTGGTCCAAGGCTGCACAGTGATAGAATCAGGATTAGAACACCAGACTTCTAAGGGCTCGAACTCCAGCTCTGGAACCCCTTCTTTAGACTATCCATGCTGCCTTAAATATGTGCCTTCTAAGGGCTTGTCTATGCAGGAAGATAGCCTGGAATAGCTATTCCACACTAGCGCCCCTTGTGGATATTCTCATTCTGCACTAAGAGTGGGCTAACTCAAGCCATATAAAGTGTGGATTAAAAGTGTCCACGTGGAGAATTATTGTGAAATAGCTATTGCACTCTTTCACAGCCTGGCTTATTTCACAATAGCTTCTCTATGTAGGCACGCTCTAAATGATAAATATTACTATTATTTTATTATCTTGAGGTGCCCATTGGAAAACTGAGAGCTGATCCAATAGCTCATGGATCCTTGTTCAGAAATGGTTGTTGTGTTCCAGGTGATAAAGAAGCAAATGGCCATGAAGCCTTCCAGTCTAAGCACCTGAGAGAAATCCAGAGCCAAGCATTTCCTCCAGGAAGTAAGCTAAAGGTTTTCATCTCTCTCACTGCCTGATTTGTAACCCAAACTCAGTGGTTGAGCATGATCCTTAATGCGGGTTATTATTTATAAATTATTGAGGAGTGCAATATCTCTCCATTTACTGACTGTTGTAACAAAAGAGCTAGGAGATAAACCAAGTCATCATCTACCAAAAGAACACAGCATTTGGACAGTGCAAAGGCACTAAATAATTCAGCATCTATTTAAAAGTATAGTGTTTTATAATTTCAACAGAACCGCCTTGGTCTGGCTTCACATAACTCAGATGGGGCTTTCTTGCAGGTGAACCCCTCTGTTCTGGAGAGAAAGGAGCAGGAAGTGGGTGGGAAGGCCAATCACGCTGTCAGCATTTACTAGGATTTTAAACTTGCACGAGTTCAGTGAACCAAATATACAAGGAGCAGTAAGAATGGTGGGTTTCCAGGAAGCCCTTTGATTTTTCTTCTTCATGTCTACAGCATGAGAGTTTTGTAAGTTTACATGTGTCTCCATTTACGTATGTGTACAACATGCCTTTGGGCACTAAAGATAATGAAAGGGTTGCCTGAGTAAGGAATACCGTACTGGGCAACAAGATTTGGGAGCCAGACTTGTGTCATTCTGGCAGGGATCTGAGAATCTCAGGTTGTGGGTGGAGAGAGCATAGAAACAGCTCATCAGTGTACTGTGTGTGTTATGGGTGCACCCAAAATGGCTGTTATTAGCTGGCTTAAGTTAGAGGAGTTCAAATGCTCTGGTAGCCCCTAAGTTCTGGGAACAGAAAAGGTGTTATGCAGCCACATTGAATCCTTTGCCAAGCACGGTATGCCAGATTTAAGAATTGGGCCCTGTATGCTTAGACAAGAGGGAAAAATAAAGGATTTAGAGCTATTTTAGTGTGAGGTTTAAATTGATATTGTATATAATATTACAGTGCTAAAGACATTTATCCATTTGATTTCACTGGTGATACTGGAGTCAGATGCTGTCCAGCTGTGATATGAGAGATGTCTGAGGCTACGTCTACGCTACAGCATAAAATCGAAATTAGCCCACGTCCAGACTAACCCGCGGCATCGGCGGGTTAAAATCGATTGCTCGGGGATCGATATATCGCATCTAGTCTGGACGCAATGTATCGATCCCCGAGCGCGCTTACATCGATTCCGGAACTCCATCAACCCGAACGGAGTTCCGGAATCGACACGGAGAGCCGCTGACATCGATGCCGCGCTGTCCAGATGGGTGAGTACCTCGATTTTAGAAATTCGACTTCAGCTACGTTATTCCCGTAGCTGAAGTTGCATATCTAAAATCGATTTTAATACTCTAGTCTGGACGTGGCCTTTCTAAAACCGGTTTTATAAAACCGATATTATAAAATCAATTTTATGCGTCTTACACTAGGGCACATTAATTCGGTGGTGTGCATCCATGGTCCTAGGCTACCATCGATTTCCGGAGCGGTGCACTCTGGGTAGCTACATTAAAGGAATGAGACCAATAACTTCGATTTCTGTCCACACTAACCCTAAATCGATATAGTAATATCGATTTTAGGGTTAATCCTCTCGTTGGGGAGGAGTACAGAAATCGATTTTAAGAGCCCTTAAAATCGATTTAAAGTGCCTTGTAGTGTGGACGGGTACAGAGTTAAATCGATTTAATGCTGTTTAAATCGATTTAACTGTGTAGTGTGGACCAGGCCTGAGAAGTAACAGTAAAGCTGTGGCAGTTTTTCTGGAGGAGGGGGAAAAGACTGACTTACTCTGTGGAAGAACCTGGGCTTAGTAAAGATATAGATTGAGTATTGAAGAGTACAGAGCTCAGCAGGTTGAGAAGTTCTGTTCAGATAGCTGCTGAAAAGTCTGATGCATACATGAAAAATAACTGTCCTGTTCTGAACATCTCAGGACAAATCAATCTCTGGTATAACTGTCTTGTTAATACAACTATCTTGTATTAATTTGACCGTGTGGCCCTGTGGGACGAAGTCAACTGGCATGGTTCAGCCATGGGTGTCTAATTGCAGTGTACACATAGTCTCAGGGTCAAATCTGCAGAGTCGGTCACAGTAGGAGCATCTGTAAAAATGCCCTCATATCTGTGGTGCTGGTAAAACTCTGCATTTGTCTGTGCAAATAAGCATTTGCACATACACAATGGATCTTTGCCTAAGTGCTTGTTTACATGCCTAACTGTCCATTTTGCATGCACAAAAGTGGTGCTTTGCAGCACAGCAAGAGCATACACATGTTATAACTGCACCTGTTGGTCTTGATTTGAAAGTCCATACATGCCTCCTGTACACTAACCCCGCTGCCAAGATGTGCACTGAGGGACTCTGGATTGACAGGAGGCAGGACAGTCCTGTGTCTTGGTGCGGTGCTAGAAGCTGATGGCCCAGCTTGAAACTATCTTTTGAGTCCCTCTCATAAAACCACTTCCTTACAGCTTCCCATCATTTTACTGCAGTTAGTTTTAGCCGCCCTCACCATTGCTTCTTGATGTCACTCCTGAAGAGCAGGGGGAGTAAATCATGCGGCTGAGGGAAGATGGGACAAAAAAGCTGGTACCAGCAGCACATGCTCAGGTCAGGTTTTCAATAAAACATCTGTTCCCTGGGAGTCACCTGAAGCTATGATCCACACGAGAACACAAAAGGCAAGTGAAAACTGATAAGACACTAATATATTTGGGCTTCCCTGCGTTACACATTCTAAAAGGAAAAGATAAGAAAGCGGATCATAGATGTTCCTGCCTTTCAAATGCACAGAGAGCAGAGCCACAAGTAGAAGCTGCAGTATTTATGGGAGACAGAAGAACATGCCTTTCATCTCTGGCGTTTGAAATTTTCTTTCAGAGTTACCTGTGGGACAATGATACACAGAGCTTGCCCACGTACACTGTATAATTCACACAACAGAAACTACATTAAAAGAATGTTGTGCTTAGAAATCAAACCCACTAGAACAAGCCAAGAAATGCTTTAGAGTGAAAGACCTAAGCAACTACTGGATGCACAGCGAAGGAACCTCCAAGTGAAAATCCCATTGTGCCTAGGCACTCATGATGGGATTCAGAATGACAATTCCTGACATACTTTTGGGATGTCACCTGGCTTATATCTCCCTTGAACCCAGTATAGATACCCTATTCTCTTTGCTCCATGTAAACAGCATCCTCCTTTGTACGTGATATAGGCTCAGGGCTTGATTTTCAAATGTACTTGTACAGTTACTGTGATTGCACACACAATTGGGTATTTGTAAACATAAATGCTCATTTACTTGTCACACTGGCCATTTGCATTCATAAATATCCAGTTTGCATGTATAATCTAAATAAACATGTGTGAAAATTAGGCACACGATTGTACATACGCAGGAACCTGATATTCATATGTGGTGTGAGGGAGTGAGACCCCCACTGAAATCAACGGAATTGCACCCATTTACGGTAAGTCTAAATTTGACACTCAAATGTTCTTTCTGCTAGGGACAAAATTTCAAACCTGGCACACCCACAAAAATGAACAGGCATCCACTGCCCTTCAATGTAATGGGTACACTGGAAAAATGTGCATTGCACCCTCCACACTGCAAAAAACTTCACTTGCATGGTTGTGCAAACTGAATTCTGCAGGTCCAAGCTGAGAATTTGCACAACTCTTTGCATATGTACATTGTTGCTGGAATAGATGCATGTGAATTTTTGCAGATGCTCATTTTCCACCCAAGTTCAAGAATTGGCTCTTAAGATTCTCTTATTCTGTGAAGCATCTTGCATTTCCTGTTTCATAATATATTTTTTCAGAAATGTTTGCTGTGCCCAGGAAAGGTATCCGATTGATGGACCTGGAGACTGATATTGTCTATCCACAGAAGAGGTGCAGCCTCAGCAGTAGCAGTGTTGGTTTCCCCTGCACTCTACCCCATGTGCCTTAACCCTGAATTATAGGTACTAACCCTAGGGACAAGAGAATAGTTCAGTGTCTGTGCCATATTCAGTATTTGGCCTCTTTGCTGAGATGACTAAGGCATTGTTATAACTACCATTTTATGGTGATGGATTTTTGTGAGATTGATGCCCATCCTAAGGGAACTATATAAGGATAACTAAACTCGTTTCATATAAACTTGGCTGAATTTGACCTGACAATCTGGATGAAAGACAGTGTCTCATCTCCAGTTCCCCTGGATAATGTCAGAGTATAATAATTTAAATAAACTGTCAAGAGTTGTCCTGCATTGGCTGAGGGACTGGAGAAACAGAATATGGGTAAAATCCTGGGTACACTGGATTCAGTGGAGTTTTGCCATTGACTTCAAAGGGGCCACGATTTCAGCCTACCAGGTCTTCTCCAGATGTAATTGCTGTGTTCTTTTGTTGAAGACTGCCATGTTAAATATTCCTTCAGTAGCTCTGAGAACAAGGACAAAAAAATGTACAAGGTCTGAAGCAGAAAATGATATTTAAAGTTTGATATCTCAGCTGTTTCAAAATAGGTTTGTTTTTTTCCCAAACGCCAAAAAGATTAGTCCATAAACATTACCGCATCATGGAATAAGTGCCTGCAATTTTTCCCCCCTCCAAAAATAAAATAAAAATCCAACACCCCTCTTTTTAAAGTAATACAGTAGGAACATATAAAAGCAACTGAAAAAAACCATAACATCTGTTGCTTGGTTGGTTTTTATCCTCTACATTATCTAGCCAGCTAGATGGTTATGGCTTAGCCGTAGGGAACTGGGGTTGGGATACAGAGTTATATAGCACTGGGGTAGGAGTTCAAGTCCAGTTTAGTTCAGTTGGGGCTGAAAGCTGTTATGATGTGAAGGCTGTTCAGTTGCCAGCATGACAAGAGTCTGCAGTCTGTCTGTCTCAAGGATTTCTATAGTTCCCACAAGCTTAGCTTCAGATCACAGGGGGGTCTCAGTCCAGTTTCTAGTCTGTCCTTCCCCTAAAGAAAAGGAAGCGTATATGGGGTACAGTGGAGGGGCAGAGAAGTCAAGGACCAAATGAGCTGTGGAAACTGTTCTGTTTCTGGTTAGGACTGAGGGCTGTTGATGGAAGAAGTTTGTACTGTTTTTTTTCCTGTGCTGTACCTGGTCTATGGTTAAATTATAGTACCTCTGTCACCAGGGCTCACAAGCTTTCGTGAGCAGTAGACTGGTGAACCATACAAAATGCAAACAAGCTGCACACATGCTTGAGGCCAGATTTAGCAGGAAACATTCTAGACTGAATTTTTACACCTGAGTCCTAAAGCCCTGAAAATAGAAGAGTCTATCTGGGATGTCAGCACAGTCCCTTTTGCAATGGACTGGTGGGTGCTGGGAATCCAGGCAGGCACTGGAATGGGTGGCTGTTCGTCAGGACTCTTTTCTTCTCACTGACCTGTCTCTTCCTGTTTGATCTCCACCCCCCCCTTTTTTCCCTTTTCCTATTTATTACCATGGCCCAGCCCTTCTTCTTACTCCTTCCCCCGCCTCTCCTTCATGAAGGAGGGGAAAAAACAACGTTAACACAAACACGAGAGATGTCCTCACTTGAATTCCCCCAATGTCAGGCATTTGTCATTGTTTGGCAAGCTTCAAAAGTGAGAGTGATGGCTGATGACGAGGCAACAACAAATGTGGTCCCTGGTGGTCTGGATGACTTGTTTCTCCTCTGTCACACTGAGAGGGGCTGGCAGTCAGCATCCAGAGACCAGCCCAAATGTAAGAGCTGTGCTAGGAGCTTTCTTCTGCTCTTTGTGTGTGCTTGCTTACTTGGACACATACTGAAATATCACAGGCAAAGGATGAAAATATATCAGGGTCAGCGCTGTAAGCTGTTAGGCCATTGCAGTCAGGCAAAGGGGCAGGGTGAGAAACAGCTCTGCTTCCATGTATCATGATTGTGTCTCCACCCCCCCACACACACCTAATGGGTGCCCGGGGGGACTGTCTTATTTAATTTTATTTGCTGTTCTTCTCTGGTTGAGTTTTCTTTCCTAGTTTTATCTACTGCTTAGAGACTAGGGTGATGGAGCCATTAGAAAGGTATAGACAGACAGATAAACAGTCAAGCCTCTCCTTCCCCTAGTACAAAGGGAGGCTGATACTATATGGGATACAAGGGAGGTGACGTCTAGAGTCTCTGCTGGATGTAAGGGAGGTGGCATCTTTGTCAGAGGCATTTTCTACATTAAGAACCAGGAAGACGTGTTTACGGGATACACAGGAAGGAGATGGGGTCTATCTCTATTGGCCACAGGGAAGGGTTGGAATCTCTGTTCATTTCAGGGAAAGTGATGATTTAGAGGGAAGATTCTTCCCTTTTGCAGACAACACAAAAGGAAAAGTTTTCCCCCAAAAGCTCACCTTTGAGCATCTAAGCTCCTAAAGATTTAAAGAACCGCTCTAATCCAGGGCCAGCATAAGGGGAGATGAGCTGTGAAAGTAAAACAGGGGGCACTTTTAGAGAGCTGTGCATGAATATCCCCATATCTTTATTGCTTTGGTGAGAAGAGTCCCAGATTCAGTCTTACCTAGGCCACTGTTTGACCGTAGCCTTTCACCATCCATGGTCATTCACACCTGCGCAACGGGGCTGTATTACAGGTGTGCTGGGGAATACTGATTTGGTAACATTTGAAATCCACTTTGCACAGGTGTGAACGAGAGTAGATGGTTCAAGACAGTGGCAAATCAGTCTTGAGGGAGCTCTGCATTAAACAGTCATCTGGTACACGGAATAAGGTGCGGTAGCTCTTTATGGCAGAGAGGATGTGCATTTATTCCCTGCTTCCCTATGCAAATGGGGCATGTGAGTCCCATACTGCCAGCTGGATCCACATGGCAGATGGTTTGATGCCACATGTACATGCATTAACATGGAAAACACATTACTACCCACTTTGGTTCCTGATGAAATGGGCCATGAGCATCTTTGCCCCAGGAATTAATGGAGGACCTGGATCACTGACATTGCATGTCGGTGCCATTCCCTGTCTCTCAAAGGCAGACCTGAAACTGAGCCAGAAAGGTGAGTTTATTCCAGTTTCACTGCAAAGTCTGGAGGATACAAACGAATGTTAGACAGATCAAGGTCACTGATCTAAAAAAAAGAAAAAAAAGCTCATCTCTACTCGTTGCTTTATCACATAACTGTCTTTAACCCCCTCCCTGTCTCCATCTGACTTCTCTTTCTGTCTTTTAAAACTAGAGATGATGATTAATTATCTTTGTTCAGTGCCGACAGTGCACTCAGTTCTGTGGAAGACATAAAAGAAGGCACGAGCATACGCCACGAAGTCCACTTGGGATTACACTATTGCTATTGCTTTTACCGGGAAGGCATTCAGATACTACGGGGATAGGCAGCAATAAAAACTTTAATATATAGTCAGAGTCTAAATAACAATCCCCATCCTGCAAAATTCAGATCTGCCCATGAACTTCCCGTCAGTACAGGGGTGTTGAGAGCTAAGATTTGGATTCAAGCTCATTGCTTCTTGATTCTTGACATCAGAGGCCTTATCCTTGCAATTTTTCCTGTCTGATTGTGCCTACATTCTCCTATTACCTTTAACTCCAGACCTGTATGATTGTTTACCCTTACTTCAGGCATGTGGGTTATGGTGGTGTTGGACAACCACTCCCACCCTGTGTTACTGGGCAATTGTAATTGTTCACTTCTGATGTACAGTGTCTGTAGGGCAGTGTGGGGTGTGGAGGAAGCTGGCACTGCTGCTGTTTCTTCCTTAACTATTCTGTAGGCAAGTAGATGTCTTTGGTCTCCAGAGCACCAGTCTGGTACCTCTCACTAGCACTAAACCCACTAAAAATAATCCCCCAAACTGCTTGTTATGCATCTGTATTGGAGAAAAGTGAGCAGGAGCTGCCGTACTCTTGGGTAAATGATATGCCTTTTAAAACCCAATTAAATTTTAGAGACAGAGCATTTCTGATCACTTAAGGAAACAAGTGCACTTTTTTTCTTTTACTTTTTATTTAGGACATTTTAACAGGTTTACAAATCCTTGCCATGTCAATATCAGAAACAAAACAATCACTGTAACAGTAAGCTTTTGTTTAAAGAGACATTATGTAGTAATACAGTCACCAGCTCGCTCTATTAACAGGATTTAACCGTACTGCAGAATGAGTATTATTACAACACTCATGACATTGTCTGAAGTGATTTTATTTAATTGAGTGAAATCTCTGATTACACATATTTAACAGACCAGACACATCTATCAGATGTTAATATTCCCCTCAAACTGGACAGATATGGTGAGTATTTTTGCAGGCAGATGTACTTTGTCTGAATATTGAATAAATGGTAACCAAATATCTAAGTAACTATTTGTCTTCAGTCTATTTTGCTGGGTTGGTAATTGATGCTTTACATTTTCCATAACAACAACCTCCTGTATTTTTTGAACCATTCCTTTAGAGTTGGATTATTTTTATTTTTCCATTGAGAGGCTATCAATAGCCTTGCAGCTATTAGCAGATAAAAGATTCATTCTTCATTTCTTTTTGTGTGACCATTTTTGCTAGGAAGCCGTAGGAGGGTTTTTCTCTTATTGTGCTACAACTGAGATTGCTGGTCTTCTTTTGCAGATCAGATCCATTCCTCTGGGGGTAATTTGTCTATCCAGGTCCTTTTCCCAGCATGTCACATATGGACTTCTTTTATGGTTAGAAAGTTGTCTGAAAAGATTGCTACAGCTTAGTTATAATTTTTTTGTTTCCTAATTGACCAAACACCATCACTTCTATTAAAGTTAGCTTCCTGTATAAAAACAAACTTTTCTAGAAAGTTAAAAAATGTAATTCCATAACTTAAAAGAATTGATATCATGGGAGAGTGGGCCAGCTGAAGTTAGTTTTGATCTCTAAATATGTTTAAAATGTTTCTTTATTGAATAGCTGGGCAACCACCTGTATTCCATGGCTTTCCCAATCTTCAGAAGCTCTCTGGTTTGTGATTTGGGTTAAGGTGTGGATTATTTGCAATGGGTGTCATTGGGAAGCAGAAAGAACATATCTCTAGTTCTATCCTAGACCCAGAGAATAGCCTATGCTAAAGGATGTGTATACATTTCTAGAGGTCATGATGTTTCTATGAATGGATGGTAGCCTAGCAATCTTTACACTGCCACAATTTTCTTGTTGATTTAAAGACCCAGTGTTTGGCTGGGTTAGAGCACCCCAGTTCACTGGTCTTTTGAGCTTCCTGACTTGACAATACCGTAGAATATTTGGAACAGCTAATACACCCTGTTTAATGGGTCTGTACAAAGCATGTGCATTCACTCTTGGTCTTTCTTTATTCCATGTAAATTCTAACAACATCCTCTGTATTCCTGCCATGGTTTTATCTGGAGTGATTACAGAAAGATTTTGAAACAAGAAAGATATCATTGGCAAAATTTTCATTTTGACTGTGGCTCTTCTTCCCAACCAAACTATTGTACACTTCCCCCACCACTCTAGATCTTTTTTCATGCAGAAGTAGTGGTGTGGCATTTAAATCACAGAGCTCTCCTAGGTTTGAGATTTGAATTTCCACATACCTTACGTGATTTGTTGTCTATTTGTACTCAAATGTTTTCTGGAGGAATGACCTCTATGAGTCTGGCAAATTTATAGCTAGCATTTCAGATTTGGTATTACTGACTTTAAATCCAGAGGGCTTTCCCAAAGACATGGATTTCTTTAGATATTAATTTTAGGGAAATATTTGGTTTAGATAAAAATATCACATCATCTGCATATACAGCTATTTTCTATTGTGTTCCTGCAAGTTTCATTCCCATGATAGTCATTGTTCTGTATCCTGTGTACAAAAGGCTCCATGGCCAATGCAAAAAGTAAAGGCAATAATGGACAGTCTATAATGCCTAGTCCTTCTGCATAATTCCAGTAGGGGAGATTTAACTCCATTAACTTGCACAGCTACTTTTGGGCTAGTATAGAAAACACTTATCTGTTTAAGGACCTGGGGCCCAATGTGCATATGGGATAGGACTTAGAATTGAGTGGAACTTTCTGTTTCATCAAAAGCTTTCTTTGCATCAAAGGATGATAAAATAATGGATCTTTTTTCTGATCTGGCATTGTAGATGACTCCAGGTACTCTGAATATTAACTGACACTTTTCTCTCCTTAATGAATCTATTTTGATCTGGATTTATATACACTCAGAGCACAGACTGCAATCAGGTAGCTAGTATTTTTGCTAAATCTTTGTCATGATCCAGGAGTGATATGGGCCTATAAGAGCTGCACAAGTAAGGTCTTTTCCAACTTTGTTTATAGGTTGTGGAAGTTCTTCCCCTAACAGAATAGCATTGAAAGTAGTTCTCAAGGGACTCACTAATGCTTCCTTAAATACCTTGTAAAATGCAGTTGGAAAGCCATCAAGTCCTGGAGTTTTACCACTTTTCATACTTGCTATTGCCTCTAAGATTTTCTTCTTCTGTTATTTTACCTACAGTATCTTTTTCAATTTTGTTTATTTCCGACAAGCCTGTTACTTTCAGATATTTCTGAATAATTTCAGAACTTTGAGTATCTGAGGTATAGAGATTTTTACAATAAGTAATTGATTGTTTTAATTGTTGGAATAATATGTTGCTTTTGAATCCTATTAAGCTTTCAACCTAATAGCTTATCACTTCTATTTCCTTTTTGATAAAACATCTGCCCTGTATACCAAAAGTCTTTTTCAGTGGCATCTGTTATCAACATATTAAAATTTCCCCTTATATTAGTTAATGGTTGATATACTTTTTTTTAACTTGTGTTTTTATGAATGTCTTATAATCTTTTTATCTCTTGTTCTAGTTTTATTTTTTCCTGAGCTCTCTTTCTTCAGTTGAGAGGCTCTGATTTTCAACTGCCGCCTAAAAATTACTTTACCTGCCTCCCAGAGAAGATGACTTTTTAATCTTTATAATTTATTTGAAAATATTGAACAATGTCCTCTTTAATTGCTGCAACCCAATCGCTGTCTTACAGAAGCAAGCAAGTCATTTTCCAAAAAAAGTGGTCTTAGGGACCCATCCAGACTAACAAACATTACTTCCAATGGTACATGATCTGACCATGTAATGGTGCCAATTTCTGCAGACTTTGTCTGTTTCATTAAGAATTTAGCAGTGGTGGAATAAAGAATTTGGTGGCCCTGTGCACTAGGGAGATCAGGGGTGCACAGCTTCATTCAAATTTGACCCAGTTGTCTTCTCCACCTCTCCCCTGTCATGACAAAGAGGTGGTCAGGCCAAGCCTGAATGGTGCTGTGACCCCTGTGCACCAGGTCACAATGCCACTCGCTCAGATTTGGCTGTCCTCAGTCATGACAAAGGGGTGGTTGGGCCAAAACTGAGGGACACTGAACCTCTGTCATAATGCCACACATCTAAATCTGATGGTCAGAGGCCTCCCTCAGATGGGGGCCCTATGCAAATTCACAGTGCACACATTGGTTAATCCAGGCATGGGATTTAAAGATTAACATTAAATCTTTTTGAGTATATAACTGACGAGGATGTGAATAAAACATGTAATCTCTTTCCCCATGGGTACAATTCTCTTCAACAGTCCGAGAGCTTGAACTTTAAAGATGTTACTTTACGAGGAAGAGCCATTGAGAATAATTAGTTAGTTTATTGAAAAACTTGAAATTGTGATTCTTTAGCTGTGTGATTGCATGAACCCTTGTGTGGCCAATGTCTCTCTTGTTTCTAATTACAGCTTGTTTCTAATTACAGCTGTGTGCCTGAATATGGTTTGGTTTCTATTTCTTGTAATAATTTCCTCAGTGCTTCCCAGTTTCCTCCCCTCTCCTGCCTTCCCTTTAGTTTGAATCCAGAAATAAAATACCAAAATAACATAAATCAGTCCCCAGATGATACTGCTTTGCTGAAATCTAACCCCCCCATGTGCCTCATGAACACTTGGACTGCTTCTCTTGCAGTCCAAAGGAGAGACATTTTCCACCAATCCTGGCCCTTGGGGATAGATTAGCATCTGATCCTTTGAGTTACATGAAGGGAATTTACACTGACCCCATAAAGGCTCCTCCCCATCCCCTCTCTGTTTTCTCCAATCTCCTCCATCTCTAGGACCACTCACACCCACTCCCCTCTTATTGTCCTTTATTGTCCCTGTCACAGGGTCCACCCTCTTGTGCCTGTGCCCTGTGTTGGCTGGTTAAATAAATAGTCTTCACACCTTCTTCAGCGCTTCACCCTCGTGTCTTTATTTACAGTGCAACCCCACTTTGTTCACCCCAACAGTTATCCACATTTAGACCATCCCCAGGGTATGCTGGCCCATGAGGCTCCCTTCTTTAGGTGGGGAGACAGAGATATAGCCCTCCTGACTCCTCCCAGGCTGGCCTCCTGACTGAGCTTTCCTCAGGGCTTTTATAGCCCTCCTTTACTCAGCCCAGCTGCTGGCATTTAACTCAAGTCATTGCTGTGGGTCAGCCCTCATTAAGGCCTGCAGCCGGGCCCTCTGCTGGCTGCCCGAGCCCCGGCACTTGGTCTCCTTACCAAAAAACAGGGCCTAGCCAGCATTTTAGCAGGACATTCAAGGGGTTCACCCCCTACTGCCCTGCACAGTCCCTAATTTTGGAAATATAGAACACAGCTATCACAAAGTTGTAATAAGCCCAATTAAAACAAACATCGCACTGTTTTCTTTCTTTTTCTAACATGAAGGTAGTTACTGCACAACTTTTTATTCTTGGTGACTCCTAGGAAGTCCCTTCTGGATAATCTTTATATTACTTGTCAAGTGTCTAAGTCCTTTGGTTCAGCTTCACTTCTGCTATTGTCAGTATGGTCTCAAGAGTCTTTTGTCTTTTCCTATCCTCCTTTTCTTGGGAACCACCATTTGCCAGGATTTTTCCAGCATTTTACCCTTGGTTTTTACCTCTGGAGTATCCTCTTGTATGGCTGAGGTTGGGAGTTCTGTTTCAAGCAACTGGAATATATATTTTGTCTTGTTTAAAATCTCTTAATGCATAATACTTATTTTGGAACTGAATGAGAGTTTAAATAGGAATCCCCATCTGTAAAGGATATCTACCCTCCTGAGTGCTGCTGTAATTTCCCTCACATATTTTCTTTTTTTAAGGCTAGGTCAGCGAGGTCATGGAAAAATTGTAGCCTGTTGCCTTTGATGTGAGCTCTGAACGCTCTCTGGCTTTTTTCATAATTAAATCTTTCTGCTGATAATGATGAAATTTCACAATTAGATCTCTGGGTCTACTATTATTAGGGACAGATGGGGGGAGCTCCATCAAATGTGCTTTCTCTACTTTCACCTCTTCCAGACAGCTCAGATTTAACAGTTCTGCAATTAAATTTTTTACATACCAGATTGGTTTTCCTTCTTCAGTGTTTTCAGGCAGTCCCTTAATTCTGATGTTGTTCCTTCTTGCTTTTTCCCCCCGTGTCATCCAATTTATGTTGCATCTCTGTCTTTCCCTCTTTCTGTGCCATGGAGCTCTGCAGGTTTATCTCCATCTCTCTCCTTAGTCTAACCCTAACCCTAACACAGACTCGCTCTTCCAAGTCAGTAACTTCCTTCTTTACTGCCAGAAACTTGGTCTTTAGATCAGCTTTCAGGGCCTTAAACTCAGAGATCAACTCCCAGACATCCACCTTGGTAGCAGTTTGATATCCTTCAATCCTGGCATTTCTGCCTGATTTGGCTGCCACATGTCCATTATGAGTCTAAGAGATCTCTCCATGTTAAGAGCTGGAAACACTTCTCTTTGAGAGCTATTCTTTTAATTGTCCAGCTCTTTTTGGATAATCCATCTTCTGCAACCTGTTTGTTTGTTTGTTGAGGACGGAGTTTAGTACGTTTTGGGGGTCAATGGAGGCAAATAACTCTGCCATCCTCTCAGAGCTCAGGCTTCATGCAACTGTTTTAGTCCTCCAACAAATACACGTTTTATAACATTCCATGGAAGATTCCCCCCCTCCAACGACTCCATGGAATATTAGTTTATAAAACAAAAAAACTGAATTAAATATTAACAATAAAAATACCCCCAAGCCCATATGGTCCCAACGTACACTGATATCAGAAGGGGAATTCAAAGCCAGTGCTGAGACTCTGTCCTTAAGTCACCATTTTAGTGCTGGAGCATTTTCCCTTTGGGCAGCAGGCTGATTCTTGTTCTCAGTTATAATGGTGTAAATCCTGAGCGGCACCACTGAAGTCAGTGGAGCTGCACTGGCACAAAAGCAGGCTTGGCAGAATTCATTATTTATTTTTAATAATTTAAATGGATAATATCAGTGTTTATTTTTAAGCATTTGTTTTTGATATTTGTCTAGATATTTGTCTCCTGTTCTTTTTGTCTATTTAAATGTTCGCAGTTGTCGGAGATTAAGGTATGTGGGACTCAGACAATAATTATTTAACAACGGTAGATGGTGAGATCCAAACAGTTAAAGCTTTATAACAGTTATAAACACAAATTGTCAGCATCACGTCAAAACATATGAAGTAAATAGCCTTAAATGAAACTAATACATTTTCAAGCAGCATTTTACATACTGTGCCTATCTGTAAATTTCAGTTGCTATCGATGGAAATATTTTTTCGTCAGTTTGTGCGTGTATGGTGAAATCGACATTTAACAACATTTACTGATTTAAAAATCGAATCCTTCCAAGTTTACATAAAAGCATTATTGGACCAGAACCAAGTCCAGCACTTTCATTCTCTGCCTTTTCTAAGCAAGTGGGGAATTGAACGCAGGTCTCTCTGGTAAAGAAAGCTAGTGCCCTAACACTGGACTATCTGTGACAATCCTGCAATGTCCTGGACAAACCCTGTGGGATGAAGTTAAACCTTATTCAACTAATTTTACATATTTTGCGAGTCCATTGTACTGAAAATGCAAAAGTTTATTTACTATTGTGGGATTGTTTGGAATTTCTTTTGGAGGAAGGACACAATGAATGCAATCTCTAGACGATATTAGGGACTTCAAAGGACTATTGGGGACACATACATGTGAAGTGGATTTCCTAGGCAATATTTGGGGAGAGAGGGAAATGTAAATGTCACCTTGAATCCATGCATTTGAAGCTGCACTTTGAGCAGAGACCCACTGTGTTGGCTGATTCCTTATACACAGTCTCTTCAAAGAACCAGACTGGATAAATGAGTGATTCACAGAGTCATGAGTGGTTCTTGGTCTGAGCAAAGAGTGTGGTGATCTTGAAACCACATGGCAACCCCATGTTGGGTTTTGAAGGTCTGTTCCTGCCAGAGCCCATAGCAGAGTTGGCGTGATCTCTGGGAAGCTTATTACCCTGCATGCAGGTTCTTTTTATTGTTTTTAATATGCTTCTCTGTAGTGCTTTTCCTTAAGTATAAAATGTGCTTGCTTAGAAAGAGCTGTGATGTTTCTTTTAACTGGCACAATTACTAAGGAGAGAAGCAAAGCAGACCTGCTTAGGCAGCCTGTCTTTTGCTGGGAAATAACACAGTGATGGCAGGGAACCATTCAGCCTGAAAACACCCCATCAGAATAGAGAGAGACGTGAGTCTCCACCCAAGAGAGGCAAAGGCGAGGGAGCTAGAAACCTGAGAATGGGTGCCCTTACTGGGCCACGGAGGGGAGATACAGGTGCAGTTGCTCTGAACTGCAACATCATCCTGCCTCCCTCTGATGCCTTGGTCACCCTCCCTAAAGTGATGTCTAAGGCTACCATCCTCTCTTCCTTCACATCCCTAAACCTAACTCAAGATCACCTTGCTGGGATGGATGGGATGGCTACAGGAAATCAGCCAGAGCTTTATGGCCAGCCAACTTAACCTCCCAATAGTTGGGGAAAGGTTATTATTAATTTTATTGTGGTTTCTGTGGTATTCAGGGATGACTCAGTGCTTAAGGGGCTTGTCGGAGATCTGCTTTATTCGGCATCCAATTCCAATTGCTGTGCATAACAAGAGCTTCACAGTGCCCTGCCCTTACTCTCTGTCTGGGAGGCTTAGCCCTTAAAGACACAGTTCCCAGTACTACAGCGCCAGCTGAGACCAGGGCCCCACTGGACTACACTCTGTGCAAATGCACAGTAAGAGGCAGTTCCTGCCTTGAAGAGCTTGCAATCTAAATAGATAAAGGGTAGGAGTGTAAAACAGAAACACCCAGAGGTGCAATGATTTGCCCAGCGTCATACAGCAAGTCTGTGGCAGAACAAGGAAAAGAATCCAGGTGTCCTGATCACTGAATCAACTTATTTATTTATGTCATTACAAAAGTAAGTGGAATGAATCTGTGTCTACTACAAGTGTCCATATTTTGGTATTGCCCTTTCCTCGCCCTATGTCAGTCATCATATTAGTAGCCCAGTCTTGCAATGAGATCCATGGAGGTGGAATCCTGCACAGCCCCACTGTCTTCAATGGGAGTCTCCAAGGGTGTAGGGTTCTGCCCACCAATGCTCATGGAAATATTGTGGCTTTGGATGGTAAGTTCTTTGGGGGGCAGGAGCCATGTTGACTTCTGTATTTGTACAGCATCTAGCACAACTGGGACTGGTCTTGACTGGGGCCTCTGGATGCCAATATAATGTGAATATTGACTCAGAATAATTTAAATTAGTGATTTACAATCTTATTTTACCAAATTTAAAACCCACTCAAACACAGTGGGTTCAAAAGTTCAACCTGAATTCAAACATCCTTGGGTTTTGCATTGTACTTAGGAGGAACTGTAAGAAATGCAACAGAGAGGGAAAGGGAAAGAAATAATCTTGTGACAATTGAGAATTAAAACCGGATGAGGGAATGAAGATCAAATACACACAGTGTGAAACAGGAGCTGAGACATACTAATGAAAGAATAAATATAGCCCTCTGTACTAGATATACACGGTAACCACTTGTGCCAACCCAGGTTTTGGGGACTGATTGTACTTCTAACACATGGCAGAAGCCTCTCTCTAACTAGAGGAATGTAGGGAAAGAAGTATTCATCCATGAAAAACAAATGTGGCTTTAAATGATCATGGCAATGAAAGGTTCACAGACTCAGTTTTGCACATCTCCAAATTTGCTAGGAAAACGAAGCCACAAATCTCACTAGGTTCACCCATCCCTAAGGTAAGCATCGGGGGAAGATTAAACTGAATTTTGCAGAAGTCTGAAATCCTGTCTTGGGGAAGTAAGTTATGCTGGCTTTGCAGCAATATTTACTGACATGCACACACACAAAACTAACTTTGTAACAAAGTGATGCAGGCTGCAGGAGCTGTGTCAGTGAATGGAAGCAATCCTGACACAGCAGCTCTGTGAAAGGTGCTAATTATACTGATCTGGGTACTATGTTGTGCGGTCCTTTGCTCAGAGGAAGGATGTGATGCAGACATAAGGAATGGCACTACAGAGGAAATGGGAGAGCAGAAGCACCTAGACACATCAATAATTCATAAAATGCCAGCAGCAACAAAGGGAAAGAGGGACCAGAACTAGGAGAACAGAATGCCATAAAGCTTTTTAGTGGTCTTGTTCTATTAATGTCAGATTGTGACCGTTTTTCAAGTAGGTGGAAGTTTTCCAAAACTCCCACAGAATTCAGCGACAATAGCTAAATAATGCTCAATTTAGCTAAGGCATTTGGTCTCAGAAGCAGAGTATTATCAGTGTTACTGGGTGTTTGATGCTATTTAAAGGTGATTGTAATTTTTCAGCAGGTTTTAAAGGAAGGTCTGGAATGGTCTCCATGCCATAATTCTTGTAAAGGAACTGCTGTATAATAATAATATTGTACTGAAAAGGCTTCTGGTATCTTATATTAATGTATTATTAGTTTATTGATTGTCCACATGTTTCCTTTGCCTATATCCAGTCCACACTCCATCTGTCTCTATTAAGGATTAGCCAACTATCACATATCTGTCATCTGTGAGCATCCCGTTCCCACCAGGGCTTTGACCCAATTGCTAGTTCTGGTGCAGTGCACAACAGGGTTTGCAAGGTTGAGTGGAGGCATCATACGGCCACAAGCAAGGTCAACCCTAGGCATAGTCCTCTACACTGAGGAGGAGTGTCAAGCTCCTTGTACATCTGCTCCTTTCCTTCCAACAGTTTCAAGATAAGGGGTAGATGAGTCTGAGCAGATACGGATTTAAGTGAGATCCCAGCATTTAACGAGGTGCTTAGCTGCACGCTCACCTCTTTGGCTTTAGTCCTGCTATCAGGCAGCAGTAGCTGGGTGGCCTTACAGCTCCACTCATAGTGGGGCAGGATAAGGTCCCCTGCTTGCCCTGTCCTTGCTTATCACTTTTTATGTTAACTCATGAACACTCCACACCTGCTCTCTGCAGGATCAAATCCCTAATGCTGCTTCTTCTCCTAGTTAGAAGATCATGATGTACATGGGCAGAACTCCACTTCTTTGGAGTTGGACTGGGGCTAAATCTGACCCACAGTATTTACTGAGCGTATTAGATCATCTGCCCTGTCCCTCTGCCACTGCAGGATCATCCCACACCCATTTATTTGTCCACTAATGACTTAAATGCTGGAGCTTCCACCACTTCCTCTGGGAGATGATTGGAGAGTCTTATAGACCATGCTGTTAGGAAGCTTTTCCTGATACTCAACCTAAAGTTTCCTTTGCTTAATTTCATCTCCTACTCATAGCTGACACCTTCATACCCTCATAATTGCAGCTAATAGTTGGCTCATACCTCCTCTTTTTTCTTGCCCTCTTCGGTATTTACACCCTTCATATTTTTGGATTGGCCCTGCAAAAAATGACTTGGGGACAAATCCTGTTTACCTTATTTGTGTGTGCAATTCCCATTGACTTGAATGGGACCAGTTATGTACATAAAGCAAGTAGGGTTTGGCTTTGAGTGTTGAGTGGGGAGGTATAGTATATGGGAGCCAATGGAGAGGACACCAACACCATATGATACACCTTCTCCTTTCCTGGGGAACTGCACCATGAAAGCTCAATGCCTACATGGCTGCCAAGTCACATAGAAATGTGTAGGGGAACTCGTGCACTTATCTGGGTGTCTCTCCTCTTCTCTCAACATCTCAACCAAGTTAATCAGTAAGTGGCTCCTTGGATAACCATATTGGCCTTTTTGCACTCAGATGAATAAAATAAGAGGGCTAGATATTTAACAGCCCACTATGGTACAGGTTCTGGCCTCAGTGTTTGTAGGTATTTAGCTATGGATTTCATTCAGCAGGCATCCCTTTCAAAACAAGGGACTGTTTCATTACTGCAGCATGGCGATCCAAGAAAATGCTATTCCACCAGGTGGTCCATGCTGGCATTGTACAAGGAACTGAAAGGTTCTAAAAGCAGACAGGTACTTTTTTTTGTATAAATGATCTATGAAATTTTTAAGGGCACATTAGATGATTTGCAGTCCAGTTCTGAGGTGGAGCCAAAGAGGAGACAGGAAAGAAGAAAAGGGTGTCCTGATTCTATGCTTCTGCAGGCTAGGAGTAAAGCCCATTGATTTCAATGGGAGTGATCCATATCCAAAGGTAAAGGGCACACCGCCTTCTCCTCAGCTTAACAGAGAGGGAGAGTGCCCCCTCATCCTTGGTCAGTGTGGTGAGGAGAGCTCCCTCTTTTATTTCAGTCAGAGAAAAAGCCTTGCATAAAGAGGAAAAGCAGGACAGAATGAGAAATGGGAGAGAGCTGGCAGGACCTAAAAAGCAGAGAGAAAAAGAGATACATAAAGGAACATACACCCCTAAGGGAAAGGAGAAACAAATAGCTCTCAGTGGAAGAGAAGGTGAGAGAGAGAGAGAGAGAACAAGTGTATCCTGGAAGCAGAGAGGAAGAGAGATGCTGGAAAAAGAGAACCCAGGTAGATATGACCTTGCCAACCCTGAGAGAGGGGGCCTTAAAGGAGATAGCTCAGGTTATAGACTAAGAACAAACTGTTTTGTTATTGCAAGGAAATTTATACGGCTGGATTGCTGGGATTTTATAAAAGAGCATCAAAGCATCTAAAGTCCACACGTACAAGGAACAGCCTGGATTTTTTTCATATAATTATAGGAAAATAAGGTAGACGAGACCTTGGAGCTTCCAGCCCTGAGAGTGCTCCTTCAATACACCCTCTTGTGTGACAACTGAATTGATAGCATGAGGACTCATGTTATTAAAAGTTTAACAATATTCAGAACCATCTGTTCCCCTCATACACTCAAGCACTTGCAATTTGCCACAACTGTCATTTAAAGCGGTCTCAGTCCTGCAGAACAATAGAAGGACAAAAGAAAAGTACGTATACTACATGATGGCTGATCTCTGTTATGACATTTATATCCATTGGTGAGGAGGGATGGCGTGAAGATGTCTGTCAGACCAGAGCTCAGCCAATGTGTATTCCACATACTGGGACAGAGTCTCAGCTTGATGGGTGTGCATATCTCCTGACAGGATTCAGGGGTCTTAGGTGCATTCACAGAGAGAATTATGGACCCCAGTGTATAGAAATACAAAGTATATATTTATGAGCAGAGCAAACAATCTCTACGTGCAGTGGAAGTGGCGTATAGTGAGCTCAGAAATAATGGAATTCCTTTCACAGAACCAGAGAAATGGATGTGTAGTGGTGTATGCACGTCCCGTCCCCTGTTGCAGCAGGTGATGGGGGTGCTGACACCCACCGTCACCATCTACCCAACTGTTTCAGACCTCACCATGATAAGGCAAAGTGGTTAGATTCAACCCAGCTACCCTTGGGGTCAGGGCTGTGTGGCCCAATGGCCAGAGATGAAGAAGTGGGCTGTCACCCAGAGGTGAGTGGCAGCAGGGCTTGTAGGGGGACCTGGCCCCTCTCTCTCCACCACATCCCGGCCCAGGGTCCTGTCATTGGTGAGTGTGGTCACTGCCCTGTCAGAGGGGATCCTATCGCAACATGCTGACTGTCTTTGGGGGCGTGGCACCACTCACTACACCCCTCCTGGGCCGCTTCCTACTGTGAGTCCTGAAGCCGGGGTCCATTCGTCGTCAGGATTTCCGAGCTCCTTTGTATAGGTAGCTGGTTGGGACTCTGACTCCCATTGACTGGCTCTAGGCAACCAGTCTCCAGTCTGGGCCTCAGGCTCTCTGGTTCTTGCAATTGGGAGCTGAAGTGGCTCCCAGGCTGGAGCCTCCACCAAGCATCCTTCGTCTCCAGCGGTCAGCCCAAAATGAGCTGAGCTTCTCTCCTTTATACTACTGCAGCATTTGGAGCATGTCCCCTCTGGTCTAAGGGGCAGAACTTTCACCACCCATAGCGTGGGATTAACCCTTTCCTGCCTAGTGCATGGTATGCATGCCCAGTCACAGGACCCTATCATAAATTTGTGGGGGAGTTCACAACCAGAGTTGAAACAGAATGGCTCAGGCCCTTCATGTGCTGATTGCAATGTCAGGGAACCTCTTCAATGGGATGAGGTGTCTTTGGGAGAGAAAAATGAATTATGAAAAGATTCTTCTAAGTAGTGTGCAGATGGTATTTTCTTCAGATATGTCTAATAGTGTAGTCCTTTACAAATACTAATGCATTAAGCCTCACTATAGCCCTGCTAACCATTATTATGATGATTTAACAGAAGGGTTTCCCCATAATGGCATCTCAATATCCATTAGGGTGCATGCCACATCAGAACAAGATGGGCCTGCATCAAAATGCTGCTCACACTCATGCTGGTCACCAAACGATGTAAGAGCCTGATGCAAGTACCCTCAAATTTTGATAGGGGCAGTACCTGGAGCCCAGATCAGATTCTGTGACTGGCCCCTAACTCTATAATGGGTCAAACTAAACCACTGAGCTCAGAATATCATGTGTGGGGAAACAGCAGGTTAAGGGGAGAGCACACTCCAACCTAGCACCAGCACCAGCAGATTAAAGACGCTAATACACGAGGGGAATTAGGCTGTCTCCCTGCAACCTACCTGGCAGCAGCAGCTGCCTCACCTGTCATGACTAAGCCGCTCCCATGACCTACTCCCAATCAGGAAATGAGGACAGGGACTCATTTATAATTTCTATACTACCCTAACAGTTTTCAAATACAAAATGCAAATCTTGACTCTTTTATTAAAGATGTTTAAAAACATGTCAATCTGGTGGGAGTGAAATGTCAAAAATATGATGATCCCCAAACGACTTTCTTGCAGTTATTGCACTTGAGCCCATATGGCTGGCTCTTGGGGCAGCAGAGGAGAAAAAGATGTAGGATGCTTTATTTTCAAAGGCTATTTAGTATCAGTCCTCACAAGCCTCTGAGGTAGACAAGTGTGGTTATTCCATTTTATAGATGGGGGAATAGGAAGTAAGGATGGTTAAGTGAGTTGCCCAAGATCATACAGTGTTAGAGAGACAATTATTACTCAGTGATTCCTGGCCCCAATTGCTCTCTCCTGACTAATCCCTGTACAGGATTGCTTAGGGATTTGTTTAGTCACCATAGAGTTTTTCCTCCATTTTGATACTATAACTATCATCATAAAATGCAATTAGCTAGAGTCAAATTGTTCAGCATTAAACTAATTATTGTCCTATGTAAATAAAATACAAAAAAATATATTCCCCAAACACTTAAGAATGGATCCAGTTCAGAACTACAGTCCAAGGCCCCCCTCTGCTTATCTTACCATTTACAACAAGTGTGTAGTGAATGTTCCAGTGGGAATATATCCGAGAACACCCACTGGTCACCTTAGCCTGGCAAAGATTGGCAGGTAATGCAGTCTGATGCCCAAAAAGGAAAGATACATTTTATTAGGAGGTAATTCCAAGACAAAAACTGAACGTGGTGCCCAAATGGCCCAAATTCCCCTCCCTGCGCCTTCCCCAAATTTCAACTAATGAAGTCTAGAGTAAATAAAAAGTCTTGGTTGCAAACTGTTATGGTCAAATTCTGTATGTATGTGCATTTCCTCCTCTCCTCCAGAGCCATCTGCAGGTGCAGCTGTTTGCATATGTAAGCACCTACATTTGCACACACCAGCCAGGTCTTGGCACCCTCAGATTTGTGAACAAACTTGTGTTAATTTAGTGTTAACATTAAGGTTTGGTTTAACTTAACCCACTCTCATCTGCAGACCACAATACCTCGGAGTGGTCTTTTATCCCCCTCCTCCCTTCAAACCCTCCCCCCCCCCCCCCCCCCCCGAAATGAAGGTACTCATTTACACAGAAGTCAACAAAATGCCAGAGTGCAGAGTTAGAAAAGTAAGTACTTCAGTTACCTTCTTAAGCCAGAAGCTCCCTCCCTCAGCCCTTGTGTTCAGATGCCAGCTGAACATTGCCACAGTCCGAAATAAGACCTGTGGGTCTCCCATGGCAGATGCTGCCACTGCTATAGCCTAAAGGCCCTGCAGCCAGCCCAGGGCAAAATTTTTAATTGAACATCAAACTTCAACTTTAAATCTGAAAAAATTAAAAAAACAACCAAAAGACAAGATGTTAATGTCGCCAAACCTCTTTAAATGAACTTCGAACTGCAACTAATGTGAACCATGCAGTACTGGGGAAAGGTTTGTGATTAGCAACTACACAGAAGGCCTTTGCCCCTCTAGGGTCGTGTATGGACTTCAGTGCTAGACAATCAGTGGCAAAGGAACTTAAAGAGGCTTTCTTTTTTAAGCAGGAAATAAACCAATGTGGCAAATAACTAATGCTACAAGATTACAAATAGACAGACCAAGAATTATTGGCTGGTATTACTCAGCAAATAAAACTGCACAGCAAATATATTGCAGAAAATTGTAAACTACACATGGACAGATACATAGGGAAAAAAGGCAAAATTTGACAGAGAAATTATTCACTATGAATTATGTGTGTTTGGCTGTTTTACGCTGCAAGACTTTCATCCTGTATCAAAAAGGAGGAAGTCCCTAAGCAAGCAGTCCCTGCAGGGAAATAAGCCATGTGAAAGAGTTGTTTGGAAATGGTAGAAGGGCCTCCTCCTGGAAAAGGGCCAGTTCTTCCCTGAACATAAAATATAAAAGAAACCAGGCTTTGCAGATGCCACTATCTGCCAGCCTGTAATTAATAAATTATTGAGACAATCCTGAAACAATTAGATGAGTAAGGGGATGAAAGATCCTGTAGGAAGACAGACATCCCCACTGTTTGGGGAGGATCTAAACTATTGTGTCCAAAAATTGTTTTAATCTCCTGCCATCAGATAGTGCTGAGCACTTCAGAGGTGGAAAAGGCAATTGTGATTGAAGACAATTAGGGGCAGGGACTCATTGTGTCCTTTTTCATCTCCTTTTCCTTTGCAGTTCAGGAGACAGATACGTTTCATCTTGCTGCTAGGGCACAGTCAGAAAGGAGTAGTTTAAACTCCTTCCTGCTGCTTCTTGGAGGAACAAAGGAGACACTTCTGAATCCAGTCCTCTCTGGAGACCTACCACCACCCACCCGTCACCCTCTGTAAACATGGGCTGTCTTGAAAGGACAGTGCCTCGGATCTGGGGACTGCCTTTGAATGGGAGAGACCCATGGGGGACAGAGTGGATCACTCACTCAGCTCAGAAGACCAGCAGGCATGCTCTGAACTGTCAAAACTCTTGTAGCACCAGTGGTCTTCAGCAAAATCATTAATAAAAATTAAATAAACTGAACAGGAAAATCAAAGTTAAAGTATCTAAGAGTCTTTTTATCAGAATGCCATCAAAAGCTCCCTCAGTAATTCTGACTATTTTTATTATTTAAGAAGTGTGGTTGGGGGGGGGGGTTTCCAGGAGAAGAGAGAGCCTGGTAAAAATAAGATCATAGGATCAAAGCAGTTAGAGATGGAAAGGTTATTAGATCAGCAAGTCCACCCGCTGCAAGGAGAGATCATCTGAGGCCTCAGATATAGATTCAGAGTTTTCTGAGTCTTTAACTGAAGAGGTGAGAGTGTTGAATATTTAACAAAGACAGCTTTTCTCTCCACTGCTTCTCAGGTATTTTACTTGTATGTGTGTTAATATAAACAAAAGAAACATAGTTTTAAACAGTCTGAAAAAATTGCTTCCTTCAACAGATAATCACATTTCACTTGCATGATATCTCTGATTTAATAATCCGACCAGTTCCCCAGCCATCTATAGAGTTTTCTAAGGAAACCAAGATACTGAAAGCCTGAATTTCTAATTTAAAAAAAAAAGTAGAAAACATCTGTTTTGATTTTGAAGGAAAAAAAGCTTCCATAGAGAAGCAAAAAGGGGGCACAAAACATACTTGATTTTTTTATCTTTGCAGCAAAACTTTAACTGATTCTACACTTGATCCTGGCCAATCCTAAATTCCACTAATTCCTAAGAAAGTAGCTACATTATTTTTTCTCTGTCTTAATTTAGCGGTAGGAGAACTTCACAATATCGGGGGTACATATTTTATTGAGATAAGCACCCAAAAACTGGAATATACATCCCAAAGCTTTATTTAAATAATCTTACTCTCTGGAGTCTGCCAGACTGGGTCTTAAAATGTTATATTCATATTCTCTCTTCCTTTCTCTCATGACCAAGACTTCCTGTTTCTTTAAGTTCAAGAAACATCACCGGCCTGATTTTGCATTGCCTGCACTCTTGTGTAGTAATTGACATGAATGCAAAGTGGATGTAAAATGATATAAGAAGTTGCAGGGCAATGAAAAGCAGGCTCTGTGATAACAGCTTTTTTTCTAAGTATGTTAGCATATCTGCTTCCTAATCCAGGCAGAGACTGGAATAGCAAAGTAGCAGAAAAAGAAAGCAAGTCCCTCTAAAATCAAAAGCTTCAGTCAATTTTTTCCACTCTCCAGAAGGTTAAGTACAGATGAAAGATCAGGCTGGCTCTTATTGTATCTGACTGGTTTTATCCAGCCCTACCTTTTCTGGAGTAAATCTGGTGAATTTTTGGAGGTAACTGGTGTGCTGGAGATGTTTATCAAGGCCTGGTCTACACTACACACTCAGGTTGATGAAAGGCAGCTCCCATCGACCTAACTATGAGAGTGTCTACATTTAAATTTCACTCCTGCTTACATAAGGGATAGCTCAGTGGTTTGAGCACTGGCTAGCTAAACCCCAGGATTGTGAGTTCAATCATTGAGGGGGCCATTTAGTGATCTGAGGCAAAAATGTGTCTGGGGATTGGTTCCCCCTTTGAGGAAGGGGTTGGACTAGATGGTCTCCTGAGGTCCCTTCCAACCCTGCTATTCTACATGAACTGCCCTGCTATGCCAACTTAATAACTCCACCTCCATGAGTGACTCAGAGTTGATGTAATTAGGTCAAGACACTGCATTGCTAATATTCACTGTTATTGGCTTTCAGGATCTCTCCCACACTGACAGTACAATCAACACAAGCATTTCTGATGAGGATGTGTGCTGCCAACAGAAGGAGCGAAGTGTAGACACACACAAGTGATGTAATTACAACCATGGCTGAATGCCAACATGAGTTAGATTGGCTTAATTTTGTAAGTGTAGACATGGCTTAAGCATGAGCATAGCACAGGCATGTGCAGGCCAGGGTTGCCTCTTCCCAGAGACAACCTGTACCTGCCAATGGGGCGGGGAGGGCAAAATGAGGGAAGCACCTTCAGCAGATGTTACTGAGCATGCTCAGTCCATGTGAGCATAGTCAGTACAAACCAAGCAACAACGCTGGGGTGAGGGGCACATGCCACCTCTGCCTCTGCAATAGGATCCTGACTGGCAGTAAAACTCCTGCATTTTAGAACTGGATCTCTTCTGTGCAGACTGTCAGTTGTTTTCAGTTTGAGGGCTTATGGTGCTGTAGCTGGGTGCCCGACTGATAGATGTGTGGGTGAGGACTGGGGAGGAGGGATGCTGCGATGGGGTCTAGTGCTGGCAGCATGGTAGGTCCTTTTGGGGGGGGGAGGGGCTTCTCCACGCTCCTTACAGACACAGCGGTCTGGCATGGAAGCAGCGCTGGCAGCACAGCCCTTTAGGCCTTGTCTAGACTAGGAAAAATGTACATTTTGCAATCAAGTTAGTTCCACTGAGCGAGCTTCACTGGGTAGAAAACTTCACTTAACACTCTGTTTAATACCATTAGTTTGATTTTAGCCAGTCGACAGGAGTTTAACTGTGTCTACGTTGGGGATAAGTGAGGTTTTCAATCCAGTCAAGCTAGCAGTTAGCTTGTTAGAATTCACTAGAGTGGAAAAAAAGCATCTTATCTCCTAGTTTACACAAGACGTTGGAATGGCAATTTCCCCACTCCATAGCTATAGATGGAGGAAGGAGGAGAAGGCTGGCAAGCTGCAGGTAAGAGGGTTAGGGGCAGGCATAGAAAAGACAAGAAGAGTCTGCAACAATAAGAGAGAGCAAGTTTCTAATTCCACCTCCTGTTCTCACTAGATCCCTGTAACTGTGGCATTTAGCTTCTTTTTTTATTTTGGTTTCTCAGTCCATGAGGAATGACCAGGTGGGCCCCTCTGCTGCAGTGAAATGCCAGTTAAGAAGTTCTTCTCTTGTCCATATCCATAAATTAACCTGTAGGAATGTGATGATTTGTAATTGCTTGGTGCACAAATCTGGGAACGCTTCTGGATTCACATTGGTACGAATCTGACTTCTGTACAAAGTTAAAAGCTGAGCTAGACACTTACAACGGCTGCCTGCCATCAGGTGGTGGCTTTTTAGGTATGGCTTACGGTAGCTCCTACAGCTGCCAACCACTGGCCAGAGTCCCTCCCTGATTTCCGTGACCACGTTATCCTCTGCAGTAACTGGAGAATCTCAGGAATCCAAAGTGGTTGGAGGGTAGTGAGTGAGGGGGGTGAATGGCACCAAGAGGGAATGGAGGGTGAAAGGTTGGTGGTCAGAAGTGAGTTCTGTCATAGGTGGGAGCAAGGAGGGGAGAAGGAAGATTTCTACACATAATTAATTTATGTGAAGAAGTCTTCTCTTCTCCACTCCCCCCAACATTATGGAGTACTCTTCAATGCCCTGAGATTCCTCACCTTTCTTTACTAGAGATAGGAGATGGGGGGTAGGTGTCTCCAAAATCTGGATCTGTACTTAGTATCAGATCAATACTGATGAAATATACCAGACCTTACAAATCCATCCAAATTAGATTTATCACGCACTTTTTTATATAATTCATAGTATCTACTGTCTGTTGGGGGTAAAGGAAATCACTTTTTAGTGAAAAGTTTGATAGAAGAGTTTCCAAATTCTGGGACTATTAAGGGGGTTTGCTCTTGTCCGTTGTGAAGATGGCTCAACTGATTTAAATGTCTTGTTTATAAGAAAGAAAGAAAGAAAGAAAGAAAGAAAGAAAGAAAGAAAGAAAGAAAGAAAGAAAGATTTGCCTCTGAACTCATAAGGTTTTAACTTGATAAGATTTCAGATGTCCAAGATTTTATTCTACCAACCAGACTTGCTCCAGAAAAATGTGATTTACTGTGAAATGAAGAATCTGAGAGAACCTTTAATAATGTGACGGCAGTTGGCCCAGACACCGTGCTAATAAATTGTTTGTGTAACTGTTTTGGATGATGAGGTTGACAAGCCTACATGAGGCTAAAAGAGGAAATCTGCCAAGTCAACAGTGGTATGCCTCAGGCTCAGCCTGTCTCTAGCTGCTGCAGAAGGCAGCATGCAATGCACCAATTCCCAAAACACACTGCTTCAATCACAGGGTGCAATCCACTGACCTGGTGGCAGCCAGAAAGCCAACTGGGCCCTTTGTATCCTCAGGCGATCCTGATGGCCGTGTCTCATGAGGCAC
The DNA here is from genome assembly GCF_007399415.2 of Gopherus evgoodei. Classification (NCBI taxonomy): domain Eukaryota; kingdom Metazoa; phylum Chordata; order Testudines; family Testudinidae; genus Gopherus; species Gopherus evgoodei. The sequence goes on from NC_044329.1 coordinate 18,298,780, forward strand.
CTGCTCTTTGCACCACTTGCTCAGAATGTCTGTGCCTTGCAAACAGCAGCAAATCCACTTCCTTCCAGAACAGAAATTGAGACAGGGAGAAGGATAACATTTGAACTGCACTGACAAAACCATAGGCTACTGCACTACGAGAGGTAAGTGGATAAGGCAAGCCATCAGGACTCTGGGGTTCTTATCCCAACCCTGCCACTGACTTCCTGTGTGACCTCAGCCAAGTCACTTTATGAGAGAACAATAGGAAATGCACACTTGGCTGATACACATCCTTCTTCCCCTCTCTGAACTGAGTCTACAATCACTGAAGCGTGTCACACTGTGACTGTAGCATGGAAATGGAAGGCTGTAAATGTGCTTAGTTCAGTGAACAGAAATCAGTCTGGAATTGTTCTTTCTGTTTATTATGTATATTGTGGTGCAATATGCTAGGCATTGTACAAACACAGAGGAAGGCAGTCTTGGCCTGAAGAACTTACGTTCTAAGTAGACAGGACTGGCAAACAATAAACTTACACAAGCAAAATGTTCAAGATGAGGTTAGGAACACTTCTTGTAAACTCCTTTTCTTTCTTGTTGTACCTCCTCCGCTCTTCCTCTCTCCAGATGACTCCACCAACATGATCTGCCAGTGCTGCCCCATGTTTGTTTCTTCCAATTGCCTACCCCACAGCAAAGATACAGATTTAAAATAAAAAAATAGATACAGATACAGATTTAAAATAAAATAAAAAATGCTCCATCCCCCCTCACATGTGGAGAAGTTGAAGCATTTTCCCTCTCCTATGGTCCCCAGAGGATGAGATCAGATTCCATCATGCATCAAAAACAGTATCTTTTTATTTAAAGCTCCTTAACATGGAGATTGAATCTCCTTCTTAAAATCATGTGGCACCCATTCAAGTAATAATTCCAAAGTCCCAATCAGGATAAGGAGCCATGATCTGAAATATCTTAGTAGGATCTGAAGACTTGCTTTTTAGGCCTTTTGCTCCACCTCATTTTGGCTTCCTCCTAAATGGCTCCTTCATCTTTCCATGCAGTTCTACCCCCATAGTTTGGTGTGTTTGGCTTTAGCTATTAAAATAATCTACCAGCATCTTCTGGCCATCAAAAAGGGAGGTGCAATCTACATCAGTTGCCCATGGAAAGACAAACAAGAGACAGAACAAACAAACCACGTCAACAACCAAGCAGTATTGCAGATTTTCCCCACTCAAGTCCCTGAGAAGCTGCATTGCAGTATTTCTGCCACCGCATGGCGCTGTGTGAGGCTACAAATGAGGAGTACTCACAGGTTTATAGACTTGACTGCAGGATGGCAGCTTCCATCAAATACTACTGCCTTTTCCTTAGTGGAAACCCAGAATCCAGGAACCATCCCCCTAAGATAAGAGTGCAATGCCTCCCACAGCACCCCAGCAACAATGGAGATGCATCATGGATTCCCGCCATCTTTGCAGGTCAGAGTGGATAACACTGCTAGAGCAGTATTCAGGAGAATGCAAAGGCTGCAGACCCTGCCTAGGGGACATAACGTTTGGGGATAGCAGGGAAGGCTTCCTGTCATCCTTCCTCTAACATTGTGCATCCACTCTGAAACTAGCCACACTCTGATGTATTGCAGTGGTTCTCAAACATTTGTATTAGTGATCCCTTTCACACAGCAAACCCATGAGTGTGACCTCCCTTATAAATTAAAAACACTTTTTTTGTATTTAGCACTATTATAAATGCTGGAGGCAAAGGGGGGCTTGGGGGTGGAGGCTGACAGCTCGTGACCCCCCCATGTAATAACCTCATGACCCCCTGAGGGGTTCACGACCCCCAGTTTAAGAACCCATGATGTATAGCGAAAAACAGCTACCGCCTGCTTTCTGAGGCCACAGAACTTTTTGAAGTTGTTTGACTCACTTCTGCTTGAAACGCCAGCTGGCAAAAGCATTTTTCTTTCTTTTTATATTTTCTTTAAAACAACAACAACAACAACAACATGTAGCTGTAGAAGCAAATCAAAAGTTCTTCTTGATGCTCTGACAGGCTCACCACAGAACGTGTGGAATACACTCCATTTCTGTGCAAACTCTTTGTAGATTCCCATCTGTGACTCTATGAATATTTGATGCCAATGGCCAGTCTACATACCCACATTACGGATACTTTTGCCCAGGAGCTACAGCACAATTATCAGCTAGAAGAGTAAGTTAAAAAGAGCCCATTCATTAGCAACATCAAAGGGTTGGGGATATATATATATATATATATATATTTCCAAGCTAGCAGTTTTCTGAATTTACATTGTCAGACCCCTATCATCTTACATTCATGCCATTGTGGCAAAGCGACCATAAGAGCTTGCTTTTAGAAACACTATGAGCTGCCTTTATGCTGACAGTCACATAAACAGCTTATCTGAATGAGGTGAAACACACCGTTAATCAGGAGTAAATAGCCAAGGCAGTATATAATAAAAATAATAGAAGGAACTCCAGATAATACAATAAACAATATTCTGCCCTTATATTGCATATTTCAATAGAGGATCTCAAAGTGCTTTACAAACACTAATTAAGCCGCACACAGTCCTACTGGGAAATTGGTTCAGTATTGATACTATGGTTGGGCAAACAGTGCAGTCTCCTGAAAATGCTCACAAACCAGCAAAGTTTGAGCAAATTTGGAGGAATATTTATGAAAAGGAAATCTGTAATCATGAATATTTGTGCCAAAATTGGTTTCAGTCAGAAAAGAGAAGGTAAACCATGTGACCTATGTCCGATCAAAACAGCTCGAGATTCAAGTATCAAATACTCTCATTGAACCTCTTTCTAGAAGGATGATTCTTTGCAAATTCTAAGCAACAAATAATTCTGAGTGATGCACACACATTCCAGAAAATTGGGATCTCTTTTTAGACAATTAGTGAATAGAAAAATGATTCTCTCACTCTAATTTCCTTTCCCATTCCACAGATAAAGAAACTGAAGCAGAGAGAGTTGAGGATAGTTTTCCAAAGTCGTACCATCAAGCAATGGCACAGCTCGGAACAGAACCCAGATGTTTTGCTAGGACAGCATGAAAGACTTAGAAGCCAGTGCCCGCTCAAAATCAAGGTGAGTTTCTGTGTCTTTTCACCAATAGCAGCCCTGGTTTGGGAAAAAATCCAGACTAGGCTGCGAGCCACAGCCACTCTCACAGGCACCTCCACCTCTGTCCCATTCCACCCCTAGTTCCATTTTATCTTGGGCACCATCATTCTGTGACTAGTTAACCCTCTCAGGTTTCAACTGGGAGTTCAAGGGTGCCAGCTAGCTGCTCTCCACTCCAGCAGGATTTTCAAGGGTGGAGCTGTTTGGGCCACTGCCTATAATTCATACAGAGTCTTCAGGGAATGGAAGAACAATGAGATGACCCACTTAATAGCCAAAGAGAAAAATACTTTTACTCCAGATCCCCAGCAATTAGCCCAACTGAGCCAGTGATATAGATATCCCATAATCCCTACCACGCACAAAGGGAATTTCTTGAATACGTAGCCCTAACATGCACACCTATGGTGTGCCTGCTACCACTTCAGCAGAGCGGGAAGGAGACAGCAGGTGCAACAGTTACCTTGTTCCAGTGCCATACTATCATGAAGGCACAGAGTGCTCCTTAAGAATGGCTTGGAGAAGCAGTAACTTAGACCATATGATCCTTTATTCCCCTGCAAAGAAGCAGCCATCTAGCACCCCCTGAAGACTCAGCATGTGGTAGAAACGGTTATTGGGCCCCAGGAGGATGGCACAGAATAGGAGAGGCTCATCCCAAAGACAATGTGTGCTGGAGTAGAAAAGAGAAAACACTGGGGAAGGGGGCATTCATGGAGGACTGCCCAAGAGCACCTGCAAGGTTTGGTCCAGCATTACCCTGCAGGATTTGTACAGCACTAGTCTTGTTCCCTGCTTTACCACCAAATCTCACTCAGTAAGGCTGTTGTTCTACTGAAAGAGTCTGGTGACATAAGAACCTCTGCCCCAGGATGGAATGTTGCATCTTTGTTATTAAATGTTTTCCTTTGAGAAGTTGCCAGTTTAATCCATAGTTGAGTAACATCCATTAATTATTGCCTACCATGGCAATACCAACACCCAGCTACCAACAAAACCAACGATAATACTGTACATCAATCAGAACCAGACTTTGCATATGATTGAGCCAATGATGATCTCATCTGGATCTGAGTGTAGATTTCAAAGTTCAGAGCTGTTTGGATGAGCTGGATTTGGGATCAGGCACCTCTTTAGTATACTGATTTTTGTTCTATGGGAATTTTAAGAGAACATATCATAAGAACATAACACCTGACCTGGGCCATGTTTGTCCGTCAATACACACATATCTTGTACTTTCATATTTGTAATTAGTTTTCTAGCATCTGTGGTTGTCCAGAAAACCGTCTGAACCAGATGTGATGCTGTGCTGTCTGCCTGTGGGTATGGTAATAATGTAGGGACAGGCTGGAAAATATCTTTAATGGAAGGTCTTAATATTAATGGGCATCATGACGTGCACCTCACATGGGAATTGTGAGGCTTAATTCATTGAAAAGCTCTTTGGGAACTACAGATGAAGGGTGCCACATAAGTGAACCTATTTTTAAGAACATGTTTACTATTCCTAACATGTATATAATAAATAAATAAAATTAACCATAACCAGGAATCTGTGAAGTTTTGCTGCAGCTGAATTGAGTGAAATTTGATAGCTTTTCACACAGTTGTTCAAGGGGATCTCCTAGTGACTGAAAGGAGAATTACAAAAAAAAGTTTGTATGGAACCTTGTACATCCCTGTAACAAGACATCTTTGACTTCTGTAATCTGCATGAAAAAGAAAACAAATAGGCCAGAATTGAAGGAGTCTAGTCTCAGAACTCTCCCTTCCCCAAGGAATCTGCCCCCTGTATCACATTCTTTCTTTAGAGCATCTCTCAGTTGTGGTAGCCATTGCAGCTTGTTTCTGATTGCAAAGAAAGCAAACAGGAAGTGTGGTGCAATATGGAAAGGAAAATACAAACTTTTCCCCTACCAAAACACAGCTGGTAAACAGGAAAAGAGTCTGCGTTAATCCCTACATCCCAGAATTTTGGGGTAGTTTGAATGTAGGCTCTTTGGAACAGGGACCACCTGATTGTTCAGTGTTTGTACAGCATCTAGCACAATGGGATTCTTGACTGGAGCTCCCAGTTGCTATGGTGATACAAACAATAAGCCCCATCTTTGCAGCTCAGGTCAGCTCTAATTAAATATTTGTTTTACACGTTAAATGTATTGAAAGCTTTGAAAAACCTAATCTAAAAATCTCCTTGAAGGTTATTTTGAAAATCTTTGGGAAATAGTAGTGGGGTTTTGGACTCTGTGTTCCCAAAATTGCAGGGAGCTAGTTGCCTGGAGAAGAAGAAGCAATGGGGTGGTGGAATTTTGATCTGAGGGAAGATGGGAGAAAAATGTTTCTTGTAAATCAGCTTTTGCAGCAAAATATAATAGACAACTGGAAGAGAGTTTGGTTCCATGTCAACCATCTCATACTCCAATTATGGGATCTCCAGTCATTTACAGAGCCATGAATTGGATCCTTTTAGTACAGTCACTTGCTATGTATTCAAACTTGAGCTCATGCCCAATGCAAATACAGGATGGATGTTGTGATGTTTCACTCCATATTCTTTATGAAAATATGCTTACGATATGAATATGACATAACTGAGATATACTTTATGCAAGATGGCTCATGTGAGATATCATTGGGAAGGTTATGATTTATTGAATGTGATTATCCAATTTGTATGACTGTATCATTTCTGTATCTGCAGTTAGGAATATTAACTATGTATCTGTATTTCAAATGTAAAAAGCGACAAAGAGTCCTGTGGCACCTTATAGACTAACAGACGTACTGGAGCATAAGCTTTCGTGGGTGAATACCCACTTCATCGGATGCATCCCATGAAAGCTTATCTTCCAATACGTCTGTTAGTCTATAAGGTGCCACAGGACTCTTTGGCCTTGGCTACACTCACACTTTACAGCGCTGCAACTGAGGTGTGAAAAAACACCCCCCTGAGCGCTGCAAGATACAGCGCTGTAAAGCGTCAGTGTAATCAGGGCAGCAGCGCTGGGTGCGCGGCTCCCAGCGCTGCACGCTACACCCGTAAGGGATGTGGTTTACATGCAGCGCTGGGAGAGCTCTCTCCCAGCGCTGCTGCTCTGACTACACTCACACTTCAAAGCGCTGCCGCAGCAGCGCTCCCGCAGCGCTGCTGCGGCAGTGCTTTGAAATTCCAAATGTAGCCATACCCTTTGTTGCTTTTTACAGATTCAGACTAACATGGCTACCCCTCTGATATTTCAAATGTGTCACGTTGGGTGTCACCCCCAACCAATCCTTCAGGTGCAACAATGGAAAAGCCAGACAGGGCTAATTGGCCATTAGCAGAGACTGTGAAAGGGCTTAGGGTGAAAAAACACCCCCCGAGTGCAGCAAGTGTCAGTGCTGTAATGTGCCAGTGTAGACAGTGCACCAGAGCTGGGAGCCAGGCTTCCAGCACTGGTAGCTACAGCCCTCGTGAAGTGGTTTTTTTAGAGCACTGGGAGAGCTCTGCCACAACTACACAAGCTGTGGCAGCGCTTTAACGTTGCCAGTGTAGACTAGCCCTTAGTCTTCCTGTGGATGTTGGAGACAGCCTACGAGCAATGGCTGCCACAGCTATACAGAGACATGTGTCCAGGTCACCTGCTACTGGATACTCCTCCTCCCCTTTTGGAATGCCAGTGGTTTTCCACTGGAAGACAAAGGGTTCCCGCTTTACACAAGGGCTATATAAGGCAGGGGAGTGACATCATCATCATGGTTTTCCTCTTCCTCCCCACCCTAAGAGACACTGAAAAAGATATGGAAGCAAGAACTAAATGGGGGTGGAAGAAGGATTGAGCCCAAGCTGCATGGGTATCCAGCTACTGACTAATCATAACTGAGGTTTCAAGCTGGAGGCCAGTGCATCTGCCCTTCAAGACTTTCTGTAATCTGCCTGTAACAATATCTAGGATGAGAAATTACTATTTGTAACCACAAAAAGAACAGGAGTACTTGTGGCACCTTAGAGACTAACAAATGAAGTATGAGTTGGTATGCATACTTCCACCTTTTCATGTTCTCTGTACGTATAAATATTTCCTGCCTGTGTGTTCCATTCTATGCATCCGAAGAAGTGAGCTGTAGCTCACGAAAGCGCATGCTGAAATAAATTTGTTAGTCTCTAGGGTGCCACAAGTGCTCCTGTTCTTTTTGCGGATACAGACTAACACAGCTGCTACTCTGAAACCTATTTGTAACCAATTTCTTTAGTGAAACAAGCTTAGTTTGTGTGTTTGGTTTTATTTCTTTAGTAATCTACTTTGTTCTTGTTCTGTTTGTTCTGTACCCCTTTAACCACTTAAAATCTGCCTTTTATAATTAATAAAATGTGTTTTGTTTCTTACTAAACTCAGTTTCTATAATTTCTAACTGGGGGGAGGCAAGAAGTTGTGCATACCTTCCTCCACCTTGAAGGAGGAGGCAGATTTCATAATATACCTTTGGCTTTGCACTCCAAGGGAGGTGGACACCTGAGTGCTGGGGCAAGTCCCTTAAGATGAGCCTTCTCAGAACTGATCTCTTGTTCCGTTCTGCAGCAAGACAGGTAAAAAGGGTTCCAGGCTGACATAGTAGGCGGGCTGAGTGGTATCTCAGTACATCTGATGGCATCCTAAGGGGTCCAACCCATCACAGAGTGGTTGTGGGTGGTATTTACAATGGCATATAATTTTTCATTTCCCATAGGCAACAGTTCTTATGTCAGCTGTCAGGGTTATTTTGTTCTTAGTAAGACCTATTAACTAGCTGGTTCTAGCTATCATTTTACTGATCTGATTGTGTGTAGCTGAAGGCAATACATCCAGTTCATGTATAAATTTCAAATTGTTAGCTACACCCCTAGGAGAAAGGGCTGGGGATGTAACTGGAAAAGGCGAGGCACAGGTAATTACAGTTCTCGTCTGCCTGTGTCTGGGATGCACATTAAAGATCCCATAGCACTTGCAGGGAGATAACCCCACTATTTTGGCAAACATTTCCTTTCTCAGCAGTAGGTTCTAATACCCAAAGCAATAAACAGGGTATTACTTATGTGCATAACATATGCTGGTTGTCCCACACACACTTATACTACCAGAAAACTATAGGAAGAATTTTGAGATACCTCAGCTAACCCAATGGTGCACAGATAATTAAGGTCTAAACCAAAAATAGGGGATACACATGCTTCTGAAGTGAGGGCCTTCATTAATAAAGACTGTTTGTTTAAAAGAAGTGGTACTTTCTCATTCACTTGGATAGATAAGACTGCATTTCAATATATTTATAAATTTTACTTGCTAGCTATACTTAGTGAATTGAGATAAGAATTGAGACCTATGGGACAATTTTTTAAAACGTGGATAGAATGGATCATGGATATCAAAACTGGTTTTGGGCACAAAAATAAGTTGCAGTTACTCCACTTGTATGTACAATTACCCATCTGTCATACAATGTAATTTTACAGAAACAATGTTTAGCCTTAGTTTGAAATTTACTGTGCAGATACTCTTCTCACATACACTGTGCTGGATGCTCTCCTATATATTCCATCTCTTTCACACACACACAAAATCAATTTCTGTATTTTGTATTTATTGTTGCTAGGCAGGTGGAGTTATTTTATCTTGATTTTATTTTTCAAGCACTCCAAACTGTACTTGCCAAAAGGCAGCTGGCCCCAAAGAGTGTGCAAATGAAATTAAACGTGACATGGTCAGTTGGAACAATTCTTATAGTGGGGTGCTGAAAGCTATTGAACAAAAATGTAATGATGGAAACCACTTCAAAACAGGGGTGCTGCTGCACCCCCAATACCGCTAGTTCCTGGACATGGCAGTGTAGGAAGGGGAAAATGGAAGTGCCAATACGGTTGTGATCTCAAGCATGTGTGGGGGGTTAAAGGTGGGTTATCCTCCCCCTCGCTTCTCAGGGGCATTGCAGCAGAAGCATTGTGCCTCAACTACAGGGAATCTAGTCATAAGAAATCAGCTAAAAATATCCCTGTCCTTCAGCCATCCTCAGACAGGGAGGTAGTAGCCCGACTCTAGGAGTCCAGCGGGCTGGCCGCCTTGCTGGGGCACCGGGAGGCAACGAGCAGGTGCAGCCACCCAGCCAGCCTCTCTCTCCACCACCTGCCCTGCGCGGCCCTGCCAGTAACTCACGTATTTAGCCTGTAAATCAGGCAATATGCTAATACCGCTCGCTGATTGGCTGACAGTGTGCTAACTCTGTTCCCTGATTTGCTAGAATATCTTAACTTTGTTTCCTGCTTCGTTGGCACGCTCGCCATTGCCAGCGGGTCTCCGATTGGTTGGAGTTGGAGCCTATCACCTTTTATGATTGGTTGCATGCTACGTAATTTTGTTTTTTTGATTGGCCGGCGCATAGTTCATTCTGATCTTTGATTGGTTAGTATCCTACTCGCCCTATCTTTGAATTGGTTGTATTTTTCTTTCCGTTTTTATGATTGGCTGACATTTTATTTGAGGTCAGTTCCGGTCTCCCCTCGGGTCACAGATCACGTGACATGGGTTGCCTGGGTCACTAAGGGGAGCGGGACGGCTTCTCGCAGCCAATCACAGCTTGCCTTACTTCCCCGTTCAAAGTCGGCGGGCGCGATGGCCAATGCTGGTTAGGTCCTGCCCATGCGCCTAGTGAGCGACGGTCCTGCCAGCCAATGACGTGGGGCGAGGCCTGGCGGCGGAGGTGGCGGCTTCGGCGGGGCTGGTGAGGCAGTGATGGCGGACCGAGGAGGCGGTGGCGGTGCTGGGGCAGGTGGCGGCGAGGGAGACGCGGGGGCGGCGGCGGCGGAGCGGTACAATAATGAGATCAGGTAGCGCAGCCCGGCGCGGCTCCAGGGGCAGGGAAGAGCGGGGTTTCACAGGCCCCGCGCTGCGGCCTGGCCCTCGGGCCTCCCTCATCGACCCCTGCGGCCGCAGGCTCCTCCCCCAGGGCCTTGTGGTCCCGCGCAGCCACCCTTCACTCCCGGTTGTTTCGCAGCGTCTTCCGCTTCTCCCCCATGGCGCGCCGGGCAATCTCCCTGCGAGCCCTGGGTCCGGCAGCGCCTTCCCTCTCTGCCTCCCCCGGGCCCGCCATGCCTCCCCTCCCGCTCCTTCCGTGCTCCCCCCCCTCCGTGCTCCCCCCCTTTGGTTCTGCGCCCCGCGGACCCGGGCCCGGCGACTCGTTTGAGCCCCCTGCAGCATGCTGCCTGGGGAAGCGGGCGCTGCCTGTAGGCTAAGCACACCGCCGGCTCTGTGTCCCCTGGAGAGACGCACGGTGTCCAGAGCCTCAAGGGGCAAATGCAGCTGTGGCTTTCATGTTTGATTGTTCTCTGACTCGTGCTCTCCTTCCATGCATCCAGGGCAGATTGGCAGAGGCTCTTGAGGTTTTTCGCCTTCCTCTGCAGCGTGGGGCATCTGTCACTTGCTGGTGGATTCTCTGCAGCTTGAGGTCTTCAAACCACAATTTGAAGACTTCAATAACTCGGACATAGGTTAGGGGTTTGTTATAGAAGTGGATGGGTAGGGTTCTGTGGCCTGCTTTGTGCAGGAGGTCGGACTGGATGATCACATTGGTCCCTTCTGACCCTAAAGTCTATGAGTCTATGCATCCCGAACTGCAGAGTTGCCCCGGTGATAGTAACTGCATAAAAGCTATGAAGCTAGAACTAAAGCGTTCCATCCTTTGGGGTGAGAGTGGTGTCTGTGGGGCGGGGGGGTTCATAACATCCAACACGCTGGTGAAATAAAAGTAACGCTCTCTGATGCCCGGTGCAACAGACAGGAACTAATGCCCACCTGAGTGGTAAAATAGCTTTCCTGGTCTTACTTAATTGGAACATGAGAACCTGCCATACGTTCAGACCAAAGGTCCGTCTAGCCCAGTATCCAGTCTTTTGACAGTGGCCAATGCCAGGTGCTTCAGAGGGAATGAACAGAACAGGTAATCATCAAATGATCCATCCCCTGTTGCCCATTCCCAGCTTCTGGCAAACAGAGGCTAGGGAAATAGCATGGCTCCTGGGAGCACATAATCTGGTGTTTTGGCGATAGGTGTTCTAAAAACTATAGTTCTGCTTTAACAGTACAGTTCATGGTGTTGCTGATAAAGCCCTATGCTGTTTGGGACCTTGCTCTCTCACTGTCATTTGCCTTGTTTCTGTCTCATCACTGTTAAGATTAGCTGGGATGCTGTTATGTCAGTTCCTAGGATGATGTGTTCCAGGCCTGACAGAAGAGTCTTCTCAGTAAAGAGTGCCCCTATGTTTAGAATTTCCTCCCTTTGGTGCTCCATCACTGTTAGACGTTGGTGATCTTTGGGCCATCATTCAAAGCACATTAATTTTGTTTTGCTCTTGGGCATTTCAGGGTTGGTAGCAATGGTCAGTTATGTACCACATAGTGGGTGGCCCCTGTAATTTCCTTTTTTAAAACCTATGTAAAACAGCACCTGGTTTCTAAAACTGTAGGTGCTATATGAAACTTAAATCAGTAGACGTCTCTATAATCTGAGTGCTGAGTTGCATGTGTTTTGCCGTTCACCACCTTATAACCTTTGTTTTTTTCAATTTTGAGTCATCATGCCAACATTGGTATTGCACTGGCACTAAATGGTGGGCAAAATTGTTTTCCTGAGAGCATCAGAAGAGCATTTGTTGGTTGCAAAGGTGAACGTTTTTTTCTATATATACACTTATTAAGCTGCCTGTGTAGTGGGCTGGGTGGCACATTGGGTTTAGTATATTAGCCTTTCATCATTGCAGATTAGAGTTTAAATCCTCCATTAGGTCATAAGTGAAAAGGATGCAGATGGTCTCATCCAAGTCCCTGGTGGACACTCATTCACATTATGAAATAACTAAAAATCTTGGCACAATTGGCAGCCATTGCTTGAGAGGCCTAAGATGTGACTATAGATAGACACGGTGATTCAGGTCATGTTTGAAGTGCTTTGGCAGAGCTGTGTGAGGGAAGCTTGCACAGTGCCTGTCTGTACTAAGATGGTTCAATCTAAAGGTCACTCATTTTCATGAGTGAAAAAAATCACATTCAGACTTCTAATGAATTTAAATTGTGAGGGGAGGAAAACCTATTAAAGTACTTGTATTTTTAATTTTATCTATTGAAACTTGACAAAATTTGTCACGTCCTTCTGCTTTTACTAGTTTCACTTTTTGTAACACAAATTAATCTATCCTGCAGCTAATCAGCAAACACAAATAGTTTTTTTCTGGCTTTACACACAGAATGGCTCAGCAGCAAGCACTGAGATTTCGTGGCCCAGCGCCCCCACCAAACGCTGTCATGAGGGGTCCACCACCTCTCATGCGCCCACCTCCACCTTTCGGCATGATGAGAGGTCCACCTCCACCACCTCGTCCCCCCTTTGGACGTCCTCCATTTGATCCTAATATGCCTCCAATGCCACCTCCAGGAGGGATTCCTCCACCAATGGGGCCTCCACATCTACAGGTAAAGAGTGTATCGGTTTGCTTTTCTGTTTTTGATGTGGATGGATGTAGTCAGAAGTCAGCAGCATTCAGAAGTGATTACAGCAGGAAAAGAAAAAAGTAAATGCTAAAAAAGGATAAGATCAAAACCCAATTAGTTTTATCACACTGCATGTTGTTCAAAAATATCTATAACAGAAGAACCTTCACATGGTTCCTAAAGGCAAACATAATGGAATCATGTGCACAGTTAAGATGAGTTCAGTAACAAAAAACTCCAGTAGTGCAGAGGTAAAATTCTCTGGTAGTGCCTTGTGTCCTTCCAAATCATCAAGTTCAACTGCACTCTAACATTCGGAAACCAGGTAATGAAGGGTAGAGCTAACACACATTTAAACCTTAGAAAACCATGAAAGTTAAGGTACATGCCACACCTGCAGTATAACTGCTCCTTGGAGCTGGCCTTAGCCAGTTGAAATGGTTTAGTAAGGGTGGTGCTATAATAAGACATGAAGAATAAAAAGGAGACTGTCCCATTGTGGTGTGATCAACAGTTTTTAATTCCAACATTTATCTGCATGCGCTCAGGCTGCATTCCTTGAGTTAGATGTGGTTGTATTGAATGGTGGATTGATTAGTTGGAGCAGTTTGAAAGAGTTGTTACTGTAATATGAAAAGAGGTGCAAGGTGTGAGGTATCAAGCAAGCCTAATTTCAACATTGGTTCAGTAGAGGTGTGTCAGTGGTGGTGCACAGTGGTCTTGTCATATGGATTGTCACCAGTCTAGAGAGAGGATTGTAATATTTAGCAAATTTGGGTTGCTTGCTCTGCAGTGGGCTCAGTCTGTGTAGTTAGCTCCTGTTTGCTATGCCTGACTTAAACCAGAGTTTTGTCTTAGCAAAGAGGTGTACTTGTCCTATAGTGCTTGTAGGTGCAGTTCCCTGAGTGTTCTGCAGCATCTCCAAGGATAGAATGCTTATGTGTGTGTTATGGGTGTGTTGCGGTATTGCTCAGAGAGAATGGAATTAAGATTGTTCTGTGGTGATGGCATATACCTTAACTGTGTATTTCCTGGTGTTTAGGAGAGTGAGCCTGGCACCTTTTCCCACTGCTGGAAGTAGCATGGGGAAGGTGGGGAGTTCTGGATTCTCAGGCTGGTGGAGGAGTCATGGGAAGGAATTGTAGGTGTATTTGTAAGGGATGGAGGAGGATTGTGCACAGATGATGCCACTTTTTTTTCCCTCCAAGCCTGTCACTGGAGGGGAAGGTGCCCAGCTGCCCGCTCATTATGGTAATGTTCTGTTCATGCTTTTGAGCTGCCAGAGAGCAAAGGTTTCAGAGGATGATCCCTTATTTGTTGAGGAATTCTAGAAAAAAAACTTTTTTTGGACCTCCTTTTTTTTTTAATCAAAGCTTTAAGTTATCCAACTGGGTTTTCAAAAACATTGTGTTTGATCTCTTACACAAATAAGGGTCGGTATCTAGGGTGTTCTGGCCACTCAGTAACTGTGCCAGAGCACAACCCTGAGGGGCAGAGCCTTCTTCTCACTCCCTCCCAACCCCCCATGGCATTACTCTGATTTATACACACACATTCCATATTCCCTTGCTCTCCACCAAAAAAGTTCTAAGAATCAGAAGAAGTTATGATCAGTTCATGCTAGTGGAGCTGTGTATCAAGAACCCTTGACCAGATGACACGGGATATGCTTTCCTTTGATCGCATCAAGTTCCATTGTTCGAGAAAGAGTGAAGACCGAGTCATGATTACGTTACCCTAACCACTTACTGTCTTTCATCTTCACTCTCTTATTTTTAAGTACTTGCCATTATTTTTAAAGTAAAAGCACAGTTTACATGTAGATTTCATAGCATTTTTAAAATACCGCTTTTAAACCAGAAATTTGAACCTCGGGGTGGAATGTTCTAAAGAGCCCTGGAAAATGCAGGCAGAGAGCAAGGAACTTGCACAAAATGCAAATGCATTTCCTGAAAACTGTCTAGGGTAGGCCTTAAACTCTCAGGGCCTGGGTGCAGCTAAGGTCCAGTGGTGACAGCATGTCCTCTTGAGCTACCTGTTCACTCTCACAGCAGGCTTCCTGCAGACCTGTTTTTACAGAGTCCCATGTCTCGCAGCATATATATGTTTAAATGCATCCATGATGCTTGTGCCAAGCTAGAGTTACAAATATTGCCCTCAATAACTCTTTCAGTATTGCTTCCTTTAAGGGGCGGGGGGGAAAGAGACACATGCTAAGATAAATCCTGAGTGACTAAGATCAGTTTGAGATGGATCAGAGCCTTAGTTTGAGTCCAGGTTTGCACAAAAAAAGTGGTCAATCCAGATGATTTTGTAAAATGGTGTGTTTTAGGGGGTCTGTATTTTGGGGAGCCCCTGGCTCATATGACCCCAAATTTGAACTGCTTACACTATCTAACACAACAAATTTCAAAACAATCAGAATATACATATATTTGTTAGAATACTTAGAATAGTCAACCTTTAAACAGAAATGCTCAGTCTTACCAACAGGAGAGTTGTTGCTTTGCTATTAGGCTAAAACAGTGATACTCAGACTGAGGCTCGCAAGCCATGAGTGGCTCTTTAATGTATCTCCTGCAGCTCTTTGCAACACATGATATTAAAGCACTGTGATTCAATTAACAACCCATCAGGATGCTTTTATAATGTTAGCCAACTGTAATTGATAAAAATAATACCTGGTCAGTCATTTTTCTGTGAGATTAATATATAAACTAAATCAGGAGTTTTCAGACTTTTGTATTGGTGACCCCTTTCACACAGCAAGCCTCTGAGTGTGACCCCACCCCTTATGCATTAAAAACACTTTTTTATATGTGCAACACCATTATAAATGCTGGAGGCAAAGCAGGGTTTGGGGTGGAGGGTGACAGCTCACGACCCCTCTGTAATAACCTCGCGACCCCCCTGAGGGGTCCTGACCCCTTGTTTGAGACCCCCTGATCTAAATATTTCCTCTGCATTACTGTTTAAATATGAATGTATAGTAAATGAAGCAACGAATTCACACTACTGAGGCTCTTTTGGGTAATGGTGATCTCTAGTTTGGCTCCTGAACCACTGAGGTCTGAGTATCACTATGTTAAAAGTTCACGTACTGGGGGGGGGCATGCATGAACTAAGAATTTAGAATTATATTGAGGTGTATCAAATTAGTACTAAGCATTTTAAAATTAAGATTTTTTTTGCTACTTTTGGACATTTTAGTAATAACTACCTAAGTTGAACTGATCCTCTGCTGCATCATCTGTTAAGTGCTTTACAAAAAAAAATTACAGCTGATATCTCTACTCTGTTGAATTTGTGCACTTTCCCTTTAATGTCTTAATAGTAAAACATTAGCAGGTAGATAAATAAAAGGTATAATGGATTGTAATGAAATTGTCTGCTTCTGCAGACCAGCTCATACCCCACTTTGTATATCTCATTGTATAATTGTCTTGTGGCTTTACATTGAATTCAAATGATTTCTAGCTATTGATGCCTGGAAGACAGTTTTTCAGCACGTTCTCCCTCCTGTTTTCTTTCACTTGCATCTCCTGTAGGGATGTTTTATATTTCTCTCTTCAATGAGGGGGGAATCATTTATTCCACCCCATGCCTCTTCTCTTTATACAGCCACTTCTTTGCTGCTTTGCATTTAGTTTATACCTCAGGCTTGAAGTATTTGTTAGAGCTGTTCTCTGTGCTATGGTTTGACTTGTCATAAGGTGTGGCCCTAGTCTTGGTATTGCTTTTTGAGTCCATGGCTACCCTATGGGCACTACAGTGGCATAGCTGCGGTGCTGTAGCTCTGCCACTGTTAAACCTGTATTGCAGATGCAGACTGCAGCAGTGGAATGGGATTTTCTGTCACTGGAGGCATTCCACTTCCCTAAGCAATGGAGCTAGGTGGATGGAAGCATTCTTCCACAAGGTTGAGAATTTTTCATACCCCTGAATATGCTATGGGAATCTAAATTTTAAGTGTAGAACAGGCCAGAGATTGCAACTTTGTTTCGGTGGACTGTATTAGAATAGCACTGAACGCTATTGCTACTTGTTTTCTTGCTGAGGCTGTGCAGTCAAGTGATACAGAATATGAACACAAACTGTATATGGCAGTCCTGTGACATTGTTACTGTTATATGAATTTACGCAGAGGCCGCCGTTCATGCCTCCTCCCATGGGTAGCATGCCACCACCTCCTGGTATGATGTTTCCTCCAGGGATGCCACCTGTCACTGCCCCTGGAACTCCAACTATGCCACCTACTGAAGAGATATGGGTAGAAAACAAGACTCCAGATGGCAAGGTAAGACTGGAACCAAATACAGCAAGGAGCTGTCAGGAACAGTGAGTGAATGTTACCACACATGATCTTGTTTGCATTGGTGGTGGTGGTGGTGTGTTGATCTTGGCCATCGAGGCTGCAGATTGAGTCTTTGTTTTTGTCATGCTGAATAGATAGGCAAAACAGAGCAATTTCCTTTTATTAATACATATTCATATAGATATTAACTTCTGCCCTTCTTATTTAAGAAAGGGGGACTAGGCCATTCATTGTGAAAACATGCTATTGTTTGATAATGACTTTTCTACTCTATAGGTCTATTTCTATAATGCACGAACACGTGAGTCTGCATGGACCAAGCCAGATGGGGTAAAGGTTATTCAGCAATCAGAACTGACACCAATGCTTGCTGCCCAAGCGCAGGCACAGGCTCAAGCCCAAGCCCAAGCACAGGCACAGGCACAGGCACAAGCCCAAGCTCAGGCACAAGCCCAAGGTGCCTCCACACCAACAACCAGTAGTCCTGCATCCTCAGTGTCTCCATCAACATCAGCAAGTACTCAGTCCTCCATGACCTCTACTACAACCACAGCCACTTCAATTTCACAGACCATTTCCAGTGAGTTACTGTGGGTTTCTTAGGCTTTGTGAGAGTGGGAAACAAATGCTACCTTAGAGGAAATACTGAGTAAAGTCTTAATATGACATGTGGCCCCTCTTCTTTGCCAGGTATTTGTTATTCTGCTGCTGTTACCCATGTGTTCTCAAATAACTATTAAGTGTCTGTCTAGTTATCGATATACTTCCAGCAAAACTTGGAAATGCTTTATTAAGAAAAGGGCAGACATTATTTTGGAAGAAGGGGTTGTTCCACCAAGGTTTCCCATCTTACCTGTCTCCAGGATCCAACCTGCCCTTCTGGTTGAGGAGGTGGACATGTCAGTGCTGCCTCTGGAACAAGCAGAGTTGATTGTTGTAGAGCAGAACTTCTGCTTTTTCATTCTGCAGAGCATCCCAGTGCTTCACTTCCTTTGTTCACATGTACTGAGCCACTACAATGTTTCCAGCACACAACAGCCCAAGGGAATAAGGGACTGACCTTGTGGAATGTATATATTTAGAGTGTAGCCATAGCAGATAATCTTACAGTTGACTCTTCATCTTGAGTCATATGTCATTATTTCACTAGATCTGGAAAGCTGGAAAGTGACTACCTAGCCTGTTCTCTTGATATATTTAAGTGTAGTGTGTAGAGCATTATTTTATTGGATGTGTAGCCATTTGTAAAATATGTAACTTTGGACAGGAATCAGACAAATGTTTAGGTTCCATTCCATATCAGCTTTGAGATCCATAGTTTACTCGCTGTAGTTTTCTCTGCTTTTGAGGCATATGTTTATACTGAGGCCCCTTTTATGTAACATTAATAGAATAATGTAAAAGTTGACTTGACTCTTGTCTGCCAAAAATGTAATTTGCTGACACCAAGCACTAATGAATTTTGCCTTTGTTCTTAAGGAAGGTCTGTTAATGTTGATACTTGTGGCCAGGTGCTAATGCTTGTGTTTTAAAAGATCAGTTTTCTCAGCATTCAGAATCAGTCTGTAAAGTATTGGGGGTCAGAAGAGCTGGGTTCTAATTCTGACTGTGCCATTGATTTATTGTGTGACCTTGAGCAAATCATTTAATTGCTGCATGCCTCAGTTTCCCTCTCTTTAAAACAGGGATAACTCTCACTCTTTGAGAACTGCACATGAGTATTATTAAATATATACTAAACATGAAGTATCTTTATATTATTGAAAAAGTGAGTTAATCACTTTATTAAATACTGGAGAAAATAATTTCCTTGCAATCTGTTTTTATGACATAAATTTAATATCTAAACATAATCACTTAGTACAAGAAAAGTGATATTTCTCCATCATTGCACTGTATTGGCTTGTAAATTTATAACATTGCTTTCTAGGATAAAATAAATCAAAATGATGCCTAGTGTAAGTTTAATTCTTGAAACGCATTGGCTGCCACTTTTTCTCCTTTTACCCCACACATTCATATGCAACATTAACATCCTGTTGAAGGATAATTCGAATCATCCTGTGAGAAATGTTGAACTGAATGTTTAATATTCATTTACCCACTAGGAGGCACTGAAGGCTGCTAGAATTCTTCAAGCCCATGACTGAGAGCATTTTCCTAAACTTTTCCTTGATTATATAAATTTTATGCGAATATTTCTCCACATTTGAATCACAGCTGCATGGCCAAAATCTAAGAATATCACACTGTTGTCATGTACATGCACATGCAGAACTGCTGCCTTTATATTGTTTAAACAACAATATTCTTTGCGCATTAGTTCCTTCATTCAAGGTTTTGTACAACTTTCCCCTTCTAGTTGTCTCAATCTGAACAGAGGTTCAAATTTCACTTATCACCCAAACAGGTTATACTAGTTCTCTGGTAAACAAAGCAAAGAAACTTTTGCTACTGCCCTAGAGATTTGTTAGTTATATTATACAAACAAGGGGGCAAGGGAAATAAGAAATAGAAATTGACCTTTTTTTGGAATGATGTAATGTCACAGGGTGGAGGAAGGGATTTTTCTTTCCAGCGAGTATCCTTTCCTTATGTGTGCATCAGTAAGAGATGAAATACTAATATTTCCCTACACATACTATACAGTAAGTGCTCATGTATTTACAATTCACACGTATCATTTAAGAAAACTACAAGTTTTTTCTTCTCCTTTTCTTTTTTTTTTATCAGCACCGACAACACAAGACCAGACCACAAGTTCAGGTGTTTCAGTTGCTACATCTTCAGTTAGTGTTTCAACCTCCACTCCTTCTGCTACACCTGTGCAGACTGTACCCCAGCAAGTCCCGCAGACGTTGCCTCCTGCAGTACCTCATGCAGTACCTCAGCCAACAGCAACAATTCCTGCTTTTCCACCTGTAATGGTACCTCCATTTCGTGTTCCCCTTCCTGGCATGCCTATTCCACTTCCAGGTAAATTGGTAGACTGTAGTTGTCTTGTCAACTATGTGTCCATGTTGTCAGTTTGTTTGCACTCATGTGTCTACTGTGTATGGAATTGCCTAAATCCTCTCTGTGTTTAGAATGTTTTCTGAAATAATTCAGGTTTAGTGGACAGACTTTTTAAGTAATAGTCACTTGAAACTCTCTTTTTACATATTTAATGTTCTGATACAAATATTAGAAAGTAGTTATTTAAACATGTAAAATACTTGTTTTGGCTAATACAAATACATTAGAATTAGCATGCATGCACTGAAAATTGCATTTTATAAATGGATTTTTTTAAAGGGATCGTGCCTATACTCCAGTCCCATACAAAGTAATGAAGAGCTGGCTTAATTCTCTTAAGTGACCCTGAAACTGTTAATCAATTGTAAAAATAGTTTATTGCCAGGATGTTCTAGCACTACATTTTTTTTCATATGGCAGAATTCATGGTTGGTATGTAATCATTGTTGTCACTTCATTACTTGGATTTAGAGCTTCAGTCTTATGCCCAAACATGCATTAGGAAATGAAATAAAACTAGAGAGGAGACTAAAAGTGAATTACGTATTCTAGAGTCTCTCTGATATCCGGGGACCGTCACGGCTACAACTACACTGCATACATATTCAGGAGCAGAAAGTATTACAATTCAGCACTGATACCAAGTGTTCCCAAGCCTGATCACTTGCAGCCACCAGGCATAGTATCGGAAAATGAGCAAAAAGACTTGAGCATGTTGAAGCTTAGTCCACGTTCATAGATTCTAAGTGCAGAAGGGACCATTGTGATCTAGTGAGTCTGACTGCTCTATAACACATGCCATAGAACTTTCCCAAAGTAATTCCTAGAGTATATCTTCTAGAAAAACATCCAGTCGTGACTTCAAAATTGTCCATGATGGAGAATCCACAACCCTTGGCAAATTGTTGCAATGGTTAATTACTGTCCCGGTTAAAAATGTACACCTTATTTCTAGTCTGAATTTGTCTAGCTTCAACTTCCAGCCATTGGATTGTGTTACACTTATGTCTGCCAGATTGATGAGCCAATTATTAAATACTTGTTCCCTGTGTACATACTTATAGACTCTAATTAAGTCACTCCTTAATTTTCTCTTTCTTAAGCTTAAATAGATTGAGCTCCTTGAGTCTATCACTGCAGGGCATGTTTTCTGATCCTTTAATCATTCTCATAGCTCTTTTCTGAACCCTTTCCAATTTATCAACATTCTTGAATTATGAGCACTAGAACTGGATCCAGTATTCCAGCAACAGTCACTCAGTGTCAAATGAAGAGGTAAAATAACCTCTCTCCTCGTACTCAAGATTCCCCTGTTTATGCATCCCAGGATCACGTTAGCACTTTTGGCCACAGCATTACACTGAGAGCTAATGTTCAGCTGATTATCCACCGTAACTGACCAGTCTTTTTCAGAGTTGTGATTAGAAAAAATCAACTTTGTAGGAGTGATGCAACACCACAATTTTGTTTTAAAAAGGAAATTATAGGGAAGTCATCAGCTTAAACAAGACAAAATTATACCAGGTTGAGGACAGTACTCTGGTTGATACTGAATGTTAGGTAAGTAATTTAGAGGTCTGATTCTTTACTCTTGGGGGAATTCTGTGCCACTGCGCATGTGCAGAATTTGTATCTCTCTCTCCTCCCCCCCCCGATTTCTTTGCTTCCCTGCAGAAAACTGACATTCTGATGGGGAAGCAAAGGGAAGCCACAAGAGCATTCATGGGGCCCTCTCCAGCAGTATGTTTTGTGTGTCCAGGACAGCTGGCAGAGAGAGAAATCACTGTGAGACAGGGGACAGGACTGAGGAAGACTGGCTGGTGGCTCCTGCCCCGTGCCAGGGTCAGCTGTTTGTTTGACGGGATTTTCTCTTTCCCTGCACGGCATCTGGGGCCGGGTCAGACCCACAGCTAGATTTCTCCCCCAGTTGCAGGAAGCTTTGCACCCCCCCACCACACCCCCCTGGCTCCTTCACCCATCACTCCTCAGCTGCTGGGGAGGGATCTCTGTACAGGGGGCTGCTCTCCCATCCGCCCAACCCCCATTTATCCAGACCTCCTCATACCCAGACCCTCCTGCTCAACCTCACCCCCTGCAATCCAGACTCCCCTTGATGAAACCCATTCTCCTGTAGCCCCAACAAACCACCCGCACCTGGATCCCCGCCCCACTCCCCCAGCATCTGGACCCCACCTCAGACCCCTTCACCCCTGCTGAGCCCCAGTCACCTTCACCTGGACCCCCCTGCAGAGTCCCATTATTGTTACACCCAGAACCCCCCAACAAGTCTCTGTGCATCCAGATTCCCCCGCACTCAGATCCCCCACTGAGCCACCCACACCCAGATTGCCCCACACAGAACCCTCTCAACCCACACCTGTATCCCCCCACACTGATCACCTCCACACTTGGATCCTTCCTTGCTGAGCCTGCCTGCCCACACCTGGTGCACCTGGCATGGAGGGGCAGGGCCCTGAGGTGTTTCTGTAACAGGCCCGGTCCTTGCGCTCTGTCGGGGTTAGGTGCAGCCTCACCACTGAGTCTCTGTCCCGGGGGTAGCAGCTCAGTGATCTCCTGCCTTTGTGCAGCCCGTGGCCTGTGCTGCCCAATGCCAGGCTGGAGCCTCCACATTTATTTGATAGATAAAATGCAAAGAATTTTTATTTTTTTTGGCACAGAATTTTTTTGTTGGTGCAGAATGCCCTCAGGAGTAGATTCTTACATATTTTGGGAAATTAAGGGAAAAGAATAACCAATTATTAAGTTTGAAAATGTGCAGCTTAAATCAGGATGAAGAAAGTTTGACTACTCTTAACTTCAGTTCCTGCCTCCACCAGCAAATGATCAGTGTAAGATGAAGAATCCAGTATTCTTCATGTAAAATGCATATTCAGCTATTCTTAAGTGTAAACTGGCAGGCAAAATTTTAATGATCAATGCAATAAGGAAACAAATTCAATATCCAAGAAACTGCCCATGAACAATGGACACCTGTATATTTTGTAAGTTTCCAGTGCAGAAACTCCCACACTGAACACTACACTGGAAAAGAAGAGAGAATTGTGGAAAACAAACAAAAAACCATGGTTATCTGATGGAACGTTTTCCTCAAATTCTCTAAGAACATGAGTATAGTTTCTGAAGTTCTGGAAGACTTATACTTGACCCATTTTCCCTGGGAAATAACACATTGGATTGAACTGAGAGGACTCTGTGCCATTTTGAATATGTTTTCTTTGATTGTTCTACATACATAATCTCTTTGATTACGGACCAAAACTATGTTTTGTTTTGTTTTTTAATTCAGCTAAATTTGGTTTGACTTGGTTGTACTTTTTTGGTGATGTTTCTAGAAAGCCTTGGAATATTCCCACCATAACTATAAAATGCCTGAAGAGATGAGTTTTTAAGAAACAAGCTAAAATGATCCAGTTAAAATATTAGCAGAATTTGAAAGACATATTGAGCATAAGTGTGTAGCTCTTTTGTGTTAGGCAGTGATGAGCATGAAACCATCCAGAGAGATTACTTCATATTAAAGAGCTGGGCAGTGCAATTGACACGTGATCTTGACATTTAAAGTTCTGCAGCATATTGTGGCATGACTAAATTAACTCTTCCATTGTGTTAATATTTTACAATATTAAATTTTAAAGTCGGTCTGCTTACTCTTAATTCATATATGAAAAGCTATCTATACATTTAAAAATGTGAAATTTGTCAGAGGAAACAGCTTTTTTGTTTTTTGTTTTCTGTAGTTGCTAAGAAGTCTGTCTGCACTGCAGTAGAACCAATTTCAGTGATCGGACAGATGACATTATTTATCCTGATTTAGTTTTAGAACATACTGTAACTTCTTTAACAAAACAAATTTTTACATTCATTCAAAGGCTGTATCATAAATACCCCCAACAAAACTAGACAAACACTTCATTCAGTACCGTTTGATTCAATGCTTCGGTATCCTGATCCATCCATACTACATAGAGCTATTAGAAATTTTAATAAAAGAACTCAAAACTAAAGAGCACTGAGATTTGGTCTTTCCTAAAAGATTTTTTTTTAAATAAATTGGCAGTATATTTAGTGTATTTTCTATATTAGATTTTTGATAAAGAAAATTAAAATTTATTTTGGTTATAAATACAAGGGTTTAATTTCATTTTGTGTTGTGGGAATTCCCACCTCTTTCATATGGTGGGAATGAAGCATTTTAGGTCTGGGTGTATATGTCTGAATTTTTCAGTTAACAGTCTGAAAGTACTGGATTGATACTCAGAAATATTTTACAGTCATGACCCCTTCCCCCTAAAATGGACTGTCTTCTGGAATCCCTTTTTTCCTCCCTTTTTATTCTCACATCTTTCCTAGTGATTTTTCATCTCACTGAAGGGGATTAGATGTCACAGTTTCCATACCTTTCAGTATCATTTCTTCAGTGAGCTAGAAAGCAGTCCATGGTGCTACCTCTCCTAAAGGCTAAGTGTGCTGCCTTCAAAGCATTCCTAACCCATGCTGCTCCACAGACTGACAGAGCTAATACTTCCTACCACTGACCCACTTTATGTATATTTCTTCACCCCTTCACAGCCTTTTCTTTTTGCCTCTTCTTTTTCAGCTTCAATGCCTTTCCCTAATGACCATCACCTCCTCTTTCCTTTCTGGTTGAAATTGTGCTTTCGCTGCTGCCACTGCCACCATCACTCTCACCCTTGTCTTAATTGATTAAAATTGTACCTCCACTGTTGCTCGCGCCTTCTTTCCAGCTGGGGTAGGAGCAGAATGAAACTGACAGGGACTGCATGAGTTTCTGTAGCTGCTTCTATTGGCCTCTTCTGGGCAAACGCTATGAGCAAAACTACCCTCAACACATTGTCCCACAGAGAGGGGTGAGATTCTACCCCACACTGAATTTAAACCCTTGAATCCTCTCTCAAATGTTTTTATAAAGTCCTAATATATGTTACACTTTAAACTGCTAGTTCAATGTAAAACAGTAAATGTTGCTGTAACTTAGAACTAGTTTTATAGTTGATCTGGCACCACTTTTCATAATATATTGGAACAAAGAAGAATTTACATTTTCCTGCCTGGGATCTGTCTTTTCTATTGGAAAATGGCATTTTAAATTGTAGCAGGAAAATTCATATTATTCGGACTCCCAGTAATAGCCAACATACAATGGCAGCTTTCCAACATGCTTGCTTATCCATTTTACAGGTGTAGCAATGATGCAAATAGTCAGCTGCCCGTATGTAAAGACAGTCGCTACCACCAAGACGGGTAACTTTTAAAACCATCTTAGTTCATTTTGTCTGTAAGTTGGCATGGTAGTGAATGTTGTTGTTTATCTTTTATTTATTTATTTGCCTTCCCCAAGTGAGTGGATCTATATATTTTTATTTTCAAAAAAAGTCTAAATGAAAATATATTGGCCAGCAAATAACTTTCCTAATGAGTTGTTAGTGTTAGCCTATTTAGTACAAAAAAGCTACACAAACTCACATTATTTTAATCATTGATTTCTGCGATAAGTGTGAACCTCCTCACGCCCATACTACTTAGTTCTATTTTTTGTGTGTGGGATATTTGTGTGTTTTCTATTTCCATTTGTACAGTGACATGACTGCTTGCATGTTAGTATGTATGTAGTGTATGCGTGTCTTAGTATAAATCTTCATTTCAAGGTTGTACATTGTTTGAAAATAAGCCATTTTCAGGAACAAATGTGTTTTCATACAAAAACCAATTACTTGTTTCTTCAGTAATGTACTGTTTTGGTTTGGGTTTTTTTGTCTCAGGTTAAAAGACATTATAACTAGTACTTTATTATTAAACTGCTCTAAATAATGGCCACATTGTGTTGGTCCTATTTTCTTACTTGAAAGCAAATTTGCTTTCACTTTCCAAAAAACCTGGTTTACCAGGCAAATGGTATAGTAATATACTGTACTGGCTCTTCATCTCTGGGTACTTGCTTGCCATTTTGCCTTAGGACATGAGCAAAATGGATTTGGTAGTCTGTGTCAAGTACTCCACAGAACCATCACCGCATAGTTCAGTATTACTCTTTTAAAAGCATTAAGTCATCAGACTTCATCTTGAACTAAAGTAGCAGGGATTTTGCTCTTGAAACACTGAAATTGAATGCCTAAAATGCTAACAACTTTTGTACTATGCAGAATTGGCTATTACTCTTTAGATCAGTGCATTTTACATAATTGTCCTTTGCCCAGTTGAATATAGACATTTGTGATTTAGAAACATGGTAGTACAATTAGTAACATCAGCTTCCAATTTTTTGGGGAAAAAACTTATTTTGAAGCAGTTTACAGTAAACTATATGCTTAGTTGATTATCGTAAAACAGTATTTTGATGCTTTTTGTGTCAAAAAATGATACTTCATTGTCATTCACTCTTTTTTGTTTTTGTTTTTTACTGCTCCTTTATGTAGGTGTCTTGCCAGGAATGGCCCCTCCTATTGTACCTATGATCCATCCTCAGGTTGCTATTGCCGCTTCACCTGCTACTTTGGCTGGAGCAACAGCAGTCTCTGAATGGACAGAGTACAAAACAGCAGATGGGAAGACTTACTATTATAACAATAGGACTTTGGAATCTACATGGGAAAGACCCCAAGAACTAAAAGAGAAAGGTACAGCATTCGATTTTAGAGTCCAGCCACAACTAGGTATGATCACTTTTACGACTTAACATTATAAACATTGTTGGAAAATGTAAACGAGAATTACTTTAATCCTCTTCTCTCTTAATTAGGATTTCCAAAATGTGTTTCTAGTGCTAACTTTGAGTTGGGTATAGGTCTTAGAGTTAAAGCATATTTGTTTTCTGCTATCTTAATAGCTGTTCATTGCTGTCAAACCATGGAACACTTAGATAAACGATGCATTTATTTTCCAGTAGAAAGAAGTTATATTCTCATACTAGTATGCTTGAAAAGATCACTGTGAAAGGACAAAAAGTGGAAAGAATTTTTTAGTTTTTAAAATGTTTATATGTAATTTTACATCTTAGTGATAAACTCATTAAAGAATGGAAATCTGTGAAAGCACAAAGTTTAGAGTTTGGGATGGAGAGAAAGGGAGGGGATGAATAGGACAAAATTAAATTAGCAAAAAGAAAAGGTTATATTCCATAACCCCAAATTAATTTAACCCAAATTACATCCATGAGGAAGTCCTTTTCTCCCCCTAGCCCCCCCACCCGGTGATCCAAATATAATGCCAAAAAGAAGACTAGAGAGTGAAAATCTCCTCAAACGTTCTATTCTAGTATCTACAAAATTTTTGCTAGTCTTCACCGGTCTAGTCAGACACAAGTAGTTCTTCCTTTTCCATCTTGGTTGAATTTTTTTTATATATACATACACACACCTGCTTAAAATAACTCTCAACCATGCTAGTTAAGACTGCTGCCCATGACCTTGTTGACAGTTCAGTTTTCACTAACTCAGCTTACTTCTCTTGAATTGAGAGGTCCTTAAGACAGAGAACGTCTGAATTAGGTTCCCTGAATAAAGAAGCATTTTCTAGATCCTCATAATATATAAAAATGTATTTTAAAGGAAAGTAATAGGTATAGAACAATGCTCAGAAAGCTGTGTCTCTGCAGTTGCATTGAACAGTCTTTTTTAGGCAAGAGCTGTCCATTCCGGAAACTGGACTGCACCATTCACTTGAGTATTCCATCCAAACTTCATGTATAAGATGTTCTCTAGTGGTTCGGGAACTCATGCAGAATGCTTGGTGTCCAAATGTGTGTCTGCTTAAAATTGCTTTCTTGTATTTCAGCCTCTTCTGTAATGTTCTTTAAAGTTCCAAAGTGCATTTTAAAACTTTCATTCTCAATTTTTAATATCTCTTGAATCTTGATAAATGTGTAGTTTATTCTAGAGAAGTTCAACAAACTGCAGGTTTTTTTGGAGCAAAAGTAACTAGCTGATCCTAGTTTATTTTGTAGCTCTTAATGCATCCAAAGAAACTGCAGACTTGTCATCTCCCTTCCCAAACCCATGTACTCCCTAACCAAATTTTAATGTCATGGTAAGGAAGGAAATAGACAGCAGCTGATCTTGCAGGAGACTCCTTTCTGAGACCTATTGTCACCAGACATAGTATCAAAAACAAACTAATCCAGAAAGCAAAGGCATCCTAGCAGTATATAAACAAGCTGTTTGTTAAAAAGGCAACAGCCTTTAAGAAATAGCAAAGGAAGTCTATGCCAGGATGGTGTGCTGCTGATAGCAACCCTTCTGCATCATATAAGACCCACTAGAGCAGCCTGCAGTGCAAGTCACAGCATTCAAATAACTTCCTCTTCCCTCTCCCCAATATTTTTGATTGGATTTTAGGTGGAGAAATGTTGGGATTAGAGAAATAACTCTTTCTATCACACACAATATTCTTTTATTAAAATTTAGTGCAACTTCAAGCTTAATATTTGATGGTTAACGTCCCTAGCTATTCTTCCCAAATGACTTGTTTCTATTGATGTAACCTCCTTGTCTTATTTTTGACTTCTAATATTTCCTGCTGGCATTGGGGCTAAGTGTAAGAATAGACATGTAGGCTGCTAAAGGGCAGTTTTAATTACGATTGTGAAATCCTTGTGTGGAATCAGCTTTAAGAAATACGTGGAATCTAAGTTATAATTTATTCTGCTAAACAAGGAATGTGCATGAGCACTTCAGGAAACTGGACTGAATTTGGAGCTCTTGTCACAGGAGCACACCCTGAAAATCACATCTCTCTCTACTGTATTTACATGTAGCACTTAGAGTTGCTATAAAAGAAAAGTTGGGGGTGGGGCTGGGAATATTCTCTTACAGGTTTGTTTACTTTGTGTGTTTAGCATTACTTTGCATTTGGTCTGTTTCCCCTGTATTGTCTGTGAGGTTCTTGTTTGCTGAAAAGGCCAGAATTTAAAATAAATAAATAAATAAATTCAGGGCATACGCCTTAAAGAGTATTCTGTCAGAAACTTACATTTTTAGAAATGAGCCAGTTTCCAAAATTAAAGCTGACTGTGTCACTTGAATCCTGTTAGGACTGTTATATGGGTAGCAAGGTGTTAGTAAGAGGGATTCCATTTAAATTATTTTTTACAGTGAATGGCCAGGATGCCTGCTTTTTGGGTCAGATTCTCTTCCCCGTTCCAGTTCCTTCACAACATCTAAACAACAGAGAGCAACAAGAATTTGACTTCAGCTGCAAAGTTGATAATTCTCTTCTGCCTTCGGGGTAGAGGGCATGGGGGGATGAGGGGGAAGAGTAGAGTCCACTACAACAATTCATACACCTACTGCCTTAAGTTAGGAGGACTAACTTACAATGGGGCTGGGATACTGTGAGATTAGGAGCCCTTAACTGCCTCCCCTTTTCCCCATGTTGAGCAGATCCTGGCACAGGAGAGAATCTGACCCTTTGAGGATGGCACGTAATTCTCTGGGGAGAGAGAACAGTGCCAAATAAATAAAAGTACAACTTGAAAAACTACATTGATAAACTGAATCTGATGAGTTCAGTAAAAATGTTAAGTTACCGTAGGCAAACTTTAAAAAAAAATAAAATCCTTTTTCTTATAGAAAAAGTAGAAGAGAAGATTAAAGAACCTATTAAAGAACCTATAGAGGAGCCTTTGCCAATGGAAACAGAAGAAGAGGAACCCAAAGAAGAACCTATAAAATTGCTGATTAAAGAGGTAAAAGACCTTTCAACCAAATAAAATCTTCTTTTTGTGTATAGATGTGGATGCAGGCATATTGATAAGAGATTATGGTTAGTAATTTGAGTTCTTAGATATTGGGGGTGATTTGAAAACAGTATTTTTTTCTCATGACATTTAGTAATTTTTTTATTTAAAAAAACTTTAAAAAGAAAAATAGAGAGAGATGAATTAGGTTGTAAGTTAGTAAGAACTTGAAAATGAAAACAGTCTTACCTCTAAATATATTCTGATTTATAAAAAGTCATTTCTCTCATTAAAGTCGAAGTATTCAGCAGCTCAGTTTGCTCTGGATATCAGGATGTCTGAAATATTGAAAGAGAAGCATGTTTGCATATTTTCTTTATTTTTGTAATTTTGAGACAAAGGCAAAACTTCCTGTATACAATACAACCAATAAGTTTAGTTTGTCAGAAAGTCATATCATAGAGAACCTCTGCAAAAGTAAAGTACATTTGTTTCCCTTAAATTACAGTAACCAAACTAAAACTTTTCTTGTGTGCAGTTTTTTTTGTTATGTAAGTAAGGTACAGTGATAAAAACACTAAGCTGCTCGACCAAAAATAACACTTTCTATACTGTTTGCTTACTAATCTGCTCTGTAGTTTTCTGGCAATAACATTAAAGCAAGTCATACTATACATACAGCAGTTTATAGTATTGGAAAGGCTACACATCCAATTTGTCATGCTTATTTTTGAAGTAGTCATTAATACTTTTTTGCTAGCTTGTTTGCTTTTTCCTATTGTAAAGGCAATTATATTTTATGTTCGGCACTTTATGTAAGCCAAATCTTGTCTATTCTGAAAGCTCAGTGACTTGAAAGACAACATTTCTTGAAATTTCTCTTTGTGGTAGATATCTCACCATAATCTTTTCATTTAGGCCCTGATTCGGGGAAACGTCCCAATTCAGGCAAGTGTTTAAGTATATTTAAATTCCATTGAAGTCAATGTTAACATGTGGCTTAAGGGCTTTCCTGAATCTGGGTTTTGACTTAAATAGAAACTAAAGCCTGTAGCATAATAATCAAAGCATTGTTACATTTGAGAAGACAGATGAAAACTAAGAAGATACTAAGAAGGAGGGTTTTTTAAACCTACGAGGCACAAAAGAAAATCTAGCAATGTTATAGGCCCATTACTAGATGGAGATGGTAAAATTGTTAATGATTCAGGAAAGGCAGATGTGTTCAATAAATATTTCTGTTCATTATTTTGAAAGAAGCGAGATGTAGTCATATCAATTGAGGGTGAAGTATTTTCCAGTCCATTAGTAATTGAAGAGGATGTTAGATGACTTCTCTTACGAAGAAACATTTTTAAATCAGCAGGCCTGGATAATTTACTCCAAAGACTCGTAAAAGAGTTGACTGGGGAGATCTCTCACCCACTTGTGTTAATTATTAATAAATCTTGAAATACTTTGGAAATTCTAGTCGATTCTAAAAGAATACTGCTGTTGTGCCATTATTCCAAAAGGGCAAGTGGGATGACCTGGGAAACAGGTCAGTTAGCCTGACTTCAGTCCCAAGCAAAATAATGGAAAAACTGATAGGGAACACAATAAAAAATTAAAGGACAGGAATATAATTAATGCCAGTCAAACCTGATTTCATTCTCTGAGGTATTACAAGTTTGATTGATAAACTTCAAAGAAGTAGTGTACTTACTTCTGTAAGATATTTGACTTAGTACTGCCTTATTATAGCTGTTTTGGTCCCAGGACATTAGAGAGGCCTGAGGAACATGAAAGCTTGTCTCTTTCACCAAGAGAAGTTAGTCCAATAAAAGATATTGCTTCACCCACATTGTGTCTTTAGTACTGCATTACATTTATAATTAGCACAATATATCAATGGAGCATATTAAATGGATTAAGAACTAGCTGACATATCTCAAAAAGTAGTCATCAGTGGGGAATCATCAGTCAATTGTGGTAATTCTAATAAGGTTCCAAAGTGCTTGGTACTTTGCCTGACACTACTTAGCATTTTAATCAGTGATCTGGAAGCAAATATAAAATCACTGCTGCTAAAATTTGCAGATGACACAGATAGGCAGAATAGATAATGATCATATGGACCAAACTGAATGGGCCCAGGTCACCAAGAAATCCAAACAAAATATTTTAATACAGTCAAATGCAAACTTACTCATCTAGGAATAAGGATACAGGCCATATCTACAGAATGGTGGACTATCCTGTGAAGGGGAGACTCTGAAAAGGATTTAAGGGTCATAGTGGACAATAACTCAGTGTAGCTAGCTCCCAGTGTGATGCTATGGCAAAAAGGGTTAATGCGATCCTTGGTTGTATAGACAGGGGAGTAGGGAGATATTTATATCAACATATAGCATTACTGAGAATGATAGAGGATTACTGTTTGATTCTGGTATCCACATCTTAAAAAGGATATTGAAAAACTGAAGAGGATGCAGAACAGCTACAAAAATGATTTCAAGGGCTGGAGAAAATGCCCTACAGTGAGCGACTTTAAAGCGCTATCCTTTTTAGCTGATTGAGGTGACTTGGTTACTGTTCAAGTACCTTCACGGGAAGAAAGTCCCAGGTACTAAAGTGCTCTTTAATCCAGCAGATAAAGAACTGGTGGCTGGAAGCTGCAGCCAGACAAATTGACATTTGAAATTAGGCACAAATTTTTAATAGTAAGAGTGATTAACCATTGGAACAAACTACCAAGGGAAGTGGTGGGTTCTCCATCTCTTGAAGTCTTACAGAAAGACATCCAGTCTTGATTTGAAGACATGTTTTAGCAAAACAAAAGTTATATGTTAGTCAAAGGCAAGTTATTGGGCTCAATATATGAGGAACTGGGTGAAAATTAGTGGCCTGTGAGAGAGAGAGAGAGAGAGAGGAGGTCAGACTAGGTGATCTAATAGATTCTTCCTACCTTAAACTCTGTGAATATAATTGAGGCTGTTGATTAACATTATTTTAAATAAATAAATAAATATGATTCCACATTACTGTCAGTTGAATATAAATTAAATAGCTGAACAGAGAACATGGGGTACTCTTACGACCTTTATTTTTTTTCCCCTTCTAGGAGCCAAAAGAGGAAGAAATGACTGAAGAAGAAAAAGCAGCTCAGAAAGCGAAACCAGTTGCAACTACTCCTATTCCTGGAACCCCATGGTATGTAGTTAATTCTCAGCGCACACCTTTGGTATTCCAATTCCTTTCCCTGTAGTATGTTGCAGCAGACTTCTTGTTGGTGAGGAGTGTTGCTCCGTTGTTGGAACAGGAGTCTGGGAATCAGAACTCATGAATTCTTTCCTGTCTCTTTCACTGACTCTGTTTCCTAGAGCCAATTAGATAATTTGCTTTGTCTCTTAACTGTCTGTTAAATAGTTCCAATGCTGTACCTGCCTTACAAGGGGAATGGAGCTTAAGATTTGTAAAGTTGTTTAAAATCCTAAAATGAAATATACTTCAAAGTAACATTAACAGTATTATTGCAAGATCTCTAAATTGAGAGAAATGATGCCGAATCTCTGGAAGCAAAAATAGGACTGTGAAGGACAAATCTCTGTAGATCTTAATGTTAATAGGAATTCTGGGAATATTGTTTGACATTTGGATGTGTATTTGTCAACCACATTCAGTTTGGAATTGTTGCTGGTCAGTGTGCTAATATGAAAGTAATCATGCTGTGAAATAGTAGATCATTGAAACTATTGAAAGAAAGAAAATCATGGGTACTTGGAAGGATCTGTCTGCCATTTACAAGAAATGTATACACAAGTATTCTGAAAGGGCTTCCTGATGTGATAAAAATATATGGCAGATATACACAATACAGATTAGAAAATATGGTGGGAAAACCTCTGTACCTCTGCCTGGTTTTTTATTTTTTTTTTTTAGAACATTTTCTTTTTCAAATGGTTGTCCACAGGATTCCATTTTTGGTCCACATGCACTCAGTGCACGGGAGATCAGATTCTTTGGTGGCTTTTGAGACCACAGCTACTCCCCAGGTGTCCAAGGAGATAAAGAGAAGAGTAGGCCCAAGCATGTCTCAGTTCCTTCTTATTGCCTGTGGCAGCAAGAGAGAACCCTTACAGAAGTCATGCTTCTGTACGACTTTGTTGTAGACAGTTAGTGGTGAGTTAGTGTAGTTGTTACATTGTTAACTTTTAGTTTGACTATTATTGTTTTTTGTATTTTTTACTAACTTTTTTCATTTATAGTAGGCTCAGAGCCACCAGGAGCTATTCCTTCAGAAACTACTTTTTGAGCAGGGGAAGGCATGGGTCTTAGAGGAAATGTACACACTGAGGTTGGAGCGTCCCAGAGCTTGGGCTGCAGCCTGACTGGATGTCTACACTGCAGATAAACAGATTCTTAAGCTGAGCCCTGTGAATCAGTCAGCTGCAGGTATCTAATTGCAGTGTAGGTATGCTCACAGGGACAAGGCCCTCATTATCCTCCTCTTGTGTCCACCAGTGTTGTATCCATATGTAGAAGCATCCTGTTGTATGCAACCATATTCCCACAAGACAACATCCTCTATCCCCATTTCAAGGGGTTAGATCCTTTTCTCTTAAGAGAGAGGAAGATCAACAGGCAAAGGTGGAGGACCAGTTGATCTCACAAGCAATTTTGTCTTCTTCACCTGATGAGGCAGTCATCTCACCTTGTCCAACAGTAACTTTAAGGCATTTTGACATCCACTGAAAGGAGCACTTCAACTGAAGTTCAGAACATTCTACAGGAAAGTCTCAACAAGATTGACTTAAAAGCTAAATGGAAGAGGTTTCCTATTTGGACATCTCAGCATCAGTTATGTCTCCTTCAGCAACACCCATTTCAGCAAAATTGGACTATTTACTATCTCTGAAACCATCTTGATTTTTTCAAGTAGTTCCGTAAAGTGTTCATCTCGCAGCAATATATGCACATCACTCTCCTATCTAGGACTGCACTGTATTTTCACACCCTAGAGTGGGTATATTTCTTAAGGGCCTTATTCATGTTTTTCACCCAGTTTGTGAGACATAAGTATAATACTAACAGTGTTGATGGGTCCCCCATGTGAGCCAATTGCAACCTGCTCCCTATACGACCTATCAGTGAAACCTTCTTTTTTAGAAGACCTTTCACAGACTCAAAGGGAGAGAAGATTCAGGCCCTCATGGAAGGTACCCCTTTATATAGTGTTTCATAAGGACAGGTTTATTTTCAGGCCTCATTCCAAATTCCTAGCCAGAGTTGCTTCAGAGTTCCATATGAACCAGTGTATTCTTCTCCTAGTCTTCTTCCCCAAGCCTCATTAACCCCAGGGGATGTCATATTCTTGATATAGTAAAGGCATTGCCCTGTTACCTTAACAGGACGGAAACATTTAGGAACACACCTAGATTGTTCGT
This sequence comes from Gopherus evgoodei, assembly GCF_007399415.2. Classification (NCBI taxonomy): domain Eukaryota; kingdom Metazoa; phylum Chordata; order Testudines; family Testudinidae; genus Gopherus; species Gopherus evgoodei. Next base: position 18,333,897 of record NC_044329.1, read on the forward strand.
GACTTTGATAGGTTTAAGAGCCAGGCAGTATACGCAACAAGATTATCAGAATGGGTCTCCAGCAGTTGTTTTAAGAATTTCTTACAAGCTAGCCAAGTGAGATCCATCTAGCCACATGAGAGTTCATTTCACTAGAGCCCAGGCAACCTTTTTTGCCTGTCTGAAGAATGTACCTATTTCTGAAATGTATAGAGCAACCGTGTGGAACTCAATCCACGCATTTACAAGAAACTATTCTTTGGTAGATGGTTCCAAAAAGAATGCCCATTTTGGTAGCGCTGTCCTACAGTCGTTCTTTAAATAGGACTCCTAGTACCTACCTCCGAGCAAACAGACAACTGCTGGTTAGTCACCAAGAGTGGAACTGTGATTCTTTCGAGATGTGTTATCCACCTGGATTCCATGATTCACCGTCCTGACCCTTCTACTACAGAGTACTGCTCCTCTGGCATTCTGTATTGGCAAAGGAACTTAGGGTTGTTTGGGCCTGTGCCACCATTTATGTTCTCAAGTATGGGGACGTGAATCCATCTAGAGCTCGGATATGGCCTCAAAGGACACTGCTGGCAAAATAATCTGATCCCATGAGCATTGGGTGCACATGCACCTAGAGTGGAATCCATCTGGATCAGTGATTCTCAAACTTTTTTTTTTTTGTGGACCACTTGAAAATTGCTGAGGGTCTCGGCAGACCGCTTAATGATCTTTCCAAATGTTGTTTGTACTGTTAGCTAACTACTGTAAAACGCTTTGGGTAAAAGTGCTATATTAAAAAAAACCTTGATGATGATAAACTTTTTTTGTTCTACAAATAAAAGCACACAACTCATATTTTAATATCAGTAGTCTTACCTTTCTAATGCAGTGCATGTGCCCTCTCTACCCTGCTGCTGCAGCCCCTGAGCGGGGGCTGGGAAAGAGGGGGTCTCTCCCTCTCTCCCCCTCTTCAGCAGCACCCTAACTGGGGCTGGGAAGGAGGCGGGGGTCTCCCCCGCCATACATCTGAGGCTGGGCAGGAGGGCCGTCTCTCCCTGGCAGCTGCAGCCCTGGGGCTGAGTAAAGTCGCCTCTTTCTCTGGCTGCTGCAGCTCTGCATGTCCCAAATTCCCTCCGTGCCCTCTTCTCACTCCACTGCCCCCTTTCACCTACCCCATATTACCCCAAGGCCACCACCTCACCTTACATGTGCGTCTTCTCCAGGGTCCAGGCACCTAATTAATGAAGCCACACCTGCACGGCTCCACTAATTAGAAAGGTGGCCCTTCATTCTCTTGTGTGCGGCTGCCTAGGCACCCACCTTAGAGGGAACTATCCGGAGACCACCTGAATGGAGCTCGCGGACCAGTGGTCCATGGACCACAGTTTGAGAACCTCTGATCTAGATAACCTCTTGAAGATCCACAGTTACTGTTAGATAAGTAACCATTCTTTGTGTCTAAATAAAGGAGCCTAACAATGATGTCATTTCTTTGCAAGTCCAGTTTAACCATTGATGTCTCTTTAATACCTGGGTCTTAGAACAATTAAAGTCAAGTCTCTATCTAAAGCTACCTCTGTAACCACTAACATAGTAAAGCAGAAATTTTAACTTCAAAGCATGGTCTGTAAATTTCAAACAGCAGTGTTAGGATTGAATTTTCCCATCTGGTGACTTTTTATCAAGGTAGCAGAGAAAGAAGGTTCCTTAGTACTAATACCTGATTCAGACTTCTAGAGCGAATACTTTTCCAGAGTGGTATCGGATTTTCTATGTCTTTTGGTAAAAATATTGGTAAAACTGTATTTTTGAGCTTTGAAGCCTATTACATAAACTATTAGGGAAAAAACAGTTCTTCAGTTCTCTTCAGGGAAAATAGATATATCTTGTAGTTATGTGTTAAATATAACCTAGACATGACTATGACCTACATTCTGGTATCCTGTCGAGTAGTAGCAGTTGATCTCACCAGAACAGAAAAATCAGTCACGTGAATGGGAGCTAGACCAAAATAATACAAGGCACATTATTTCCTAAATGGAGATGTAGTTCAGGCTAGACTTCTACACATTTGGTGGAAACAACAAAAGCAGGTTAGAGGACAGATGAACTCAGAAGTGGCTTCCGTTCTGTCCCACAGAACTCAACTCTTCCAATCTGTTAGTGTGTCGGTTTTTTTAATGTCTTCTCCTGTGGATATTTCCTCATGCTTCTCTAATGCTGCATACAGTTTTAAGAAGCAGCAGCTGCAGAATGAAAATTGAATAGGATCCAGTCAGTTTTATTTCCCCCACAGGGTTCTTATAAGTAGTAGTGACACTTTAATATTTTCAGGTTTACTCTTTGCTGGTTGAGAAAGCAGTAGTATCAAATGCAGAATCACAGCTCTATTGCTGAGTGAGTAGGATGGTACTGTGTTGTTTCTCATTTGGAAGGTTAGCTCTGCAACATTATAAAGCTGGGTTTTTTAACAAAAGCTTATATTCCGCAGAAATTGAAAGTTTTTGGCCACTTCCCAGAGAGAGTTTTCTACTGATGATTGTTGAGTGTGTGGGGTTTTTTAACCTGTTGAACAGCAGTATCATTCATTTAGCATCTGTTTGTTTTCCTCTGTTTCTGTAAAGCGGATAGTCAATAGCTGGAAGAGATTAGAAATTTAAATTCTTTGCAGGACAACATTAGAAAGCATTGTCTTTTTTTTCTGGGTGACTAAATATTTTCAATTCTCATGGGTGATATAAAGCAGGCATATAAAATGAATATAGATAAAACTAAACTTGGTGCATATGCATTCTGTTTTAAAAATTCTTAGGTGTGTGGTATGGACTGGTGATGAGCGGGTTTTTTTCTACAATCCAACCACTCGTCTCTCTATGTGGGACCGGCCAGAGGACTTAATTGGAAGAGCTGATGTGGACAAAATTATTCAGGAACCTCCTCACAAAAGAGGAATGGAAGAAGGAAAGAAACAAAGTAAGAGGAAAATCATCATTATCAGTCCCCATTCTCCCCATCACCACCTTTATAGGATTAATAGAGAGGCAACGAACAACTTTTCGCCCAAGCTCCATTTTATGCTTATTTTCAAAACGAGCATAAAAAATAAGTGATAGAACTGTAAGCTGGCTTTGAAAAATGAGGTGTAATTATGAAAACTGAGACAACTAAGTTAAAAAGCTGACTGGGATAATAAATTTCAGATATATAAAGTGCTTTAAAACAAAGGTCCAAGAGAATAAAGGGGATGTTAATGGCAGGAGAAATGTTATGTCTGATAAAAGAAAATATGTATGAAAACAGACTAAGGAACAGACATTCTTTATTGAGAAGAAAGGGAGAAATGGTTAAAAAAAATTATAGGGAAAAGGAATAGATTTTCAGGCCAACAAAAAGCAGACAAAGATCTAATCACAAAGATAAGACCGTAAAATATTGGAGCATTGAAAGAAGGGAATTAAATTAATGTTGACTGAAATAAAATTCTGCAGTGATGAGAAATTGTGTTTATTTCTGGGGGTTGGGCAGCATTATTTTCTTTAAGAAGCTACTGAAAGACTATTTTGGGCATAATTTCTAATAAATCATCCAAGAATGATAGACTTGCGCATTTAAGAGGAAAAGGCTTTTTTTGGGTGGGGAAGTATAAGGGAGATGATTTAATTCTGAAGACAGTAATGCAGAATATTACTTTGCAATTAGAAGATATAAATGGGCTCCATGAAGCATTTACGAAGGCACATTTTGGCCTCAGTTTTTTTTGGAAATGTGAGTTAGATGTTTAATTCCTTTAAAATACAAAACTGACCACAAATCATGTAGTGTCGTGTTTCTCAAACTTTTTATGCAGGCAACCCATTTGGACTTAAAAGAAAAAAATCACTAACCCCCGTCCTCACTAGAAAAAAAATTGCAACCTTCAGCCGCATTCAGGGCAGAGGGCTTGGGGCTTCAGCCAGGCTGGGAGCTTGGGGCTCCAGAACCCCGTGGGTAGTTCCCGCTTGCAGCTTTCTGCCCTGGTGAACCCAGTGAAGTAGAGTGGTGACCCACTGTTTGATAACTGCTAATGTTGTGTTTTCTTCTAACTTACACTAAATTGCGTCCCAGTCTTACAGTCAGATCCATGAGGGGTGAGGAAAGTGGGCCACCTACACAGTCCCCTGGGCTTCTTGCTGGGGTTAGGGATGATAGTTTGATTACTTAATTTTACTGAAATGAATGAGCTCAGCATTTAGAGTTTGTATATTTATGGTTCTGTTCTATTTTCTGCGTGCAAGTGTATAAAACACAAATGAAAATAGAGTACTTAAATCTTGTTATGGGAAAAGGATTTTAAATGTAATTAGAGAGCAGATTTCATAAGAACTAATCCCTTCTGTTGAATGAATGGAAAACGGAATATGGAAGAGAGTTGTTTTGTGGCTAATACAAAACCAGGGTGTTGGCACTTGCTATAACAATCTGATTTATGGGGGCAATTAAAGATGGAGACTTAAGCATAATGCCATAGTGACAAACATTATCAAGCTCCGATGAGATTTCTCTAAAACTGAATGAAGAATTGCATCTAATTTCCTTCAAAATAATGGGTTAAAATTGTGATCAGGCAGCTTTATATGGTATGCAAGAGGCTTCAGGCATAAGTTGTGAACTTTTCTTCATCTAGAAGACTGTTAATGAAACTTATCTTACAGTTAAAGAAGATCATGAATCAGCAGAGGAAACAAATGATGATGAGCCTATTAAAACAAAGAAGCGAAAGTAAGTTATTCTTGAAAACACTTATATGGACTTAGTCTAGATATAGAAGGCTCTGTCCGGTCTCAGCGGCACTCAGGCAACCCTGTTGAAGGCAATGGCATTGCCTGGGTATAACTGAACAGGATTACTTTAGATTTCTGCTACCTTTCTTGCTAATGTTACTTAGTTAGAGCTGGATAGAATTCATGTTGAGAGAGAATTCCATCTTCTGTGGAAGTCATAAATAATAAATGTGTGTTTGTGATAGAAGCTATCTGTGATAGCCTGATCTCCCTCAGGAGCATTTTGAGCTGTCTTTATGTTATACAGTTCTGTGGTATTAGCATATGCCACTCATTTGCCCAGCTTGTGTTCACTCTATTTGCACAAGTTTTTGTTGCCCAAAAAAGACAGTAGTATGGATTTTTGAGCTGGAGTTTTTTTCTATAAAAAGGCTGTTTTGACTGTACTATAACATCAAGAGTGATTGTTTTTGCTCTGTTTGGTTTGCAGAAAATCAGGGCAAATGTTATTGCTCCTAGAGCTATGTGCCTTGTTACAAGTGTAACTACTCCCATCTTGGTATTTTGTGTCATTTGATGTAATCATGAATTAGATCCTGGTTATGACTGTGAGAATTTAGAATAATACTTCTGGGAACCAAGAATGTCTCAGTAAATATCCCTAGAGGAGCAATGTATTTTTTAAAAATGTCTTAACAAAATGGATTATTTGGTGGTGTGTTTTTTTTTTTTTTTCCTTTGGCAGTTCTCCCTCTTAAACTCAATTTGATCTACATTATAAATGTTATAAACTTTTCAGTAGTGTCCTTTTAACTCAATAAACAGAGCCTGGTGTTTTCAACAAAGAGGTAGAATGTAAAATAGTATAAAACAAAAGATGGATTAAACCTACTTTTCTTTTTAGTGATTTTACATTTTCTTTTGATTTGCTTGATAATACTTAAAATCTGAATGCCTAGTTTGTGTTTGTTCACTCTGATGTTTCAGTCTTTGACAAACGTCTTGCAGTGGTTTGTACAAGCCTATATTGCTGGAATGAGCTAAAATTTATGTTCTGTTTGTGATGCAGTTAGATATCTTAACTGCAGTGTTAACATCACTTCTAAGAGGATACTGTATGTTTCATTTTTACAGGAAGGATGACAACAAAGACATTGATTCAGACAAGGAGGCTGCCATGGAAGCTGAAATTAAAGCTGCACGTGAGAGGGCCATTGTCCCACTGGAGGCTCGAATGAAACAGTTCAAGGATATGCTGCTAGAGAGAGGGGTTAGAGGAACTATCCTTTTGATAATAAAGTAGAACCTTGTTAATTCTTACTTTGCTAATTTGCAAGCCTAATAATTCTCATACACACAAAAGCAGTCTCATCCCACTTCTGAGGAAAGATTGAACACGAGTTGGGGCTGTGATTACTAAAATCATCACAGTTATCCTAAATAATTAAAACTGAACTACGTTGTCAAAATAAGTGAACCAAATATTCTGATGCATTATCTTTTCCTTTCATATCTTCTGATTCTTTAAACCACAATCAGTGTGAATTAGCATGATTTTGTTATATATTTAATTTTCCAATGTTAGTTTTCAAGTTTCAACAGTGTGCTGCTGATGTACAGGAAAGAGAAGGGGATAAATCCCTGCCCCGAAGACTTTTCTTTTAAAAAAGTGTGTAGTATGTTGACAAGTCAGAACATAGGTAGGGAGGTGGAGATTTTTCAGAGGCACAGGGGTCATATTAGGCACCCAGTATCCATTGAAAATCAGTGGGAATTGAGCATCTCATTCCTGTTTTTTTTTTTTTTTAAATCTTCCCATGATCACAACATGAAAGGAGAAAAACTTTCACCTCATCTTTCCTTAAACTATTCTGCTAACATTGAAAACTAGCCATTTCTTTTTTAATTAAACTGAGTTTGAGGCTTTTTCAATACTTATTGACTTTTATAGATGCACTGGCTTCCGAGAATGGTAGTAATGTTTATATGCAAAAGAGAAGAGGTTCCAAATTTGAAGTGATGCCTGTACATCTTTTGTTTTGATCCACAGCAGTGCCATTTTAGGGTTATTCCAAAAAAACTCAGTTGAAATCAGCTTACAGATAGGCATTTTTTCAATACAAAGATCCATTTGTGTATGAGAAACTTTTAATATAAAAACTCAGAACATTTAGTGAAGGAACAGAGCAGTCATGGGAAATCAAAATGCAAAGCTTGAAGGTTCTCTTCTGATGTAGTGATTTTTAAATGCCACGCAGTAGTGGTTATTTTAATGAGTAATTAGATGTATGTTACTTCTGTGTAATTATGTAGAAGTTTTCAGAGCCAATTAGTGTGGAAATTTGCCATGCTAACCTCCCACCGCTTGTCATCTATTAGTGATGAAAACTTCAGGATGGATTTTGGTTATGTCTTCTTTTTAACAGATGTCCTGTAGATTTCAAGCAAAATACACAACCTTTGTATCTTTGGGGGAACTTAATTACTAGGCAAAATCCAGTCTGTTTTTTACTTTTTAAAGGTTTCTGCCTTTTCAACCTGGGAGAAGGAGCTGCACAAGATAGTTTTCGATCCTCGGTACTTACTTCTCAATCCTAAAGAAAGGAAACAGGTAATAGAAAAGGTTAATTAACTTCAAGACATACATATCATTAAAAATAATCTTTGAGTGGAAGTATAGTCCTTTGGGGACCTGTATTGCAAATGGGTTTTTTTTGTTTTTTTGTTTTATGCTTTATTTTCAACAAAGAGAGCAGGAGCTGTTACTTCTCTGGTGATAAGATTCATTTCATGCTGCAATGATAGATAGATAGCCAGGAGGCTGCCAAAAAACAGGTGCAGCAGAGAGCATCTTCATTGTCACACCAAAATATTAATAGAATGAATAATGAACACATTAAAAATCTGAGCAATGAAAAATTCAAGCACAGGCTTTATTATAAGGCAGACTCAGTTCAGAAATCCTTTCCCCAGATGAAGGAAGAAATGTGAAAAAGATTGAAAAGCTTAGGAGAGGAATAAGCCCCTTTCTATTAACATTTTACCCAGAAATGGTTCAACTTTATTTTTGTATTACTATATTTAAATCCTCCAAGTAAGTCTCAGGTTAACAAACAAGTTATGGGAGGAAATGTTCATATGAGGACAAATCCTACTGTATTACACCACTTCCCATACATGCAGTGGGAATGGATTCTGAGTGTATTACAGAAGCTATTCCAATCTCTACATTACTGTTGCTATGCAAATATGTGAGTGTTGCATAAATGGATGGTCTCTGTTATAATGGTAATTAATCCCTTAGTGTAAGTATTCAGGATTATAAAATGTATCAGTTGTTAGGGGAAAGGAGAAGTTCTGTTCTCTTGTAAAGAGGTATTTAACAAGGGTGGATTAGTAATTCCTTCCAAAATAATGGGGTATGTGTATAAATATAAAAGAATGAATGAAAGGGAAATGGTATTGGTTATTTTGGATATTTGAGTACTGCCAGGGTACATCTACTAGCAGAACTGGGAAGGTATGGTAAAATGGCTTCATTTGGAATTGTTCTGCAATTGGAGAATTAGATGTTGGGCCCGGGCCCCAGGGGGTCATACAGAGACCACCCATGAGTGTGAGATTTCTTCACTAATATGAGGTCAGATTTGCAGGTTTGCTAGGCCAAAGCAGGCATACTCTTCCACAGACTAGTTGGGTAAACTCTGCAAGTTGAAACACATGAAGTTTTCTTTCTCTTCATCTGCCTTTTCCTCATAGGGGATAATATGACTCCAAATTTGGACATCTTATGTCTTATTGGTATTTCTCTAGGTATTTGACCAGTATGTGAAGACTAGAGCAGAAGAAGAGCGCAAGGAAAAGAAAAACAAAATAATGCAGGCCAAGGAGGATTTCAAGAAAATGATGGAAGAAGCAAAGTTTAATCCAAGGTAGGTGGTTTATTTCACATTCACATGTGAAAGCTTTTGCCAGGTCAAAATACACTTTATTTTTCAGTGGGTAATTTAACCCCTCTTTTGCTCCTTTCAAAACTGTAAAAGAAGGGGGAAATGAACTCTGGGAAAATCTTGGGCCTGTTGAAATGTATTATTTTCTTCTGCATGATTATAGGCTCCCTAACCAACAGAGTGCTGGAATTTGGGGGTTTTGATGTTTGATATATTATAATTCACTGGTTCAGAATGTGAAAAAATCCCCAGCACATGGCTGGATGATGAGAAAGGGCTCATTTTTTTTTTTTTTTTTCAGTGAGTGTTCTCATGCAGCTCTTGTAGCCTTTGCAGATCATACTGGCCTGTGAGAAGTTTTCCTTATAACAGAAAATCACTGTGTATGTGTTTGGGTTTGTTTGTTTTGTTTTTACCTTCAATGAAAAAGTGTATATCGTGTATTTGTGGATGTGTAGATATCCTACACAGTATTACAGAAAACACCAATTCTGCAGTATAAAAATCACAGTGAATCTATGCCATCCAGGGGTATCTATCACACTAAGTGTTTTGGTGTTTTTAGCATGGATACTAGATATTCAAGATTATGGTTCCAAGATGCCTGAATTGTTCATAGTTCTCGCCCAAACAACTCATAGCCATCCTTATGTCACTTAATAGCTTATAAGCATTATATTTTACATTAAATGTATGTCAGTGTCACTTCTAACCTGGATCAGACAGGAATTATTTTATGTTTAAACAGCGGTTCATTTGATTCACTTCAACTTCATCGATTCAGCGACATACGCTGAAATGTGCTGGAAGCCAGCATGTGCAGGCTTTAGGCTAACCAGCATAATTGACTTCACATCTGTAAAAACAATCCTCAATTAGCAGTGTCTTTAGACATCCAGTAAGGGAAGTTGTCAGGAAGATTACATTTTTTGGCAGCTGTGAGATTTTGAGTATTTAAAATACATGAATGGGTGTGCTAAATATGTCCTTCAGAAGGATTGACTTTAGTACTTTGCAATCCAAGAAAAACTAAAACTCTTATCTCTGTGAGTGTTTGTTTATACCAAGACAAAAGCTGTTTTCGCATAGAAAAAATATAAAAATGGGAGAGAAGAATATGATCTCCAGGTGAGGGACTTCATGTTTTGTTTTAGCCTATCCTTCATCTTGTAGTGTCAGTTGTTTGTCTAAGGCATTGCTGCACTTCCATGTGTGTCAACTACTTAAAAAAAAAAATCTATCCCAGTCTAACATGCTCAAGTTTGTATTCCACTTTTTTTATACAGCTCGTGTTCTTCAGTATAGCTGTACATTCACTTTCTAATCTTTTTGAACAAGCTATCAAATTTTCTTCTTTTTTTAATTTACCCTACAGCAACAGTAGGTGGGATTTTCCAAGTCTAATTATTTCCATGCTGTGATGAACACATTCGTATGATTATAAGTGTCTCACGTATTCTTGGGGCCAGATTTGCATCAGATCTTGGAAAAAGCACAGTAGTGTTTTTTTTCGGGGTAAGTGGCAGTACTATATTTACTGCACATCTGAGACTGGAATCTGGCCCTGGAGGTGAGAGAACTGTAAAGAAAATGCTACACAGATAATGGGTGGAAAGCCCTGCACTACTGCACCTGCTCAGTGTTAAAAATATCCCAACTCCTTATGTCATAAGGTTAAACTATATAATGTTCATTGCAGAAAAATTAATTTATCCAGTGTTCTACATTTACTAACACCAAATATTGAATTTCCCAGTGTCACTCTTAGCACAGTTTGGCTGCAAGCAAGTGCATGTAAATTTTAGATCGCACAGCCGTGAAATATCTGGATAGGCTGCACTACAGTGTTAATCCCAAGAAGTTAAGGTGTTCTAGACAGTTGAATTAAGTAAATGTATTTTCGTTTGTTGCATTGTAATCTTTTTTCCCTAAACCTGCACACTTGCACGGATAATTTAAGTATAAGTCTTGAGCAATATTTTTCTTTGTGTCTTCTTAACCCAACTCCTCTCTGTAGTTTATTGATCAATTATCTGCATAGTGAGAAGAGAGTTTTTTTAATTGTATTTTGGCATGTGATCTAGCAGAAGAGATGGTTTTTCTGCTGAACCTACTTCACAGCAAAGATAGCTCGAACAAATCAGTTCACTTGCCATTTTGTTACAGAGCTACTTTTAGTGAATTTGCAGCCAAGCATGCTAAAGACTCGAGATTCAAGGCAATTGAAAAGATGAAAGATCGAGAGGCCTTGTTTAACGAGTTTGTCACAGCGGCAAGAAAGAAGGAGAAAGAAGATTCGAAGACCAGAGGTGAGAAGGTAAGGTGGTTTTAGTTCCAGTGGCGTGAGTGGTGGGGGCTTGAATGAGATGGGACAAAGCCAGTACTTGGTTTCCAGGGTTCTTTCACTGAGATTTTTATTCCCCAGCCTTACAGCTTTTAAAATACAAATATTTGACTACTCCTTGTTTTATGGCCTTTTAAATTAATCTTACTAATTTTGCAGGTATATCAACTTCTAGGCAATGCAAGTACACTGATAATTCATTATATTTAAAATAAATAAACCCACAAGCCACATCATGCTGTTTTTAACTGGAATGATACTTGTCTTTTTTTAAAAAAAGGTGACATCCTGGAGGATGAAAAGGATGCTTGTCCTCTTTGGGTAGAAAATCCAGAGCTGGCCATTCTCTCAGTGGTGGCAATAAGATTTCAGAATTCTTTGTAGACTAGTCCATTTAAATTTTAAAAAGCTGCTTTATCTTCTTTTCTACCTAGAAGGTAGCACTTTAGTGACTTTCTAATCTTTCAGTAAACATACCTTAAGTATAAATTACTGCTTATCAGAATTAAAGGTCGACTATTAAAGATTAATGAATTCCAAATGTCATTTGGCTGTGATGTCAATACTCAGGAGCAAGCACTCACCACTGGGAAAACAGAGTGCTATGGAGGTGGCATCAATAGTGTTACTATCAGAATATGCAGCCACTTTCCTAAATGTCCCTGTGTGTTGTGTGAATGATGAAAAATAACCTCTGAAGCCTAATCATTTTTGACATTTAAAATCTCCAACATTTATTGTGTAAAAGAGAGCTACTGTAAATTCCACTTATTAGGAAGCAGTGGTGAAAGAGTAGCACTTGTAGAAGATAAAATGCTGTGGCATACAAGAATTGGAATACTTTAATAATTGAAATAGCAATTTTGGATAAATATTTCCAAAGTCAAGAATTTGATTCTTCTAATTAAATGCATTATTGGCTTTTAAATTACATTTATTTGATTGCTGATGTTTTCAATAAATGATTATGCTTTCAGAGAAAACGAATGAAATCTAATTGAAAACTATCCCTAAACTTTTACATACTATATTTGAACCACAAATGTGGAATTTTAAAACACTGTTTTTGCACCATAGCAATAGTCTAGTTGAAAGTTTAAAGAGATGTAAATGCTTTTAGTTTTAATATTGCATGATTATTCTGAATTAGACAAGTTAAAAGAAGAAAGACTGTATTTCTTTTTGTACTTGAAACTAATGTTCTTTCTCCAAAAGCCTTTTGTAACCATTTTATGTATTCTGTTTTATAACAAGTGGATAGACTTTACAGTTATGTGCTGTGCGGCCTGTCAATCAGTTCAGTCTGACAGCTGTCAATCACTGACACGCAAAGTATTATGGGATTCCCTAGTGAGGAAAGAATTGGTATCTCTGTGTGGTGACTTTAGCCTCCCGCAGTTCCGGTACTTTACATTTTTTTAGCTTTTTCCTTGTGAAGTGATGAGAGTTGTGCCCAGAATTTGTTGACTTGAAAAAAAAAAAAAATCTAAATACACCTGCAGTATTTTCAGCCTTATATTTGTTTGCTTTTAAAAAAAAAATGTAAAATAAAATAAGGCAGCTAAATTGTAAAGTGAAGCTTTCTCAGCCAGTATTAAAAATCCAAAGATTTTCTATAAAGAAGGTAAGCTCTTCACAGAAATCTTTAAAGTAAGAGTTTGAAATATTGTTTTGATTTCCTCAGTTGAGATTTATTATACTAAGCAGTGCCATGGGAGCCTCTCTTTCAGATGGTCATATAGTCCTTTTTATCACTGTAATGAGTCAAATCTTGCCCACCTTTACTCATATGAGTAAGTGGAACTCCATAGGTACTATTCAAGTGAGTAAGGTGAGTGAGATTTGGCTCAGTGTGTGAATTTTCATGGTGAAGAAATGAAGGAATCAAGTGTAATATGGGCTGGTAACATGGAAGCTTTTCTGCAAGTTGTCGTCATACTGACCCAGAACACTTTCTATCTTCCTCTGGCCTCTCCTCAAAATAGACGTTGCAAGAAAACTAGCATAAAAGGCCAACAAACTCAATCTAAGCTGAAGTCTCAGCTATATGTATACTCACTTTGCCAAGATTATAAGGTTAGTGCATTAATTTTGTTCCCTCTAACCCCTATTAATAGCTTCCTACCTGCCATTCTGCTCTAGTTTAGGCATTGCACTCTGTTCTTTCTCAGTTCAAGACACTTAAGTTGGCAATACCTTAAGCCCTTACATAGGCAAGATGACAACATTTTGTCAAGTTATTGTTTTAATTAATAGCTTGTTAACATCCTGCCCCACCTACTGACTTGAGGCGGCCTGTCTTAGTGCACTGCCTTGTGCCATGTGCATATAACCAAGGATGTTTTTGGGTGCTGAAACAGTCTTATACTGTCCTCTGTGTTAAGACTGAAAATGGCATTGCGTTTTCTGAGGAAGAAAGCTACTGGCTACATGATCGCATTTACTACTAAACAGGCCAGTAGTAAAGTAACAGTCAGCTAAGACCATGTCTGTTCCTTCCTGGCTTAAGAAAAAGTATTAGGTTGTGAGATCATGCTGGCTTTAAAGAAGGAGAGGAGGGAAGACAGCTAACTGTTTCTGTAGTAACACAGAAAAATGTTGTTTTGATTCTTGAGCTGGAGCTAGTGCCAGTGTATTACTATTTGCAGTTGTGCTTTGGTTGTGCAGTGTTTTAGTCTCCTTTCTCCATGTAAGAGGAACCACTGCATATTGTGGACTCTCACTCACCATGTTCTCAGGATGGATTAATGAATAGCCAGTGACTAGTGTAAAAAGGAAGCAGAAATACTGTCTCTGTCTCTGTGTAGATACATATTACAAAAGAGTGTTCCTGTTTACACTTTGACCAATAAGGTACCCTTACTTTTATAGATTTCTGTAGTAACATTTTAAAACGCCTTGCTTTACATTTTAAATGTAAGTTCCTAATGCTCATGGCTTAGAAAGCTTCGTATCTTGATACTGCTTGCATGTTTTATTTAAGATCAATTCTGGAACAACATACAGCATTTTATAAAATAAGTAAAAGGTTTTGCTTTGCATCTTGTTCAACACCGTAAGGTAGAGTTACAGTGCTGTGGGTGAAGTGTTACAAACTTCTTCACTGTAACATTAAGGAGTTGTTTCCTAATCTCTATTGTACTTGTCTCTTGTCTTGAGACAGCACAGGAAAAGTCTATAAAGTTTCTTACAAACGTAAGCAATAAAAACAGTGTCAAGAGCCAAGTTCGTTAGTGGGGAAGCCTGCAGAATATTGGCTCTGATCTTCATTTTACCCTAATATATGGTAATAACTATATATGTCATTTTAAGAGACCTAGAAGGTTTCAGTTAGCTGATAAGGCACACACTTTGATAGCCTTACATTAGTCTTCAACTCCCATTGTTAACCTCTGTATGTGGGAGCTGAGACTTTTGGGGGAATGCAAAATATATAGCCAACCCAGCCCTAGCTAGGTACTAGTATTATACTACAGCAAAGGAACTACTTATGGTCTTGTTCCTGTGCCACCAGGGGTTGGTAGTGCTGTGAAGGCAGCATGCTTAACCCTGGGTAGAGAGTGCTTTGAGCTATTAAGTGGGCTCTAGCCCTTCAACAAGTGATGTCAACTGGCCTCTCAAGGGACGGCTTGTTCTCTTGATTGAGAAAGATGGTGGCTTAAATGCCAGGGCCTTGAGGGTTTGAAGTGGTTGGAATTAAAGAAAAAATCCTAAAATCCCAAAAGGGACATGGAGGAACATCCACCCCAGGGATAAAAATCTTTACTAACTGTATGGTAGCTGCCCTTGCAACTGCTGATGCGATGTTGTATCGCTAGTTTGGTTCTTCTGTCCTGAGGTCCAAAGTTAGCATTGGATCAGATCTATTAGTCCTCCATAATGTTGTAGCTATGTACAGTGTTGAGGGGTTTATTATATGTAACATGCCATTTCCATTTTTTAAAAGTAGCTACAAATATTTATTTATGCTTGAATAATATATTTTAAATTTAACTGCTGAATTACAGCATTTGGGCACCACTTTTGAATATATCTGTCTTAAGACTATAGACTAAAGCTCTATATATCTTTGTTCAGTTAAAAAAGTTTTAATGAAATATAACAAATCCCATTATTGATCTTAAACAGGAGGTCTTTGTACTGTTTGCTGGTTAATCGCAGATTCAGTATATGCCTCCATCCACTGTATTCTTGAGGCATGAACCCATGGGTATTTGTGCTGCCTAATTAGGGCTCTGCTTAAAATCTAACTAGCTTCTGTGTCATGGATGCCCTGAAATACTGGTTTGTGCAGTACAGAAGTTGGAGGGATTATATTTTAAAAGCTGAACAAGAAAGCTTAAATTAGAGTAGAGCAAGAAAACTAAGTGTGTGGATGAATATTTCTTTGATATACAGCTCATCTTAGACTTTGATAGTCTTCCTAGTGTTTCAGTTTTAATATATTTCACAAAAATTATACCCAAAGTGGATTTTAGAGATAACTAACTCTAAAATTCAATATACTTTTAGAGATTTTGATGTTCTAGTATGTAAAATTCATATAGTTCGCTTCGTTGAGGTAAGTCTGCCTCTTTTTCTATTAGCAAACATTCAGGAGTCCTGTTACTCATTAATTGTTTGTTTTTTTTCTTCTTCTGTCTAAAATATAGATTAAAATGGACTTCTTTGAACTACTGTCTAATCACCACTTGGACAGTCAGTCTCGCTGGAGCAAAGTGAAGGACAAAGTAGAGACTGACCCCCGTTACAAAGCAGTGGATAGCTCTTCACAGAGGGAAGACCTTTTTAAACAATACATTGAAAAAATAGCTAAGGTATGTGTGTAATAGTTAGGTGCTGCATACTACTTTCACTGTTATCTACACTGTTAATATATTTAAGCAATTTGAGAGACTTGTAATGCTGTCACTTTTGTAGTGATAACATGGAATGCAACCGGACCAGCAGAGGTTTCCTTCTTTCATGTGGTTTTCTTTCAACTGAATTCCAGTTGGCTCATACGCAGTGCCTCCATCGCTTCTTCCACTTCTATTTCATGTTCCTACCTGCCTCTTCAAGGAGCTAATGCCATGAATAAGAAGTTAAAAATAGTCTAACTAGCAGTAATTTCCACAACAGTTTGCAGTTGAGTTTGTCGCTACAGGGGGGAGCATGCTTCGTAGAGTGGCTGCTCTCTGATCTGTTTCCTTCCCCAACTTCCATCCAGTGAAGATCCAAACCTGCAATGGTCACTTAATAGCACTTAGTTATTATATAGAGGTTTTAATCCATAGATCTCAAAACATTTTATAAAGGAAGGATTATCTCCATTTTACATAAAGAGCAAAAAGGTGAAGTGACTTGTTCAGGGTGTCACAGCAGTCCAGTGCACAGTCCATCAGACAACATCATTTTCCCCTCTCTTTCAGTTGTATTAGTTTTGAATATTTATTTTTACAAGATATTTTTGGGGGCTCAAAAGCAATATACAGTTCAGCTCACTCCTTTGCTTTCATGTGCTTGAATGGAGGAGGGGAACATCTGTCCCAAATAGGTGGGATGGACACAAGATTTATCTATCATACTTGAACTGAATAGCCTCATCATTCAGACAATAATTTTGAGGTTTGATTTCTCCTCCGTGGGATGGGTTGAGGCATGTCTCTTTAAGGCTGTTACAGTAGCCACATACAAATGGTTGAATTGTCTTTGACATTTTAAAGCACAGCATTTTTAATACTGCTGTTGAGCTTTTCCTCCACTTTAAGTTCACAAGATAAAATCTTTAGCAAGAATAGCTTTTAGTGTTGCTAGCCAGCACCCTGTCTACACTATCGCTCTCAACATTGCTAACATTGCCAGTAAGTCAGTATTAGCAACAGAAGGAATTCTCTCAAAAATGCCCTAAGTGCAGACAAACCTTGGTAGTTCAGAAGTGGTGTATTTCATTTTTACCTATTTCATAAATGACAGTCTGTTTAATGATACTCATCCTCTTGTTTCCATTAACTGTTAAACCTTTAAATTGTTTGATTGGCTAATCAAAATATGAAAGATGCTACCTCTTTATATGTTGTTAATGGAGAAATATTATGCTCTTGCTTCTGATTCAGAATTTAGACTCCGAAAAAGAAAAGGAGTTGGAAAGGCAGGCTCGCATTGAGGCAAGTTTGCGTGAACGAGAAAGGGAGGTTCAGAAAGCTCGTTCTGAGCAGACCAAGGAAATCGATAGAGAACGTGAACAGCACAAACGAGAAGAGGCTATCCAGAATTTCAAAGCGCTTCTATCTGATATGGTGAGGCTGATTTGATTACTGTAGGACTTTATCTTTGCCAGAACAGTTCATCTAATTGTTACGCTAATATAGAAATAAGTTCCCTGATTACACAGCAGCACATTAGCACTTGTAGTGGTTAAACTTCTGTTTCCGTGATAATTTATTTTTTCAGGATTTTTGTCTTTCTGGGAAAAATGCTTCAGCCTTACAGTTGGTGCTTGAGGTTTCATCCAACAAGTGGATTCTTAGAATATTACCAAAAAAAGGCAATTAAATTTGTAAATACTTTGTACTAGAAACTCTAATGCATATTTTGGAAATGGAGATTTATTGATTCAAGAACATTATCCTCACCTCATTTGTCTGCCCAGCTCATGCCCCCAGGATGGCAGAGCAGTCCAGATAGGATGTATCTATCTCCATCTGAACTGATGCACAGTGAGACTCTGCAGCATGAGGTTGGCATTTGACAGTAGCTAACTGCATGAAAGCTGTCATTCTCTCTTACCCCTCTTACCAAATGCAGTTTTAATTCAGATAAAAGTTGATGATGAAGTATAAGCTAAGCGTTTGAAGCATTGTCTGATAATAAAACAGAGAAAGAACATAGTTTTTGTAAAATGTAAATTTTTGCATCAGGTGAGATCTTCAGATGTGTCATGGTCCGATACTCGGAGGACGCTCCGAAAAGATCATCGGTGGGAATCGGGCTCTCTGCTAGAAAGAGAAGAGAAAGAGAAGCTTTTTAATGAACACATTGAAGCACTTACCAAAAAGAAGAGGGAGCATTTTAGGCAACTTCTGGATGAAACTTCAGCGGTAATAGACTTGTGCATGAATGCCCAGTACAGCTGATGAAAACAAGTGTCTAGAAATGGAAATGACCACTTATGAGGTGGAAGAAAAACTTCTAAGCGTTTCTATCTGATATGGTGCTTCTCTCTGATAAGAGCTTAATGCCCTCAAATCGGGGGCACCATGAGATTGCTAGTCAAGTAGCAAGAATTTGTAATAAATACATGGGGGAGGGAACCATAAACTGGAGAATAGTGTATTTTAAAGAGGAAAGAAAGGAATCTGGGCAATTACAGGCCTGTTAGTCTGACCTCCGTAGTAAACAAAGTTTTAGAGAAAATTGTGAAGAGAAGAGTAATTAAATTTATAGAGGTAAATGATAACTGGGATGTAATGCAATATTGGCTTACCAAAGGTACAGCATACCAGCCTAACTAGATTTCCTTCTTCTGAGAGAATAACTGATTTTGTAGATAAGGGAAGCGCATATGATCTGATATACATGGACTTAGTAAAGCATTTGGCATGGTACCTTATGGGAAATGATTAGTTAAATTAGGGAAGATGCAGATCAGTACAAGTATTGTAAGATGAATAAGGAATTTGGCTAAAAGGAGAAGGCGGCAGCAACGAATTGTGCTGTAAGGTGAATGATCAGATTGGAGGGAAAATTCCAGTGGAGTTCATCAAGGATCAGTCTTGGGACTGGTTTTATTCAATATTTTTATTAATGACCTTGGTACAGGAAGTAGGAGTGCTAATGAAACTTGCCGATGATACAAAGTTGGGAGTCAGTTGCCGACACAGAGGAGGGCCAGAATATTATACAGGAAAATCTGGATGACTTTGAAAACTAGAGTGACAAATGGGATGAAATTCAGTAGTACAAAGTGCAAGGTCTAATAATAAGAGTTTCTACTACAAGCTGGGGGCTGATTATTTGGAAGCAACAGAGGAGGAGAGACATGGTGTGTGGGTCGATCACAGACTATGAGACGCAAATATGATGTGGCTTCGAAAAAGGCAAATGCGATCCTAGGGTGTATTGGGCCAGGCATTTGAAGATAGCAAAGTATTAATGCCATTATACGAGGCCCTGGTCAGACCTTATTTGGTCACCCATGTTCAAGAAAGATTAATTTCAACTAGAACAGGTGCAGAGAAGAGCTGCTAGGATGATCAAGGGAATGGAGGGCCTATCTGAGGAAATTGGCAGAACTTGGCTTATTTAGTCATGCAAAAAGGCTGAGGGGGGATATGATTGTTCTCTGTAAATACAGAGGGATAAATACCAAGGAGACTGAAGAGCTGTTAAAGCTAAAGGACAATGTTGACATAAGAACAAATGGATATAAACTGGCTGTGAACAAATTCAGGCTGGAAATTAAAAGGTTTTTGACAATCCAAACGGTGAGGTTCTGGAACAGCCTCCCACTAGGAGTGGTAGGGACAAACAACTTACCGTATATACCCGATCATAAGCTGTGTTGTTTATAAGCCAATGCGCCAGACCAGGCGGCATGACCGCAGCATGTTCCAGTGGGATGGGCTGGATTGCACGGCTGCAGTGCGCTCTGGCGGACCGGGTGGTGTGGCCACAGCCTGCTCTAGGGGGCGGTGCCGAGCGGCACGGCTGCAGCCTGGCAGCCCTGGAGCTGCAGCTGCTTCGGAGGCTGGGGAGAGAGCAGCCTGGCCAGAAGCAGAGACACTCTGGCCCTGCCTCTACCATTCTGGCTGTGCTGCCTCTCCTTGCTCCCTCCGTTGGGCGGAGGGGCTGTGTCCCACCTCTCCCTCTCTATACCTGTTCATAAGCTGACCCTTTTCTCTGCTGCTTCCCTTTTTTGCTACAAAAAAAAATTTGGCTTATGAATGAGTATATACAGTAATAAGTTTTGAGAGAGCTGGACAAATTTATGAGTGCAGTTGTATAACAGGGTTGCTTGTGATGATACATTGGTATGTTTCCAAAGCTCATGTTTCAGGGTTTCAGCTGGCCACTGGCAAGGGTCCGGAAGGGATTTTTTGTCCCCCAGTGTGTTCTGGGAGGGGTTTTTAATCTCCTTTCACTGAAGCAGCAGGAATGGTTACAGCTGGAGATGGAATATTGGACAGGATGGGCCAGGGCTCTGAGGTGGCACCATGTATTCTGTCTGTCAGGTGCTTGGCTGGTTGGTTCTTGCTCACGCGCTCAGGGTCTAACTGGTGGTCATGTGTGGGTTTGGGAAGGAATTTCCTCCCAGGTCACACTAGCAGTGACCTTGAGGGGGTTTTGCTTTCTTCTGCAGTTTGTGGATACAGGATCCATGCCAGGATTATCTGGATAATATCTCATTTAATTATTTCTTTGCTATTGCGAGGTCCTTGTGCACTGGTCAGTCACAAGGTATTAGAGGTCACACTAGATGATCTAGTGGTCCCTTGTGGCCTTAAACTCTGACTGACTTGCATCCTCTAGCTTTACCTTCTGTAGTTAAAGTTCTCAATAATAATTCTTCCCTAGGCTTTTTCTCCCGCACCAACTTTCCTTACTTCCCTAAAAAAGGGAATGCTGGAAAGACTAATCTTTTTCTCACCTAACCAGTTATACCACAGTAACCACCTTGAATGTTGTGGTCCATTTTCACATTCAGGCTTTTCACACGCTTGAACCTGGTTTCGTCTTTGTAGTCAGTGATCGTCATTCATTTTCCATTGGCTTTTCCACATTCTTTAGTGTTGCATTATTTGACACCTTCTGTTATCACACAGTTCCTTAGTATCTTGGGCATTTTAATCTTCTGTCTTTGTTCATACCTACCCAATAACTTGTCTTAATGAATAGCAGTGGGCAAGCCTCCGGGATACTATCCTTCACCTTGTCTTTTTTATTTTAACTGCAAAATTCATTCTTAACTTTCAGTTCTGTACCGATATTATTTAAACCTCTCTCTCCTTTCTTTCTTTGTTGTTTTGTGACTTCCTGCCTCCCTTTTATCTCATTCTGGCTTCATCATAACTTTCTTCAAGTCTTTGGATGCAGTCTTATTAAATATTGGTTAGAGGAGTATCTAATATTCTAATCACTTTTCATATGGTAGACTGAAATTAAAATGATTAATATCTCACTTTGAGCTGGGGCTTCTATACATAGCTGTTTTTACGCATACAAACATGCTGTTGAAATTATTCAAATATGCATTAGGAAGAACTGTTTGAATTTAAACTATAAGAAACTGTCATAATTTTGTGAGGACTTTTCTCTTAAAATCCACCAGTTCACAGAAAACAAGAGTTCAAAAAGGAAAATTGTTACTATGTCCTTAATTTGCCCCCTTATGCTTGAGGATTTCAGGGCTCTCGGGAAAGTGATCATATGTACTGTATGCTTAGACTCTAAATATAATTTGCAATATTGAACTGTTTTTGCCTCTTTTGAAAGATTACT
Organism: Gopherus evgoodei; assembly: GCF_007399415.2. Taxonomy (NCBI): domain Eukaryota; kingdom Metazoa; phylum Chordata; order Testudines; family Testudinidae; genus Gopherus; species Gopherus evgoodei. The sequence continues at coordinate 18,355,406 of NC_044329.1, forward strand.
TTAACATCAACATGGAAAGAAGTGAAAAAAATCATTAAAGAAGATCCCAGGTGCATTAAGTTCTCTTCCAGTGACAGGGTAAGAAATAGTCTTGCTTCATTGCTGCTAGCCTTCCCACGATATCCAAAGCAAAAGCGAGTGAATGCTTGTTGAAATGGATTCCCTTTCACGTGAATATAACTAATCACTGTGTTAATCAGATATTTGCTTTTTTAAAAATCTTAATTAAAAACACTTTTCTATAGTGATCTTTAAACTAATTATAATAAAATTATTTCTTACACACTATAAATTAATATGAAGTACTTTATAATCTACTGTCACATTTTCTATGGTATTGCTCTTTTTCTTCATGCAGAAAAAACAAAGGGAGTTTGAAGAGTACATCAGAGACAAATACATTACTGCCAAAGCTGACTTCAGGACACTATTGAAAGAGACCAAATTTATAACGTACAGGTGTGTGTCATAGTGTCTTAGAAGAGCAAAGACTTTTTTTTACTGTACCTTAAGTGTGTTGTTTAACTGAATTTCACTTTCTCCTCCCATTTAACATTTATAGAGGAGCTTTAGTGCAAAAACTGAAGATTACTAGGCTGCCTGTGAAGTTGCATAGTAGTGAGAGGTCCATCACTGTATGTTGGCTTCTGCACTGATTACTATCAAGTGTTGGCAACTGTTCTATAGCAGGGGCTTTTTGGATTTTTGTTTTGCTGGAGAGCACTGTTTTGGGTATTTTGAATACATTGTCAAGCGATTCAGCTCATTCTGTAGTGAAGCCAAATTACTGTTTAATTAGGATCCTTGGTTCAGGCCTAAAAATTAGGGCTGAATACTCTGCTTACTATCCAGTTAAACTTCCAGTGATGTTAGTGGGAGTTTGGAGACAAGACAGAGGGTGAAACCCTACCCCCATTAAAATAAAAACAAATCTCCCATTGACTTCAGTGGGCTTTGAGTATTAGCTTTACAAGTAAGTTAACTGTTGAAATTAGTCTGGTCTGGAGCCTACTGCAAAATGTTACTGTCCTAGGCAGATTCTCATTCCAGAAGCAAAAGAGCTCGAGGTAGAAGGGTGCTGACTAGTTTTATTAGATCCTAATCAGTTTCTTGTTTCCCTTTGCAGCCAGTGCTGTGTGTAAAGTATTGGAGTTCTATTTCAGTTGCTGCTGTTCTCAGTGGGCTGAACTGCAGTCTGAAATGGATGCGGTAGCCAGATTGATGCATCAATCAAACTGGGCTGCAACTGGGAGTTTAACGTCCATGTTTTAATAGTTTGCTGCTTCTTGAGTGCTTAATTTCAATTGTGATTATTTTTTTCTTATTTTTACATTTTTGTGGTTCATTTAATGCTGATAAATGGTTCTGGCGGCCATTAAGACTGAAGTCTTCTGTTTATCCACAGAACAGATACAGCACAGGCAGTGGCAGTGCAAGATTTTTTACACACGCATTCCTGCCAATGTGCCTCACCCCTGACCTGATGGGGCATCTGTATAGGTGAGAGGATAGCTCAGTCTCTATGCCCTTTCAGCGCTTGACCTATCTACTGACACTGTCAAGAGAGGTTCTAATGGTGCGGGTAGTTTTTTGTAATTTGGACATCTACCACCAGTAACTGGACTAAGATTCCCAATGCATTTTATGTAGGCTCCCAGACAGCTGCTCAGATGGTAACTGTTATACTTCATTTCAGATCCAAAAAGTTGATCCAAGAATCCGACCAGCACCTGAAAGATGTAGAAAAGATTTTACAGAATGACAAGCGTTATCTGGTACTTGACTGTGTGCCAGAGGAGAGGCGCAAGCTCATTGTATCCTATGTAGATGACCTGGACCGTCGCGGTCCCCCTCCACCTCCCACAGCTTCAGAGCCTACAAGACGAACAACAAAATAATTATAAAATATTCTCACAATGGGGTGTCTGTTAATTCAAAAGCTTGCATGAGCCATCTGTCCGGTTTTTACATCTACATTACCGTGAACCTATTGAAAACAACCTGAGGAGCAGAAGCAGCAGCATTTGTGAACATAAAATGGTCTCTGAGCAAAGAGAACACTTAAGATATTTATGCTTTTCTTTGTGTGGCATGACTGACAAAAATCCCAACCATGCAGGCTGTGTCTAGTAATTTTAGATCTCAGAACAATGGAATATCTGTATATGAGGTGTGGATGTCAGTGATATTTGGAGGCATTCTTTTCAGCAGTGTTATATATGCAGGTCTTAAGAATGATTGATTGACATTTGTGGTTTGAACTAACTACACAAGTACCACAAATTTCCTCCTAATGGTTACCCAAGTTCAGCTGTTTTAACAGACAAAACACTGTCTCAAGTTAAACTATTGGGTGCTGAAGGCAACAGTAAAAAAAAAAATAAATAAAAAAAAATCTTAAATCTGAAAACAAAGGGTCTGATTCTCTATTTGCCTTGTGAATCAGAATTAAGTCTATTAGTCTATAGAGTGACAGTGATGTGAGTGAAGAATTAGGCCCACAGAGACCAAATTAAACACCATTCTGAATTTGTTCACGAGTCTGCTTTATTTCTCCCGCCCTCCCCACCCACTTTGAAGTAGAGGCAAAATCAGGTTTCTTTTGCCCAAGTGAAGATTTCTGATGATTTTTTGCTCAAAATTGGAAACACAGTAAATAACAATGGTTCCCAGAACAGGACGGTTGTATAAACATATTTTTATTTACCATAAAGTGATCTTTACTGACTTCTGGATTAGACCGTGAATTTCCCTTCTGGGTAATTCTTGTAAACTATACTCCTGTTATGAATGTTAAACTTGTGTTTCTAAAGTTTAATTTTGAAATGTTGGGATTGTTTAGTTTATGTATTTGAACTACAATAAACCAACCCTTTTTATATATGGATTGAGCATGCTTAATAAGTTTGTTAAATCTCACGTCTCTTTAACAACAACAAAAAATCCAAACTAATACTAGCTATCCTGAAACAGACCATTTGCCTAGTGAAACAAAATGAGTTAGTGATAAATCACAGACAAATGTAATTTTGATACTAGAACATCATATTCGTGTGCAAATACAATACAGAATTTGAAAGAGCAAAAATCTCAAAACTTGTAGGTTTGCTTAGTCCCTCGATCCTTTTAGTGTTCATTGTACTTCAGATGTTGAAAGAGAGCAAGTATTCCTTCAGTACTTAATCTGTGTCTGTGTGTGGTGGGGGGGAAGGGGAGTACTACCTTTCTGATATGACACAGCTCTCTTCCATTTGGATCATCCTTCCTTTCTCCACAAAAAAATTTTTGGAATGAGATTAATCAATTTGTCATGAATTTTTGTTGGACTGCTGTTAGGTGAGACTGCTGGTGCTTCAGGTCCCAAAAAATCAAGTGGCTAACTGCTTGCCAGCTAGGGGGTCTTGTTCACTAGAATATGATCTCAGCTTTCTGTAGTTTAACAGAGTTGTATTACCCATGAAGTTTAGATAAAGGTGAAAATTCTCCTCTTACATATTAACATGTATTTTACAGTAGTACTAATAGGCCCTACCATCTTAGGCACTTTTCTCTCACACAAGCTGACACGATCTGGAGTCTCTTGAGTTCGTGGAATTTAGATCACAGCCAGATCTAAGAAAATTTTGCCCAAATTAACACTGCAAAAATGTGTTTAAGAAGTAAACATTTAATCAGTTTTTCTATAAATGCACTAGCAATAAAACCTAAAAATCAAAAGCATAAAGTGACACATTCTCCCCAGCTCCTCAAGACACACAAACTATAGTGGATCATAGGTAAGATCTTGTAAAATTTGACATCAAGCTACAACCGTAAGCACAGTGCTAACAGTCCACCCCACCCCCAGTATACTTATAAAATAAAATCTCTGTATTGGGTGTGTAAACCGGCATGTCTGGACAAAACCATCTGGGCCTTCCTGTCCCCTCTAACATCTCACTAAATGAGCAATGTATCATGTGCTGATGATTGACATCTCTAGCTCTATTGGACTGGGTAGGGACAGTGCCTGTCCCAGGGTAAAGGGCTCTCTAAGAATGACCTGCTTCTAGTCTACTCCCATGCAGATGTGGAATTTAGTGGTATGTGAATGTCAGATCTGCCAGAATGAAGCATGGGGAGTGAGGCAGCCTCTCAGGGTATGTCAACACAGCAAAGAAAAAAACCATTGCTGGACCATGCCAGCCGACTTGGGCTGCAGCGCTATTCCACTGCCATGTAGACTTCTGGGCCCAGGCTGGAGACTGGGCTCTTGGACTATTCCAACCCCAGCTTCCAGAGGCTGGGTTCCAGCCCAAGCACAGATTTCTACACAGCAACAAAATAGCCCTGTGGCCCAAGCCTGAATCAGCTGGCATGGGCCAGCTGTAGATTTTTCTTTGCTGTGTAGACATACCCTGAGATGCCAGGTATCCAAATCATGACAGACTATAGATCAGTACCTTGAATTGCACTCAATCCAACTGAAAGCCCATGCCTGCTTGGGCATAATGGTGCCTTATATTCCATGTGTGAAGCTAGTAAGAAAGCAGGTCTGCCAGATTATGCGCTAGCTGAAATTTGAGTGGACTTCAAGTGCAGCCCCAGTGTGGAAGTGGTAAAGTAGTCTAAACTGCCAGTACACAGCTAGGATAACTAGTGTATTGGAACAGTTGAGACCTACCCTTGCACAGATGAATCGCTGTCAACCATTGCTGCAGTCTTGAGACTTAAACTCACTGGAAAGTTAATCAGAAAAATAAGGATGGAGCTCAAACTCTGCCTGACAACATTTGTCTCGAATTCAGAGATTCTAAGGCAAGACAAGATCATCTAGTCTGACCTGTATAGCACAGGCCACAGAACTTCCGCAAATTCCCAGATCAGATCTTGTAAAGAAACATCCAGGTAAGGCCTGGTCTACACTGGGGGGAATCAAAAGATACACAGCTTCAGCTATGAGAATAGCATAGCTGAAGTCGACGTATCTTAGATCGACTTAGACTCACTTTAAGTCCTCGCGGTGCTGGATCGATGGCTGTTGCTCCCCTGTCAACTTTGCTTCTGCCTCTCACTGAGCTGCAGTTCAGCAGTCAATGGGAGAGCAATCAGGGATCAATTTATCCTGTCTACACGCAATAAATCAATCTCCAATAGATTGATTGCTACCTGCCTTAAAAATGGTCAGTGATGGATAATTCACCAGGACCCTTGGTTAAATTGTGCCAATGTTTAATTATTCTCACAGTTGAAAGCTTACACCTTATTTCCAGTTTGAATTTGTCTATCTTCAACTTCCAGCCATTGGATTGTGTTCTACTATTGTCTGCTAGATTGAAAATTTATTAAATATTTGTTCCCCATGTAGGTATTTATAGACTGTAATGAAGTTACCCCTTGTCTTTCTCTTTGTTAAGCTATACAACCGCAGTCATGTTAAGGTTTGCTCTTGTCTGTGATACATAATGGGCATTGTCTGGTGCTGAGAGAGTCTGAGGCTGCTCCAATGAGTAGGATAGCTCCTATTTCCAAATACTTGGGGTAATTCACAAGGCAGGACTAATGGCTAAATTCACTACAGCTGGAGAGGTCTGAGGGTAGCATTTAGCAATAGTGAGAAATTCTCCCAACTCTACATTTTGTAGTGTACACATAGGAACCAATCACCCTGTTAAGATACAAGGCTATTCATTAATTCTTCTTGAATGTATTACTATCTTGCTGACCATATCAGCACAGCTTTATAAAATAGTTCCTTCACTGCTACTTAACTAGAAGTAATGTCTTTGAATTTTCAGGGGGCTGAAGATAATGATTTTTGTATCTAAGTAAGGCAAAGCAACTTCACTTTTTATTTATTCACAGTTGAAAACAAACTGACAAAGCATAAGAGTTGTCAATAAGTGCTTTACAAAATGGGCATGAAACATTTTCATTGAGGAAGGGAGAAATCATGTCTAATTTAAAACAAGGTGCTTAAATATACCTTGATCTCTATAATGCACATTCAGAAAGAAGGGATTATTTTTTTGGTTCTGAAAGACAACTCTGGCCTGTTAGCAAACCTCACCTACCTTTTCAGACCTCAGTGCATGTTTGAAGTTGTCTCAAAAAATATTTCTGAAAATATTTCAGCTGCAGCAGTCAAATTCTGCATTGTCACTCCATGCAACTATACTAAATTCCACAGAAGTCATTGCAGCGCTTAACCCAGAAAATTCAAAAAAGGGAAATCTGCACTGTATGTATTCTGTAAATACTAATGTTTTAGCTTTCTGAGGTTTAGACAGATGCTGAAATTCAGCTCACCAGTTTGTCCTTGCTTGTTAAGAAGAACTACTTCGTTAGGTTTGTGTCAGTTCTCCTTATTTCTGGTCTCTGAATTCAGTGTGTCTCAAACACCTTTTAAAAAAACTCAACTCTAGTTTGGCTACTGAAGTGCCAAACCAATATTTCAGAGAAGACACTCTACCGAAATCTTTGAGTCAGGATTTGAACTATAAATGCATTGCCCTGATATATATACACACACACACACACACACACACACCCCAATATTGTGGGTGAGGTGATACCTTTTACAGGACCAACTTCTGTTGGTGAAAGAGACAAGCTTTGGAGTTTACAGAGCTCTTCAAGTCTGCAGTATCCAGGGACCAACAGGGCTACAATAATACTGCAAGTATGAATATTGTAACAGATTAGGAAACCAAACATTTAATGAGCACAGGAAATGGTAAGAATTTCATCAAAGTAACATTATTTGCATGTTTTCAGTATCCGCTTAAGCACACTGGTAAGTAACAAAACTATACTGACAAGACCCTTCCTCTGGTTAAAACTTGTGTAGTTTTCTAATCTCCGACCACCTTATTGATTACAGCCTGCTGTCTCTTGCTCTTCATGCTCCCAAGGAATAGGGTCATTGTCTTGAGCATCAGGGGCTGCTTCTCGGTCATGCCAGAATTGTTCTACGTCTGGAAAGACGGGCATCTCCTTCTTTTCCAGGCTTTCTAAGGCCTGAGGGGCAGCTGGGAGTTCTCCCTCTTGCTCAGCAATCACTGGCTCTGGAGAAGGGACCGAATCAGGGAGAAACTCAGAGTTAGCAGCTGGGATTTCCTGGTTGTCTATGGCAGGAAGAGACTTTTTCAGGGTCAGCCTTTTCCACAAGCCCTTAAAGCCCTCTCTGAATTCCTCAGACATCACCAGGAAGATGAGAGGGTTGGCTGAAGAGATGGTGAACATAAGGGCTTGGGTCAGAGCCAGGAAGCCTTCAGGGGGAGAAGGACCTGCTGGCTTTAGGTGCCAAACCCACAGCCAGGATATCCATTCCGGCAGCCACATCACGGCCAAGGTGACAGTGACGCTCAGCAGCATGATTGTAAGGCGCCTGGATCTGATCTGGTTCCTCAGGTTCTGGGTCTTGGTCCCCCTGCGCTGGCACCTGCCATAAGCGCGCCAGAAATAAAGGAAGGCGCAGAGCAGGGGCGCGCAGAACACGAGCAGGGGGTAGAGCTTGACAAAGGCAGCCATGAACTCCCGGGCGGGGACTGGCACGGCCACGAGGCACGCGGGCGAGCCCGCCGCGAGCTCCCGAAGGGCGCTGAAGAGCCAGAGCGGCAGGGAGCTCACCAGGGCCACCAGCCACGTGGCCAGCAGCAGCGCGCAGATCGTGCGGGTCTCAATACTCACTTGCTTGGCCGGGTTGCTGGCGTACATGAAGCAAGCCTTGGCCACCACGGCGGTCGTCAGGCTCTTGGCGGCCATGCACGTGTGGAGGAAGCCGTCGGAGGTTTTGCAGACGAACCAGCCCAGGGTCCAGGCGCCGCGGGAGTAAGCGGCTGCCCGCAGGGGCGCCGCGAAGAGCAGGAGGAGCAGATCCGCCAAGCTGAGGTTGAGGATCAGGGAGTGGATCAGGGAGGGTTTCCCTCGCCTGGCGTTGTGGAGCAGGATGCCGATGACACACGCGTTCCCCGCCAAGCCCGCCAGGCAGATGACGCCCAGCAAAGCGGGGATCACCGCCTTCCACTCCCGCGAGTCGTGGGGCTGAGAGCCGCCCGCGAAATGCACCTGCGGAGCCAGGGAGCTGTTCATGGTGCTGCAGCCGGGGGACCAGCCGGGCGCCAAGCGGGCTCGCACCCCTGCTGCCCGGATCGCCCCCGCCTGAAGTGACCTGGCAAGCGCGAGAAGGAAGCCGAAGCCGGGGCGCGCCGGGCCCAGCGCTATATACCTGCCGCGGCTGGGACTGACACGCCCCGGCGGGAGCGCATTGGCCGCGGCTCAGTAGCGCCTGGACCCCCGCCAGGCAGCCCTGAAGCGTCGCCCCGCCCCAGAAGGCGGGAACCGGGCTGCCATGGAGCCCCTCGGCGGGGCGGCCGCTGGCTTTGCCCCTTGGCTGGCAGAGCGGGCGCGGAGGGAGCCCGCAGCTCAGCCTGGCAGCCCCACGTTCCCCCCACGGACCTGGCCCCAGAGGACGTTTGAACTCAGCCCCCGGCCAGGCTCGCTGCAGCCGCGGGGGGACGGGCTAGAAATGAGCGGAGCGTTGTCGCCTTGCAGCGGCCCCTCGCCTGCAGGCCGGCTAGGCCCCCCCCCCCCCGGCTGCTGTGTGAACAGCAGTTCGCTAACACAAGCCGCGCGGGGCCAATGTCGCGCATCGGGAAACTGAGTCCGCCGTGGTGCCGCCGCCGAGAGGCGCCGTCCGGCTGGCTGACGTGCTCCAGGGTGGGGGCAGCCGGGGTCAGTTTTAGCCTCGCTGGGGGCCGTCTGCGCGCTACAGGTCCCGAGGCAGCGGGTGGGGCGGAGAGGGGCCGACACAGGAGTCGGTTGCTCAGCTAGTGTAACAAGCGCTCCGCGTTTACACTGCCCGGTTCCAGCTTGCGGCGCGATCCTCCCCCTAACCTCCAGCAGTGACGTACGTAGCGAACTGACTTGAATTTAGCCTTGGCTGTACAGCTCCGAGAAGGACGCTGTCTAAGGTACATTGCTATGAAGCATGACAAGAAAGTGGCTGGTATCAGAGGGCTGGCCCTGTTAGTCTGGAGCTGTAAAAGCAGCAAAGAGTCCTGTGGCAATTTATAGACTAACAGACGTAGCATGAGCTTTTGTGCCGGAATACCCACTGCATCAGATGCATGTAGTGGAAATTTCTAGGGGCAGGTATATATGCAAGCAAGAAGCAGGCTAGAGCTAAGAAAGTGGCTATGCTTGCACAGGGAAGTGTCGCAATGCTTTTAGCAAACCAACTCCATTTCATTTCCACCTATTGGTTTGAGTCAATAAATTCTAGCTAGACATTATTACCTGTCATGCAATCTAAAAAAGCACATTCACCAGGCCCCAAAACAGGGATGCTATTGACACTCCCCTGCTTGTCCTTGTTAGATGCTGATTGATTAGTCTGTTATTATTTACAGTTTGGTTTACCTTGCAGACTGTTGGTCAGCTTAGTCCCTCTCACAGGTAACTGAGCAGCTGTTTGGGCCCCAGCGTGCTCCTCTTGAGTTTAGTGGCACAGACTACAGCCCAATATGATTATAAAATAATGTTTACATCAGATGCAGCTGAGGTAATGTAGTTTCAGTACAATAGCCTTATCCTCCTTAATTACTTCCTTTACTCCTTACTAGTCCAACAGACCTGCCGGTTCTCTCACAGGCTTCCTGCTACTGCTATACTTAGATAATATCTTCTTTGTTTGTGGGTGCTTCGTTCTTTGCTCTTCAGATTCCACCTCCCTGCTCCATTTCCATCTTCTCTTTTAAATGTCATAGTTTATGCTTCTTTCCATTGGCTTCACTAGGAATTCCATTTACTGAAGGACTGGGTGGTAACCTCTTGTTCATGTGACTCTATTAAGGTTGCTTGAGTAGCCTCCAGGCTGAGTGTAAGAATTTTAACCTCCTTACTTTTGAATGTAGGGTCATTATGACTGGCATCGTCCCTCACTCTTCCAAGCTTCTGCTTTTTAAAAAATCACCCTTTTGAAAGATTAGTGTCAAGATGCTAGTTCGGTTGCTATTATTTAGTGGCTCAACCATTGCTACCTCTTCAATCAGCTTCTGGGTAACTTAGCTCTAAATTGATTTTAGCCTCGTCACTAGTGTGCTCTAGTTAGAGATAATTATTTAAGGTACTGAGAAATGGTTCCCTAACCTCTGGCATTGACCAAGCAGTTGAAGCCATCCATTTTATTAGCACATTGATAGTGCACCTAATTTTATGTAACGCATTAGTTTTTCTGCCCAGTTTATTTTTCCAGGGCTGTGGACATGGGCACTGTAAAAAAATGTAAAGCAATAAACACACATACACTGTCATCAGTGGGCAGAGGCAATTGCTGCCACTCTTCAGCTGCCAATGTAGTTCTCCTGACTGCAGCATCAGTAAACAGGAGAAAAATCTCCCTGCAAAGGTATGCCCCGAATTATGCCCCGAGGTTGCCTAACCTGAGCTCTGACGGCCCATGAGTAGGAGTAAATTTCATAGTCATGATGCTTTTACTTGTTTTGGCAAGTCCCCATGAGTTGTTCAGCCCTAAACACTGACAACATCCCAACTGTACCAATAGGGCGTCAGTAAGAGGCAAATTCTAACACAGCCATGTTTAGTGATTCTCAAACTTTTGTACTGGTAATCCCTTTCACACAGCAAGCCTCTGAGTGTGATCCCCCCCTCCTTTATGAGTTAAAAACACTTTTTAATAGAGTTAACACCATTATAACTGCTCAAGGGAAAGTAGCGTGGGGGATAAATACCAATAGGGATAGATCAGCGCTTTGTGTATTAGCCTGCTAAATCTAGGGCTGCAAGTTCAATTCTCGAGGGGCCCACTTAGGGATGTGGGGCAAAAATCAAGTGCTGGACTCCATGACCCCTTTTGGGGTCCCTTCCAGCTCTATGAGATAGGATAGGTATATCTTGTGACCCCCTCCACATAATAACTTCATGACCCCCAGTTTGAGAACCCTTGTCTTAGACTATTTAAGGTTTTATCTATTGTATCTAGCAAATTGAACTGCATTCTCTGTTCTAATGATATTCCTGCTTGGGTAGAATACTTGCCTACATCAGAAGCTGGTTGTAAATCTTAATTAATGCCTGTAAATCACTTCAGAATCCTCAAATGAAAGGCTTACATGCAAAGGAAAAAGTCTTATTTTTTCTTAATTGCGTCATTACTGTATTTTCACTGGCTTTTGAATTGGTGCAGATCTTAATTGTATTTTTCTAAATTGTTTTCAGCTGTCTCAAGCCCCAGCTAACTTTCCCACGGAGCAAGCAACTGGCAAATTTTCTGCCAGTGGTGAGTGTAAGTTTGCATTTGCTTTACTTGTGCTACATTTTTTCTACCCATTGGGCATGCTTTATCAAGGGCATAAAGTCTGATGGAACATTGTTTAACAGTGAGATGTGCATGGTACAAATGAAATAATAAAGATACATAGCTCTTATAGAGCATTTTTCACAAGCAGATCTCAAAGCACTTTACGAAGGTCCCTACTCTAATGAGTTTAGACTTTATAGAGAAAGGGATGACAATAAACAGTGGTGAAGGGCACATGGGAGAATGAAGGTCACAACAATGAAAGATCATGAAATATGCTTGAAGTTAGTTTCATGTCAGATCCCAGATTAAAAAAAACAAAAAAAGCTTAGGCTGTCTAACTCTATGATCTCGCAGAAGTCTCTTAATTTTTTTATGCCTCAGTTTTCCCAACATAAAAGAGGATTTTTTTTGAAAGACAAGGTAGAGGAAGCAGTATCTTTTTTGGGATCAACTTCTGTTGGTGAGAGAGAGAGGCTTTTCCAGTTAAATATATTACCTCACGCACCTTGTCTCTCTGATATCTTGGGACAGAGACAGCTACAACAAAAATGCAGATTTTTTTGAAGAACTTTGAAACCCTTGGATGAAAGGCACTTGTGTTATAAATACAAAGTATTATTGCTCTTAGTATAACAATTTTTTTTTTAATTCTAGCATACCAGTTTGTCACTTAGCTGTTTCTGAATTTTAAAGGGTGGGTTTCACAAAACAAAACAAAGAGCTCAGGAAAATAAACATTCCAAATGGCGGACACCCCATTGCTGTTTTTGTTGTTGTTGTGGTTGCAGTTTTGGAGTCATTTCAATTTGGCTCTGAATTAAACTTCATTATTAAATAGGAAAATAAAGGTACAGAAAATAAAACTTTGATCAACGCTGTCCCCATTAAATTAATAGGTCTGGAAGTTGTTGCCTTAATGCTGCTGAAGTGTGTTCATAGTCACCCCTCAGCCTTTCCTGGTAACACCCAGAGATGGATTCTTTTTGTTTGTGATCCAGACAAAAGCTAAAGTGAATTGTCTGTTTATTATTCCGTTTCTGCTCGCCAGCTGGAATTACAGATGAACCACTTCTTTAGGTGACAATGGAAATTATTCATATTGTAATGTATTATTATTTGTAGAATTAAGTTCTTGCTACAAAGTCTAGGTAGCACTAGCTGCTACTCATTGCTGTATGTCCTTGCTAGAGTTGATGATTGATCTCCTGTGATGAAGGCAACACAAACTTGTGAAGGCAGTGTGGTCTGGCAGATAGAGCACAGGTCCCTAGATTGTGGTCTGAGCTCTGCTACTGGCGTACTGCATGATCTTAGGCAAGCCAATTAGGGCTAGATCCACAAAGGGACTTGGGTGCTGCAATGATTACCTAACTCTTAGGCACCGTGCCAGGCAATGGAATTCACAGTCCTTAGTTAGGTGCCCAAACTCCCCATGCATCTATGAGAGAGTTAAGTGACTAAGCAAAGGACTTACAGAAGCCAGCAAGCTGAGTGGGGGAGCCACTCCTGGAGTTAGGACTGACACAATTATGCCAACTAAAAAAAACTTTTAAATGTCAGCCAGGCCTGAGACTCCCAAGAATCAAATAGCTAGCAGATGGTAAGGTTTCTAATTGATATACATTATTTTAGATGCAAAAAGTTGATCCACAAATCCATCCGGCATCTGAAAGAAACAGAAAAGATTGTATAGAATGACAAATGTCATCTTCAGAGGCAAGTAAATGATTCTTAATCATTTGTTCAACAATTTTGGCCTTCTTTTCCTCTGTGCAATTTGTTGATGAACAGAGTGCAAATTCCTTCAACAAACAGTTCTTGCACTGCATATTGTTTCCATTAAATATTGTCAGTCATAACTGAGAACACAATTCGTAATTCACAGTATAACTGATGCTTCCAATTTATATAATTAAAAACTAACTTCACTAACCAGAGCCCTGATCCTGCAACTGAATCGGCATGGGCAGAACTTTGGAGTCCTATTGATTAATGATAGATCCAAAGGGCTTTGCATAAGAGGATGGGTTCACACACAGAAAGCTTCTGCAGGGTTAGTTGCAAAGATACCATGTCTCTTCCATGGTATTGTTGTAATTTACAATTATATTGTTTGGTAGTTAGAAACATCAGCCAATTAGGAAGCAGAAAAATATCTACATGGGACTTTATTAATAATCTACATAAACTGCAAATTTATAGATGAATCTACAATTTGAAGCTTGGTTTTGGGGAGATGAGTATCAGAGCTGGAAAGCTCAAGAGTTTAAATGTTTACAGAAAGTGATTTCAAAAGGGTAACAATACAATTGTAATGAATTTCACTTTTAAATTCAAATACCATTCATAGAATTTTTTTCCCCTGGTTCATTCACTCCAACATATCTCGAGCCTGATCCCAAGTCATTGAATCAATAGAAAAATTTCTACTGATTTCAATAGGCTTTGGATTGGGCCTCTGGTCCTTGACTGTGCCAGAGGAAAGATACGATTTCATCATGTCCTATGCAGATGACCTGGATCACCAACTCATCTTCCACCTCCCACAGTTTCAGAGATTATAAGACAAATAACCAAATAATTATGAAACACTCTCACGCAAGGGTATCTGTTAATTCAAAAGCTTGCATGAGCCATCTGTCAGGTTTTAACATCTACATTATCATGAATCTATTTCAAAACATCTGAGGAGCAGAGGAAGAAGCAGCGTTATGAACATAAAATGGTCTCTGTGCAAAGAGAACATTTGAAATCTCGATGCTTTTCCTTGTGCAAGATGACTGACAAAAATATCAGCTTTGCAGGCTGTGTCTAGTAATGTTAGCATTTCAAAACAAAAGAATAACTATGCATCAGATATGGTGAACTGTGATTTTTGGAAGCATAATTTCCAGTGGAGTTATATATTTTCATAGCAAGGATTGTCTTGTGGTTAAAGCCAGTGATGAGCTTCCAAAATATTAACAACAGGGTCCCTCCTCCTCACCCCATGAGGGGGTTGTGGTCACACACACCCCCACCAGGCCTCCTGCCCCATCCAAGCCCCCATGTTCTTTGACGCCCCCCCAGGACCCCTGCCCCATCCAACCCCCCACATTATTTTATGCCCCCCCAGGACCCCTGCCCCATCCACCCCTCTTCCCTGACCCCTGATTACCTCCTGCTGCCCCATCCAACCCCTCCTCTCCTGATTGCCCCCTGAAACTCCTGCCCCATCCAACCACCCCTTCTTCCTGTCCCTTGACCACCCCTGTAATCCCTGTCCCTGACTGCCCCCCACCACTCCATCCAACCCCTGCTCCTTCCTAACTGCCCCCCCAGACCCTTGCCCCCATTCAATCCCCCTGTTCCCTGCTCTCTGACCACCCACCCCATCCACCCCCCCATGACCCTCTAAACTCCCCTGCCCTCTTCCAACACCCCCTCCCTGCTCCCTGCCCCCTCACAGCGCTGCCTGGAGCCGCTCTGCCAGGACCAGCATCGGCGCCATGGGGCCCAAGCCGGGCTGGGCTGGGTCAGGCCGGAGCCACAACCGCGGGGCCGGGACCAGCACCAGCGCCGAAGCTGGGGGCACTTGGCGGGGGCTGAGACCGGGCTGGGGCTGAGGGTGCTCAGCCGGGGGGTACCAGGCTGGAGGGAGTCGCGCTCCGGGACCAGGAGCTGTGCTGGAGGGAGCCGCTGAGCCAACCGCACCTCCCCTCCCCCCCTGCGCCCCAGCTTACCTGCCTGCCTGCTGCTTGTTCAGGCTTCCCGCAAACATCTGATTTGCTGGAAGTAGGGGAGGGGGAGGAGAAGGGGGGTGGAGCAGGAGAGGAAGGGGAAGTGAGCTTGGGCCGGAGCTTTTGTTGAATAAAGCCCTTATAGAACCGGTTGTCCTGGAACAACAAGTTCTAAAAGGCCTGCTAAATTTAACAACCAGTTCCTGCGAACCGGTGCGAACCAGCTCAAGCTCACCACTGGTTAAAGCATTGGATGGGGACTCAGGTGATCTTGTTTCAGCTCCCAGTTCCCCCACAGATTCACTGTATGACTGCAGGCAAATCACTTCATCTGCTTGTGCCTCAGTTCCACAGCTGTAAAATGGGGATAATATTTCCTAACCTTGCCAGGGTGCTATGAGGATATATTCATTAATGCTTGTGAGAAGTTCACATACTGTGACATAGGGACCATAGAAGTAGATAGACAGGCCTGTGTTATGCAGTAGTTGATCATAATGATCCCACTGGCCCTTAAATCTGTGAAACCACCCAGTATTCTGATGCAGGATCTGTTTGCAATTTGCACTGTGAATCCTTTTCCAGTTTTTATAAAAGCCTTATATTCGGGTTGCCAATTTTCAGTCTTTTTTTTCCTCCTTAACTCGGCTATTTTTGGATTGCTTGACCAGGCACTGTTACCTTCTCTGTCTCCCTTCTTCCTTTTTTACGATTCAGCTGTAAGCAACTCTTTTGAAATAGTAGACCATTGCAGTTATGTAACTTTCATTGCAGACCATAGTAATTGGGCCAAGTTCCCCAGGTTATAAAAGTAGAGCTGGGTGACACTTGTTGCATGTAACTTTTTTCCACTAATGAATGGACACTGAAATATTTTACAAATTTGCTTTGATGTCAACAAATAGTTTTGGGCAGAAAAAGACAAATAAATAAACCCAAAAATATCAACACATTTTGTTTTGATATTTTTAAAATGAAATGTTTTGAAAAGTCACTTTGAATTGAAAGAGCATTTCAGAATTTCCTTACATCTTAATTAAAAAACAATAAGAAACATTTTAACATGGTCAGACTTGAAACAAAACATTGGCCAGACTTGAAACAAAACAATTTCCGACTTCTTAATTAGCTAAAACGTTAAAAAAATGGTTTTTGTTTGACCCAAAATGTGATTTACCCCAGAATTGCCAGAGACCTGATTGGCTGTTTGCCAGCTCCATATAAAAAAGGTTCTGAATTCTAAGAGAACCATAACTCTGTGTTTACAAACCTCAGGCAAGCCATTGAGTTGAAATCGTCCAAACCAGTGCTCTTCTGTTATCAAATGTTTCCACTAGATGGTGCAGCATCTTCGTCTATCAAAGGACAAAAAGGAGACTGAAAAGTAGCAAGGAGAGGAGCTTCCATTCTCCATTCCATTCCATAATCCGATCATCAGTGACAGTTTCTGTGGAGAAGGTAAGGACAATGAGACCAAAGTCTGCTGTCTTTGGCAGAGGTAGTTCCTGTCAGGCAGGGCTGAGCACATCAGAGGGGCAGTGTGGGAAAATTCTTTTCAGATGTTTTGTTACTAAAGTTCCAAGGTGCGGTACGAAAATATATATAAATGAGTCAATGAAAAAGAGAAGCTCTGAGACCTATACGGAATTGCTGTAGTATCACATGCCTGAAATCCTGACAGAATTTATTACATTAGGAGAACAATAGGATCATTTGAAAGCTGGACACAAGAATATTACTAGGCGCTGCTCCTTATGAATTATTGAAGGAAGCCAGACAAAAAAGGAAAAGGGGGAATGAAATTTCAATTTAAACCCACACTCATCCTAACCCAGAAAAGAAGGGATGGAACTCAATTACAGCAGGACTCAGCATTTGCCCACTATCTGGTGAGATGCTCTGCTGTCTTAGCCTCCATTTGCACCCGTTATTTGGCTTCAGATGCTCACCTTAGTAGCTGTGGCCTAGATCCACAAAGGTATTTAGGCTTCTAATTTGTTCTGAATTCAGTGGAAGTTAGGAGCCTAAATATTTTTGTGGGTATGGTTCTGTATGTCTAAGCACCTGATAAGGGATACAAATCAAGCATCCAGAATATAGTCAAGAGAAAGAAATGAGGCAAATTGTCCCCATAAACAGAGAGGCTCCAATTGGAAAAGGAGTTATGGAGCTAATGGTTTTTGGAGCTTTTGGTCCCTCAGGGGAAACCAACACAGTCCAGGATAAATCAGTAGATATCAAATGAAGGGTTCTAAAGGAGTCTAAGGGCAGGCTGACACTGCAATGTAAGCCCAGGGTTAATAGAACTTGAATTAGCAGAACCTGGCTTTCTTAAGCTATGGCTTGAGCATCTACACTCGTTACCCCATGTTAGGAATTGTTGAATCCTGAGTCCCAACCTGAAGTTCCAGCATCTTCACTGCATTACGCAGGCCTGAGTCCAACCACCCATATCCCAGACTTCTTTGCGCCCTCCTAAAATATGGCTGCTCTAGCCCTTTGTTCATGGTGCAGTGTGAGAAAACATGAGTGTTGAGAAGACAAAGAAATTGGCCCTTGAGATTGTGGAATACTTTTGGTGTACTCAAAGGGCATGCCTACACTGCAGTTAAGCACCCATGACTGGCCTGTGTCAGCTGACTTGGGCTTTCAGGGCTCAGGCTACGGGAATGTTTAATTTTAGCTTAGACCTTTGGGCTCAGACTGGAGCCTGAGTTCTGGTACCCCATGCGGGGTGGGATATCCCAGAACCTGTGCTCCAGCCTAAGCCTGAATGTCTGTACTGCAGTTAAGCAGCCCCGTAGCCTGAGCCCTGCCAGCCAAAGTCAGCTGACACGAGCCAGTCACAAGTGCTTAATGGCAGTGTAGACATACCCTTTCTGGTCTGGAGAGCACTGAGCTGCTGCTTACTGTAAGTATGGGGCCATTTCTGCCACAGCTCTCAGCAGAGGGCAGCATGTGCGCCCAGCGTGTTCTTTCATTCTGAAAAACTTCCATGAGACAAACAAAGATTTCAAGGCATAATTGAAACCTGAGGGCCAGATCCTCTCAGGATCACCTCAGTTCAGCTCTTTTGTGCCATTCTTTTCAAATGCCAAAAGGGCTGGAAAGTGGCCTAAATGACTTCCTGGGATTCTCCCAACATAGAGGAAACCCTGAATGAAACAGGGCCAGTGGAGCCAGTTTATACCTCATGATTTCTCACAGCTCCTGCTGTAGGGGACATGCTGATGTCAGGGAAAGAGCACTGGGCACTAAGGTGATCTGTGGCTGCTAGAGCAATCCCGTGGCATCTGGGTGTAATTTAGAGCAGCCTTGTGGCATAACCCTTGGCCCCCACTGCCCCCAACTGAGCACAGTTCGGCAGCCATATTGAAGATAAAACATGGAACTGTATTTGGATACGGTAATGGTACAAAATATACTCAGCACATCCCTAATATAGCTAAGTTATTATTAAGTAGTCTTATATTCTTTCACAGGTATCTGCCATAGCTGTCACCAGCCTTGCTACATACTAGCCAACTCTTGTTTTATAGCACAGAAAGGTGAAATGAAAAAGGTTAATCTAGAATCTGCAAATTTCAACATAAAATATTTTCTGTAAATCACCCACTCAGCATCTATTAGAACGATGCACTTACTTATCATTCTTCAGTGGTTTGAACATAAAGGACCATATCCTCAGTGGGTGTAAATCAGTAGCGTTTCATTTCTACAGAGATTAACCCCATCTGAAATTCATTATTGTTTGCAACTCTTCCCTGAGGATTTGGCCTGATGAATGTATCTGTTAAATTAATAATTGTAAGGACTATCAAGTAAGCAGAGAAGTTATTCAGTATAAATGGGAACTGAATGGAAACAGATTTTCCAAGCTAATTTTGCTTAAAACATCAATACCCTTCTCCTGATTTCCCCCTTCAGGCTCTTAACTCTGTGTTTTAATTGCATTTATGTTCACTAGGCATGCCCTGTTCAGTGTAATCTGTAGTGTGGCTACATGGAAAAAGTGGCCTTGTAATCATTTTGTCCAGCTGTGCACTTGGAGATAACTAGGCTGCTATTTTGCATGCTTTTGCAGTGGCTGCTACCAGTTATTTTGAATGTATAGAATTTAGCACAATGCTCAGTGATCAAAGTATCCCACTTCATTGATATTATGTTTTATCCTCCACAAAGAAAGAGGAGATGGAAGGAAGAAGAAGTGAAATGTCTGTAATCGAATTTCTGCGCTTAAAAAGAAACTGTCAAGTAGTTTAAGCTCCGGTTTGACCTACAATAATGGTTCTAGTTAAGGTGGGGGAGACCGGGGGGCGGGGGACTCTGCAGATTTTAAATATCTCTTTCTCTCTCAGTTTTTTAAAACACTGCACTTTGTTATCCACATTGCAAATACCAATCGTGCAATTGGCACTAATTGGCCACATTGCTGGGAGCTCCAACAGAGAAGTTGTCACGGAGTGACTGGGCAGTGCTTTGGAACTACTCCAGATGAAGCCAGTCAGGACTCTGGGGGAGCCTTCTCTCTCTGAGCATACAATTGCCAGGGCAAGAAACGTACACAGCTTTGACTTTCCTGGGTCTGACCTTGGAGCATTCAGCATTAAGTAGTCATGGGATAAGAGGGAAGGTCCTTTCATGGATTGAGAACTGGTTGCAAGACAGGGAACAAAAAGTAGGAATAAATGGTAAATTCTCAGAATGGAGAGGGGTAACAAGTGGTGTCCCCCAAGGGTCAGTCCTCGGACCAATCCTATTCAACTTATTCATAAATGATCTGGAGAAGGGGGTAAAAAGTGAGGTGGCAAAGTTTGCAGGTGATACTAAACTGCTCAAGATAGTTAAGACCAAAGCAGACTGTGAAGAACTTCAAAAAGCTCTCACAAAACTAAGTGATTGGGCAACATAATAGCAAATGAAATTTAATGTGGATAAATGTAAAGTAATGCACATTGGAAGAAATAACCCAAACTAGACATACAATGTGATAGGGGCTAATTTAGCTACAAAGAAATCAGAAAAAAGATCTTGGAGTCATTGTGGATAGTTCTCTGAAGATATTCACGTAGTGTGCAGTGGCGGTCAAAAAAGCAAACAGGATGTTAGGAATCATTAAAAAGGGGATAGAAAATAAGACGAGTCTCTTATTGCCCTTATATAAATCCATGGTACGCCCACACCTTGAATACTGTGTATAAATGTGGTCTCCTCATCTCAAAAAAGACATACTGGCCTTAGAAAAGGTTCAGAGAAGGGCAACTAAAATGATTAGGGGTTTGGAACGGGTTCCATATGAAGAGAGATTAAAGAGGCTAGGACTTTTCAGCTTGAAAAAGTGGAGACTAAGGGGGGGATATGATGATAGAGGTATATAAAATCATGAGTGATGTAGAGAAAGCAAATAAAGAAAAGTTATTTACTTGTTCCCATAATACAAGAACTAGGGGCCACCAAATGAAATTAATGGGCAGCAGGTTTAAAACAAATAAAAGGAGGTTCTTCTTCACACAGAGCACAGTCAACTTGCGGAACTCCTTGCCTAAGAAGGTTGTGAAGGCTAGGACTATAACAACATTTAAAAGACAACTGGATAAATTCATGGACGTTAAGTTTGTTAATGGATATTAGTTAGGATGGGTACGGAAGGGTGTCCCTAGCCTCTGTTTGTCAGAGGATGGAGATGGATGGCAGGAGAGAGATCACTTTATCATTGCCAGTTGGGTTCACTCCCTCTAGGGAACCTGGCATTGGCCACTCCCACTGGGGGTCCGAGGGGCCTGACCCCAGGGGAGTACATGCAGACATATATGCTGGGGCCAAGAGTGAGAGCCGGTCTGTTACCCCACCCATCTGGCTAAATAGCTCTATGGCCTTGGGACCCGGTAAGGGGGCTAGACACCAGAGCCTTTTCCGAGGGCCAGCCTGGTTCCAATTGTAAGCCTTCCCAAAGGCCGCGAGACAGACATCTATATCTCCCCCCTTCCTTAACTTGGGGCAGCAATTTAGTGTTGAGGTTCCCTGAGAAATTGGCACGCTGGGGTCCATCCCCACTCACCCCTGGACAGGTCCTTCTGCCTCTCGGCTCAGCCATCGCCAGTTCCTTATGCCGCTGTCTCTCCTGATGTTCTGCTTCATGCCTTCCCTGTCTCTCATGCCTCTGACTCCTTCAATCTCAGTTCCAATTCCATCCGTCTCAGATCCACCAACAGGGAACCCGGTGGAGACCCTCTGCTGGTTGGGGACATGGGTCTCCGGGACGCCCGGCTGCTCCCAGCCAGGGACGGCTCCAGGCCTCAGCACACCAAGCGTGTGCTTGGGGCGGCAGGCCGCGGGCGGCAGGCCGCGGGCGCCAAGAGGGCAGCAGGCGGTTCCGGTGGACTTCCCGCAGGCGTGCATGCGGAAGGTTCGCTGGTACGACCAAAGGGACTCTTGGCACTTCTAGGGGGAGCTCAGCACCTTGCAGATTCAGGGCTTCCATCCCCAGGGCTGTCGGCACACCATCTTTCAGAGGCACCACACTCACAGAGTTTGAACCACTATTATTAAGAAGTGAAAAGAAGAGCCTGCAGCAGCCACCTTTCCTGACTGACTCTTCTGTAAGGCTGAGCTGTTTAATATTGTGCCCAAGAAGGTTCTCAGGGTATGAGAGGGGAACTACTAGGTTAGACACAGTGTGGGCCAGTGGAGATGGCGCTGGAATCACACTCAGGAGATTTGGGGACTAGACCTAGCTATGCCAATGACTTGCTGCATGACTGAGTAAGTCACTTTCCCTCTCTGTGTCTTTAGCATCTCAGGGCAGGGACTGTCTCATACTTTAGGTCCCTGATCTTGGTAGCATTACCGCAATAAAATATTTATTAATAGTAATAGATATCTAACTGTACAACTGACTTACCGGTGTGATTTGAATTGTTGCTATAGGATAATATGGGAAGGATAATATATTTGTGTAACTTCAGGAGAGAAAGATCACAAAATATAATGGCGGTTTTCTTCCCCCCTTTCAAACTGGGAATATTTTACTGTATTTTGGTTCTATTTACCCATATCACCAGCAGAGGGAACCTATTCTCAGAGCTCAGCTCCTGCACAGCCATGGGAGCAAAGGAACACAATTAAGCACAATACAGGAAAGAAAGAAATACTATTTACATCAGGGGTAGGCAACCTATGGCACGCGTGCCAAAGGCGGCACGCAAGCTGATTTTCAGTGGCAGTCACACTGCCTGAGTCCTGGCCACCGATCTGGGGGACTCTGCATTTTAATTTAATTTTAAATGAACCTTCTTAAACATTTTTAAAACCTTATTTACTTTACATACAACAATAGTTTAGTTATATGTTATAGATTTATAGATAGAGACCTTCTAAAAACGTTAAACTGTATTACTGGCACGCGAAACCTTAAATTAAAGTGAATAAATGAAGACTTGGCACATCACTTCTGAAAGGTTGCTTACCCCTGATTTACATGGAAGCTTGACTAGATAGCAGGCAAGATTGGTAGTGGGCTGGGTAGACTTTCACCTCTTGGTTACCAGTTTGAAATCAGTGATAACTGAAAATTGTTACCATCCGACACCTGCTGAGTGGCCTCACTTTGGTGGATCTTCTTCCAGTTCTTAGTGGAAAGTTCTCCATACCACACAACTTACCATCACTGACGACCTCTTTGCTGGTATGCTCATCAAGAGACCAAGGGCCAGATGTGGAAACTTACCGCCTCATTCCTTGAGATGCTTCCTTCAGGTTCTGTTTGAAATACTTTGGTGGTGGGAGTGCTTGGAAGTAATCACATGTGGATTTGATGTAGAGAGGGGAATCAAGGCTCACTTATAGGTCAGCACTGAGTGCAGCGATGGAGGTGGGCCACAGACTCTGTGATTACATCTGTCCATTGGGGATTACATCTGCCCCAGTGGCCCCAATACCTAGTACAAGTGGAGCTAAAGGGCTATTGCTGCTATTCCAGCACATGGGCTAGAGAAATAGCCACAGAATAACAATGCTACTGTCTTGCAGCTTGGCTTCAGCTTGGATCTAATCTTTCTGCCCTTCACCTGCTTAAAACCAGATTGCTCTGCCTCAGAGTGGGTGATAGGGGGGGTCAATTTCATCCTATCTGGATAACAATACACATATTCATTCTTTATGGACAGTCTGCTCAACGGGGGGGGGGGGAGGGGGGGAAGACTGCGCATTTGGTTTTATTACCATATTGGTTGACACCCTAAAACCTTTCCTAAATGTGACCCTGCAGTGCAGCCTGTCTGGCTGCAGTGCTCACATGCTACAGTGCTCACTAATAATAGAACATGAAGTAAAAGGCTTTACTGACACCCCCTTTAACTGAGGAATAAAGTGACCGGGAACTGAGGCTTTGGCTTAAAGGCTCAAAGTATTGTGATCATTTGTGTGAAATGCAGCATCAGGACATGCTTTGGCTGCAATTACTCAATAGTGTGGATGATTTATAAGCCTGATTCTGATCACATTTACACTGGTTTTTATACCCGGGTAACATCATTGATTTCATGAGAGTTACTCCTGATTGATAGCAGGGTCAGTGAGGTCAGAACCTGTCACTATATCTATATTTGCACATAGTTAGTTTCTAATGGTTAACTGCTCACTGTCTGAAAAGTTTATTAAATCCCCAAACTTACTTTTATTCCTTCCTTAACTCCCCCTTAATCAGGTTGCTTGAAACCTGTTGTGATTCACTTGCAGAAAAACAAAAGCTTCAAATCCAATCGAACTCTCAGTTTCAGTCTTTATTCTTTCTCCCATCAAATACTCCAAATTCCTGAATCTCTTTCTCTCTCTCCCCATCAAATCTTGACATGCATTAGGAGAAATCTTAGTTTAGTGCACAAAGTATAGTCCGTTGGCTGATTTTCAGAAGGCTTCCCTTACTCAGTATGCCTAGCAGAGATATTTTACCTGTAGTATATCAATCATAGTCTAGTTGATTTACATGCTCTTAGCATTCTCCATGCCTTACTTAATTTATCATCATCACCCCTTTTTGTTTCATAGGCATTATTTTCATTGCCTTCCCTTTATAACTCTTAATTAATAATCTTCCATTTTGCTTATGCTAAAAGAAATTTCTTCCTCAGTTCCTGCATTTCTCCAATGATCCAATTGTGATCTGATTATTATTGGACAAACAGAAAGGTTACGTATTGAAGTACACTGGTTTATGGGCAAACCAATTAATTTGTTAACAGCCATAGGAAAGTTATATTGCTGGTAGGGGGTTTAAGCAGCTTCAAGTACTTCTAAAATGATGGGCTACTAGACAAATGGCACAGTTCATTTCAATGTTCAGTACCCACTGACGAAACCCAGTGGCTTGTATGTTGGAACCAGAGTGGTATTCCTCTGTTTAAACTATGGTACTAACTTCTGGTCTCCAGTATCTGTTCAGATGGACACTAGCTATCTTACAGCAATCTCTGAAAAGATCAGGGGATATCTTTAGTGCTCTGACCAGCAGATCCTAATATCTGAGGAGGTGTGTTAGCGCTTGTTGAGTGGCTGCCTTTGACTGAATAGTTGCTTCACTCCCAGAATCTAACTCATTGGTCTAATTTCAGAGATAAGTGATAGTAAATCCAAAGGAATAAGAATGTGACTCACACTAGCAGAGAGCGGATCTTTATCTTCCTGCATCTGAAGAAGTGGTTTTTTTACCCACAAAAGCTTATGCCCAAATAGATCTGTTAGTCTTTAAGGTGCCACCTGACTCCTTGTTGTTTTTGTGGATACAAACTAACATGGCTACCCCTAGATACTGTCTTCTTCTAGTGGCTGGTTCACATAAATGGAAGTCAGCTACTACTGCCAACTAGGAGACTTAGGAGTTATTTACAATGGGGAATTGCCTCAGTTATAGCCATCAATGTAGCTGCACCAGTGCAGAAGAGCAAAGCCACCATTTGCATCAGTGGAGCTAAGCATACCCCAGCACCCCGACACAGCTGGACTCACACCCACTTACCAATGTCTAATTTACACATATGCCTTACTCATCACCTGTGAATTTGTCACACTGAACCAAATCTTGATCCCTAGTCTTCGTGCTTAATGCTTCTCAGCAGCACAAAGCTGGTTTAAGTGGCTGATTGGAGATTATCCTGGTGTAGGGAAATCCACAGGTGACACAGAGTACCGCATAGCAAAATCTGCTCTTCCCTTCTTATGCCCTTTGCATGGGGACATGTTGGGGACTGGATATTCCTGGAGTTCTGGTGCACATTCTAGTGATTCCTGGCTTCCAGAATAGCCCCTTTCTGAGCCCAATTTACAGAAATTACTGTTGTGCACAGGCAAAGCTGGAATTAGCCCATGTATATAGATGGATAAGTGCCAGATTTTCAAAGTTATCCAGGTTCCTAAAGATGCAGATAGGTGGCTAATGAGTTTTAGAAAAGCACCTACATATCCATTAATTTCAACAGGTGTTAGGTCACTTTGTTTAGGGCTTTTTAAAATACCACTAAGCATCTGTCTGCATCGTTAGGTGCCCCAATAACCCCAGTGCCTTCTGTTACAAGAGCTGAGGTGTATTTGGGGGAAATTTACATTGTTACTACCTACACTGAACAGTGGACTACAGTCTCTGGGGCTGTCAATACTACACCTTCACAAGCACAAACCAAGAATAAAACAACAGCTTTCTCTCTTCTTTAGATCTGGTCTCTCATAGTCCCGAGAGATCAAAATGATGTAACAAAGAGTTTACCTCGTTTTCTGGATGCAATAATCAAAGCTTTTGTCAAAATGCCTTCTCTTCATCAAGCCACTAGGTAGCCCTGGTCTGCCACTAAATGAATTCCTTTTGCTTAGCTTAGCACATCCCTGCAGGAAGTCATGCATTTTTTATGCTGCTGTCTTTAAAATATGGTTAACTTGTTCATTAAATGAAAAAGATTATTGTTAATCGTAATTTATCTTTTTTATTGAAACCAGCTGTTTATTAAAATTTATTTATCTGCTTATTTTGTGGCTAAACTAATTACATAGGATATGCCATGTTTCACGTGCATTGTAATTCTGATCTATAGTGTCCACAAGCAGGGGAGTGAAATTCAGTGATGGGAATATCATGATCCCTCTCTGTCCGGGGTGGGGGATGTGATAGGGTATACAAACCCCACACTGGGGTCGAAGGGGTTAAAGGGCAATCCTGGGCCCAGGTAGCCCCACCCCTCTAGGCCTGCCAAGCATGCTCCAACTGGAGCAGTGGATTAAAAAGGAGCTCAGAAGGCCGGGCAAAGGCTGGTGGACAGGCTGCAGGAGAGAGGAAACTTCTCCAAGATGCTAGTCAGAAGGTTGAGCCTGAGAGGGGATCACTGCAGGCAAGGCCCTTGGGCAGAGCCTTCTCCAACTGCCATCCCTTTGAAAACTAGCAAGTCTTGCTCCTTGTTTGTTGAGTGACTGAACTGGAGGCACCATGCCCCAAACTGAAGGGAGTTGCTGGTAGGATGAAGGCCAGGGATTCAAACTTAGACTTGTTGCAGGGAGGACCTTGCTGGTGTTGCTGCCCATGGAGTCCAGGACTGGAACCCAGTGCAGAGGGAGGGGCTGGGTCTGTCTATCACACCCCGATAAGGACTGAGGCCCACAGGTGGATGGAAAGTTGAAAATTCCTGGCTTAATGCCAGGAACAGGCTCATCTACCGCCCTGACGGAGAGGCAAGGTTTTGGAAGCCTCATGTGCTAACCAGTATACTTACATCCCTCTGAGCCCCCTATCAGAGGGGCATTATGGTGGTTTGGGTTTGGAGTTTTTCTCTGAGGCTCCCGTTCTGTCCCCTCTTTCCTACTCAGGCTGCGTATGGATTAAGCTGCTACATGAGCAGGCAAAGCTGGGCCCTGAGCCAATGTCTCAAACTGATGTCAAGGGGCCGTGTGTTTCTACAGGTAGCATCTTCTGGATGAGAAGGACAAGTTGTACTGGAGGATGGCATTGATTCTGCTCATCACGCTATATAAGCTTCACTGGAGTAGAGATGCCAGTCAAAGATGCGGTTAGATAAGTGGTTTATATAACCCTGAGATTTAATCTCTTCCCTGATAGTGATTCTGTGCCAATTATCTTCCTAACTATCTCATTGTGTCAGAATGAGGAAATATTAGGCAGAAAAATCTTGACGTTTTTTGTCCATGCTTTTCCTTCTTCTATCTGGTGTATGGATTTGCAAGATGGTAATATGGCAATGTGGTGCATGCACAAAATATAATCTTTCTGTCACTCAGCTGGTCCATCTAATCATGCTTGGAGGAAGATTCTTTTGCCATATCTTTGGAAACAGTATTTTCGTGAATGACATGTCCTGTGTTCCAAATAGATGTTGTATAATCTAAATTCCCCCTGAAGGGAGCTAACCCTGACAGCATGTTCCTTGAATCATGAGTATTATTTACTGTTGAAGCTGTCAAAATGGTCCAATAGATTAGAATTTAAATTAAAAACTGTTTAGAAAAGAAGGGACCTAAATTTTGAAAAACAAGCTCATTTTTCAAGATGACCAGACAGGATTTGATCATAGGTAGGAAATTCTGAATTCCACTTATCTGTAGTTCAAAATTCCACTTAGTTTGTGGTGTTAATTTTCAGATGTTTATGCAGAGTAGCTTAGTCTATGAGACATTTTTCCCAGTTCACTAATCAGTTTCATCAAACAATCTGATATGAAACCTTGAAATATATCTTGCTGATCTATACTTGTAACTTTTACTATTTTAACCATAATGGTAATTTTCTTAATTCTGTAAAAACTGAAGGGTAATATTTTTTACTAGTGTTAAATTACTGAGTAGTTTAATTTCATCTTTCTCTTCCTTCCCATGCAACCTTAACTCTGCATCCTGGAGCAAATACACTATATTTCAATCTTTAATGAAAGATCTTATACTTTTTCCACTACTTTAGATTCAAATGTATGAATCTGTTAAGCCCTACGTGTTTTGCAGCCTTCCACACCACAGTTAAGACCAGCTGTGGTCTACAGTTGAACATCTGTGCCTGAGGGTATGGCATTTCGAGAGTTTGTGGTGGCTCTTGAATCTGCTTGCTCCACAGATCCAAATGAGACCAAGTTTATTGGCTATCAGGGTGCAAAGACTTGAGGCAGGTGATTAGGGGGAATGCATGTAGCTGTGGGATGAGTCTACTGCTAACATTGATCAATTAGTTTTGTGTTTTATTTTCCAAATATCCCCAAGGACAATGTGATGGAAACATTTTATACATTTTGAAATAAATTCCTTAAATTATTTTAAATCAAAATACTCAACCTTTCTGAAACTAAAGCATCCAGCACTCTTGGCCTTTCCCCCCTCCTACCCCAGCCCCCCATATGATCAGCAGACTAGTCCCCTCTACACTCCTGTAGCTGCATGTCATCTTTTAACTATCTGCATTTGTTTATGGTGTTGGACTCATCCATCTGTCCCCCGTTCTTGCCTGCTGTGAGAAATGTGAGACAGCAGGCAGCTATTGATCAAACTGGAAGTAGATAAAGCTTGAGCAAGTTTTGATAAGTCAGATTAATGGACCACTATGCTAATGGCACATTTTGATAGAGCCCAGAAGGAAACTGTCTGAGAACCTCTTTGCATAGAGTCCCAACAGCTTTGCTACCAACTCAAATTGGCTAGACACCTAGGACTGTATCCTAGGCTAAGCCAGCTCACACTTATTCTAGATGGGAGTGAGCGTGGGAGGCAAGAGTGACTCTAAGTCATCTCTTCACTTTCACTGGAGCCTGGAGAAAGCTGGCATGGAGAAAACTGGCCTCAACTTTAAGTTAGAGAACCTACAGGGCTGCTCTAATTTATGTTGGCTGGAACAGTCACCTACGTACCGTTTCACTGACTTCCAGTCACTGAATAAGATTGTGCTCCAGCTTCACCCCTTTCCACATCTCACTATATTCTCTAATAAGTCCCCCTTTTCTTGCTGGAGTGGTGCAAAGGGGACTTAACCAGGGCTGAACTTCTGGCTATTAATGTTAAGTCTAGTCTAGGGAAAGCTCGCACAAGGGTGTTGCTGCCTAGGGAAAGGATTGATTTGTTACCATATCTTTCAACCCTTTGTTGACTCTCCCCCTTTCCAGTCCATTAGAATAGGCAACTCACCTTCTGTTTGCCCAGGTTTCTGCTACAGCCCATGCTGCTATGGATGAGGTTCCAGAACACAGAGTTTTCTGGTCTGCCCTTTCTGGAATCTTGCACTCTGAACTTGTAGTGTGGAGTCTTCTGGTTATTCATCTTGCTACAGCGGGTGGTGCCATCTGTAACATGGCATTTAGGAAAGCAAAATATAACTATCCCAGGTAGAACTTTGCCCCAGTTACAGGCTGATATCCCTACCCCTGGAGAAAGAATTGAGAGGGTCTGTACTGATTAAAGACACTGTGGATCTTGGGTCTACATCTCATCTGAAAGATGGCACCTTTACCAGCAATACATCTCCTAGCATCATGCCAGGACGCTGCATCAGAACTGCATCAGCACTGACTCAGAGGGCAATGTGTCGCCTGTTTAATCACCACCACTACTTTCTGTGGCACCTTTTGTTTTCCTGGAAGGCTTCCTATCTAGGTGTAAAATGACTTCTGAGTAGGGTTATTGTTTTAATTTGAAATACACCAGAAAGTCACTCTGTCCCAAAACCACTGACCAAGATTTAGAAATGGTCTGTCACAGTGGTGGTATAATTTACACAGGGGGGTGTGTGTGTGTGTGTTACACCACGATAAAAGATTGTTTAATGGTAGACAAGATAATACAACTAGTTGTCAAAACAAAACAGGTATTTTATTTAAACCAGAGGGGATCTGGATTCCACCTACCTACAATATCATTAGATATATCACATATGTATATAATAAAAAATAACTATTTGAATATACACTACAACTGACTGAAGTAAATATAACCCTCTAAATAAAAATCACTCTCTCTCTCTCTCTCTCCTAGTATGCATAGGCTATTATCTTATAGGTGGTGGTGGTGGTGACGATGATTATTTTAGTTCAAGAGTCCGCTTTCGCCAGATCTCTCATTGAGTGCTGTTTAATGCCCAAGTCAGTCTTTGCATCTCAAGCGTCTCTCGAGACATCCTGAAGAGATGGATTTGACTCCAGAGGTGCTTGGAGTTGTGGGGATGCACATTAGGCCAGACCCAGTGGATCTGGAGGACCTTTGGTTTTCCTGTTTCAGATCTCCAGGACAACATGAATCAATGACAGGAGACAATCAGGAACATACAAAAACGGATCCTCAGGAACATGCCATCACACAGGGACTGACTTGCCCAGACAGCTTTAAATTAACAATAGCCAGTTCTGCATGTCTGTCTGTCCTGCCCAGTATCAGCCTTGCCACTTACTCTGGGTTTCTCTCAGTCCTAGTTTACCTCTGGCTGTCCTCTGCCCTCCCACTATTTCTCTCCATTTACTCTCAGACACTCTGTCTGTCTTTCTCGCAGGCTGCCCACCTCTCTCCCTCCACTGCCCCCCTCCCTTCCACAGAACAATGACAGTGCATTCACCCTGAAAACATGTGAACCTAAATCCTATATTCCCATTCAGTCTCGAGAGCCTTTACCCTATTTACACAAGCACTGATGAGGTGCCGCCCTACTTAGCTCTTAGCTTGTACCACTCACTAGAGCAATGTGACAGCAGATGAAATCACATTGCCCTGGTGGGTGGTATGGTAGGGGTACAGGTATAGCATGGCTCAGAGAGCAGGTCTTATTCCAAAACTCCCCTACCGCCTGGGCACTGCAAGAGCCTTAGTTCCTGGAGCAAGAATAAATGGCACTGGTGGGATCTGACTGATGAACTTTGAATGCTTTTCAAGTTTTAGGACGCTTTCAGTTAAATCTCATGCTCACTGATGTTTTGTATTGTGGTCTTTTTGTAGGGGTATTAAAAACAATATACAGAATATGAATAGTATCAACTGCCACCCCAGGCTGCATTTCATGCAGTTACATTGTGCAGTATTTTTAATGCACAGTTGCGTTGTCTTTAATAAAAAGGCTTCAACTGCTGAATTAACATTAGGGTGACCTTAGATACGGCTCTACCATTGGTATCTAAAGCCATTTCATTGAAAGCTCTTTGCATGATACCATCTGGCGTCTGTTCAGTGATCTGTGTGAAATGAGTTAGTGGTTCAGTCCACATCCTAGGTGAAATGTGTCCATATCTGCAAAGCCACCAGCATCATAATACTCCTCACTTCCATGGATCTCAGCATGAGTCACAAGCATTGCTAAATTATACCTCATGACCATCTCCCCGTCCCAGGAGGTGGGTATGATTATTTGCATTCTACAGATGGGGAAACTGAGGCACAGAGAGTGGCCTCCCTAAGACCACCCAGGAAGTAGCTTGCAGATCTGATTACAAATCCTATGCTTGAACCAGTCAGGATTAGTTAGAGCGGCATTGTGGTTGCTCTAACTTGCATTAGTAGCCAGTTTGGCCTCTCCCAAATCCAGAGAATGCAGAATGGCTTAGGTGCACTACGTGCGAATTGGCACTGCCCAAGAATCCAGCCCTAGGGGTTTAACCAACTGTCACTCCTCTGCCAAAGCTATTGACAGCAGCCCAGACTTATTGGGATGGGTGAGACTAACCTACCTTATCATTCACTGAAGAGAGATGGGCAGTGGAGGAAGCTTGCTCTTTGGTGCATCTGTTCAGTAGATAACACAGACCACAAGCTACCATGTCAGATAACAGAGCTCTTCAGCAAAAAGGCTCCAGTCCCGTTGCTGCCTCTCCATTATCACATGTGCCCCAGGTCGGTTTGGTAGTCACATTTTTACAGAATTTGAGCTGATTGAGGTGCATGAGTGATTTTTAATTAAATCCCAGTTGTTTGTTTTCTCCAAATATAGTACCCTAATTAAAAGACAAACAGTATAGAACTTCAGGCGCTATGGCAGGGAACAGCAGTAAAATGCTAACATCCAGAAAACAAATTAGAACCATTTATTAGCAAATGAAGCAGTATATGCAGATAGTCTCCAGCAGGCAAACACAAGGTGGGGTGCAGAATTGCAAAAGAGCTCCAGCATGGACCAAATGGAAGGTACAGGATCTGATCGCTGCATGGGAGACGACGCCGTGCTATCAGAACTCCGTTCCAAAAGACAAAATGCCGGAATATTTGAAAAAATCTCCAAGGGCATGAAGGGTAGAGGCTATAACAGGGACCCACAGCTGTGCCGCGTGAAACTTAAGGTGCTCAGGCAAGCCTACCAAAGAACCAGAGAGGCAAACGGCCGCACCGGGTCAGAGCCCCAGACATGCCACTTCGATGATGAGCTGCATGAGCTGCATTCTAGGGGGTGCCCCTACAACTACCCCACCCCTGTGTGGGGACTCCATCAATGGATTCTCACGCAACAGGGATGCGGATTTTGGAGACAAGGAAGATGAGGAGGAGGAGGTTGAAGATAGCACACAGTAAGCAAGCAGAGAAACCATTTTCCCTGACAGCCAGGAATTGTTTTTCACCCTGGATCTAGTACCCTCCCAACCCACCCATGGTGGGCTCCCGGACCTTGAAGGCAGAGAAGGGACCTCTGGTGAGTGTACCTTTGTAAATATAATTCATGGTTTAAAAGCAGGCGTGCTTAATGATTAATTTGTCCTGAAGACTTGGGATGCATTGGCAGCCAGTACAGCTACTGGAAAAGTCTTTTAATATGTATGGGGATGGAGCAGAAATAGGGTGACCAGACAGCAAGTGTGAAAAATTGAGATGGGGTGGGGGGTAATAGGAGCCTATATAAGAAAAAGCCCCAGATATTGGGACTGTCCCTATAAAATCGGGACATCTGGTCACCCTAAGCGGAAATCCTCCAGAGACATCTCAGTGAAGCTCTCCTGGATGTACTCCCAGGGTCACCTGGTTGAAATAGAGGAATTTTATTAAGGGGACATTCAGAGGTGGCCATTCCTGGTGGGCTGTTTGCCTGTGGCTGAACAGAAATCATCCCTGCTGTTAGCCATGTGGTGGGGAGAAGGGGGGAAGCAATCAACCCAGAGAATTGGGTGTGTGTGTGGGGGGAGGTTAGTTGGGTTTGTGCTGC
This sequence comes from Gopherus evgoodei, assembly GCF_007399415.2. Classification (NCBI taxonomy): domain Eukaryota; kingdom Metazoa; phylum Chordata; order Testudines; family Testudinidae; genus Gopherus; species Gopherus evgoodei. The sequence goes on from NC_044329.1 coordinate 18,388,566, forward strand.
ACGTTAACCCGAAAACTGCAGCCCTTCCTTTTAAATGGCCAACCCAGTGGGTACTTGGTATGGGAAATGAGGGCGCTGCTGTTTGAAACCATTCCCACATATTATGAAGGTTAAAGAAGCCAAAAGACTGTGGCTTACCATGTTTGCCTGCAAGCTGAATTCTGTTGCCCGCTGGCCCTGGATGTGTGATCTCTCACACCAAACCGGCATGCCCTCAATATAAGAGGCAAAATGCGACCTTGTAAAGAAAGCACACATACTATGTAATGTTAACAGCTTGGTTCACCGTGAAAGAGTCTGCCCATTTTTCTCTAAAATGTGTCGTTTTAAATACTACTCTCCCTTTTTTTCCTCCCGCAGCTTCAAATGTTTCAACGCTCCCCATATCATCTCTGTCCCAGAGGCTAGCGAAGATTAGAAGGCGAAAAAAATGCACTCACGACAAAATGTTCTCTGAGTTCATGCAGTCCTCCCATGCTGAATGCCTGGAGGCAGACACTGTCAGAGTGCAGGAAAGCACAAAATGAACATGAGGACAGGTGACAGGAGCAAGAGGAGAGATGGTGGGACAAGATGATCAAAGGCATCAGCATGATGAGAAGAGGCAGGAAGTAATGCTTAGGCTACTGAAGGATCAAACTGATATTCTCCGGCGTATTGTTGAGGTACAGGAAAGGCAGCAGGAGCACAGACCGCCACTGCAGCCCCTGTGTAACCAACCACCCTCCTACCCAAGTTCCATAGCCTCCTCACAGAGAGGCCCAAGAATGCGGTGGGGGGGCCCCTGGCCACTCAACCCCCTCCACCCCAGAGGACTGCCCAAGCAACCTAAAGTTGGCATTCAATAAGTTTTGAAGTGCAGTGTGGCCTTGTCCTTCCCTCTTCCTCTCCACCACCACCCCACTTGGTGCTTCCCTCCTCCCCCACCCCTCCTGGGCTACGTTGGCAGTTATCCCCCCATTTGTGTGACGAATTAATAAATAATCCATGAATTTGAAACAACAATGACTTTATTGCCTCTGCAAGCAGAGATCAAAGGAGGGAGAGAAGGACGGTTGGCTTACAGGGAAGTAGAGTGAACCAAGGGGACGGGTTTTCATCAAAGAGAAATAAACTGAACTTTCACACCGTAGCCTGGCCAGTCATGAAACTGGTTTTCAAAGCTTCTCTGATGCACAGCGCACCCTACTGTGCTCTTCTAACCGCCCTGGTGTCTGGCTGCGCATAATCGCGGCCAGACGATTTGTGTCAACCTCCCACCCTGCCATAAATATCTCCCCCTTACTCTCACAGATATTGTGGAGCACACAGCAAGCAGTAATAATGATGGGAATACTGGTTTCGCTGAGGTCTAACCAAGTCAATAAACTCTGCGAGGGCACTTTTAAACGTCCAAATGCACATTCTACCACCATTCTGCACTTGCTCAGCCTATAGTTGAACAGCTCCTGACTACTGTCCAGGCTGCCTGTGTACGACTTCATGAGCCATGGCATTAAGGGGTAGGCTGGATCCCCAAGGATAACTATAGGCATTTCAACATCACCAATGGTTATTTTCTGGTCTGGAAAGTAAGTCTCTTGCTGCAGCTGTTCACTCAGACCAGAATTCCTAAAGATGCGACCGTCATGTATCTTTCCCGGCCATCCTACGTTGATGTTGGTGAAACATCCCTTGTGATCCACCAGTGCTTGCAGCACCATTGAAAAGTACCCCTTGTGGTTTATGTACTGGCTACCTTGGTGGTCCGGTCCCAAGATAGAGATATGGGTTCCGTCTATCGCCCCACCACAGTTAGGGAATCCCATTGCAGCAAAGCCATCCACTATGACCTGCACATTTCCCCGAGTCACTCCCCTTGATAGCAGCAGCTTAGTGATTGCGTTGGCTACTTGGATCACAGCAGCCCCCACAGTAGATTTGCCCACTCCAAACTGATTCCCGACTGACCGGTAGCTGTCTGGCGTTGCGAGCTTCCAGAGGGCTATTGCCACTCGCTTCTCAGCTGTGAGGGCTGCTCTCATCTTTGTATTCTGGCGCTTCAGGGCAGGGGAAAGCAAGTCACAAAGTTCCGTGAAAGTGCCCTTATGCATGCGAAAGTTTCGCAGCCACTGGGAATGGTCCCACACCTTCAACACTATGTGGTCCCACCAATCTGTGCTTGTTTCCTGGGCCCAGAATTGGTGTTCTATGGCATGAACCTGCCCCATTAGCACCATGATGTCCAAATTGCCAGGGCCCGTGCTTTGAGAGAACTCTATGTCCATGTCCTCATCACTCTCGTCACCACGCTGCCATCACCTCCTCCCTGCTTTTGAAATTTCTAGTGCTGCATATACTGCAGGATAATGCGCGTGGTGTTTACAGTGCTCATAACTGCTGCGGTGAGCTGAGTGGGCTGTATGCTTGCCGTAGTATGTCGTCTGCAGAAAAAAAGGCGCGAAACGATTGTCTGCCATTGCTCTCACAGAGGGAGGGGCAACTCATTACATGGCTTACAGGGTTGGCTTATAGGGAATTAAAATCAACAAAGGGTGTGGGTTTGCATCAAAGAAAAGCACACACAACTGTCACACCGAAGCCTGGCCAGTCATGAAACTGGTTTTCAAAGCCTCTGTGATGTGCAGCGCGCCTTGTTGTGCTCTTCTAATCTAATCGTAAACTGTCTAGTCAGCAAACAGCGCCAGCGAGCTTTTAAACATCCAAAGGCACATGCTACCACCATTCTGCACTTGTTCAGCCTACAGTTGAATTGCTCCTTACTGCTGTCCAGGCTTCATGAGCCATGGGACCAAGGGGTAGGCTGGGGTAGGTGGGGCCGGCTGGGAAAGCAGCCTGAGGCAGAAGCCTCCAGCTGCCATGATATTCCAGGCAGGACTGAATCTCCATTAGACAAAACTTGAAGAAGAGAAGGACCTGGAGACATTCCCATTTTTGTCTAGGCGCCTCCGAATGACCTCACCAAGGTTGGCCAGGAGCACCCATGTCTGCCCAGGTGCCCCTGACCAACATCACCAAGGTTGGCCAGGAGCAACCAGGAGATGTACTGGCGGCAGATGGTGCAGTACGACTGCTAACTGTCTTTGCTAACTTGCAAAGGCAAGAAGCTGCTGCTGCTGCTGTGTAGCAATGCACTACCGCGTCTGTCAGCAGCACCCAGGAGATGTACTGTGATGTGAGCTGAGCAGGCTCCATGCTTGCCGTGGTATGTCGTCTGCACGGGTAACCCAGGAAAAAAGGTGAGAAATGATTTTTTGCCATTGCTTTCATGGAGGGAGAGAGAGAGGGAGTGGGGCCTGATGACGTACCACCTGCGACAATGTTTTTGCCCCATCAGGCATTGGGAGCTCAACCCAGAATTCCTATGGGCGGCAGAGACTTTGTGAACTGTGGGATAGCTACCCACACCTCAACGCTCCGAAACTCGACTCTAGCCTCCGTACTGTGGACTTAATGCACTTAGTGGGGACACACACAGTCAACTGTATAAAATCGATTTCTAAAAAAATGACTTCTATAAAATCGACCTTATTTCATAGTACAGACATACCCTAAAGTGTAAAGAGTGAGGAATTGCTCTCAGGTGATGGTTGCAGGGAAAAGAAGTGTATGAAAACAGGTTGGCTGATGCCATTTGAGTGCTTGCTCATGTCAATTCCATTCTATGTGTGTGTGCGCGCCCTCAAGTGCGCGGCCGTCGGAGATTTTTGCCTTAGTGGTGTCTGTAGGGCCACCTGTGGCACCCTCTTGAGTGCTGTGCTCATGCGTCAGTATATCAGGCACCACCGGCCCAACTCCCTCTCAGTTCCTTCTTACTGCCTGTGGTGGTTAGTTGGAGCTCTTTTCCTTGCATAGCAAGGGCTAGCAGTTTCATCTTTTCTGACTATAAGCCTTACGGTCTTGTAAATAGTTTTTGTTTATAGTCGTTAGTGTTAAGTACAGTTAGAACAGGGGTTCTCAAACTGGGGGTTGGGCCTCCTTGGGACGGTCATGAGAGTATTACATGGGGGGGTCACGAGCTGTCAACCTCCACCCCAAAACCTGCTTTGCCTCCAGCATTTATAATGGTGTTAAATACGTAAAAAGTGTTTTTAATGTATAAAGGGGGGGTCACACACAGAGGCTTGTTGTGTGAAAGGGGTCACCAGTACAAAAGTTTGAGAATCACTGAGTTAGAAGTTAGAGTCCCAGCAGGGACTTTGCCCAGGAGGGGCATGTCCCAGTATCCAGGATTTAAGCCCTGCATGGACTATAATGGGCCTATGCCTGTAAGTGACCCCCCCCCCCCCCAGTAGCTGCCTCAAGTGTTTGGGGGAATCACATGTGATGGACAAGAGTTGTATTGGTAAAAATTTTCAACCCAGGGTTCAGAAAGAGCAGGATATTCATTTGCGGGCTCTCCTCCTGGAGGCTGCCCTTCCTCTGGCTTCCACGTCATCCTGCCAAGACTCACCTAATACCTTGGCCTTGGAGCGCAGCATACGCCCAGCACTGGGCTCCACCCAGCACTGCTCCCTATCGCCAGTGTCTAAAAAGAAAACAAAGAAGCATAGTTCCCAGCACCAGACAAGACAGGCTAAGGGAAATAAAGCAAAGGACCCAGTTTGGGCAGCACAGCCACTCCAGTGCAATGTGTACATGCCTCCTCGATCAGGGCCCTTAGCCTCCTTAAAGGATCCACCACCGACTGCTGGGAGCGATAAGGGACCCAAACTCCTGATGGCATCGACTCCGTCCAAAGCTCCACTGACATTGAGAGAACAAAGGTCCTCACCCATGCCACCGGCACTGTGCGTGCTTCAGGAAATGGCAAAGGCTCCCTATGAGGGCAAGCCAGCCGATAAGACCCCTCAGGGTCAGTAGAGGGGGCAATAGAGCACTGCTGATCCCCCAAGACAAGGCAGCACTCTCCACCTCCGTGCCACAGATCTCTGGAGTTGCAGCCCAGATCCTCTGGGGCTCACCCTCAGTCACCGACACCGCGATCATGGTCCCTGCCGTCTTGACGCGAATCGCCTAGGCGGAGGCACCGGTCTCCATATTACCGGCACCATTGGCTCTCCCGACGGTCATCCTCTCGGTGCAGATCCAGGTTGCCTGCTCTGTGGGAGCGTTCCCCATCATGACTCTGGTCCCCCTGTCCCCTCAATACTGGCACCAATCCGCTCACTCCAGGAACTGATCCTTGGCGGCAATGGTCAGCAGGCAGACGCAGGTGTTGACGGCTCCACCATGGTCACTGGAAGGGGATTCCTCCAGCATGGAAGGGCAGTTCAGCTCCTAGCCCAGACTCCACCGGTGCAATTGGGCACCCGAGGCTGCTCGGCATTGATGGCGCCGCCTTGGCAGCATGGCCAGTGGCAGGCGCAGTGGCCTTATTGGAGTGCGTGGAGCATGCCAGTCATTACAATGCCCCCTTCCCACTGCTCATCTGTTGCTGTCGGAGCAAGTTGGCAGCACCAAACGCACCAGGCTTGGTGCATGAGTCACGCTCAGAGGTCAGGGTAGAGGAGACTGCACTCACCCCTAAACCTCCCTCCCCCATTGGGGACAATGCCCCGGGACCGTCTCTGGTGGTACAGTCATTGTCTTCATCCCCGGACAAGGCAGTTGTGGGACCCTTGAGGGCCAGCCTGCTGGATGATTTTAAAGAACACCAGACCCTGCTTCGATGGGTGGCTGAGAACTTCGGTCTTGAGGTGGAGGAGATGGCTGAGCAGGCGGACACCTTGTTCAAGGTCATCTCAGCCTCTACCCCTACCTGTGTTGCACTATCAGTGCATGACAGGGTCCTCAAAATTGCCAAGGCCCTCTGGCAAATCCCATCATCCATCCATCCCACCTCCAAAAGAGCTGCAAAGAAGTACTTTGTCCCGGCCAAAAGGTTAGAGTACCTTTATACCCACCCACCTCTGGGCTCGCTGGTTGTCTCTGTGGCCAACAAAAAAGACAAGCAGGGGCACACCAACTGAACTCCCCCCAAAAAAGAGGCCAAAAGACTGGACCTTTTGGGGAGAAAAATGTATTCAACTGCCAGCCTGCAATTTCGTGTGGCAAACCATTAGGTCCTTTCTGGCAGATACAATTTTAACTTATGGGGCTCCCTCCATAAGTTCAAGGATTCCCTCCCACAGAGTTTAGTCCAAGAATTCAGCACCTGGTAGAGGAGGACACTGCAACAGCTAGGTGCTCCCTCCAAATGACGTGGGATGCAGCAAACTCGGCAGCTAGTATGGTCGCGTCGGTGGTGGTTATGAGGCGCAGCTCCTGGCTTCAGCCCACTGGCCTTTCCCAAGAGATGCAGACCTCAGTCCAGGACCTCTCATTCAATGGGAATGGTCTCCTTTCTGAACAGATGGATGTGAGGATACATGGGTTAAAAGATACACGGCCACCATTTGCTCGCTGGGCATGCATATGCCGGAGTCTGCATGGAACCAGTTCTGGTCACTTACAAGGCCTTGGTAGCCTTGTCAGGGCTCTGCAAAGAGAAGAGATAGAGACACGAGTTTCAGTCACTTCTGCCCTTCCTCCTCCCTTTCACCCGTGCAGCCCGGTCCAGTGAAACATTCCGGGGCCAGAAGCACTCATTTTGGAGGTGCGCTGCCCCAGTCAACTCCCCAGATCCACCCTGTCCTTTCCTCGACAGTCTTCATACCTACCGTTCGGCCTCGTTTCGGGTCACCTTGGACTGCTGGATGCTGGACATAGTATCTCAGGGCTATATCCTGAAATTTTCAGCCACCCCTCCCTCCCACTCCCCACTTTCCCTGTCCCTCTTCAGGGACCCTTCTCAAGAGCAACTCCTCGTTTAAGAGGTTGAGAACCTCCTGTGCCTGGGGGCAGTGGAGGAGGTCCCTCGGGACATGAAAGGCAAGGAGTTCTATTCCCGCTACTTCCTAATCCCGAAGGCAAAAGGGAACCTCAGACCCGTCCTGGACCTGTGTCACCTCAACAAATCTCTCAAGAGGTTGAAGTTTTGCATGGTCTCCCTGGCCTCCATCATCCCCTCCCTGGATCCAGGAGACAGGTAGGCCGCCCTCAGTCTGAAGGATGCCTTTTTCCATATCTCCATCATCCAAGGTCACAAACGATTCCTCTGTTTTGTGGTGGGTGGGTGCCATTTCCAGTTCACAGTGCTGCCTTTTAGCCTCTCATTCACTCCAGGGTGTTTACAAAATGTATGGCGCCAGTGGCTGCTTACCTGGGACAACGAGGGGTCCAGGTCTTCCCATATCTTGACGACTGGCTCATCAATGGCAGGTCTCGAGAGCAAGGGCAGAGGAGCCTCGATCTGGTGCATTCCACCTGCCACGACCTGGGCCTGTTAATAAATGAGAAAAAATCCACCTTAACGCAGGTCCAGCGAATAGAGTTCATTGAGGAGGTTCTCGACTCCATGTGAGCTATAGCCTTCCTTCTGGAAGCACGTTTTCAGGCCATGTTGGATCTGATCTCCCACGTAAAGAACCACTTGCTCACCATGGCTCGCACCTGCCTGCGGCTGTTAGGCCACATCTGTGCGTACATAGGTGATCAGACATGCTTGACTCCCTCTCCAGGGTGGCTGGCGTCAGTCTAGATTCCCAACAGGCATGATCTGGACCGGGTAGTCAAGATTCCGGACCACATCAGGTCATCCTTGGATTGGTGGCTGGACTCTGGGTCAGTGTTGGAGGGAGTCCCCTTCGCAATGCCGTATCTGTCCCTGATGCTGGTCTCCGATGCTTTGGACCTGGGCTAGGTAGCCCATCTGGGTGAGCTGAGCACCCAGAACCGCTGGTTGTGGGACAGTCTGACCCTCCATATCAACGTCAGGGAGCTCAAAGCAGTTTGCTTGGCCTGCCAGGCTTTCTTGCCCTATCTGCAGGGCCTGATGGACAATACCACTGCGATGTATTACATCAACAAGCAGGGTGGTGCCACGCCTTCAGCCCTTTGTCAAGAAGCTCTCTACCTTTGCGATTTTTATGTGTGGCATGCCATTCATCTGATAGCCGCGCACCTGCCTGGAACCAGGAATGCCCTGGTGGATCACCTCAGCAGGACTGTCTCATCTCGCCATGAGTGGTCGCTCCATCCGGAGGTGGTCAGCATAATCTTCCAGAGACAGAGGTCTCCCCAGGTGGACCTGTTCACATCCAGGCAGAACAGAAAATGCCACATGTTCTGTTCGATCCAGGAATGGACAAGGGTTCCCTGTCAGACGCCTTTCTCATTCCATGGTTGCGGGCACTGATATATGCCTTCCTGCCAGTGCTGTTGATTTACAGGGTCCTTGTGAAGATCAAGCAAGACAGGGTGAAAATTATCGTAATAGCTCCCAGTGGCCTCGCCAGCAGTGGTTTGGCATGTTGCTAAGCCTTTTGGTAGCCTTCCTGCTGCAGCTACCCCTCTTGCCAGATCTGCTGTCCCAGAACCATCGCAGTATTTTGCATCTGAACCTGGCAGCGCTGCACTTGACAGCTTGGCTACTGCATGGCTAAGCATGGCTAAACAGGCATGCTCGGCCCGTGTCCAGCAGGTCTTGCTGTGTAGCAGGAAACCCTCCACCAGAGTGACTTACCTAGACAAATGGAAGAGATTTACCTGTTGGGCCTTGGAATGGCATATTTGGGCTGAGCAGGCCCCCTGCAGGAGATTCTGGATTATCTGCTGCACCTCAAACTCCAAGGTTTGTCCCTATCATTGATCAAGGTCCACCTGGCTGATATCTTGGATTTCCATCCTCAGTTCCAAGGCAGGTCCATCTTTGCTCACAACATGACAGCATGATTTTTGAAAGGTCTGGAGCGTCTCTACCCACACGTCTGGGATCTCATCCCTCCCTGAGACCTGAATCTCATGCTGTCAAAGCTCATGGGGTCTCCCTTTAAGCCTCTGGCTTCCTGCTGTATCCTGCTTCTCTCTTGGAAGGTCTCTTTCCTGGTCGTGATAACGTCGGCCCATATGGTGTCTGAGATTAGGGCGCTTACTTCAGAGCCACCCTATACGCTCTTCTACAAGGATACGGTCCAGCTGCAACCTCACCCAGCATTTCTGCCCAAGGTTATTTCCCTGTTTCATACTGACTAGGACATATACTTACCCGGCTTTCCAAAGCCTCATGGATCAGATGTGGAGCACAGGCTACATAACCTGGACATCAGGAGGGCGCTGGCCTTCTGTATAAATAGAACAAAGCCATTCCGTAAGTCAATGCAATTGTTCGTTGTGGTGGCAGACAGAATGAAAGGTCACCCAGTGTCTGCTCAGAGGATTTCATCCTGGATCACGGCCTGCATCCACTACTGCTATGAGCTGGTGAATGGAAGTGCCTCCACCAGTGATCGTGACGGCACAGTCGACTAGGGCAAAAGTGTAGTCAGTGGCCTTCCTGGCCAGATACCAGTCCAAGAGATCTGGTCGTCTGTCCACATGTTTACATCTCATTATGCGCTTACCCAGCAAGCTCAAGACGATGCTGGCCTTTGGTAGAGCAGTGCTGGAAGACCATGAACTCCAAGCTCACTTCCCTTGATACTGCTTGTGAGTCACCTAGAAAGGAATTGATCTGAGCAAGCACTCAAAGAAGAAAAAACTTTATCCACATTTTTTGTAACAATTGTTCTTCGAGATGTGTTGCTCATGTCCATTCCATTAGAAGCCCTCCTGCCCCTCTGTCAGAGTTGTCGGCAAGAAGGAACTGAGAGGGCGTAGGGCCGGTGGTGCCTGATATATCGACGCATCAGCATGGCACTCAATGGGGTGCCATAGCTGGCCCTACAGATACCGCTAAGGCAAAAATCTCGGATGACTGCAAACCTAGGCGTGCACACACTTACAATGGAATGGACATGAGCAACACATCTTGAAGAACAACAGTTATGAAAAAGGTGGGTAACATTTTTTTTGTTTTCCAAACTCACCTGCACAGAATTTGGGATAGGTAAAATATCAGCTTGGTTGGATGGGGAAGATGGCTTTCAACTTTCTTTTTAGGAAAACTGAATTGTAACTTGATAATATTATAACTATTACTAGGATTATTTGTCATTTTTATCTAGAGAAATTAGCAATTTAGGGGGGCTGGTTTAGTGAGATCTGGTGCTATCTGATGGCTCCTTGGTGACGTACATCAAATAATGGCTTGATCAACAGAAAGGGCCTGATCCGTGTTATGTACAGGTCTCAGTCCAGTTTTCAGTGGGCATCTTGTGCTCTTTGCCGAAATTACTGCACTAATTGACAGTAGCAGAGAGTACAAGGCTGAACTACTTTTCAGTCCTAGACAGGATTTCTCCTGCTCAGAATGTGGGCAGTTTGTAAAGCAGCTGCCCGTGTTGTTCCTGTTCGGTGTCTGGGAGTGTCAAAATGACACCTGCCCCAAGCACTTGAATGTTAACCAAAGATAAAGGAGCCTAAATTTTTTAAACCATCTTTCCAATAGTGAACAGTTTCAGAGGACTTTAAAAAAGAACATCAAAGAGGTCTGTAAATAAAACCGAACCATCCCTGCCCAGGCTAAACAGTGGCAAACTAGGGCCCTCCAATCTGTCATTTTTCTAGTAGAGCAAGAAGATGACCAAGAAATAAAGGTGCAGGGGGAAAACACAGAGATCATTGTGTGACGCATTACAGCCTGATATCTGATTCCCTGGGGCATCCTGACAAGTCAAAACTCCATGGGAAATGAGTTGGATAACATTGCATTCTGATGAGGCTCATTTGTTCCCCTAGGCTCTGGAAGATCCTCATATTCTTGAACCCATTTTCTTAACCCTTTCTGAGAATGGGGTTTGGTGAGAGTGGGGAGGGTCATTAAAATTGACAGACTGCTAGCCTGATAACAATACAGAGCTTAATACCAGTCATATGTTACATTACTTATCACTCTGCAAGGAATATTACTGCAGTGACATATATTAAAGAGGGGCGAGAAAGCCAAAGCACATTAATGAAAAAAAAAAAAACCACAGTGCTTGCGGCTCCTGTGCTGTGTGACAGACCACCTTGGCTTCTGGGGAGGGTATCAAATGCAGCAGAGCCAGCAGGCTTTCACATTGGATTATGTTCTAATCCTGGAAGCAGTGGCAGCCTGGAGCTCTGGAACTGAAGACAGCATTCATGCAAAGCAAACGGCAACTGCAGAAAGCATCAGAATTGAACTTACAATATCAGGCTACTTTTACACAGTTGTACCACTGGGTTTTGATTGATGGGATGCTTCCCTCTTTGATCCTTATTTTCTCCATCTTCAGCTGGTCCTCCATGCCCCTTTAAGAATCCACACTTCCATTTTATTTCTCTCTTCTCTCTGAAGGAGTTAGGAGGAAAGATAGGCTAATATTGAGTGCTTCTGAAAATTCCACCTTAAATGGTTCACTAGAGGTTAGTATTTGTGTGGACAGGGTGGAGCACAACATTTTAGGGCCCACTGATATTCACTGTTTGATCTGGCTGTTGTCCTATGAGAACCAAGATTGTTTTCAAGGAGAAAAAGGAAAATCAATTTCCAAGTCTGCATCTTTAGATGCAGAAGTTATCTGGTATGTGCTGCCTGTTTGCATCTACATGAAAAAGGATTTACCTCCATTATCAGAAAAGCATCCCTTAGAGTTTAAATAAAACTTACTGCACTGCACAAAAATATAACTAGACCACAACAACTGTGGATTAAAAATATCACAGAGTGGGGTTTGCCACCCTGGCTCAATCAGCATTGGTCCAGTTAGTCCAGTAGCCTGTCTCCATCAGTGGTATACCTGACACGTACACGCAGGGGTCGGCAATCTTTCAGAAGTGGTGTGCCAAGTCCTCATTTATTCACTCTGATTTAAGGTTTCGTGTGCCTGTCATAAACAGATAGCTAAGGGTTAATGTCTCTTTCACCTGAAACACCTGACCAGAGAACCAATCAGGAAACCGGATTTTTTCAACTTTGGGTGGAGGAAATTGTGTCTCGGAGTCTTTTGTCTGTCTGCCTGTTTCCTCTGAGCTTTGGAGAAGTAGTTCTATTTTCTAGTCTTCTGTTTCTAAGTGTAAGGACAAAGAGATCAGATAGTAAGTTCTATGGTTTCTTTTCTTTGGTATTTGCATGAATATAAGTGCTGAAGTGCTTTGATTTGTATTCTTTTTGAATAAGGCTGTTTATTCAATATTCTTTTAAGCAATTGACCCTGTGTTGTATCATCTTAATACAGAGAGAACATTTGTATTTTTTCTTTCTTTTTATATAAAGCTTTCTTTTAAGACCTGTTGGAGTTTTTCTTTACTTCAGGAAAATTGAGTCTGTACTCACCAGGGAATTGGTGGGAGGAAGAAATCAGGGGAGGTCTGTGTGTGTTGAATTGGCTAGCCTGATTTTGCATTTCCTCTGGGTGAATAGGAAAGTCCTTTTTGTTCCCAGGACTGGGGAACGGAGAGGGGGAATCACTCTGTGTAGTTTCACAGAGCTTGTGTCTGTGCATCTCTCCAGGAGCACCTGGAGGGGGGAAGGGAAATAGGATTATTTCCCTTTGTTGTGAGACTCAAGGGATTTGGGTCTTGGGGTCCCCAGGGAAGGTTTTTCAGGGGGACCAGAGTGCCCCAAAACACTCTAATTTTTTGGGTGGTGGCAGCAGTACCAGGTCCAAGCTGGTAACTAAGCTTGGAGGCTTTCATGCTAACCCCCATATTTTGGACGCTAAGGTCCAAAATCTGGGAATAAGGTTATAACATGAGTGGCAGCGGCGGGATATAGACAGAATCCAGAAGCCAGTAGGAATATTATATTTTTCTTTTCTCTGCTAAGGGCTTTTTAGCAGAGAGAAACAGTTTGGTTTTAAAAGGGAACCAGAGAGAATTTTTTTTTTCTGCTCTCTCTAGCAGTTTGTGGTTTGCATGTTAAGCGAGAAGACTGTTAAGGGTCTTTTGTCATGCAATAGCCCTCCCATTAGGAGGCAAGTAGCAGCACTTATATGCATGCAAATAAAGTGGTTTTTCTGGTTTCCCTTCATTGAACATTAGCTAGAGAGAGAAAGGGGAAAAAAGCACTGTTGCTAGGCAGACTTCAGGAGGCAACAAAGCCTGCAGTTCAAAAGAGAAACACCGGAGGGCACCCCAACACAAGAAAACAGAAACCATGTCTACCAGGACAAAAATGGAGGCCGAAGACCAATTACAAGAAGCCGAACACAGGCGACAGATGGAGATGAAAGACAAGGAAGAAAGCATCAAACTGGCAGCCTTCCAAAGAGAACAGGCAGCCCAAGAGGCAGCACACAAAAGAAAACTAGAAGAAGAAGAGGTGGCCCACCGCCGAGAAATGGAAAAGCACCAAAAAGAAATGGAAAAGCACCAAAAAGAAATGGAAAAACAACAAAAAGAAATGGAAAAACAACAAAAAGAGAATGAAGAGAAGGAAAAACAGAGAAAACATGAACTGGAGATGGCAAAAGCTGGGCTGCATGTGCCAGCCAACCCTAACAACCCGGCGCCAATTATTGCTCCACAGCACAGGAAATTTCCCACCTACAAGGCAGGTGATGACACCGAGGCCTTCTTGGAAAATTTTGAAAGAGCCTGTCTTGGGTACAGCATCCCCGAAGACCAGTACATGGTAGAATTAAGGCCACACCTCAGTGGACCTTTAGCAGAGGTGGCAGCTGAAATGCCCAAGCCGCAAATGAATGACTATAAACTTTTTCAAACCAAGGCCAGATACAGGATGGGGATAACCCCAGATCATGCCCGTCGGCGCTTCAGAACCCAAAAGTGGAAACCAGAGGTGTCATTTCCCAAACACGCCTACTACATTGCAAAAAACTATGAGGCCTGGTTAACAGGAAACAACATTCAAACCTTGGAAGAAGTGAACCTCCTCATACAAATGGAGCAGTTCTTGGATGGTGTTCCTGAAGACATCACACGGTACATACAAGATAGAAATCCCAAAACTATCGCTGAGGCGGGGGAGATTGGAGCCAAATGGATGGAACTGGCAGAAAGCAAAAAAGCTACTGTCAAGGGGAACGATTACCACAGGGGGCACACAGACCATAAACCCTACAACCGAGGACAGCCAAAGACCCCACATACCACCCAAGTAAAGCCACAGATATCCTACCCTTCAACCTCACCAGTCTCCAGTAACTCACCTCGGCCCAGTGACCCATCAGATGGAAGATGCTTTAAGTGTAATGAACTGGGACATATCAAGGCCAACTGTCCCAAGAACACCATGCAAGTGCAATTCATTACACCTCCATCACACCAAAGATCCCCAGGCCCAGATGCCTCTCAAATACCCTTGGAGCGAAGGGAAAATTTGAGAGTGGGCGGAAAGAAGGTTACTGCGTGGAGAGACACGGGGGCACAAGTGTCAGCTATCCACCAATCCTTCGTTGACCCCAAATTCATCAACCCAAAGGCCAAAGTTACAATTTACCCCTTCATGTCACAAGCTGTACACTTGCCTACAGCTCAACTGCCTGTCCAGTACAAAGGCTGGTCAGGAATGTGGACTTTTGCAGTCTATGACAATTATCCTATCCCCATGTTACTGGGGGAAGACTTGGCCAACCAGGTGAGGCGGGCCAAGAGAGTGGGAATGGTTACACGTAGCCAAACCAGGCAAGCTTCCAGACCCATTCCTGTTCCTGAGCCGTCCACAGAGGCCCCGTCTGTGTTACCAGAAACCCAGACAGAGGTAGTGGACCCGGATTCCATGCCTACCACTGAAACAGCCACAGCATCTCCAGTCCCAGGCCCGGAACTGGAACAGCAACCAGCACCAGCAAGTGCAACCACATCTTCAAACTCAACGCCAGAGGGCGCCAGCGAGCCAGAACTGGCAGAAGCACACGACAGCCATACCCAAAAGGCTCAGCCAGAGCCTGAGATACCCTCAGGTGCACCAGCGGAGAGCGGTTCACCAGCAACGGAAACAACCCCATCACCTACATCGCTTCCAGAGGGACCCAGCCCAAGTCCACAGTCTGAGGAAGAACTGGTGACCCCAGCCTCAAGGGAACAGTTCCAGGCTGAGCAGGAAGCAGATGACAGCCTTCAGAAAGCGTGGGCGGCGGCACGGAGCACCCCACCGCCTCTCAGCTCTTCTAATCGATCCCGGTTTGTTATAGACCAAGGACTTTTATACAAGGAAATTCTTTCTGGTGGACACCGGGAAGAATGGCAGCCGCAAAAACAGTTGGTGGTTCCAACTAAGAACCAGGGGAAGCTCTTAAGCTTAGCCCATGATCATCCCAGTGGCCATGCTGGGGTGAACCGAACCAAGGACCGGTTGGGGAAGTCCTTCCACTGGGAGGGGATGGGCAAGGATGTTGCCAAGTATGTCCGGTCTTGTGAGGTATGCCAAAGAGTGGGTAAGCCTCAAGATCAGGTCAAGGCCCCTCTCCAGCCACTCCCCATAATTGAGGTCCCATTTCAGCGAGTAGCTGTGGATATTCTGGGCCCTTTCCCAAAAAAGACGCCCAGAGGAAAGCAGTACGTACTGACTTTAGTGGACTTTGCTACCCGATGGCCAGAAGCAGTAGCTCTAGGCAACACCAGGGCTAACACTGTGTGCCTGGCCCTAACAGACATCTTTGCCAGGGTAGGTTGGCCCTCCGACATCCTTACAGATTCAGGGTCTAATTTCCTGGCAGGGACCATGGAAAAACTGTGGGAAACTCATGGGGTGAATCACTTGGTTGCCACCCCGTACCACCATCAAACCAATGGCCTGGTGGAAAGGTTCAATGGAACTTTGGGGGCCATGATACGAAAATTCATCAACGAATTCTCCAATAATTGGGACCTAGTGTTGCAGCAGTTGCTGTTTGCCTACAGGGCTGTACCACATCCCAGTTTAGGGTTTTCACCATTTGAACTTGTGTATGGTCACGAGGTTAAGGGGCCATTACAGTTGGTGAAGCAGCAATGGGAGGGGTTTACGCCTTCTCCAGGAACTAACATTCTGGACTTTGTAAGCAACCTACAAAGCACCCTCCGACACTCTTTAGCCCTTGCTAGAGAGAACCTAAAGGATGCTCAGGAAGAGCAAAAGGCCTGGTATGACAGACATGCCAGAGAACGTTCCTTCAAGGTAGGAGACCAGGTTATGGTCTTGAAGGCGCAACAGGCCCATAAGATGGAAGCATCATGGGAAGGGCCATTCACAGTCCAAGAGCGCCTGGGAGCTGTAAACTACCTCATAGCATTTCCCAATTCCTCACTAAAGCCTAAAGTGTACCATGTTAATTCTCTCAAGCCTTTCTATTCCAGAGACTTACAGGTTTGTCAGTTTACAGTCCAGGGAGATGATGCTGAGTGGCCTGACGGTGTCTACTACGACGGGAAAAAAGACGGTGGCATGGAAGAGGTGAACCTCTCAACCACCCTGGAACGTCTGCAGCGGCAACAAATCAAGGAGCTGTGCACTAGCTTCGCCCCATTGTTCTCAGCCACCCCAGGACGGACTGAACGGGCATACCACTCCATTGATACAGGTAATGCTCACCCAATCAGAACCCCACCCTACCGGGTGTCTCCTCATGCCCAAGCTGCTATAGAACGGGAGATCCAGAACATGCTACAGATGGGTATAATCCGCTCATCTACCAGTGCATGGGCATCTCCAGTGGTTCTGGTACCCAAACCAGATGGGGAAATACGCTTTTGCGTGGACTACCGTAAGCTAAATGCGGTAACTCGTCCGGACAACTATCCAATGCCACGCACTGATGAGCTATTGGAGAAGTTGGGACGTGCCCAGTTCATCTCTACAATAGACTTAACCAAGGGGTACTGGCAAGTACCACTAGATGAACCTGCCAAGGAGAGGTCAGCATTCGTCACCCATGCGGGGGTGTATGAATTCAATGTCCTTCCTTTCGGCCTTCGAAATGCACCCGCCACCTTCCAGAGGCTGGTAGACGGTCTACTAGCTGGACTGGGAGAATTTGCAGTTGCCTACCTCGATGATGTGGCCATTTTTTCAGACTCCTGGCCCGAACACCTACTCCACCTGAAGAAGGTCTTTGAGCGCATCAGGCAGGCAGGACTAACTGTTAAGGCCAAAAAGTGTCAAATAGGCCAAAACAGAGTGACTTACCTGGGGCACCAGGTGGGTCGAGGAACCATAAACCCCCTACAGGCCAAGGTGGATGCTATCCAAAAGTGGCCTGTCCCAAGGTCAAAGAAACAGGTCCAATCCTTCTTAGGCTTGGCCGGATACTACAGGCGATTTGTACCACACTACAGCCAAATCGCTGCCCCATTGACCGACCTGACCAAAAAGACCCAGCCAAATGCCGTTAAGTGGACTGATAAGTGTCAAAAAGCCTTTACCCAACTTAAGGCAACACTCATGTCTGACCCTGTACTCAGGGCCCCGGATTTTGACAAACCATTCCTAGTAACCACAGATGCATCTGAGCGTGGTATAGGAGCAGTGCTCATGCAGGAAGCAACAGATCACAACTTCCATCCTGTCGTGTTTCTCAGCAAGAAACTGTCTGAGAGGGAAAGTCACTGGTCAGTCAGTGAAAAGGAATGCTATGCCATTGTGTACGCCCTGGAAAAGCTATGCCCATATGTTTGGGGACGGCGGTTCCAACTACAAACTGACCATGCTGCACTAAAGTGGCTTCATACTGCCAAGGGGAACAACAAGAAACTTCTTTGTTGAAGTTTAGCTCTCCAAGATTTTGATTTTGAAATTCAACACATCACAGGAGCTTCTAACAAAGTTGCTGATGCACTCTCCCGTGAGAGTTTCCCAGAATCCAGTAGTTAAAAAGTGTTCTTAAAATGTAAAAGTCTGTTAGTTATATACTTAGTAGTATATGTAAAGGTGCATGTGTTGTATTAATCTGTTTATTTTCAAGTTCTAGAAGGAAATTGCCGCCAGTGAGCTTCCCCACTGTCTGCAATTTGGGGGGCGTGTCATAAACAGATAGCTAAGGGTTAATGTCTCTTTCACCTGAAACACCTGACCAGAGAACCAATCAGGAAACCGGATTTTTTCAACTTTGGGTGGAGGAAATTGTGTCTCGGAGTCTTTTGTCTGTCTGCCTGTTTCCTCTGAGCTTTGGAGAAGTAGTTCTATTTTCTAGTCTTCTGTTTCTAAGTGTAAGGACAAAGAGATCAGATAGTAAGTTCTATGGTTTCTTTTCTTTGGTATTTGCATGAATATAAGTGCTGAAGTGCTTTGATTTGTATTCTTTTTGAATAAGGCTGTTTATTCAATATTCTTTTAAGCAATTGACCCTGTGTTGTATCATCTTAATACAGAGAGAACATTTGTATTTTTTCTTTCTTTTTATATAAAGCTTTCTTTTAAGACCTGTTGGAGTTTTTCTTTACTTCAGGAAAATTGAGTCTGTACTCACCAGGGAATTGGTGGGAGGAAGAAATCAGGGGAGGTCTGTGTGTGTTGAATTGGCTAGCCTGATTTTGCATTTCCTCTGGGTGAATAGGAAAGTCCTTTTTGTTCCCAGGACTGGGGAACGGAGAGGGGGAATCACTCTGTGTAGTTTCACAGAGCTTGTGTCTGTGCATCTCTCCAGGAGCACCTGGAGGGGGGAAGGGAAATAGGATTATTTCCCTTTGTTGTGAGACTCAAGGGATTTGGGTCTTGGGGTCCCCAGGGAAGGTTTTTCAGGGGGACCAGAGTGCCCCAAAACACTCTAATTTTTTGGGTGGTGGCAGCAGTACCAGGTCCAAGCTGGTAACTAAGCTTGGAGGCTTTCATGCTAACCCCCATATTTTGGACGCTAAGGTCCAAAATCTGGGAATAAGGTTATAACAGTGCCAGTAATACATTTTAACGTTTTTAGAAGGTCTCTTTCTCTAAGTCTATAATATATAACTAAACTATTATTGTATGTAAAGTAAATAAGGTTTTTAAAATGTTTAAGATTAAATTAAAATGCAGAGCCCCTCAGACCAGTGGCCAGGACCCATTCAGTGTGAGTGCCACTGAAAATCAGCTTGCGTGCTGCCTTCGGCACCTGTGCCATAGGTTGCCTACCACTGCTTAGAAGGAAGGTAACATCCTCAGCCATAATGTACTTGTAAAATGCTGTACTGCATGGTGGAGAATGGAGAAGGAAATATGCTTGTGAATCCTACAGTATTCGTTTTTTGCACTCTTTTTAGCCTGTAAAGCAGTGGTCTCCAAACTGTGGGGCAAGCCCCTTCTAGTGGGGTGTGGAGGAATGTTCAGGCCTTAAAAAAGCTATGAACATATTACTCTTTTTGTGAGGGGCATACAGCGCTCAGCCATAGCATTGAGATCCCAACCGTGTTGATTGGAGCGATGGATAGATTAGACTTGATAAAATAGTTTGTTTGTTTTTTTAAATCCAAACCAAACTACCTCTGTGCACTTTCATTGGCTTAAGGACAGCTTTTGCATATTTTCTTGTTTCTGTTGCTTTCACCTGGCACAACATCCCAGAGTAAATTAATGGCATAATTTCATCTTTAATTATATCAGGTTAGAGGTACGCATGTACGGTTATGTTGGACACATGCCTACAGGTTTAAACATATCAATTAGCCAAATTATCCTTTAAACATTAGCTGTAGCTATGTGTAGTACAGAAAAATAGAGCTGCCTGAGAATTTTTCAACATTGTCTTTTGGTTGAAAAATACCAACTTTGCTGAAACTAAAACTTTTTGTGGAAAAAGGGTCGATATCAATTTCTTGACTTGAAATAGTTTTCAAAAAAGTTGAAAAGTTGTCAGTATCCCATTCCATTTTTCCATTTTGAAAACACTTTTTGGTTTAAAAACTTAAGCTATTTAACATTAAAAAATAATGGTTGAAGGTGACATAAACATTTTGCAATTATCAAAACAAAAATGTTTCTGATGTCCTAACTCTTTTTTTGGGTCACAAACATTTTCCACGATTTTTTACTTTTAATCCTGAGCCAAAATGGGAAAATTTTTGAACCCTTGAAAATTTTCATGGGACAGGAAAACCAGTTCTTACCATGCTGAAAACATGTGTGCACAAGCATGTTCATAGTTTGTTATGGGTATAGCAGATAAAAAATTTTTACAGCCCCCCCCCCAAGATTTATTAAAACACCATATTTCTAACCCACAAATAGTGGATGCCTGAAATTAGAACATTAATTAATGTAATAATCAAAAATAAAATTTTGTAGCTTTATATGGATCGAAGAGGGGAAGCATCTAATGAAGGCCAGGGGATGCCACAGAAGGCCAGGCCAGGCGCTTTGAAGATGTCTCTGATTCAGACACAACCTTAGGCTACTACTGACTGGCTGTTTGAAATGATGTGTACTCCTGAGGACTATTTACAATTAGCGCACATTCAATTTTGTGGAGTTCATTCATTAGCATTAATTCTGAGCCTGGTCAGTCACCCAGTAAGAGCTCCCAGAAGATCCCGCCCTTGTTAAACAAATACACGTTCCTCCATGCACTATGCAATGTATTCTCTGTCATTAGACACGCTTTGAGGCTGCCCCACCTCTGTGTTGTATTATATAGAGACTCCACTGTGACTCAGGCTTGAAAACAAGCACAGGGACCCCTTGAATATGTGTGGTAATGGTACCTCATCTTTCGAGGGGGCTTTAGTGAGCAAGGTAACAGTTGATAGGATCACTTCATATTCCTCCAAGAGCTGGTAGCATCAGCACCAACTTTGAAGACCTTATACTTTGCAGTAAGACAGTTTCCCTATGGTGTACCCCTGCCAGTCCATCAGCAGTTATGTGTGTTCTGTTAGTTGAATGTATTGTGTGTGACAGAATATGCCAGAACCTGAACATGAAGCCCTGACTCCAATCTCATGCTAGGGATTGTTACCTGCCTTTGCATTGCACATGCTGTAGGAGGTAGACTATAGATTTGCATGCACTGGGAGCCCTGCACAGAATGTAGCCCCCCCCAGCTCTTGGATGAGGTAGCGTTTGCTCTTGACTAATAGGATTTTGCAGGCACTAAAGTGTGCATGCAAATCTGAGGGTGCAAATTTAGGGGCTAAACTATGGGCCAGTTTCAAAAGATTTTCTTCCCTCCCCTACCTTCCATCTGTGGGAAGAAACACATAAAGAACACAATAGCTGGTGCTGCCCAGAGATAGCAGGTGCTCCTCCTATGACAGCAAACTGATCATGCTTTTAAAATCAGTAATTCAATGAATTTCTGTGTCCTAAACATATTAAGGAGCCTTGAATTAATATACTAAGGGCCAATTTGAGCTCTGCAGTAAGTGGCTATGACTCCATTAATATCAAATGGACTTGCACCTGCTATCATTCGTCCTTAGTTTGGCCTAAAAAAATGTACTACTTTTAACTTAAAAGAACTGGTAGCTCTGCTGAATAAACTCACTGGTTCTGCACGTACTTATAGGACTCTGATGTCAATGTCCTGCCTGTCTCAGCATGTATTGAGTGGGCTACAAAATATGAGACAGCTTTTTCCATGTGGCTCTTCGTTATGCACATAGTCCTGGTGAGCAGTATGAAGTGGCTTCTCACAGGATATAATAGGAATTTATAAGTCTTTATTGCCTTTCACCAGAGGCTTTCAAAGTGCTTTACAAGTATTAATAACTTAAGCTTACAACAGCCCTATCAGGTACGCATTAGCCCTGTTTTACAGATGGGGAAACAGAGTCAAGGGGCGATCAAGTGTTTCACTCACTGTCACTTGGGATTAAAGCTTATCACTCCTGGTTCCCAGTTACATCTTCATCACTGGAAAAGTAGGCCATGTCCCTTACCTAGCAACAGTAGATTTTTAAATGGCGTTTTTTGTTACCCACTAATTTGTAGTTATCCAAAAAATAATTTGAATAATGCAACATTTGTGAAATATCAATATAAATCCTACTGAATTAGATTTGTCCAATATGTGTGTCTTTTTGATTTTCTACCATATCATGTATGTGCTCCAGCTCTGGAGAAATCATGCATACTGGATCTCTTCAGGAAGGCATATAGTTTAGGGCAAATGTTTAAAACGCTTTACTCAAAATAGCAGTAATTGTAAATGCAAATGACCACCTGGCCTGGCTTAAGATGAATAATTGGCCATTTGCCTGTGCAAATGGTGCACAATTGAATACACATTTTTGTGCCTGCTCCAGATCTTGCATTTTTCAAAAAACTATGGCCCTTGGAATTTGGAACGAAATAATTTTACTGTAAATTTGGACAAAGTCACAAGGGGTAACCTATATCATGTTAAGCATGGCTCATTGATTTATTAGTCTGATGATAGGATGGATACAGACTGAGTCGTCAATTGATTCAGTTTAGCAGATGAGCCACTTCCAACCACGTGTCTTTAGAGCTCCATAAGCAATGCAGGCAAAGATTCTTCATTTATTGTAGTGTAAGATTCAGCCATTCTGATGGCTGTGGCTTTAAATGTATTTGGACTTCTTCTAGTTCCCTTGCTCATGTTAGTGTTTTCAGATCAACTGCTCAATGCTAAGAGTCAGGCTATGTCTACACTACCACGGTAAGTCGACTTATGCTATGGAACTCCAGCTACATGAATAACATAGTTGGAGTCGACGTACCTTAGGTCACGTTACCGCAGGCTCTACACCGCAGGGAGTTGATGGGAGACACTCTCCCGTCAACTTACCTTACTCTTCTGTTTGGGGTAGAGTACAGGGGTCGATTGGAGAGCGATCTGCTGTCAATTTGGTGGGTCTTTAATAGACCCGCTAAATCGACTGCTGGTGGATCGATCTCAGAGCGATCCCGGCTGTAGTGTAGACCTACCCTCAGTGTAATTCAGATGTGATGTCTGTAGCTACCAGAATAACAACTGCAGTCAGGACTGGGAATGCATTTAATGGAAACAAATGCAAAGAAACAAATAAATGTCTGGACAGAAGCAGTCAGGCTGGGGAAAATGTAATTGCTAGTTTGCATGTTCAAAAATACAAGTGAATTAAGATCAGGAAACTAGCCAGCAGACTCTCTAGATAGATACTTTGTGTGCACATGACACTTGAAGCATCAGAAGCATTGCCATATAGATAATGTAGCAGTTCAGTGAATAAGTTTTGGTGTGCTGCATGTGCAAAGTGAGTGGTTTTCCATTCGAATGGAATGGCTCTCCATTCTAATGCAGATGTGGAAACTCCAGGATCTGCTCAAATGCAAACCCCAGAGAAGAACGATGACTTCTGTCTTTTGAAAATATTAAGAAAACAGCCTGTCATGTTGGTGGGGGTGGTGATTCAGAAAAAATGGGAAGAAATTACTTAAAATAAATAGTCTTGATTGATTGGTTAGTACATGAATGGAAAAGATCTTTGCCCTAAGGCCGCCTCACTACCACCAGCCTACACCAGATGTTAGCTGACTAGCTCGATTGCTGTTCAACTTGTTTAAATCAATGCAATTTGTACATTTCACAGTTTTCATGAGATTTCTGAACCATTACCTGTCACTGCTGTGGGGAAACAATGTCAGATGACCTTAATAACAGTTGAACCATTAGTTTTGTGACTGTGCCTTGTGCATAAATAGCCTTCATCTGTCCGCAAAGCAAATATTCTCTTGGTAGAGTACTCAGCCTCTATTATTATTTTGTAACAGCAAACGGACATTAATTTGGCATTGGAAGGACCATTTCATGCTGCTTTTCCTCATATTCGTCTGAACAATGCCTTAGAAATGACTTTTTTCCATTGGGGTATTAGATTAGTGACCTTTATTGGACTGCTTTCCAGTGATGGACGTTACTGTAGTTGAGCTGTACTGGTATTAACTCAATGATTTTCTTGGCAGTGTGCTAATCTCTTACACAGCATGACTATTCAAGAAGGGAGACTATCTGTATATATTGTAGTGAACTGGCTAGTGTGTAGCTCTGAGTACATAACTGACAAAACAATAGATCACCCCCTTTTTGCGATTTTCTGGAATGTAGTCAATATCCAAAACTATTCAACAATTTTATTATGTTTGTAAATTTATTTTAATTCATTGCTTGATTGCAACCAGTGACCTGTGACTGTTTGACTGTTGCTGTGTTGGTTAATTGTGATTTGTCACATAAGCCAGTGCTATTCTTTCCCTTCCTTGATTGGAGGAGTGCATAAGAACTTCCAGTACAAATAATCACATGCTAATTTAAAATTAATTTTCCACTAATACGCATGCATGCGGCTGTAAATTTGCTTTATTTGAAAAGTCGTTGCAGTGATACTTGATTGCATGAATATGAAGTGAACACACCTTGTTTGTGTGGAGTCAGATCTGCCCAGCTCAGGTCATAACTTTTAAACTGTTAGCTACTAATGGAGATCTAGAGCTCCAATTTTCGCAAATATGAAATATAACAAAGCATATAAAATGAAATTTCCAAAAATCTCATCCTACAGCAGGGCTCCTGCTGCCTGCATTGTGACCTGGTTCACATAGGGTTGCCAACTTTCTAATTGCACAAAGCCGAACATCCTCCACCCCTTCTCTGAGGCCCCACCCCAACCCAGCCCCTTCCCAGAGGCCTTGCCCCCTCCCGCCATTGCTCAGTGGCAGGCGGTTGGAATGTGGGAGCGGGCTCAGGGCTGGGTCAGGGTGTTGGAGTGAGGGGATAGGGTGCAGGATCCAGCTGAGGGTGTGGGCTTTGGGGTGCAGGAAGGGGCTCAGGGCTGGGGCAGGAGGTTGAAGTGTGGGAGGGGGATCAGGGCACAGGCTCCAGCTGGGCAGTGCTTACCTCAGGCAGCTCCTGGCTGACGTTGCAGTGCTAACCTAAGGCAGCTCCAAGAAGCAACCAGCATGTCCCTGTGGACCCTAGGGGGAGGGGCCAGGGGACTCTTGCAGGCATGGGCAGCACACAGAGCCACTCCCACACCTCTTAATGGCTGTGTTTCCTGGCCAATTGGCGCCGCAGAGCCAGCGCTGGGGGGGAGGGGGCGGGGGCAGTATGCAGCGTTTCCCTGATCACTCCTCCACCTAGGGTCCACAGGGACATGCAGGATACCTGGCAATTCCAGGTGCACTTGGTTGCAACACCACTCACTCAATTTGGCCCAGCAGCCTCTCCATCATGACAGCCCATGAGCCAGGTCACAATGTGTGGAGTGGGGAACCATCCCTAGTTTAGCAGAACAGGAGCTGCCACTGGGAGGTGAATGGGAAGCAGACTCACTCTGCACCCCACCCCACCCAGGCCTCCAACCCTCCACAGGCAGGGCTTGACCTTTTCCCCTCCTTCCCAGATGGATAAAATAACACAACATGAAATTCACAACAAATAAAATTACAAAGAATTTCCTAGGTCTCTAGAGATCCCCCTCCAGGTCACGTGTCAATGGTCACTGTGAAGTTTCAGATGGCTGTGGTGTCGAGCAGGAAGTTCTAGGAGCCACAGGTTGGTTATGGCATAAGATACTCTCCTAGCCCCATCAAAGCCTCATAAGAGTTTTCTGGCACTACCTATACTTTCATCTGTTGAAATCAGATCAAAACAGGCTCCTGGAAACTAGTAGCAAACCCGCAAAAGAGACGAGTCAGATATACAATTTCGCTCTGTTCTCTTCAACGGTCATCTGTGTGGGCTAGCATTTCATTAATAGCCTGCACTAGCTGGGTCCTATTTTTGTAGCCTGATGATTTTTCCAGCAATAATGAACAAGAGTTCCATTGATGAGGAAAAGACACATTCTTTGAAAGTATTCTATAAAGTTCTTGAGTAGTATATGCCCAGCATACCCTTTGCTATTTGTCTATATCATGTACAAATAACATGAGATACTGATCTCAGTTTTAGGCACCGCTGAGCTAGCTTAGTGCCATGTAAGATTGGGCCCTGAATATCAGCCTCCTAGCATTTTCTGTTGCATCAAATCAGGAACTGTATCCTTTCAGGCATGTGCTTTGGTTTGGCTTCTGTCTACAAACCCTGTTCAATATGACATGGCAAATATTGTTCTTGCACAAACAGAGTGAGTGAACATGATGGAGAGATTATTTTTGATTCATTCACTGTTTAATGAAAAAGCTGGTTCTTCTGGTTGTTCTCCTACCTGGACTGGCTGAGGATGGGGCTAAGGTTTTAATCTTATTTTACAGTGGTGTTTTAAGTGAACACTATTTTTTGATCTAAAGCAGGATGAAGCTACATCTATACTCCCCACATTAAAGAGTAGACCAGGAGATACTTGCTAGGGTTGCCACCTTTTTAAAAGTTGCTAACCAGACCCCCGAGGCCCCGCCTACTTTTCCTCCTCTTCCCCTCAAGGTCCTACCCCCATCACTCGCTTAATGGATTGTCTCAAGGAGTCTGTCTGCAAGTAGTCTGGATGAGGAGGAGCTGGCACCTTCCTCCTGCCACACAGAAACTGGACTTTTGGTTCAGGTGCCATTTGGGGTTGCCAGGTCCCCTTTCCACCAGACTTTCCAGTTGAAAACCGGGCATCTGGCAACCCTAAATGGCACCTGGATGCAGAAGCCAAAAACCAGACTGTCAGGGTAAAACCTGGATGGGTGGCAACCTTAATGCTTCCTGAAGAACCACAGGGCTAAATCCTGAAAAAGGTGCTTGATACCTTTATGAATTTGGCCTTATGAGAGTTCAGGCCCTCAGAGGACTAGGCCCAGAAGTATGCACTGCATCATACATGCCAATATAAGGCCTGCTTCTCCACTGCTTTATACTTTGTGTTACCATTAAAGGCCTAGTGCAACCCTCATGAAGCCAATAGGGGTATAGCTACTAGAGTTGCCAGGTGTTTGGTTTTTGACCAGAACACCCGGTAGAAAAGGGACCCTGGTGGTACTGGGCAGCACAGATGACCAGACCGTTAAAAGCTCAGTTGGCAGGTCCAGCTCCTAGGAGAAGAAGTTATTTTTATATTTAGTTCTCAAAGTAGGCAGGCAAGCGGTCATACTTACTACTCGCAGGAACTAGTTCCATAGTCTAGGTCTGACTCCTGTTGTCCAAGGCTATGTCTACACTGCAAATGTGGGTGTGAATGTAGCTCATGTTGATGCACCTGTTAATCGAGGTAGCATGACTAAAAAATAGCAGAGAGGACATAGCAGCACAGGCTCCAGCTGTACCAGCCCACCTGCCCCCATACTCACAGTGGTAGCCAGTGTTGCCACTTCCTCACTGCTATTTTCAGTGAGCTGGCTAGATTAAAGCAACTGTGGGTATGTCCCCATGATTGCAAATTATATCCTGGGTGACAGTATGACCTCAGGTGTGTGAGCTCTACTGTTCCAGCTGGACTGAGTATCCCAATGAAGTAAGCCCATCTTAGTTTGGGCTCACTTTTAACCAACTCCCACATCCTGAAGCACATTTAGAAGCCAGCAGCAGCTAGCACAGATTATAGAGCCCAAGTGTAATGTGCTCAAGGTGGCTATCAGTACTTTCTGCAGTAGGTGAAGTTTTCATTTGATTTTTAAGAGGAGCCTCAAGAAGATGGCACTGCAGGTCATGAAGGGTATAAAATGATGGTTTTACCATGAAGGTCCTACATCATGTCCATTTCTGTAACATTTGACTTGCACCCGTATAATGTTAAAATCACCCAATCAAATTTCAGTTTGATTTCTAAACAATAAAATATCCATAGAGAACTTAAAATTGCCATTTCTTGAGCACTGAAGAATCTGCTCGGAATCCAATGCCACGTGAAGGATCACAAAGTCTGGAATTGTTCTTGTATCTTGTACTTAGCAGGTCTTGTCACATTAATCTGGTGGAGTCAATCAAGTTGGAGTGCATTACTAAGAGAGAAGGGAAACCTGAACCTCCTTCAATCATCAGCAGTCTTTACAGGGCAGGGTAATACACTGCAAGCCTTCCCCTTATCACCATTATGATCAACTGAATGTCAATTTCAATAGTTTTATTGGCATGATGAGGTCTACAAGTGCTGCCAAAGTTGACATCAAAACAATCATTTAGGTGGAGTGTTTAATCACTAAAGCTTCAGACTCCCTTTACAATATCATGGGTTTGTATTTCTTTAACTTTTATTGGAGTGTTTCATCAGAGTAACATGCAAGCTGAGGTGCTCTGTGTGTATTGCATATAAAATCCCTTGTAAATAAAACAGGAATATATTTATAGTAATAGTAATACTTTGAGCTTATTCACTGACTTTCATGTGAGGATCTAAAATGATTTTAAAAGGTGGGCAACTCTTTCTAATCTCCCATTTTACAGAAGGGGAACTGAGGAACATAGAAGTGAAATGACTTGTGCAGGTCCACACAGGTTCATGGGCTTGGTCAGGAGTAGAATGCAGGTCTCCTGACTCCCAGTTCTATTGCTCTAACCACTCAGAAATGTTGCCTCATGACACACAGTGGTCTTTACAAAAAAAAAAAAATCTTCTAAACATTATTGTGCATTTGTCTCTAGAAAAGCCCTGAAGTAAAACACACTATCATAATTGAATCACATTTGATGTCACAGATCCCTATCCCTATAGTCACAGGCTGTAGCAAATTTGTATTGTAGAATCAATATATTTTTTACAATCAGAGCCTGTGCTGAGTCTCTAATATTAGAGACAGCCTTCATGAAATATTACATTGATTACACTCCAGAAGTTGAGGACAAAATAATAAACCCCCACTGGGAGAACTAGGTTTATTTATTAGAATAAGTGTCTTCAATACAATAAAATCCAAGTTTCATCCCTTAAAACACCATTATAAATACGAAAAAAATGCATTTCACCTCCTGTCGGCCAAGCTGCAATGGCTCATGCTATACTGAGCCCTGACGAAAGGGGAATGCCAATCATTTTCCTTCTTATCTTGCTGTATTAAGTACTTGTCTAACTCCTGAGATGGGATTATGATGGGGTCTGAATCATCTCTCCCTAATAAAATCCAATGCAAGATTTTGGCAGCTCTGTTGTTCAGAGAGGGTAAACTGCAAGGTTAAGAATAATAGCCCTTGTCACTTCATATAGCCTTGTTATTAGAGATATTTAGTACTGAGGCTGGGCTGTAGGGGTAACCGCTAGGATGCGATGATGTTGCTTCCTGCGTCAGCGAGCACAATATTGATTGTAAGATGTCATCCCTTGTGCTTGCTTTGTGGTATTCCAATAGTCTCAAACGGACCACAATGCATCAGGCGAGTGTCTCATGTGCTGTATTAACCAACACCACTATAAAATCTTGGTTACCATCCCTTAATACATCTCTAGAACATCCTGCCACCACTTCTCTGGTTGTGGCAAGCATTCAAAAATCAAGTTGGATGGGTCTTTACATTGGAGCATCAAGGGCTAAATAAAATAATGCAGGGTGCAAATCCTTCACTGGTTGTTTCAGGGCCTTCTGCAGGCCAAGTATCAGTATCTCCCATTGTAGAGTTGCTGGTACTCAGCACATCTCAGAGTCAGGCCAAGAGTTTTGTGCATTGATCCTGGTTTCTGTAAATGGCCATAAACAACAATGCCCAGAGAAATGCCCATAAAACTAGGGAACCGTTTGCTGCACTAGAGAACAAGAGAGGTGAATTAATCTGTTAACAGGTAGTGCAGGAAAACAAACCAGAAAGCTGTACATTTCACCGTGTACCCACTGTATTTATAGTTGTAGTGGTAGGGGCTGCTCAGGGTGGGCATAATAGACATTGCCTGGTTGCATGCTACTGTAAATAGGTTCAGAGCATGTGCTCATTCGTCACTTTCATCTGTGCCTTTTCTGAAGTTGCCAGTTTCCACTCACCTGTACTTTGGGGCTTCTCTAAAAATACCATTCACCAGTTAGACCAGGGCTGTACTGATCCTCACAGACAGCCATGAGCATAGTTACTTTTCCTTCATAGGGAGAAAACTTGATAAGTCCTATGGTATGACTGTCATGGCTGTGGAACTTCATCACAAAGGGGTGTGTGTGCACGCGTGTGTGTGACAGAGAGAGAGATTGGGTCCAATTCTTTTCTCACTCCATATGAACAGCTACCATTGATTTCAATGGGTACTGCAGCACATTGGTGAATCAGGCCCCTGTAATTAGCAGACCCTTTTGAAAGTGTGGTTGTACAGGTTTCCAGGAGTTTTAGAAGCCTCAAACAGAGCCACATGCTGGCAGTCAATAAGTGCTCTGTGCTTTGTCTCTCACCAACACGCCTCTCTTGGGTGCTTACTAAAGGTTAATGGCAATCATGCCAAGGCAGAAGCAGACTCACAGGGAGCTTGATATGATCAAGTTCTGTCAAATCTTCTTGGGGATGGTTTGTTTTTCAGTGTTCACCTCATTCCCTGGCTGGTCTTGAAGCCTACAGGTGTGATTAGACTGTAAGGGATGGCTTTCCCCACTGATATGCCATCTTGGTTTAGGATTCTCTGCATCCTAGAGGGAGCAAGCTAAGAATGGCTGCCGTATTTAGTACCACTGTGTTGGGTGCAGCTGCCCTGCCTACCCTTCTACTTGCAGCCAGTGGGCATAAGGGAATTTGGTGGTAGTGGGGGGAGGGGCATCTTTTTGATGAATGCACTTCCATTGGGGTTGTGGTGCCATGCCTTGACTCCACCCATCACCACATCCCTTCTGCCCTCTCTGAGCTTGCTTCTGCTATATGGTTGCCACATTAGCTAAGCTTTTTGCACTGGATGCAACTGGGTCACCACACTACTCAGCACTGTTGTAGATCCCATCCATGCAGTAGCACAACCCCTTGTGCCACTGGCAGGATCAAGCCTGTACTGATCTGGGATAGAGACCAACCAGCAAACTGGAGGTGAAAGGCTCTACTTCCCACTACCACTCTCCGAGCCACCCTGCCACTGAATTACTCACACATTCACTAAGACAGGGGGATTTATTAGGTCCCTCTGACATGTCTAGCAGCACTTCCAACAGCATGATGAGAGAGTGACAGACAGCTGATTTTGAGTCTCCCCAGGAACAATCCTGGCATTAAAAGTTTAAGCTCATGCAGCATTTAGAAATCACATCAATGAGTGAAACCACACCAAGACACATTCGAGACAATTTTACTTCTGATGCCAGAGTGCAGGCTCTCTTTACAGGATTTTTTTTTAAAAAAAGATGTTTACTTTTGCTATTTTTTAATCACTTCATTTTAAAAAACAGGTTACTCCTGAAAGCCATTTTTTGTAATAAATTTACAAGCCAGCATATTTTTTTTCCTTGTAATCATTCCTTTAAACAAGGCAAACTTATCTGTTCCTGTCCTGAGCAGTCTCATGAACAGTAGACAGGGTATTAAGTAGTTAAATAATAATTAGAAGCTTGGTTCCAAGTACTTCAACAGTGACTTCCTCCTGCCCCAGAGATATTAAGTGAAGGTCCCCAGTACCTATACAGTTTGTGTAACTTCTTTATGGTATTTATGTCCCTTGAGTAAGTGGCAAGTCAGTCTTTCTCGTAAGGTATAAGACTTGGTAAGTCTTGCAGGACATGCTGGAAATCCAACTCATGCCTTATAAAAGAGGCTTTAAAGAGTATGCTTTGCCTTTAAAAAAATCTAGTAAATTTCACTGCAACAATCACAGCTGTTGTCTCTTTTGCCCACTGTTCACAAGCTGCAAGAATGCACAGCACATTGACCACCATGTAGCCACCTACAGATTGAATAAAATTTCAGTTTTATATTGTACAATTGCTCAGATAAAGAAGGGACCTGAGTAATCCTTAGGGGCAGCCTTGCCATGCAAAGAGGAAGAGCTCTGATTTATTACTATTATACCACAGAACCATGGACACCCTCTCTTCAAAGCAGTCAGGTGCAGAAAGCAGTATGTGATGGTGGTTGTATTTTTTTTTTCCACAATGCCATAAATTAGTAACTTAGATTTTGTCATTCAAATATAAATAAATACTTTTTTTTTTAAAAGGAAAAGCGAGACTCAATCATAACATGCAAGAGATTAAAATAGAACAATTAAAAATGACCAAAGCAAAACACAGGAAATGCAAATGAAAAGCCCAGATTCATTTTGGATTGCAATAGATGCATTTTGGAAGCATTATTTATAAAGGTATGTCATATACCAAAAAAGGCACCACAGTATCTGCAGAGCCAAATCCTTAAGAGTTTCTGTGGGATGTGAAGAAGGAAGGTAGCAGCCTTGATTAGAGTGTACAGTTGATCTTTCTCTCCTACCTTCCCCTCTCCACCAATCTTAAACCTGTCCACTGCAAATCTGATCTTTCCATTTTATGTTTGGTTTCACTGTCTCCACGGCGGGGGGAAAAGAGAAACGTAGGAATAAAAAGGCAAATTTAAAAAAAACATTGGCAAGGGCATCATCATTCTGCAAGTGGAGTATCTCAAATGATACTAAAAGAACCCTGGAATTGCTTAATTAGAAACAAAACACAAACACACACACCTTCTTTTCTGACCTTAATTGCATTTTTAAATACCATACTACAGTAATAACCTCAGTTTAAACCAGCAGACGTCTAGAACCAAACAACACTAGGAACCACCAAAGAGTACTGGATGTAATAAAAGCATCAGAAATCCAAGCCAGCTATTGAAGGGATCATTACATCTGTTAGCTCTCAACTCTTTTAAAAAAAATAAATAAACAAAACCATGATACCAGTACCTACTGGATTTGCCAACCCATTGCTTTAAGGTGAGTGGGGAGGTAGGGGATATTGGAATCTGTTTGCATGCCTCTACACATTATCTGCAGAGGAATAATTAAACAAAGGAACAGGGAGGAGGGAAAAGAAAAGAAACATTTTAAAACTTGTGTTTACTAATATTCTGTACATGAGATTCCTAAAGAATAACTTGTCCTCCTAGTTAACCTTGTCCTGGAATATATACAGGTTATTTGTTGCAGCCACTGCAATGATATTTTCTGAAGGATGCCAAGCTGTATGTAAGATCTTTTTGCTGAAATCCAGACTGTCCACACTAATTTCATCTTTCCTCCGTTTGCCCCCAACACACACTTTGCGGGGCTTGAGTATGGCCCGAGGTTTGCTGTTTTCCCTAGAGGCCTCCAGGGTTACGTCACGCTTGGTGTTGCGGTCAAACATTCTGAAGAAATTGTTGTAGGAGCCAGTCATTATGACACTGTGAAGCAAGTGGAAAGAACAGATGAGAGTTAATTATGCCATACGAGGATGGCACAGCAGCTAGAGTTTAGGGCCTCTCAAGCTTCTATGTCTTACTCTCCCATCCCCTCTTGATGCATCAGATCAGATTCACTATCCTTCTGGACAATAAGGACATGATGAGAGACAATGTCACTCCTGAATTAGCCATAGTGTTTTGAGAGAGACTGACCTCAAGATGGCGGCCTTCCTCCTTCCCCAAGGGGTAGGAATGACTTCGGTAACTTTCCTTTGAGTTTTTAATTTTTTTTTCATGCCTCTATATTTATTGGGCTTGGATGAGTGAGAAGTCCATTGATAAAGGCTATTCTTGCAGGACTTCCAACCAGCCAGTATCAGCAAGTTCTGGAGAACTCCATTCCTTTTATCAGACCAAAGATCTTTGGATATATTTAAATAAGCCCACACATCTCATCAAGTCTTTTCTCGTTACTTATGCAAGGAGAATTCCCATGGAAGTCAGTGAGTTCTTCCAGAGTACAGACTGAATAAGAATCTCATAGTTCAACATGAGTTTTTTCTGACCTGTACTCTGAATTTCACCCATCATTAAAGGCAAAGGGCACAACCTTTTAAACTACTGATGGGGCCAGGAGGCATTGTTTGGAATCAGATTAATCCTGGGTTTATGTTCTGAGGGTGCTGAATTTGCATAAGATTTTGGCCCACCATTGCAGAAATCATACAAGATCAGGTAATCCTACTTGATTCCTGCCACCTTGAATGGTGTGACTAATGCAAGAATTTCTGCAATTTTGGGCCAAACTATATCATCATCTTCTTGAGCCAAAACCTCCACGTGAACAAGTGGTCTCCTGAGATTTCAACCACATCCAAACCAGAACCAGAAAGTTTGGATGATGTGGTACCAAAACTTCAGGCATAGATTCACATAGAATGATTTGTATCTGACAGCACTGCCCCACCCCCAATAATGACTGAAATTTGGAGGAGTTTGAACATGTGGTTCTGGTTTAGGCCAATCTCTGTTTCTATCTATATATTTATTAAAAGAACTCCAAACTGTGCACCAAACATTCATGTCACCCACAAAGCAGTCAGTGAAAGAACTACAGAGCAGAAGGGAGAGAAGAGCCAACAGTATTATGCACATACTAGTTGTGGTTAAGATTGCGTTACATTTTGCACTTAATACAGGAATTCAAATTCTCTGCCTTGTAAGAAAAATAAAGCATACCCTCCACTAACAGCACATGTTGAGTGCAGAACGAATAATACAATGGGTGGTTTGGGGAACCATCAGAGAAAAATCCCCTCTTATAATTCATGATGATGCATCTCACCTGTCAGACCCATTCCACACACATTCAAATTTATCGAAGATGCAGTCATTCTCATAGAGCGAGCACAGCTTGCTTCGGAGATAATCGTGGACCTAACGGCAAAGACACAAGGCAGTGGAATGAAAACAAGACTGTGCTTTGTGGAAGTTCTGCTAGAGCCTGAAGTCATAGGGTCATAGACTTTAAGGTCAGAAGGGACCATCGTGATCGTCTAGTCTGACCTTCTGCACAATGCAGACCACAGAATCTCACCCGCCCACTCCTGCAACGAACCCCATACCTATGTCTGAGCTACTGAAGTCCTCAAATCATGGCTTAAAGACTTCAAGGTGCAGAGAATCTTCCAGCAAGTGACCCGTGCCCCACGCTGGAGAGGAAGGCAAAAAAACCCCAGGACCTCTGCCAATCTGCTCTGGAGGAAATTCCTTCCCGACCCCAAATATGGTAATCAGCTAAACCCTGAGCATGTGAGCAAGACTCACCTGCAAGGAAAGAATTCTCTGTAGTAACTCAGATCCCACCCCATCTAAGATCCCATCACAGGCCATTGGGCACATGTACCTCTAACAATCAAAGATCCAAAACGCATCAAAAAGCATAGCCAGTTTGTCAGCATTGCACCTTCAACATCTACTCACTGCTTGTTAGTTCTGCATTTCACCTATATAGCCCAGTGCCTTACAAATGTGAGGTTTGTTCCTGCTGCAGTACTTAATATATCCTCAAACAAAGGCACTGAGGGATATATTGACTGGTTCACTGTGTTCTCTAAATGGAGTTGGACGGAGTGTTTAAGTGTTTTCAGTTGTATATGCACGTTCAATCACTTTACAGTCCAGCCTATGAAAAATGAATGTTACCATTTTAAAGATGGCGCAAGTCCCCAGTGGGCTGAAGTACAGTGACAGGTCTGTGTTAAGGGACTCAGCATTGGAATGGTATCTGGTGCTGCAGGTCTGAATTAAGGAAGGTCTGCTGGGGCACTCTGCACAACACCTGTCCAAAATATGCCTGAAAATCAGTTCCTCACCTTCATCAAATTACTTTTACCAATCCATCCAAAATCATAAAAGGAAAAAAAAAATCAAGAAGGTTATAATTTATCAAGTCACTCAAGCTCATATTTTATAGATATGCTTCCACTGAAATCACAGGCAAAACTTCTGTGGGAGCAGGGGCAGGTTCTTATACTTTGTATGTTTACCCTAATCCTTTCTATCATGAACTTTCTATCACCCATCACTGAAAGGTGAAATCTGGTCCTTTCCCATTTATTCCAAATCCCTACAACTGTTCCTATTTAGTTTTAAATGTCTCTTGCCCATCAGCCTTGAAGATGAAATACCTGGTATGTCTCAATAGGCCTGTTCTCCATGTTCAGGTCCCATACTTTGACAGTGAGATAGTCCCTGGTCATGATATACCTTCCACTGTGACTGAATTTAACATCAGAAATTGAGGAGATGATCTCAGAAAAAAATGATCTGTTACTTGGGTCTTCAGGCTCTTCAAAAACTGCAGAACAAAAGAAAAACAGCAACATGAAACATGCTGTAAGCTGAATCAATACGATCTTAGAGGAAGACTGTTCATGCAGCACTGGGGCCCCAAATCAGGAAAGCATGTAAGCATGTGATTAAACTTAAGTGCTTTCCTGAATCAGGGCTTGGGCTAACAAGGCCAGCTGGAATGATCTAATGTGTCTGTTTGGACAGTATTTAGTGGCAAATCAGTGACTGTACCTGTAATAGAAAAGACTGTAACAAAAGGATAGGAACATAGGAATTGCCATTCTACATGAGACCTGAGGTTCATCTAACCCAGTAAAATGTTTATGACAGTGGCCGGCACCTGGTGCCTCAGAGGGAGGTGCAAGAAATCCCATAATGGATATTCATTTAACCAACCAGCCCACAGGGTAAGTTTCTTCTGATATCAGTATCTGAATATGCAACATTAAAATATCGAGAGAAAGAAGGAAAATCTGAGCCAACTCAGTTTTGTCCCTACTTTTTCCTAAGAACCCTTCAGCATTTGAGCCAGATCCTTGATGTTGGTGTCAGTGCGACACTAAAACCTTGCATATTTGGCTCTTTTTTGAGGTGAAACTTCCTTTTTTCCCTTGAGTTCTGCCTCTTTACATCATGATAAGGAAAAGCTGGTGTTGGTGTTCTGAGATCTTAGAGAGACATTTTCAGCACAAAGGTCTAGCACCAAAATGCAATGACCAGTGAGACTGTCATGCTTTCTCACCATTTAATTTTGTCTGACAGTTTTAAACTATTTAGTTGCATTTCATCATTCATGTGTAAGGCACTCTACAGTGCAGTCATTATAAATCATGGACTATAAAATATTAATTTCCTAATTTAAAATGCAACATTACAAAATGAGGCATCACTTTGACTGCACAGCTGGAAGGAATCCAAAAGGTGGAGAATACCAGAATTGCAGGGCCAAAACTGGCTTTGCTATAAGCAGATGCAACTCGATTAGAGTCGGTGGAATTGCATCCCCATTTATACTGGATCTGGATTAGACATAAAGTAGACAAAATGCCCATATTTGAAGGATTTTAACCTGCATAGTTGAAGCTATTTCACCTTTAATAAGTGCAATGAGCAAGAAGGACCATAGGAGATCAATGTATCAACAATGCAACACTAGCCCAAAAACGTAAAGCCTTACACACCATTCCTGCTTGCTGAAAACCAAAGTGATAAGCAACTGGATGTCAATGTAAAATTTCACAGCTACTGCAAAAATACAAATTAATCTTGTTACTCCCGGAATACATCACAATTTGAGCAGTTTACAAAGACGACCAATGAAATTCAGCAATTTGGGGCCCATTTATAAAATTAAATTTCTAATTGTCATCAGCAGAACATGTGTCTCTTAAAACCACCTGAACTAGTTGTCCTCATCACATATGGACTCTTGTTGGTGGCATCAACAGAGGCTGAGGACTGAGTGGGCCACCTATCAGGTCTGATCCATCTCTACAGATGGTCACTACAGGTTTGGGTTGACGCAGGATGTCACGGTGCAAGTTTGTATTGCTGTTGCACGGGCTACCCTTGTGCCGTGGTTGAAGAGAGGACTTCAGTCTCCATCCAGTCCCTTTCACTAGCACTGTTTTTGGTTTGTTTTTATAAAAACCCCTCCACTGCTGTTCCATCAACAGCTGGGCTAACATTCAGACCCACCTTCAGTCTAGAAAATAAGTGGCTTAGCCTGGCTGTTTCATGTACCACAAAAAGTGCTGCCAGAGACTGACTTTCAGAAGACCATACGGAGTGCAAACATTTGTTCAATGTTATTATCCCCTATCTGAGTGCTGGGCTTCAAGCTCCTGAGTTCTGGAGTAGGATGGGGGGGCGGGGAAATTACCTGAAGTGCCAGAATAAATGATCTCTCTACAGATCAGAAATGGTGTAGCTCACAGCAGGATCCAAGTTGGGCTCCTTTAATCGCCAGCAGGAATTCTGCTGACCTGCAGGTTTTTTAAAATAAATAAATAAAAAACCAACACCCAAACAACAACAGAAAATAAAAGATCTGAGCTGGTCTGCAGAGAGCTCATGTCTTCGGTGTAATAATTACGGGTTTGCTCGCATCAGGTGGGCTGACTTCATGAGGCTTTCTTTAATGGCTGCATCATTTCCATTCAGCGTGTACATACGTGTATGAGCTTGTGTCAATGCTGGAAGTGTTAAATCTATAGCACACAAGCAGGAGGAATTATTGCTGATGCTGTAGAACTGGGAAAGGTCAAAAACTACAAACAGCAACAACGAAAAAGCCCTGGAATATCTGAAGAATACTATGAATGAATGGGAAATACCAGCAAGAACAAGACAATGGTGAT
Organism: Gopherus evgoodei; assembly: GCF_007399415.2. Lineage (NCBI taxonomy): Eukaryota > Metazoa > Chordata > Testudines > Testudinidae > Gopherus > Gopherus evgoodei. The sequence continues at coordinate 18,426,799 of NC_044329.1, forward strand.
GTTAAAAAATAAGGCAAATTTTTTATACATTTCACCAGGAACTGAATATTCCACAAGCTATTGTTCTTGGGAGTCAGATTCCCCCTCGCCTGAATGTCAAAATCTACTTCATTGCTTTTCCCCATGCTCTTTTTGTACAGGTTGTTACTGTTATTATTACATTTGCCTTTTTTACTGCTCATCTTTTTAACCCCAATCTTCAACAGCCATTGTATATGCTGTGCCAACCTTGCCCTCATTCCAGAGGTCTGAAGTCAGATGAAAAGCTGCTGCCAGGGGGAAAAGTGCACTTCAGAGCAGCCCAAGGAAGTGACAGGCGTCTACTTCTCCCAAATGCCCTAATGAGCGTCCCAGAAAATGGGGGCCTCAGAAGCAGGGAGGACCGTTACTTTCACAGATGTCTCCATCACCTTCCACCATGGGGCACATCCATGCTGAAGAATGAGGAAATGTGCACGTGGGGCAAAGGAAGTGTCCAGTCATGTTTACAAAAGAGGCCATAATTCCCAAATGTCTTGATTCAGGTATGGACCAAATTCCTTTATGTAAAACAAGTCCCTATGTCTGCAACATTGAGACCTTGTCACTTCTCAGATAGGCTGGAAAACCAGAACTGCAAGAAGCAGGAAAAGATTTAGAGATGGGCCTGAATGAAAATTCTGGAGCCAAAAGACCCCTGAACTCTGGATCTTTGCTGAAATTCAGCCGATCGCCAGCAAGATCCTGTTGCAAGGCAGCTTCAAACCCACTACTTAGGCTGAGGTTTACTCATCAATAAATAAGATCAGCACCAACAGAGGACTTTGTTATGCTCTTTTCTCCATTTAAACTTTAATCACAATAAATAACCAATGCTGACTGGAAACGTAGAAGTCTATGAATCCCATGGTTACCAGAGACCACAGGAGGCCTCGCCACTCAGCACAGCCTCACAGTTTCTGATTCCATGCTGCCACAACAATTGGCTTCCTTGGCGATTCCATTGGCAACTACTAATTCAAGCCTGTCCCAGCATATTTGGTGCAATGTCACCCCTCAGTGCAGATGTAACAAAGGAGTCCCATTGGAGACAACTGATTTCCATTCAGGTAAAAGATTTCATCACAGCAAGTAAAGACAGAGGAGAGGCAACATCTGGAAATGCTAAACATTTTCTGTGCTGTGAAAAGAAGCCAGGATGGTGCAAGAGGCTGTTTCTTTTAAATAGACAGGACAGATGCAGGGAAGGGGAAGGACTGGAACGCACAGGCACAGTGAACACCGTGATGGCAGCAAATGGCAGGTTTCCTCCATGATTGTTTGGGGAAGGGGGAGGAGAGTTAGTTAGGAGGGCATGTGAAGGCCATAGGGCAGGGAGAAGGCGGCAAAAGGGATAGGTATGGAGTGAAACTTGGTGGAAGAGGAGGGGGACGGTTGACCCAAACGGCCAATCATGATGGCACGGAAAGTCCACTCAAAACTGTTTCTCCTCCTCTGGAGATTCTGCACAAGGGGCTAGTTAATTGTTTCCTTGAGGTCTTGTTGGCCTATTATTCTGTGCAACAGGAGCTCATTCTATATTACGTAGAGGGACTGGGAAAGGTTCACAGCTCAGGAGAGAAATACTGATTGCTCATAGTATAATTCTGAAACAGCTAAGGGATCTCAATTCATGTTAAAATTCAAGGAAAAGGACGGCTCTCAGGGCCAGATTTTAAAGGTATTTAGGCCCCAAAAAATGCAGGTAGGTGCCTAGTGGGATTTTCAAAAGCATCTAAGTGCTGATGTACATGCCTTAATACATATAAGAAATACATTAGAGTGACAGTGGTTCAATACTGCACTCTAACTGCCAGCTGGAGAGGGCTGCTTAAGGCCTGGCCAGCGATCAGCTCAGCCCTCATTTGAGCTGCATCGAAGACACTGCCCACGTGAAGCCTTGTCTAAATGGGAAATACTGCTGGACGATTCCCTCCTTGGGGAAAATGACTGGGTGAGTATCTATGGAGAAACTGTCAGATGCATCTCTTCATGGGAGTGCGCTGCCTCTCCACTGGAAAATTGTTGCCTTGTGTCTCTCCAAAGAAAATTGTCATCTGCTTTGCTCTACAGGAAAATTGCCAGTTTTGTCCCATTATGGTGGAAATTGTCAATCATGTCTCTATATGAGGGGAAAATATCAGTTGTCTCTCTGTAGGGCAGAAATATCAGCCTAGGAGAGAGATTAACAAATCTCCATACAATTCCCCATCCCTTAATACACTTCCTAGAAGGCTGAGGCTATACATTGTTCTCACTGTGCCTTTTCTACTTGGCATCCAGCTTTCGCAGTATTTCAGATTAATTAGGATGCCACAGTCCAGCTTTTGTAACACCATCAGCACTGCATAAGATGTATGAGTTATCCACCATGCACAGACCAGTCAAGGAGAGTCTGACTGGAAAGGAAATGCAGATAAAGCACATAATTGCTTGATGAAGTCTGGGTAATCATAGAAACATAGATGATTAGGGATTGAAGAGACCTTAGGAGGACATATAGTCCAACCCCCTGCTCAAAGCAGGACCAACCCCAACTAAATCATCCCAGCCAGGACTTTGTCTTCTAGGGCCATATAGTCTCCTATATGGGCTACTCACAGTTTCCTTTGCACTCTTCCCTTGAGGGGCTCATGGGTGCCCTACCACTCATTCACCACAGAAATACTGTCCTAGTGCTTCCAGTGGCTCCCTGGTGATCCATATGTTACTTGTGGGCCTGTGCACCAATCCCCTCTCATTCCTTGGCGGAAGAGACTCTGAAGAGTTTCTCTCCCAAGCCCAAGGATCTTTCATCCTGCTAATGGTAAAACTTCCCTAGGTAAAGAATTCTTAGAGTAAAGGGAACAGTTCATTTTATCAGTCTGGGTTGTTTAACTAGTCTACCTCTGTATTAGCCCCTGTGGGAGTGCATGGATGAGATGCTGCCGATTGTAGCAAATACAGCATGAAGAATGGGTAGGACCTTTCTTGGGAGGGAAGAAGTCATGAAGAGAGGACAGGGTTCAGTCTGTGAAGGCTTTAAGAGCACTAATGCTGGAAATGTAACAGCTGATGCATACTGTGAAAAACCTGGACAAACCCTCAACAGAGAGCCTCATACAAAGAGGAAAATGATATAAAGCTGATATTGATCCCTTTGAGTTCCTGGTACTGTAGGGCAAGTGCTTACAAGCCATCATGCGTCCCACCAGGTGATCATGAGAGGTCTGATCAGAGTTAATGCATTCATTCCATGGTGCGCTTGCTATGCTGAGAATATTTTAACTCCACCATCAGAGGTATTTTGACAGCTAAACAGTCATATAGAGTCTGAGGCCATTAAAAGTAGAAAAGTGAAGAAGGGAGGCTAGGTGGATTTCTCCACCCTTTGCAGCTGAGAACATTTCAGGAGGGATGGAAATAGATGGATATACATGCACGTGCGCGTGCGTACACACGCACACAGACTCTCACCACTGAAATAAACTTCTCTCTTCTTCCACTGCCAGTGCACTAGGCATTCTGGTCACCAGTTGTATTGGATGTGGCAAGGAGTTATTCACTCCAATGACTCGGTGACCTCTGCACTACCCTTAGTTTCAAAGTATCCACAGTTTGATAAACTGGTTCAGTCTCTCCCGCTTTCTCTCTCCTCCCGCCCTTCACTTCTCTCTCTCTCTCTCTCTCTCTCATGTCAACAATTTAAAGTCATACTGCAGAAAGGATGACCAGCTGCATTAAGCAATCTGCTAGGGGAAAGGACTTTGAGGCAATCAAACTGAATCCTACTTGAGTGGGGAAATCATATAATATAGTTATTACCCACTGAGCTTTCCAAAGGGCAGTTTGAGAGTGTCCGTTGCTAAACAGCACAGTGGGGTTTAATTGGCAATTATGTTTAAACACAGGTCTATAATCAGCAGGGTTTGAAACATCAAGGTTATCCACAATGGGATGGTTAAAAGTAACCACAGGATAGCATGCAGGGTGTCATCCTTGCAAGGTCTTCCATTAATGCTCTTGCTACAATGTACAATTAAGGCTAAGATTTAGCCATGAGTACTTTTAGTAAAAGTCATGGACAGGTTACAGGCAGTAAACAAAAATTCACAGCCCATAATCAGTCCACGACTTGTACTATATACCCCTGACTAAATCTTGGTCTGGAGGGGGGGCTCTGGTGGCACTGTGGGCTCATTGGGGAGGGGGGCAGCCCAGGGGTGCCACTCATGCTCTGGGGTGGCCTGGGAACTCTGTTGGTGCAGGGGGTGGCAGCGTGCTGACTGGGACTGCTGCTGGTGTTGGGGGGCAGGGGATAAAGTGGCACATGGCTTGGGACCACCATGGAGGAGGGGAGGACGCAGCCCAGGGCCTTTGCTGGTGCTGAGGGGGGCAGCGTGCAGCCTGATACTATTGCTGCTGCTCAAAGGGAAGGCGGCGGCGGGGGGGGGCATATCCTGAGACCACCCCTGCTGCTGGGAGGTGGTGAGGGGTGGCACAGAATCTGTGACTTCTGTGACAGACTCGAAGCCTTAATTATAATTTACATTGCAGTAGCACCCTAAATGTGCTAGGCATTGTATATACACACAGGGAGACACAATGAGGTCTTATTTCCCTCTCACACCACTATAACTCCATTGACTTTGTGTGAGTTACTCCTGGCTCGCCCCAATGTAAGTGTGAGGAAAATCAGGGAGTAGGACAGAGGCTGTGAGACCTGGTAGTACTTGCTGCAAACAGCTGGAATCAGGAGAGCCTTGTGTTCTCATATGAATAATCCATTCACTGTTCGGCCTCAGGCAAATAATTTGAATCTCAGTCAGCTCACCTGTAAAGCTAGGGAATATACATGAACCCAGTGAAAACCAGATGTCACAGCAGAGCAGAGTTTTCATGGACAAATTATCCCTCTGCTCCACCCCTTTCTTCATAAACAAAAAGTCATACTTCAGTCAAAGCACAAAATTCAACACAAAGATAATACAGACAATATTAACATAATACATAGGGGACTAATTCTCCTTTATCCTGGAAAATAAACTTTACAGTCTGGTCCAGCCCTGAAATAGGCATGCGAGACCCAGGTATGTCTTGGCCACAGAACTAGACAGCAGGAACTCCTGAATGCTGATCCCAGTTGACCATGGACAAGACATTTAATCTTTCTACTTTGCTTTCCTGCTCCGCAAGACAGGCATAACACCACTTACTTCTTTCTTTCTCTCTTTCCTTCCCCTCTGCCCCCCATGAGGCAGAGAGAGGAGGGGGAGAGAGAGAGAGAAAGAAGATTAATAAGGTAATTTTGGTAACATACTTGGAGGGAGAAATGCACCAGTGCTAATTACAATTGCAATATATAGTTAACCAGGACCAAGTGAACCAAATTCATCTGCAACGTAGGGTCACTGAAAGGTGTACAGTTTCAGCCACAGCCCTGAGGGCAGGGCAGGGCAGGACAGGGCCACTTTATCCAAAGGGGAGCTCTCCCCGTAGTACGCAGGATGGTCAACAAGCACACGCCTCCTTTAGTAAGGTGCAGTCCCTCCCCCCGGATGCCCCGACAGCTCTGCCTGGCACTATGGCGGAGCAGGAGGATTATGGCCTGCCCTTCCCCCACTCTTTTTGGAGTGGTTTGCATCTTCAGAGGCTCTATGAGGGAGCTCAGGAGACCAGCAAGATTATGAAGTTGCAGGAGTAAGAAAAGTGCACCCTAGTCCTCTTACCTACCGGCACAGAGATGTGGCACTTGACCTGTCCTGTACAAACACAGCTACAGGTACAATGCATCACAAATTGCAAATCACAAATGACATTGCCACCTGCAGTGATATGCTGCTCAGAGGGAAATAGTTCTGTTCCACCATATGCAGTAACTGTTCCCAGTACAAGCAATGCGGATTTCTTCACTGAGACTTACATTCACGTTTAAAGGAAATGGAGTTTGCTATCTATTCAACATTACCTGGGTTGGGCTCAGACAGCCCTGTGGAAAGGGAAAAGAAGGGCAAGTTCATGGAATGGAAAGCTTCTCTTTTGGCTTTAAGCAGCAATAACAGTACTTCAGCTACCTTCAAGAACCGAGCATGAAACTCCTTCCAGTGCTATTTGTGATCCTTGCCACAGCCCTGCACCTGCTCAGCCAGGATATAGCTCTGTATAAAAGGTGGACTCACAGAGTGGCATCAAATTCTGATGGAGGAGTATCAGCTCAGAAACTAATAAGCCTCAGAGTCTCCCTGAAAACCCAGTCACATGACTCCAGTGTGAAAACAGGTGTAATGAATAAAAACGGTAAATGAGTGATGGAGTTGGCTGGGGGTGAACAGAGTTAGTTGAGCTTCTTAGATGGAAGCTTGCACGGGGTTTTTCTATGTGCTGCAGAACCAGATACTGGCTGCTGAGCTCAAAGAGAGGATTTCTTGGGCGCTCTTCAGCTAATTCCATGTTACATAACAAATCTATTTTCTCTTTCACTGAATGGTATTCTGTCTCCATCCATATGTCCTCCCAAAACACAGGGTGGGAAAAATCTATTTAAATGCTGAGCGTTTCTCTGCTTTTAATACAAATGAATCTTCACTGGCATCTCCTCCATCAATTCTAAGGACAAAGCAAAAATCTCAGAGGTAGCAGGAACTACTGCAAATGTAATGCCAGCTGATGGAACCTTTGACATTAGATGGACCGAGATGTAGAGTCCAGAACAGGATAGAGATACACATCCAAACTTCCCCAAAGTTCAGCAGAGTTTGGAACTGGGAACTTTAGTGGACAGAGATGGGGTCAGCTGCAAAGATCATTTCCAACTCCCAATTCTGAATCTTTATAGATGTTTGGAGGTCTGGTTTTAGTTTGGACCCCATGAGAAATGTAGTGAATGATCACAGACTCTTGGTGAAGGCTTTTACTCAGATCTTTATTAGCTTGTTTACTTATAAAACTCAAACAAAAGATTAACGTTACCCAGATCTTCCTGGTGCAGGTCTGTGAAATCTTAAAATCCATTATTGATTAATGTAGGGCAGGTGCTTTCTTTCAGCTGGGAAAAAAATGTAACCAGAAGCACAAGTTACACGTCTGGTCCCCTTGAAAGGAAATGTTATTGGTGATTAGATCGGAAGAACAAGGATCTTGGATTCCATTTCTACTAACTTCCTGGGTAACCTTGGGCAAGTTACTTGACCTCTCTACACATTAGTTTATTGACATACTTACCTACCTCACAGTAGTATTATGAGTCTTAAATAATACTGAAACATCCGGATAGCAGGCTTTATATAAATGTAAGGTAGTATTCTCTCCTTCATGCACAAAGGCAACTATAAACTACCTTGCACGGAAAGAGGTAGTGGCTTAACAGAGCTTTGACTACAAAGAGCAAGTATGCTGTAAAAATAGGAACACATATGTTAAAGCTGACCCTAGGCAGTGTGTTGCACCCAAATATTTATCAGAAGGTTAATAGATATGACTGGATGTACATTGATATGGTCTGCATTTTGATTACACATGGGCAGTTATTAAATATTTCCTTTAGAGAATTCATCTCCAAAAGCCATTGTTGCTTTTTCATTTTGAACTTTGATAAACTGTCTCAATTCGACTCTCACATCTGCTGAGCTGCAATTGACTGAAGACCGATGTTTCTGAAGGATAGAGGAAAATCAATATGAAATGTCAAGGAGAGCTCAATTTGAACTGGTTTTTGCAGTTAGCTTGCATTCGCGCTGAGAACTAAAAGGACATTTCAGCAACTGAACAAAGGAGGGTTTCTGCTGCTGAAAAGTCAAGAAACTGAATTTTGTTTGCTTCTTAATTGTATTAAGAATCTCAGGTGGGAGCTGATCCCACAGTGAGACAGTGCAAAGAAACAATGGAATTTAGGGAAACCGCTGTTCAAAAACTTAAGCCCTCCACATACAAATACAGTTTTTTTCCCCAATCTGCTTTTTTTTTAACCTAACAATATGTTGTAGATATGAGGCTATAATCATGCTATAGCAAGATCAAAAGCATTAGTTTGCACTTTATTTCTCATCACCTCCGGGAAATTAGATCATGAATTGGATCTAGTTTATTAGGGTTAGGACTCAATGGCACCAAGTCTGTGCAATTTGTTCTTCAATAATCTCACATCTTGGATGCTAGAAACCTCCTGAGATTCTTGTAAGATATGGAACTGGAAAATAGGCCCCCCTCAGAACCAAAACTACAGAGAGAGCTGATTCAGATCTAGATTTTCAAAGAGGTTTGAATTCCAACTTATGGCCTGTCTCCAATAACAGTTTTGTTGTGCTTTATTAGTCAATGGAAGCACACATGAGCTTCTCAGGTCACTAAGAATTACAGTACAATATTAACCTACTTTACGTTGTCTTCCAACAACAATAAACCACAAAACACTTGGTTTTAGATTCAAATAACCCTTTAACCCACATATGTTAGAATAACCTTTGGGATATGTGAATTCAAAAGGCCTAATATATAAATCCAAGAGGCTCTAAAAGGTGATGAATTCTAATCACCAGCAAAAGGGTAGGATATTGGGAGATATTATGATTTGAGCAATAGAATGCATATTAAATCTACTGAAAGAAGATATGTGCACTTACAACTTCCAGTCTAGTCCTTTTGAGGATATTAGGAGAGGATGCTCATCCTTTGAAATCTCTCTAAACTTATTAATAAATGAGATGCCACAACATATCAGCATTATGGGTTTATAATATACGTTTGGAGTGGTGTGAAAACTGCAAAAACATATTTGCAAAAATTCTTGTGGGTAAAACACACCGATTTGCTTCGGTAGTGTTTATGACTCCTTATATTTCCATATCCACAAACATCCCAGTCAGCAAGTTCTCAATTAATTGCGGGAATTGAATACGAGCCAGATATATATTTTGAGTGTCCTTCCACCAGAAATGCTCCCCTGTCCATTTTGAAAAGCTCCAATTGTTTGCACAATAGCAATATCGACAGATTATAAATGTTTGCAGAGAATAAAACTGTAGGGCATCCAATCCAGGAAGAAGAAAAAAAACATCATGGGAGTCAGGTGACCAATCATAGAGCATGAATAACCAACCCTGAATCTACTGGGCTAACTCTTCTCTTAAATGTAAACTCCTTTAGGCAGGGACTGTATTTGTTATATGTTTGTACAGTGCCTCGCGCAGTAGGGCCCTGTCCCTTAAGACTGGGCCCTGTCCCTTAAGACTGGGCCCTGTCCCTTAAGACTGGGCCGCTGCTTGTTCAGCCAATCGCGGCTCTCACAGGAAGCAGCGCAGGTTGAGGGATGTGCTGGCCACCCTTCCAGCAGCCCCCATTGGCCTGGAGCGGTGAACCGCGGCCAGTGGGAGCCACAATTGGCCAAACCTGCGGACGCGGCAGGTAAACAAACCAATCCAGCCTGCCAGGGGCTTTCACCGAACAAATGACGGCCCAAGTTTGAGAACCACTGCCCTAAGACACTACCACAATACAAATAACAATAACAATGTGTGTATGATCCATTTGTAAACAAACTATTCGTTCACACAAACTATTCATTGAACAATAGTTAATAATGAACAAATTCCTAACAGTCGCATAGACTTTAAGGCCAGAAGGGATCATCATGGCGACCTAGTCTGACTTCTTGCACATCACAGCCACAACTTGTTTGTAAATAAACAGTGAACAGAGAACTAGCATCAATTAGCTGGATACATTATTAGCAATTAATAATTCCACCAGCTCTGCTGAGGTGAAATGTGGCCCCTGAAATCTGAGATTTGAGAAAAAGATGGGATATAAGAAAATAAGAATGGCCATACTGGGTCAGACCAAAGGTCCATCTAGAGCAGTATCCTGTCTTCCGACAGTGGCCAATGCCAGGTGTTTCAGAGGAATGAATGGAACAGGAAATCATCAAGTCATCCAATCTCTGTTGCTCATTCCCAGCTTCTGGCAAACAGAGGCTAGGGACACCATCCCTGCCAATCCTGGCTAATCGTCATTGATGGATCTATCCTCCATTAATTTATCTAGTTCTTTTTTGAACCCTTTATAGTCTTGGCCTTCAAAATATCCTCTGACAAAGAATTCCACAGGTTGACTGTGCGTTGTGTGAAGAAATACTTACTTTTGTTTGTATAAACTCTCACGGTCCAGGGCATAACCAACCATTAACTTGGGGGGGGGGTGAGGAACAAATTTCCCATGTGATCTACTTATTCCAAATTGTCCACTACAGGGTTTGTTTTTCTTGCTGTTTTGCACCACCTTTTGAGACAGCATACTGGCCTCATTGGACAAGAGGTCTGAACTAGATCTGGATGAGTAACAGATTTTTGGTTAATTGGCAATTTCAAAAAGTCTAAAAAAAATAATTTTGGGTTGGACTAACATTCTGTTTTGATAAAATCAAAATGTTTTGTTTGGATTCTGACCACTTTTAAATGCCACTGAATTTTTAGAAACAAAACAAAATATAAATAAGCAATTTCAAATTGATCTTTTTTTTGAAACTTTATTTTTTTGGTACTTTTCCCTAAAAGAAAAATTCAGTGAAATTGTCATCAATTAACAAAACGTTTCAATGTTGCCAAATCTGCGTTTTGTCCTGGAAAAAGATTTGGCCAAATTTTTTTTGTCCAGCTCTCTTCTGAACCAGTATAGCAATTTCTATGTTCCCAGATATATGGGATTGATAAACATTGCACCCTAGGGCCTGAATGCAATAAATCTGATGCAGTACTGTCAAAGCAGCACAAATAATTTTTCACGGCCTACCATCTGTCCCCTCACTACTCCCAAAGTCTGCAGCGCTGGGTTTCAGCGAGAGGGCCTTCTTGCTTGCAGAGCTGCCAAAGATATGCATGATGCTGGAGCAAGACAGTGCAGGACTGGAGAAAGATGTGGATTTTGTTCCCTCTGTTTTGGGCATTCATTTCATATCAACCACAACAAAAACAAAGACATCAGTACTGAGGGAAGGGATGAGTATATGACCTCACCACTTGTCTACAAAGGCCAGAAAGACCCAATGAAATGATCATTCTCCACTTTACCCTATGAAAAGCAGTGTTGGGAAAATACCACAGTGAGAAGCGACCTGACCTGAAGCCCGTTTCTCAACACCCAGACCGGAATCTGAATTTTCAAATGGCTCCTAGTTTTATAGCAGGCTGAAACAGACCCCTTAGATGCAAATTCTCCAGAACTTTGGGGAATTTGAAGGTTGGATCTGAGATTGAATTCTGAGCCTGATTCAAAACTGTCCCATTCGCATTTAACCAAAATTTTTATTTCTTTCATTGGGTTTTTTGGGGCTTTTTTAGCTGGCATTTAGTGACCTGGCACCACTGAGCCCTAGGTCTGGTAGAAATGAGATCCTATAATCAGAGTTCTCCTTCCTTTATTTACTCTCTTGCCTCCACGCCCCTATGCCACAACCTTGGTGAGGTGCTGGAAGTACTCACATTTGGAGTGTCGGTCACAAAGGGCAGATGCTCGCATGTCACATAGCCTTATTGTCCCTTTGCTGCTACTGTACACAAAGGTGTTGCAATGGTGTGGATGGAATTCTGCCGCAGTGATCACCTCCGTTAGCTCCTCCATGTTGGCTGGCTTTATATCTACGATATCTGAAACAGGCAAGTCAAGGAAAAACAAACAGCAGGAGCCAGCGCTGTCAACAGGCAGCCCCAGTGGTTATTAATCACTTCTGGCTTTCTTTATTATGCATCGTTTAACTGGAGCACTTTGTTTTTTGACAGCGAGTATGAAGACAGTGTTCAAATCTTTGCTGTTTTAATCTTGAGTGATAAAGTTTTGCACCAGGAACTCTCAGCAAAGCCGTGTATTCTAGCACTAGAAGGGATTTTCTGTTCTCTTTCTCTGTATTTCTGAATCGCTGTGGCTCCATGTTAGATCATATGTAAGCAAGCAGCACTTGGGCGCTATGCTAATACACATGTCATCATCCGAAGATATCAATGGCATCATTATCCATTTTACAGATGGGAAAACTGAGGCTCAGAGAAGCAAAGTGACTTGCATCAGGCCTCACCGTGAGTGCCAGGTCTACAGTAATCTGTCTACAGCAGTGGTTCCAACCAGGGGTACCGTATCCCTGGGGATAACACAGAGGTTTTCCAGAGGGTACATCAACTCATCTAGATATTTGCCTTTTTACAACAGGCTACATAAAAAGCACTAGTGGAGTCGGGACAAACTACAATTTCATACAGACAATGACTTGTTTATACTGCTCTATATACTATATGCTGAAATGTAAGTACAATATTTTCATTCCAATTGATTTACTTTATAATTATATGGTAAAAATGAGAAAACAAGCAATTTTTCATTAATACTGTGCTGTGACACTTTTGTATTTTTATGTCTGATTTTGTAAGCAAGTAGTTTTTAAGTGAGGTGAAATTTGAGGTGAACTCAAGACAAATCAGAGTCCTGAAAGGGAGACAGTAATCTGGAAAGGTTGAGAGTCACTAGTCTACAGTATTGATCTAACCAGTAAAACATACTCCCTCTCCCTAGGCAGATTCAACCAGGCAAGTAGTACCTTGGTTGCTTTGATCACTACAGTTATTTCCTTATTTCTTTACCACTTGGCAAATATTTTCTTTTAGCATATGTTTGTTCTGTGCTGTATTGTACCACATATTGTACCTGCTCATGGCCTTAGAATTTAAGCTGTTTAGGGCCAGGACAATATTTACCCAAAACATTTTAGCACTAGGTACCCTTGATGATGCATATAAATTATGTAACAATAAGAGATCAAGAATACCAGTATATACATTCCCACTCCTCTTACACACATTCAGAATGCAGTGAGATACTGCTTCCAAAAGCACTGTTCTCAAGAGACACACGCTGTTACTGGAAATAAAACAGACCAAGAACTACGTCTGGATTTTCAAAATAGCCTAAAAGAGTTAGATGCCCAAATCCCATTCAATGCAAGTTAGGCATCTCACTCCCTTAGACTCCTTTAAAAATCTCAGCCTACGTTAACTGTCTTTAGCGTGAATCTGGCTTTGACTGACATTGTTCTTCATGTCTCATCATTCAAATGAGATCAATGAACACACAGACTGAAAGAAACTAATGCACTAAAGACAAATCCCATCTTGTGTTACAGTATCTATTTACCTAGAGACTGTAGCTGCTTGTAACACACACTGTATTGCCCCTCTGTTCAAAAAAACCGCAAGATTCAACTCTGGCAAATTTGTCATGGGGCAGAATAAACAGCTCTTATTACAGTTGCTGGAAAAAGAAAATAACCCCATGTGATGTAACAATGCAAGAAAAATAAAACATGACTAACAGAAAACGATTGCTGTAACAGGAAGATTTTTTCATCTCAAGAAGGTTCTGCAAGTTTAGACTTAGTAAAGTCCTAGACTAAAATTAAATCATCCTGACATTCAAGTTGAACTTGAAATATCTGTAGTCAGACACACCAGATGGAGGGAGTCAGAAAGGAACCATGTCAATCACAAAGAGCCTCCTAGTGGTACAGATGAGCCTTTGATGATTGTCTCTATCAATCTGGCCCTGACACTGACTTAGTGGTCACTGGTGGCAAGCGGCTTTAGATTTCACAGTCCAATCAAAATACCCACCATGGTACAATTTACTGACTGTGCGGGGGGAGAGGGGGATTGCACCATTACTTTTATCACCCCATGGAAAGCAAATTAAGGTCCTGCTGTTAAAAGCAAATTTCCAGAGAGAGGGAGAGGAGGAAAAAAAATTAATCAGATGTGAACTTCACAGGCCTGTGGGGATTACTTCAAAACCTGCTGCAAGAAAAGTCCTTTCCTCAGTGCAGCATGGTGAGTGGGAGGGTTTAGAGAGAGGACATTTTTCGGGGGGGGGGGGGGGATGGGTGAATGTTGTGCTCAGAGACAGGAAGGGCCAATAGCACTGGCTATAAATCAGTCAGGTACTCTGCCATCCATCCTCAGCTCTGCCAGCGCACTTCAGTACTAATCTGTAATACTTCTGCTGTTAGACTCTTTTGGAATGAAGGATAGTCATGAGGTTAAAGTACAAACTAGGAATCAAGAGAAATCTCAGCTCAGCTACAGATTTCCTGTGTTACTATTATTTGCATTTCAATAGAATGGGGACGTCACCTTCTCTCTCCGTGTCTCAGTCTCCTTGTCTGTGAAATCAGAATACTTTGCTCTTTGTCCACTACTTTTCATGTACAAAGTGCTTTATATGAAGGCAAATATTTGTACTTCCACTGTACAGATGGGGCAGCTGAGACAGAGAGAGGCAAACTGACTTGCACACGGTCACGCTGCAGTTCAGTGGCAGAACTGGAATTATAACGTCAGCTAGTGCCCTATGCCCTGGATTGCACAAAGGGATACTTAGCGTCCTCCCTGACGGCCGTGAGGTTAGATTTCATAATGTTTGTGAAGCACCACGATGGTCCAAGATGAAAAGTGATATAGAAACATGTATCAGAGGGGTAGCCGTGTTAGTCTGGATCTGGAAAAGCAGCAGAGTCCTGTGGCACCTTATAGACTAACATTCTAGTTAGTCTATAAGGTGCCACAGGACTCTTTGCTGCTTTTATAGAAACACATGGTATAATCATATTTCTGAACCCTCTCACAGCTTTGCCAATGTCCTTCAATTCTGATCTCCAACCCTTGCTATTACTGCCTTGGTCCCTACTAAGCAGTGCCTTCGAATAATGTCAAATTGCACAATGGCTTTGTGATGTGCACAAAATCAGAACTGGAATAAGACCCCCCCCCCAACTCATTTTCACATATGACTTAAGTAGGATTTGAGCTTAGATCTCTAGTGGTGAAAAGCTGGCGTATTAATCCTGTGCATGCTGTTATCTCCAGGGATTTTTAGACCTTATTAAACTGCACTGTACTTCGTGGAAAGGGACAAGGTGCATCTCTAAGTCTGCTTTTTTAAACTAAACAATTTCTTTGGTTTTTTAAGAATATACAGTGACTGAGTTTTGAGACTGGCAGTTGTTGGAGCAGCTCCAAAAACAATTGTTACTGAGAGGCCAACAGTGTTAAAAACTATTTTAAAATGCTGAGGGCCCAACTGAAGTCAATGGGGTTGTGTCAGTAACTGAGAGAAGAGTTTGGCCCTGAAATCTGCTGGCAAACTAAACTCTGCGGAGTAGTGTAATGTAATGAGGGGCCTAACATACCCAACAAAGAGCTCAGATTGCTTCAGATCAAGTGGAAAGCCAAGTACTGGGTTGCCAGAACGCATCACAGGGTTTGGGGGTGGAGGTCTGGTTGGGTTGAGCTTCTTGCTCAGGGTGTTCCAACCTGGCATTGGGTCTGGGGGTAGCTTTAGATTGCAACAGGCCATCAAAGTTTACAAATGGGTCCTGATCCCAGGAAAGTTGAGAACCACTGCTCTAGGGGGCTAACTTTAGACAAGTAAAAAGCCAACCTCATGAGTTATGTAAAAGATAAAAATAAAAGCAGTTTAAAAGCCAGTTCCAAGACTGTGCAGACTCCACGACAGTAACGCATGATTGCAAACTGAGGTAACAAGGAGACATCAATAGCCCTCCATAATCTACTAGTCACCCATTGACACTATTTTCTCACAATGACGACTATTTGATTAAATGGAAACTTGTGAAAAATCTGTTTTCACTGACATTTGGGTGGCGAGGGAGGTAGAACTGAAATCTGGAAATGTTTTGTTTTCCAGTGAAAACTTTGATTTTATTGAGATTTTACACAGAGGGAAATAATAATTTCCCAACCAACCTTACAATTTACTAAATTATCATCTTTTCCTTTCTTTAGGATTAAAACCCCAAAATCTTTATTCACCCAATCCTAAAGTGTTGCTGGTTTGTCTCACCGCACCACGACTCCTTGCTGTAACCTGTAAGATTACTCCCACCACACTAGTTCTTCTGCATAGTGGGAATCTTTATGCAGTCTCGTGAAACCTCTGCATAGTTTTCCCAGATGGTGATAGAAGTCTTGTTCCACAGGTAACAGCTTTATCTCCATTTTTTCCTCAGAGTGGATGACCACAGCTAAGCAGGCTATCCTCAGTGTGGGAGACCTGAATTTCTGAGGAGTCTTTTGCTTTGGCCAGTGCCTCTGAAGGAGGCCTTGTAGATGATGTGCTTTGGGCTTGGAGAGGTGGCCATGAGTATCACTTGCTAGATGTCCAGTGGAGATTTGCTCAATGGCCTGTGAAGCCATGAAAGAACCCACCTGCCTACCCTAACGGCCCAAGGAGGAAGGATATTCAAGGAAAACTTTACTCATTTTCCAGAGCTCAAGTATCAGGCATGCCCGGGATATACAGAGCCAACAGCATCATTTTTAGAGCCACTATTATGACTACAAGTACCCTTCAAAGATATCTTTTGAAACCTATCACAGATCTGTGCGCTGAAGACCATATAAAACTAGAGGACGGAGCATTCACCAGGAAAAACCCCACTGTGGAATGAATAAATGTGGGATCCTTAAGACTGTCTTACCAGCTTTCAATTAGGATTCAAGAATGGGAAGGGAAAACTTCAGGCATGCTCATATATCTGAGTGGGATACGCCCAACACCAAAACCAAACAATAAAATGAAAAAACCCAACTGCAAAATTTTCTACTTGTTTCCTAAAGAAAGAATCATTGTGACTGCTCTTCTTCACCCTTTTAGGAGTGTCAGCTCCATGGCTAAGCATTGCCCCTGGAGCTGACTTCAGAAATAAGGATGTGTGACATCCAAAGCACTGTGATCAGGAAGAATTCTAGGAAGCCACTTTCAGGGGATGGGATGGGATGGGATGTGTCACATGCTGCCATACTGTACTAATGACTCAGTGACATCTCAGAAGGACTGCTTCACTTATGAAATGCCAGTTGAGTACAGATCAGTGAATGCAATCCCCCTGGCAGAATGCATGGGAATTTAGCAGGAGACTACTTGTTCTGTGCTGAAATCCTGCCTGCAAATTTCCCTGGGAACTTTTTCTGGATGGATCAGAGACATGTGGGTAGTTGAGAATGAACAGATCAACTGCAACAAGAAAGATGGGACAATGGTAGAGAAGAGAGCAAGCATCTACATTGCCAACCAAACAGCCACCTGCATTATCCAAATTTCTTTGGCTCTTCACAGCTGTGAACAGAACCAATGATCTCTGGATATGACAAGAGTCCATTATCCAAAGGACTAACCTTCCCCTTACTGGTCTGAACTGCTGCTTCTATGATGGAGCCATAACCCTATAGACTGTGATCCGGCCAGACTTATTAAGTTAAGCAGAAAGCCAAGGAGAACTCGGATGGCTACAAGAATTATTAGCGGTGATACATCAAGGGGCACTCTTTTCTCTTGGTCAGGACTGTACCAATACACCAGCATGGTGCTAAGGAGCAATTTGCTGCTGGAGATACCTTGTTGGAATGAGATATACCACTCAGTTCCTGGCAAGTTGTGTCAATTAAAATTCACCTGGCACTTTAGGAACAGTAGACTATCAGCACTGGTATCTTGACTACATTTGACTGGGACAGCTACATTCTGTCCATCTTAATTCTCTGTAGCTTTGTCTCAATATGGCACTTGGCACTTTCGGTTCTAAACCATAAAATACAGTTGCCGCATGCAGTTCAAACAAAAGCACTTTCCACCCCCGAGTGGCTGAATTTCAGCGATTGCCAAAATGATCCCCAGCTGGTAAAGTTTGCTGTGTGCTTTGGGGATTTCTCAGTGGAAAGCACTATACCAGTATCAGTGATTATCATCATCCCTGTTGTTATTATTTCTGATATGGCTGTTATAGGGGTGACTGGCACGGTCTCATTTATATGTCTGCAACTGGCAACCTGTCACACACGACAGTTTATAATGAAAACTATACTATTAATATTTCCTCCCCTTATTTCCCCCAAGGCATCTGTCTTCTAAATCACCTAAGGAAATTCCCCTCCCCCACTTATATACACTCTGCAGGCAAAATTCAACATGTCACCCAAACTGGAAAACAGCAGCTTGTAATGATGCCCAGCTGAGCTGTGTTCAATCATATGGCTCTTGGAATCAGACAAAACATCGTAGTGGTCAAAAAAGAGAGAGATTGAGACCTTCTCAGCGCCAGCTGCTATGGTAACACTTTGCATCCACAGCAAGAGCAACAGAAACAACAAGAAAAAGGAGGTCTTAGCACTTACATTTACACACTGTCCAGACTGACACACACGAACTGTAACCATAACACAGCACCAATAATAGCTGGAATTTAGGTAGCACCTTTTATCTGAGGATCTCAGAGCACTTTGCTGACACTGAAGACCAGTAATGGCCTCCCAACACTTAGGGCAGGGCTAACACTTAAAAAGCTGCAGCAGCACAGCTGCAGCACTTCATTAAAGATGGCACTACACCCATGGAAAAACTGCTCCCGTCAGCCTAGTTAATCCACCTCTGCAAGAGGCAGTGGCTAAGTTGACGAAAGAAGACCTCCCATCACCACAGCACTGTCTACACCAGATGTTAGATCAGTATAACTGTTTCATTCAGGGGTGCGCATTTTTCACACCTAGGAGCAATATAATTATACCCAATGTAAGTTTGTAGTGTAGACCTGGCTTGAGTAAACTCTGCACCCACCCACACATGTGGGACCAGATGGGTGTATCAATAAAGAAGCTGCATTATCGTTTCTTACCACTAGAACTGATGCATACTAGCACAGGCCACCGAGTGAGAGAGAAGCTGGCACTACTGCTTTCTTGCTGGTAGACAAAGCTGTCAACCCTCCCTAAGCAGTGGGCATTGTCCAGGGTTCTCTGCTTGATGTCTCTCTCTGGATCCTTTGCTTTGACCCTGTGACCTAGACCCCCATCCCTGCTTTTCATTTGTTTTCCCTTGTGATCTGATGACACTTGGGTTGTGGCTCTTACCTCACCTGAGGGGTGGGCCTTCCATTGCTTTGGTGAGCTCCCCTCTCTCCTCCCCCCGACAGATCAGATAGTTTTCAGATAGGCCACCCCTTTTTACTCTGGGGCTCTCTTCTCAGTGTTCAGAATTTTTGTCTCCACTCCTGGCCTTACCCTTTGTTTACTTTCTCCCCCTTAACTGTCTTCTTTGTGGCCCCTTCCCTCTCCCCATGAGGGAAATGCCACTGTGCTTTCAGGTCCCTTACAGAGGTCAAGTAGGCCCACCCTTTTCACCAGTACTAAATTCACATCAGAAAAACAGCAGCAGCTGCTTTCATGTCACATCTAAGCCAGAGAACCAGTCTGACCCTACGCTAGTGTGAAATACAATATGTGCATCCATGGTTTGTCTGTATAGGGCCAAGCCTGGAGGTCCTCACTCAGTTTACACGCGGATAGAATTTCCACAGAAGCAAGGAACGAGGCTGCCTTTGGAATTCTCTCTCCTTGGAGTCGTCTCAGGATACAAGGATACAAGTCTAGCAATGTTCGTGATACATTGCAAGATACTGTATTCCATTTAGCTGTTCATGAACAGTTTGTTGTGTTCCTACTTTACACTTTAATCTCTGTATGAAAAAAACCTACTAACATAGGGTAACTGAATGGGGCAATCTGCAGTAATAAAAACAGAATTAAAATTATATTATTAACATCCTGTTGTAAAGCAAATCAGAAAGAAATCTAGAAATTTAGAAGGCTAAATCCTGAAGACCTCCCTCAGTTCTTATTCAGTCCTTCCTTAGCAAAGATTCCATGGGCTTCACTGGAAATTTTGCCTGAATAAGGAATGAATAAAACCTGCATAAGGACATCAGCATCTGACTGACTGTGTATACACAATCATGCACAAACAAGATATTTGTCTAATAGTTAAATAAGAGAAAACCTAAATCAAATATAAGAAGGATTTGTAGACACCGAAAAAGAAATCCTCCAAAAGATGTAAACTCAAGGTTCAGATGAGCTCATTCTTCTCAAGTCTGGGTTCTACAAGAACCTTTCCTGATTGGACAATAACTCCAGCTGGATTTATGAATCAAAGGATACTAAAACTTTGATTGGTTATTTCAAAGTTCCATAAGTTTATCCTCAGGTCGTCAGCTGACATGTAGGTTTCATAGTCACTGTTTACGGATATGGAGTTGATGTGATATGTGTGCGCATTGGCAAATACTCTTCGGGGAGTGGCCTCCACCATTAGATCCATGGGCCTTAGTACAGGGACCTGGCAATAGAAGGAACAAAAGCAAGGCGTTAGGGGAACAAAATAGTTTCAGAATTAAAAGCAATGTCATTGCAACCTACAGCTGAGTTAATCCAGGGCACCATACATTTATGGGGAGATCGGATTGTTCAGTGACATGAATTAGTATTTGCCTCTAGGCTGGTTTTTGCCTCTAGAAATGAATCTGGTCTAGATCAGAGCTGTCTGATAGTCCCCATCTGATGGTTGTTTGGTGGTCTCAGTCCAGTTCTTAGTGGACAATTGTGTGCATCACATAAACCACCAATTCAACAGGCACTAACTGGCACTCCTGTGTTATCTTTAGTCCCCAGGGATTTAATCCTGCCCTTTTCACGGACACAAATTAATTTAAGCCCCTGTCTCTCACAATTTTATATATTAATATATGCAATATAAAGACTGAACAGTAGGAAAATCAGATGTAGAAATCCCTTATATTTGGAGGCAAGGTATTGTTAGGTTTGAGCACAGCACTGAAAGTCACGTACCCTTGAATTCTAATCCGCACTCTGGCAATGATTCTGTCTTCGGCCTTAGTCAAGTTATTTAACCTTTCTGCCTCAGTTTCCCCATTTGAAAAATTGAGATATGAACACTTACTAATTAACAGGGTCATTGTGATGATTAATTAATGTTTTGAACACCAATGGTCTAGCATAACTGCTATGTTGTTTCTTCTTTTAAAAAAAATTGTATCTAAGTGCAGTACTTGGAACAGCAGATTAAGGCCCCAATCCTGCTATCAAATCCACATGGATGGACTCCTGTCCTGCAGTTCAGTGCTGGCACAGGGGCCCATCTGTATAGACGTGCTTGCAGGCTCAGAGCTTCCAATATTAACATTTTCTTCCAAACTATTGCTAGATTGCTGCTAAAGCCAAGCTCTTATTTTTATTGCAAAATGCAAATACACAGAAAGGCAAAAAATAAAGAAAATCACTGGAGATATTTTTGTTATTCGTTGACTAAACTTTCCCTTCCTTCAATCAGCAATTCCTTCATTCTTTGTTTTTAATATATATACACACTAAAGGAAACCCATGTCAGCATACATTCCTGCCCCTCTCCCCACTCTATGGTAAAATAAGGAATTAGGAGATGGGAAGAGAGAGGAAAATAGGAAGAACATTGGAGCAGATGGGGAAAAAACTAACTGATCTACTTTTCCTTGTATGTTTATTAACCATAACCCACGTAAGCCATCAATGGATGAATAGATACAGCCAAAAAAATAATATAATTAATATATTTAGATATAACACTCTTAAGGCAACTTAATACAATAGAAAGGTGTCAGTCTATGCTTCCTTTTGCCAATAACCCATTCCCTCAAGCTACTTCATTACTGTGTGCATTATCTGTATGCTGCCCAAAGAGATTTCCCATGGCTGCTGAGGTGAGGATAGGGGTATGACAGCCAGGATCAAGTGACACAAGAACATAGGAACTGCCAGCTCAGAGCCTGAGCTTAATGTGATGAGCCTGCTTTCTAATTCAGCCTGACATATTCAATGATGCATCATTTGCTGTTGAAGGACTTTGCTCAGCCATCTGGGGACATAGTCGAGCATGTTGCCCAAAGACTGCAGGAAGCAGGCTGTCATTCAGACTGTCAGAAACATGATGGTTTGCAAAGGGACAGCGTTCAACTGTTACACCAGACGTCTCTGGAAACAAAAGTAAATAAATAAATAAAAGGCTTTGGAATAAGATTTCACTCAACACAACACTGATATGCAGTACGGCCATGTCTTGACTGTCATGCCACCCGCTCAAACCACATACGGGTTCCTATCCCCAAGCCTGCAGTAATCACTGCAATACTAGCATTGGTAGGTATAGGTCTATTTTATATGGCAGCTTTTTTAAAAGAAATCAGTTTTCTTGCACCCTGAGAGTGAAGTTAACAGTATCTGCAGCCAATAAACCTCTCTGTTTTCTAGTACAGAGCCATATGCAGTTTTTACTCAGGGTATGTCTACACTAAAAACTTAAGTCAACCTATATTACAGCCACTGCCGTACTTACTGTGGTGGTGCATGTCCACACTACCCTCCTTGGGTTGGTGATGCGTGTCCTCACCAGGAGCGCTTCCACTGATCTAAGAGGGGCAGTGTGGGGAATTGAGAGCCTGTTCTCTCAGCTCCACTGATAGCTCCCTGCTGGGAGCCTGGCTCCCTCACAGGCTCCTGGGAAGCTGCTTCCCACCCCTCAGCTCCCCATTCCCCTGTGGGAGCAGGGGGGAGGGAGACCCACTCTGGGCTTCTCACCTCCCTGTTTCCTGCTGGGAGTGGGGGGAAAGCAGCCTGGGCCCCTTGCCCTGGCTCCCAGTTAGGAGTGGGGTCTAGCTGCCCTGGCTCCCAGCCAGGAGTCCAGCTGCACAGCTCTCCAGGGGCACCGGGGGCAGCTGGGCTCTAGCTGCCTGGCTTTCTTGTCAATGTCACATCTCTGCTGGAGTGGTGAAATTGACACGAGCGCTAACAACTGAAGTAAGTAACAGTGTCTACACAGACACTGCATCGCCCTAACTACACCAACATAAGCCCTATGCCTCTCGTGGAGATGGAGATACGTCATCGGGAGCAAGGTTGTAGTGTAGACACTGACATAATTAGGTCAACGTACGCTGCCTCATGTCGACCTAACTATGCAGGATAGACCTTCAGCAGGCTGTTGTCAAGGTCTTAGTGTACCGTAGTGACTATTACATTTTGTGTAAGGATGGGGTAGGCAACCTACGGCACGCGTGCCAAAGGTGGTATTTGAACTGATTTTCAGTGGCACTCACACTGCCCGGGTCCTGGCTACCGGTCCAGGGGGCTCTTCATTTTAAATTTAATTTTAAATGAAGTTTCTTAAACATTTTAAAAACCTTATTTACTCTACACAGAACAATAGTTTAGTTATATATTATAGACTTATAGAAAGACCTTCTAAAAAGTTAAAATGTATTACTGGCACGCGAAACCTTCAATTAGAGTGAATAAATGAAGACTTCAGCTGTTACAACTGCAAGAATCTGCATCTGAACATGCAAAGGTGTAACTGCCCATGCACATGCAATTCGAACACACAGTTACTTGGCTTGTAGGTGCAATTGTAGGCTTCTGCTTGAGGTACTGGAACCTTGAATCTGATCCTCTTCCAAATCTAGTGTAGGATCAGTTCAGATTTGGCTCCCTGAACTCGAGCCCACCCATAAGGTTTTGATTTGCAGAAAGAGCTAAACCCCATTCAGAACATTGATAGAGACCAGCTGGCAACCTTCATGAGCTGAATGATCTGAAACCAAACCTAACCCATGGCTACACTGGCACTTTACAGCGCTGCAACTTTCGCGCTCAGGGGTGTGAAAAAACACCCCCCTGAGCGCTGCAAGATACAGCACTGTAAAGCCTCAGTGTAATCTGTGCCGCAGCGCTGGGAGCGCGACCCCCGCGCTGCAAGCTACACCCATAAGGGATGTGGTTTACATGCAGCGCTGGGAGAGCTCTCTCCCACCGCTGGCGCTCCGACTACACTCACACTTCAAAGCACTGTCGCGGCAGCGCTTTGAAATTTCAAGTGTAGCCATATTAATCTCAAATCTATTTACCAACCTAGTCCTAATCTGGAGCTGGATCCAAACACTGTCTCCCTGGCCATGTCTAGTTTCTGGAGGCAAAGATGGTTCACATGCTTATTTCAGGGTGCTTAGTTGCATCTGCCATTGAAAATCTCACCCATAGTTTTTAGGCTCACTGAGCCAGGGCTTTAGCTGGCATAGAGGAGTTCCCAGTGGACAATGATGCTGCATAGCTTCCCTCCCCACAGCTACTGGCATAGGTAGTATGTCAACTGTGGGAGGGCAGTGGCTGGAATTTATTGCACTCCTGCTATCCCCAAATGGAATATGGGTCATATGAGACTGTTGCCAGCTGGCACAAGTTATAATGGCCCCCAGACTATTCTACCCTGGGATGATGCAGAGAATCAGGGAATTGTAACTGGTTGTTGGTTCTCAACCTCTTTTTATCCTCTCCTGGGCTACTCTACGTTAATACATTGGGGAAGGGAGCCATCCTTTGCATACTGCTCCTTTAGGTGCAGACACAGCTGAAGTGCTAGTCTGCTCTCCTTGGGGTTCCCACAACCAGAGAATGGAGCTAACAGATCTACGCTCTCCTCCCTCCTCTGCAATGCAGCACGCAAGCAAAGGAAGTGGTGTTCTTGGGGTACCAGAAGCAGCAGTGGGAGGTGATGGCCATACTGCTTCTTCATAGCAACAGAGCTGCTTCAAGTACTTAAGCTAAAAATATCACACAGGGCATGGCTGTGGGAATGTACTTTCAATTTAGAATCAAATCCACATTTTCTTCTTAATACACTGTCCTTAAGGGCCACTGGTTTGACATCAGTGCTCTAAATGGTAGTACTTAGAAGGCAACGAGAGAGAGAGCCTCAGAAGAGAAACACAAACATTCACTATAGCTTATGCACATTTATATATTTTGCACTACTGACAAAGAAAAGAAATGTGTGCATGTATCACCAGCAAACTGTCCTATCTTTCTTCTCAGTTAGAACGCTTGGGATGTCAGCACTGCAACCCCTAGCTAGACTTGCCACTGAAGACGTTTTGCACAATGAAATGGTGAATTTTCTCTTTCCATCATCATTTGTGTTCAAATATTTCATTGACAATAAAGCCTTTATCTCCACTGATGATAAAGGGCATAAAGCAAAGAAAAAGGATTCTTTGGTTTTTCAAAAGTGGAAGTGGGCTGTTTGTTTTAGCGAGGAAGCAGGTGTAGAATCGAAGTCATTTGATTTGGGGAGTCCTAGAAAAAATAATAGCAAACCACTAACCAAAGAATCATAGATGGAAAAGATCTTCTGTCTAGCCCACCCCAGGGCTGATGCAGGTTTGTTCTCAGCTATATATTTTCTTATACGCTGTCTTGTCAAGGTTTTAAAGGTCTCAAGCAATACGGCTTCCAACAGTCCCCTTGGGAGACTACTCTACAGTCTAACAGACCTCCTCATTACAACTCTGCTTAACATACAACAAATGGAGAGAAATGATGGTCTAACTTAACAACACTGCAAACTACTCTGCATTCTACAAAGGTCTGCTACGCTGAATCAAACATTGAAAAAGAGCATCAGAGTTACCAGAAACTAATGCATGAGGCAATGAATTTGCTCAGAATTGCAGCACTTAGCAAGTGTTAAATGAAACTCGCTAATAAAATGACAGGTCACTTGGCAGCAATTAAAACTTGTTTTTTTAAGCATACAGCCTTCCTGCTGGGTGGTTTAAGCAGAGTCTAACTCCTACTAGTATTGTCATGACAATCTTGAACAATACAGAAAACTCCTAAATGCATTCCTTATTCAATTACTGAACTAACTTGGAGAGCAATATCTGGTATTATATATACCTATTATTAAAGGGTAATTCAGTGTAACAGACCGAATCAAGTACATACAAAGGCTGTCACATAAAATAAACCAGTAACAAATTAAATTACTTTCTGTTTTTAGAAGGGAGAATGCCAGTCCTTTTTCATTTAAAAAAAAATATGTCTTAATTTTCCTTTTGGATTTTAAAGAAAGGACCCCCCGCCCAGCACATGGAGCTGATAAGACTCATTTGATACCCGCACCACATTCAATCTCTCTCTCCTTGTCTAGAGAAGGCTTCTCCTTTCCTGAGTTAATGAAGCACTAATCCTCTCTTGAGCTGTAAAATTCGGTTTCTCCCTGGTTCAATGGCGGATGCGGTTCAAAAAGCAAGGGAGACAGCCTGCCTTTGCCCCTTCTCACACATCAGAATTGCATTTCTTTCTTCCAGATTCAGTCTACTATCAAAAAGATCACAGCGGCATTAATCAGCGTAATTGTCATTGTTTTGTTAGTTCCTTCCTTTGTTCTCATCGGGTTTCTCCTGTTTTGCGTAGGTGGTATAATGATGTGCACGTTCTACTCCAGTCTTGGAGAAAGGCATCGTTTTTCTTATATTTTGTGAGGGTGGACATAGGTCGATTGGAATCGCTTCCATGAGTAACTTCATCTCTCTCACCCTCCTCCCCTGCAGTGTTGCCAAATTTTGAGTCAATTATTGGTAATCATCATCTTAAATCTCCAGTTTCAGGAGCCACATGAATACATGAAAGTTCAAAAACCAAAATGCCTATATGCTGGCATGAAATATCTCAGAATTCTTATGTCAATCACATGATCGGAGAACAGCTGTGGTTGACAATACTGTGACAAAGGCCCAGAAGGAGAGGCACCAAACTTTTATCCATGGAAGAAACTTATAATGCTGCAGGATTTCTTTTTCCGAGGTAAACATCTCTCTTTCTGTATATTCCATATCAGAATTCTTTATCTTAACGATAAAAATGAGCAGATATCCAAATTATGTGGAACACAGGGAATTTTGGGATTAAAATGAATAAGGGTGTGAACTCCGCACTGGCACAAAGAGAGTTCTGGGACCCTGAAAGAGCCAGTAACCCCACTGACTACACCTGGGAAGGGTGTGGCCAGGTGAAGGGGATGGACTCCAAAAGAGGAGAAAGCAGCTCAGTGGAGAGGAGACCCGTGGGGTGGTAAGTGATGACAGCCTGCCTGAAACCCTGGGAAGGTAAAGAACTGTGTCAGCCTCAGACTGTGGGATGGAGTGAAGCACAGGAGCCTGAGGACAGGTGTGAAGACAACACATTATAGTGGAGGATGACCTGTGAGTGAGAGGGATTGGTCAGGTTAGCCTGACTGGAGCTGAAGATTCAGTTCTTGTATTTTTGTTGGCCTGGTTAAAACAACTCTGTGACCCTATAAGGGATGGACTTAAACGTGACCTGGCTGGAGGGCTGCGTTGTGAAAAGAGGTAGAGGACCACAGGGCTGGAGCGAGTGTCAGCAGAGGAAACTAGAGAAGACTGAGCTAATACAGCATGCAAACCATGAGGAGGTAATCCAGTGGTGAATCCACTCTTCTAAAGAGGCCAAAAGAGCAGCTCAAATCAATGGCCTGTCAGAAGGCACAACATCTCTCAGGGACGTACTGTACTGTTCCCATTTTACAAATGGGGAAACAGAGGCAAAGAGTGTCTAAGTGACTTGTGCCAGGTCAAACAGAGAGTGAGCATCAGAGCCAGAAGTGGAACCCACTGCATGAGTGTCAGAGCTAGGAGCAGAATTGTGTCAAACCAACCTGATAGCTTTCTTTGACAGGGTAACAAGCCTTGTGGATGGCAG
Source organism: Gopherus evgoodei (assembly GCF_007399415.2). Classification (NCBI taxonomy): domain Eukaryota; kingdom Metazoa; phylum Chordata; order Testudines; family Testudinidae; genus Gopherus; species Gopherus evgoodei. Next base: position 18,454,281 of record NC_044329.1, read on the forward strand.
GGGAGAGCGGTAGACGTGGTATATCTTGACTTTAGTAAAGCTTTTGATACTGTCTTGCATGACCTGCTCATAAACAAACTAGGGAAATGCAACCTAGACGGAGCTTCTATAAGATGGGTGCAAAACTAGTTGAAAAACCATTCCCAGAGAACAGTTTTCAGTGGTTCAGTCGTGCAGGAATCAAGTGGGGTCCCACAGGGATCAGTTCTGGGCCGGTTCTGTTCAATATCTTCATCAATGATTTAGATAATGGCATAAAGGGTACACTTATAAAATTTGCAGATGATACCAAGCTGGGAGGGGTTGTAAGTGCTTTGGAGGATAGGATTAAGATTCAAAATGATCAAGATGAAAAGGTCTGAAGTAAATAGGATGAAATTCAATAATGACAAATGCAAAGTACTCCACTTGGGAAGGAACAATCAGTTGCACACATACAAAATGGGAAATGACTGCCTAGGAAGGAGTACTGTGGAAAGGGATTTGGGTGTCACAGTGAACCACAAGCTAAATATGAGTCAACACTGTTGCAAAAAAAGCAAACATCATGCTGGGATGTTTTAGCAGGAGTGGCGTAAGCAAGACATAAGTAGTATTCTTCTGCTCTACTCAGCTGGAGTATTGTGTCCAGTTCTGGGCGCCACTTTTAAGGAAAGATGTGGACAAATTGGAGAAAGTCCAGGGAAGAGCAACAAAAATGACTCAAGTTCTAGAAAATCTGACCTATGAGGGAAGATTGAAAGAACTGGATGTGTTCAGTCTGGACTGAGAGGGGACATGATAACAGTTTTCAAGTACATAAAAGGTTGTTACAAGGAGGAGGGAGAAAAATTGTTCTTCTTTACCTCTGAGAAGAAGACAAGAAGCCATGGACTTAAATTGCAGCAACGGAACTTTAGGTTGGACATCAGGAAAAACTTCTGAACTGTCAGGCAGGGACGCCTCCAGGCCCCAGCAGGCCAAGTGCGTGCTTGGGGCAGCAAGACGCGGGGGGCGCTCTGCTGGCGCTGCGAGGGCGGCAGGCAGGCTGCCTCCGACGGTTTGCCTGCAGAGGGTCCGCTGGTCCCACAGCTTCGGAGGACCTCCCGTAGCGGACCCTCCACAGGGAAACCCCTGGAGGCAGCCTGCCTGGCGTGCTTGGGGCGGCAAAATCCCTAGAGCCGCCCCTGCTGTCAGGGTAGATAAGCACTGGAAGAATTGCTTAGTGAGGCTGTGGAATCTCTCTGACTGGAGATTTTTAAGAGTAGGTTAGACAAACACCTGTCAGGGATGGTCTAGATAATACTCAGTCCTGCCACGAGTGCAGGGGACTGGACTAGATGACCTCTTGAGGCCCCTTCCAGTTTTATGATTCTTGATTCCCCATGCCTTGCTCTATATCCCCATAAAGTAATTTCAGTACCCACTAGCCAGGGTAGTTTGCCTTGTTTCTTAAATGCATTTGGGTCTGGGTAACACTTTTCTTTAATTGGAAAGTCTTATTTGAACACAGTGATGCTCATGGACTCAGATCTGTCTGTGAAATGGCAGCAAATGGGGAGTAAATTCAAAATGGCAATGGTGGGCTGGTGGCTTGCCTCTGGCCAATCCATTTTAATGCTATGTGAGTGTTTGAAAAATTCAGTGGTTTGCAAAAGGCCTTCCAGTCATTGTGGCAAATTTACAAAACTGCAGGAGACCTAAAAACTGCCTGGCTCATGTGCTTTGTGTAAGCAATCTGCTGGGCTAAGTCACAAACAATGAATTGCTTAAAATACATGGGATGGGCCACGCACACAAGAACTTGGGCCTTATTTTAGAAAAATATGTTTACAGTAACTCCGCTTAATGTTGTAGTTATGTTCCTGAAAAATGTCACTTTAAGCAAAACGATGTTAAGCGAATCCAATTTCCCTATAAGAATTAATGTAAATGGAGGGGGGGGTTAGGTTCTAGGGAAAAAATTTTCACCAGACAGAAGACCCCCCCACACACACAGTATAAGTTTTAAACAAACAATTTAATACTGTACACAGCGATGATGATTGTGAAGCTTGGTTGAGGTGGTGGAGTCAGAGGGTGGGATATTTCCCAGGGAATGGCTTACTGTTAAATGATGAACTAGCAATTGACTGAGCCCTCAAGGGTTAACACACAGTTGTTAATATAGCCCCACACTCTACAAAGCAGCATGAATGAATGGAGGGAGGGGAGACAGCATGGCAGACAGAGACACACACGTGAGAGAGAGAGAGAGAGAGAGAGAGATGCACATTGCCCCTTTAAGTACGCTGACCCCACTCTAAGTACACTGCCTTTTAAACAGATCAGCAAATTGACACAGCAGCTCCTGCCAGCAAGCTTCCTCCATCCTGAGCCCTGTCTTGTCCCCCTTCCCCCCCACTCTATGGAAATGGGGTAAGCAGGGTGCAGGAACAGGGGGACACCCTGACATTAGCCCCCCTCCTCCCCCTCCCCTGCACAGCAAGCAAGAGGCTCTGGGGAGCAGCTCCAAGGCAGAGGGCAGGAGCAGCACATGTCAGTGGGGGGGAGGGACAGCCGAACTGCTGGCAACTGATAGCCTGCTGGGCAGCTGACGCACAGAGAACTTAGGGGAGCAGGGAGCTGATAGAGGGGCTGCCGGTCCACCCTGGTTCCAAGTCCTCACCAGCTAGCTGCAACGGGCTGCTCTTCCTGCAAGCAGTGGACAAAGCAGGCAGCTGCCAAACGACATTATAAAGGAGCATTGTGCAATTTTAAATAAACATGTTCCTTAATTGATCAGCAACGAAACAATGTTAACCGGGATGACTAAGTGAGGAGTTACTGTGCAAAGAAATAAATCACACTACAAGAGAAATCACAAAGGAAATTGCATCATCATATTATAAATAAATAAAAGAGCGGATCTGTCACATTTGTGAGAAGTGAAATGGTTTGATATTTCACTTCCATTCTTTTGCTATTTTCTATGGAATGAAAGACAGCCCTTGCTGACAAAGAAGCCATTGCCTCCCTGGAAACAGTCATGCATGTGTGACAGTTTCTGATTTGCTTCAGGCTGTAGTTTCAAGAGAAGATAGGGTGGTCTAGTACTTAGGACACTGAACTGGGAGTCAGGAGACCTGCATTCTAGTCCCAGCTCTGTCACTGTTCTGCTATGTGACCTTGGGCAAATCACTTCACCTCTCTGTGCTTCCGTTTCCCTTCCTATCCATTGATTGTATGTTTAGACTAGAGTATAAGCTTACTATGCATTTGTACAGTGTGTAGCACAATGAGGTCCCAATCTTGGTTGGGATTTTTAAGTGTGGTGGTAATACAAATAACACTCATCCAGTGGAACATGCGACTCTTCTGCTTTTTACTAAATTCACAAAGCTTAGTGAAAAATGTCACTGCTCCTTGGTGAAGTTTGCCGAACCGATATAAATTATGGGGGTATGCTGACCACGTTGGTAGACAGGTGATTTAAAAACCCTTCCCAAACATGAAGACAAGCTCTGTGTGGCTCGAAAACTTGTCTCTCTCACTAACCGAAGTTGGTCTCATAAAAACTATTTACTTACCCACCTTGTCTCTCTGATTTTAAAAGTGACAGACTTCTAAATATTCAGGTTATTTATTTATGTTGGCGGAAGGTGAGGTTCTGCTCTCAGGGTACGTCTACACTACAGGATTATTCCGATTTTACATAAACCAGTTTTATAACACGGATTGTATAAAGTCGAGTGCACGCGGCCACACTAAGCACATTAATTCGGCGGTGTGCATCCATGGTCCGAGGCTAGCGTCGATTTCTGGAGCATTGCATTGTGGGTAGCTATTCCATAGCTATCCCATAGTTCCCGCAGTTTCCCCCACCCCTTAGAATTCTGGGTTGAGAGCCCAGTGGCTGATGGGGCAAAAATCATTGTCGCGGGTGGTTCTGGGTAAATGTTGTCAGTCATTCCTTCCTCTGGGAAAGCAACGGCAGACAATCATTTCGCGCCCTTTTTCCCTGGATTGCCCTGGCAGACGCCATAGCATGGCAATCATGGAGCCCGTTCAGCTTTTTTTTTTTCTTTAGTCACCGTATGTGTACTGGATGCCGCGGACAGAGGCGATACTCCAGCGCTACACAGCAGCATTCATTTGCTTTTGCATGATAGGAAAGATGGTTACCAGTCGTTCTATACCGTCTGCTGCCAGTGTAATTTGGCAATGAGATGACGGTTATCTGTCCTCCTGTGCTGTCTGCTGCTATCGTGGGTACCCCTGGCTGAGATCGGCCGGGGGCGCAAAAGCAAAACTGGGAATGACTCCCCAAGTCAATCCCTCTTTTATGGTTTCTAAAAATAGAGTCAGTCCTGCCTAGAATATGGGGCAAATGTACTAGAGAAGCAGTGTATCAGAGAGTACAGCTGCTCTGTGTCAGATCCCGCAGAAATGATGAGCTACATGCCATTCACGGGGGGTGCCCCTGCAACAACCCCATCCGTTGCTTCCCTTCTCCCCCAACCTTCCTGGGCTACCGTGGCAGTGTCTCCCCCATTTGTGTCATGAAGTAATAAAGAATGCAGGAATAAGAAACACTGAGTTTTTAGTGACATAAAATGAGGGGGAGGCAGCCCCTCCTGGTGTTATGATAGTCCAGGCAGCACAGAATCTTTTCTTTTCACATGAAAGGGAGGGGGCTGATTGAAGCTCAGCCCCCAGTTGCTATGATGAAGACAGTTACCAGCCGCTCTGTACCATCTACTGGGAATGACCGGGAGTCATTCCTATTTTCACCCAGGCGCCCCCGGCCAGCCTCACCTGAAGCCAGCCAGGAGCACTCACGGGTTGATAAGAACGGTTACCAGTCCTACTGCACTGTCTGCCACCGGGGAGGGGAGAGGAGCGGATACTTCTCTTCACTGCTGCAGCGTCACGTCTACCAGCAGCATTCAGCAGACATAGGGTGACACTGAAAGAAGTCAAGAAATGATTTCTTTCCCTTTTCTTTCATGTGGGGGGGGGAGTAAATTGACGAGCTATTCCCTGAACCACGCCGGACAATGTGTTTGAACCTACAGGCATTGGGAGCTCAGCCAAGAATGCAAATACTTTTTGGAGACTGCTGGGGACTATGGGATAGCTGGAGTCCTCAGTACCCCGTCCCCCCTCCCTCCATGAGTGTCCATTTGAGTCTCTGGCTTCCCATTACGCTTGTCACGCAGCACTGTGTAGCCTGTAGATTTTTTTTTCAAACGCTTTGGCATTTCGTCTTCTGTAACGGAGCTTTGATAGAACAGATTTGTCTCCCCACACAGCAATCAGAATCAGTATCTCCCGTACGGTCCATGCTGGAGCTCTTTTTGGATTTGGGACTGCATTGCCACTCGTGCTGATCAGAGCTCCACATTGGGCAAACAGGAAATGAAAATCAAAATTTCGTGGGGCTTTTCCTGTTTACCTGGCCACTGCATCCGAGCTGAGACTGCTGTCAAGAGCGGTCACAGCGGTGCACTGTGGGATACCACCTGGAGGCCAATACCGTCGATTTGCGGCCACACTAACCCTAATCCGATATGGTAACACCAATTTTAGTGCTACTCCTCTCGTCGGGGAGGAGTACAGAAACCGATTTAAAGAGTCCTTTATATCAATATAAAGGGCCTCGTAGTGTGGACAGGTACAGCATTAAATCGGTTTAACGCTGCTAAAATCGGTTTAAACACGTAGTGTAGACCAGGCCTCAGTGACACCAGCATCAATCTAGAGTAACTTCATGGAAATCCTTGTAATGCAATGGATTACACCATTAACTGTGAGCAGAATCTGGTTCACCATGGTAATCATTTAAAAAAAAATCAATACACAATGTAGCCACTTAATTTAGGTAGTCATCTGGCCAATGGCTACCAAACCTCCTTATCTGAGCTGAGATAATGGAGTTATTACCTGTTTTAAGTGTAAGAAAATAATGCAGCATCTCAGATACCACTGAGTAATAATTGTAATGTTCACTTCTTAGCAACACCTACTGCAGTCAACTTTGTGTGTATAATAGTACTTACCTGTGAAGTAATCTATGATACTGAAAATGAGTCAGATATCTGAAACCATTATTTTGTTTAATAATTACATTGGATTAACTTGGATGTGTGAGGGCAGCTCCCACTCAGCCGGTATTTGCTGCTAGTCACCATGTGAAAATCAAAAGTAAGTCTATGAATTTTAGTGGAGTTTACTCCAGAATTACACCTGTGTTACCAAGATCAGAATTGAGCCCATGACTGCAACAGGAAACTAGCCTGCAAGTGAGGGCAAAATCTGGCCCCGTGAAATTAGCAACACTGAAGTTCCCTTTTGTAATGCACGCTAAACCTAACCTTTTATTTACAACAAAGAAAATATCTAGTCAGATGGCAGCACTAGTTCTTTGGGGCCAAATCCTGAGAGGTGCTGACCATACTGCATCAATGGCACACCTCTGTGCATTTGGTCCTTGATTTTTATTTTGTAATTCCAAAAGGCACATTCTGTGCTGTCAGCAGCAGAAATAAACAGGCCGATGCAGCCTGGGGATTCATATTTTGCAGACAGAATACGCATCAAAGACTATTTTCATGGCAGACTTACAATTTCACGCTCTTTCTGACTTTGTCTTATTGAGCCTTTCTCATGAAGTGAGAAAAGACACCTTTCCGTGTGAAGATAAACTTGCTATCTAATTACCAGTCCATGTTGCCTATAATACTGCCGGTTTCATCTGCTTTCCCTAGACATTTCCATCCCCTCTAAACATTACATTTACACTAATACTATTTCTTCTGTCATTTATTACTTTGGATTTTTTCATGTAATCAAATGCAAGGACAGAGACGTCCTAACACATCAAATATTCTTAGGTTTGTCAGGGAGCAGAGATCCTGTGCTGAATAAAACTATGCTGGGCTGTCCCAGGAGGACATGGGTCACACTGTGGGAGGAGTGAGATGTTCAGCAGGCTTAGGAATTCTACTAAGGGGACAGCTACCGTGAAACTCACCTCATACAGGCCACTGCAAACTCCATCAACTGAAGGTGGCTTTACTGGGCCCATTCTTTTGAGGTGTGGTGCTTTAGCAAGAAATTGATGAGAGTCATGACTGAGGGCCTCTGAGGAGCTGGATGCTGGAGCGGAGGCTGCTCAGCCCTTGGCAGGATCAGGAGCTGAGTATGGAGTGCAAAACTGTACACGGCAACCTGAGAATGCACAAAAGGACAAAACCCTCTTCTCTGAAGAGCTGGCAAACCAAAGGGTGCCAAGCAGTGAGCAGACCAGAACAAGGCAGTGAGCAAAGTGTCCAGGGCCAGATTCCAACATTTTTGATGTCACAGTGTCTCCCAGTGGAGCACGGGTGGGCTCTCATCATTAAATAGAAGAGAAAAATCCCTCTGCTGACTTACAAAATGGATAAAACAAAAACAAAAAAAGAAATAGGAGAAAGAGGGTGAAGCCAGGATATCAGTACCTGCCTCTCAATTTACAACATGCTATCAAATACTCAGACATAAGGTAACAATTTCCTAACATTTAATTTTTCATATTATGTTTAAAATAAAGGAACCAGGAAATCTAAATGTCCACTCCTGGCTCTGCCACTGACACACTCTGTGCTGTTGGGCAAGTCAATGAGCTCTCTGCCTCCCCCCATCTATAAAATAGGGATAATGATTCCTACCTGCCTCACCTGGGTGCTAGGTGAATTAAGTTCACGTCATGCTCTGAAGATGCATTATGGATAGGGGCTGGAGGAAATTCAGATTTAGATCAATTTTAATAGAACTTGTTCTCATTTCAAACTGGCCACCTGAGTCTGGATGATAGATGAGTGTCTTTTGATATGCTCTTTACTCTCTATCAGATGGTAGCCACAGTAGCGGTGCACATAATAAAGATGGTAAAGCCGATGCCGCCGAGCAGAAGAGGGAGTATGTTTGCTTTAATGAATGTGCTTAGCGCTTCTTAACAGACCAGCCAGCAGGAGTCCTGTTGAGCTTTTCAATTACCATTTCACTATAGGGAAGACTCCTGGCACACCAAATTGCTCCAGCACCAGCACACAGGCAGGTATTCAGAGCATACCCACAGCTAATGGAGTCAGAACCGGCTGGGGAAGAAGAAAAAAAAAAAGCAATATTTCATTGTTTGCCAAGATTCAGCCTCCTGCAATACAGCCTAATGCTCCATCGCAGCAACAGTATAACATGCTGCGGGTGGTGGGGACGAGGATGGGTGTGCGGTAGAAAGGCTAGGCAGGCAGATTGGCAAACTGCTCGCATGCCCTAACTCCTGCTTTTAGTCTGGGTTCTCTGAGGTGCGCTCTGAACACAGTGGAAAGGATTATTTTCTTTATGCCATCGCTGTGTTACACCTACACAGAAACATGAACCCCAACAGGGAACTGCACTGGAACCGTGCTTGGGAAAATGTGTCTCACACACGGAATGAAGCTACTATCCCCACTCCCTTTGGGCAAGGTACCACTACCACCACTATCCTAGATGGCTCCACCTGCGTGAATGCTTCTAGTGAGTGAGGTTTAATACAGTTAGAGTGCCAACCATGCTCTGGACAGGACCTTTACCACTGAGCATCCTTCAGACTCTGAGGTTATCTTCTTTAGCTCTAAGACTTCCATGCCAGCCCCAGAACTAGACTGCTGGTGCTCTCAGGCAGGTGCACAATGGTTGGGAGAGGGAACCCTTTCTACGCTGCACACGCCTGCTGGAGGCAGCCTGCATCATGCTGGTGTTTGTGCTCTCTGGGAGCGATCCTGTATTATGGAAGCCAATGGGAGCGTTGCCAGGGCCTCTAAGCATACGGGGGCAGCCAGGCTAGTGCAGTTAAAGGTGCCCAATACATCAAACAGAGGAGGAATGGGCAGTTAGGGCACGCTCCTGGCACTGCTCCCTTATGCCTCCCTTCCTCTCTGCAGCACTGGGGGAGCTCATGCTACTCCACATTAAAGTGTGTCATAGTTACCATCTGTCTACCCCAGGCAGAATGCCTTAAGCAATTACTGCTTGGCACTATGCTTCCCTTCCCTCACCCCCTACAGCGCTCGAATGCCTCTCAAACGTCAGTCGAGCCCCTGAGGTGCCTTGAAGAGAAGCTTTCACTAAGAGCTGCTCACCCTCACGCATTTTCAAAGGTTTCTTCCCTTTTGGTTCACTGTTCTTTGACCCTCATGTTTCCTCTCCCTTTGTTGCTGCTGCTGCTTTGACTTTATGCGCTATCGAAGTCTTATTTACATCCGCTGGATAGTTCTACTGCTCAGCATCTGCCTTCATCTCACATATGGGGTAACGTCCCTCCCCCATGTAATTTACACAGTCTCCCTGAAGACAGTTAGCAGGATTTGGCCCATAAACACTGCTCTTAATCAATGTCACCCCACATACACTTTTTCTGCTCAATGCGTTCCCCCCCGTGCCTAAAGAATTCTCCTGCTCAATGGTCTGTTCCACTTAGAGACTGTATCTATTTCCCCACATCTCCTGTTTTGTCCCTCTCAACATTGCATCATGCAGGCCTGAAGTTCTCGCAGCCTTAACTGGAGCTGGCCAGAAAGTAAAATACATCCTGATTCATGAATAAAAGCATCAAGTTTGGTTTGCTGGCATTCATGGGGTCATGTGATTTTTGGCAACTGTCAGGTATTTGTGACACTGTCTGCGAATGCCAAAAACGCCATCAATCTTAGTGTGGGAACATTCATTCATTCCAAAATTCTTACCAAAAAAGTGCCATATTAGTTTTCCCTGGGTTTAAAAAAAAAATTTCAGTCATCCAATCAGAGAACAGCAGCAGTACCATGTGACTTAAGCGACCAATCACACAATAGAGACAAACTTCTCACAGGCCAAAATGTATTTGTCATAATTACTCAGAAAATACTTCTGAATAAAAAAAAAAATCAGTGTCATGGCGATCAGGATCAGTTTGCAAACTATACACTACTTAACAGAGGTTATATTCATAGCAAGTATTATTAAAACAAAACAAAAATATTTCAAACCATTCAGAATCTCTCATTTCCTGTGCACTCTAGCATAATATTTTTTAGCTCAGAGTTCTTCTTTAATTATTATAGTTATAGATTATTTTTACTGTATGGTTCTTCAAGTTATGAAATGTGAGAAGTTTACAGTTACTTGGGCTAGAAAATAGACCATTTTTATTATTTGAGGGTAAAGATCTGGAATTCTCAATCTCAGCTTTATGGACTGCTTAGAATTTCATTCCCCTAAAGGGCAGGATTCTTTCAAATGATCTCGCTCATATATTTTCCCATCTCAGAAGAGCCACTGGTCATTTTAAACCCATCCACCAGATTTATAGTGTTTCTCTCTTCTGATAATCAGGGAGAATTATGCAAAGGCACATTTGTGTTATCAAACACAAATTCACAGCAATCTAATTCCATTTGATAAATCTCCCTGGCACATTGTTTTTACGTATGCCTAGACAGAGATACCGACAGTGTAATTGCTGTGAAAAAACAGATGAAGAGGAGAAAATTCTGGAAGGTCAATTCTGGTCATCAGTTCTTCAAGCCAAATTTACAAATATTAAAATAGATGGATATTGAGTTTGCACTGGACAAGAAAGAATCCAGCTCATGAGGGGGAAAGGTGGTGAGCAAAGAGGCAAAATAACCTTTTTTCTTTTCAGCAGCCAGAAGAGTCAAACGGCCAGAGATCTAACTAACCCCTACATGCTGCTTCCATGGTCTACTCTTGGTTCAATAAAGGATTAAGACTGGAAGGACGATATTACAATTTTTATTTTACAAAATTAATTCAGCTGCTAAAAACACACAAACAACCAGAACCACTCAACTCTCAAACTACAAGCATGGATTGTGGTGTCCTGGTCGAATTCTCAAACATCTTCTACCTACTGATACCTGAATCCCACCCTTGTGGATTCAACTGTAAATAACACTCCTCTTTATTCCTGAGGTAACAGCTAAACAAGCAAGCAGCTAAGAATGCCGCCACACCTCCTTTCCTCCAATCACATCTCTTTGCAAAGTGGCTGTTCCACACCAGAAAATCTGGCCCTGATTTTTTTCCTTTATAAACCAACAGTATTTAATGAGCAACAAAAAATAAGTAAACCCTAAAGAGTGCACTCCATAAGACAAAAACACAATCCAGATGGTTGGGAGTGGGTTAATAGTAGAGTAATGGACTGTCCTCCTTGAGACTGTATATGTCAGTGCGAGTCTGATACCATCCCACCAGGGCAGAGGTGGGCAAACTACGGCCCATGGGCCACATCCAGCCTGCGGGACCCTCCTGCTCGGCCCCTGAGCTCTTGGCCCAGGAAGCTGGCCCCCTGTCCCTCCCCCGCAGCCTCAGCTCGCCGCGCCGCTGGCGCAATGCTCTGGGTGGTGGGGCTCTTGCAGAGCCTGACCTGACCCGATGCTCTGTGTTGTGCAGTGGTGTGGCTGGCTCCAGCCGGGCGGCACGGCTGCTTGTCCTGGTGCTCTGGGCAGCGCGGCTGTAGTGCTGCCAGCCACCGGTGCTCCAGGCAGTGCGGTAAGGGGACAGGGAGCAGGGGGACGGGGGTAGAAGGCAGGAGTTCGGGATGGTGGTCAGGGAGCGGGGCGGTCGATAGGGGGCAGGGCGGTCAGAAGGCAGGGAACAGGGGGATTGAATGGGGGCAGGGGTTCCGGGGGCGGTCAGAGGACAGGGAGGGGTGAATGGGTCAGGGGTCCCGGTGGGGGGGCATCAGAGAACAAGGGGGGTTGGATGGGGTAGGAGTCCCAGGAGGCCGTCAAGGGGCCAGAAGCAGGGACGGGGGTGGATAGGGGGCAGGGGCCAGGCCACACCTGGCTGTTTGGGGAAGCAAAGCCAGCCCTAACCGGCCCTCCATACAATTTCAGAAACCCGTGTGGTTCTCAGGCCAAAAAGTTTGCCTGCCCCGGCACTAGGCTTAAAGAAACAAGACCACCTAAGATTGCATTTTGAGCTCAGTTGAGCATGCAAATACTGCACACTGAACTGTTTTAGAGCAATATAGGTAACCAGCGCAAATGGGGAAATCTTTTTTTTGCAATTATTTTTTTTTGCAGTGGTTTGACAATGATCTGATCATTTGAAATTGATTAGTTCTGCCACATGCATTTTATAGCACTTCATTATTTTTAAAAAGCCAAATGGTTCAAATTACCCTGTTTGTCATTTAAATGATAATGTTTTTGAGACTGTAAAAAGAAATACAAATCTCTGTGCTGTGGATACCAAAGACAAATCCTCAGTGCTAGCAGCATAACAATTTTTATTCACAGCATCATTTTTTCTGTCTCCACATTAAACTGCAGATGCTAGAAGCTGCATACAAAGCTGTGCATGGTATGAGGAATAAAGTATAAATTCTCCATGAAACTGTCCCCAGAAAACAAGGAATTTGCATGCTTTTGCAAGAAGGAAGTGTTGTTATATATGAGATTTTACGACAGATTTTGTTGAGATTAAAAGAATGAAATGATTGATTGGTCTTATTCAGAGATGGCTTCATAACAACAACAAAACACCAGGAGAGTAAATGCATGTGCTGACCACAGCCGTGTACCAACTTTGACTTTGAGATTAACTAATCGTAAAGGGTCTATTTTCCCATCATTTTGGATGGATATATGGGTGCAACTTTCATTAATTTTTTTATGGGGTTTTATTTTAGTGCTCCTGAAAATAAATGCTGTGTTGAGAGCCCTGGAGACTGAACTCTGTTTTCCACAGAAGAGGGAAAGCACAGATGAATGCAGTTCTTGTGTTCTCCGAACCTCAACCCAAAGTGGAGGGATCCCCTCAAAGGATGCAGTGGGAGTTCCACCCATATTCAGACCCTGTTCTCTCTTCTGAGATTGCTACCAAGCATGCAGACTGTGATGGAGTTTTGTGCTGCAGAAACTCGGCCTTTAGGGACTGCATCAAGACCACTCAACTATGATCACAAGCTACAAATCACTAATTGCCATCAGATAGAAATGATGTTCTCTCATTATTATACTAGAGAAGACTACAGAGACCTCAGGCAACAGGCTCCTTATCATATTAATATCCCCTGACCACCAGCTGCTAAGAGCCCAGCCACTGTTAAAACATACTGAGCCAAGTTCAAAGGCAGAGATACAAAAATGTGTGTAGGTTGCTTACAAGGATTAAGTCCAACTTGAGATCCAAGGTATAGAACATGCAAGATGAGCCAGGTTTAAGCCTTGGGCACAGTGAGAGTGGGGGAAGAGGAAAGAATTTATGTAGGGCAGGGAGCAGTTACAACCATCTGACAGGCATGTGAGGAAAGAAGTTTAAACAACTGCTCATACAAAAGGAGACTGCAATGCCGTCTGGAATGCCTAGGTGAGATTCTCAGGGACAAATTCACTCCTCCCTAGGCCACCAGGGGTGGAGAGCGCTTGCAGAGGCACTGGAGGCAGTTATCATGAGCAACAGCAATCCCTATGCTCAGCTGAATGCAACACCAAAGATTCTTCTAAGGGAACCCCATCTAATCCTCAGCAGAATCATGGTGGCCTGGATGAGGGGACTTGAGTGAAGAATGCAGTATAAGTCCACAGACAGAGGATGAGAGGCTGAAGTGCTCTGTTAAGGAGAGAACGAGAAGACATGGCGATGGCTGCGCAGGAATGCCCTAACAACAGTACAATAAATTGAAGAGAGGCTTTTCTTCAAGTAAAGATTCAAGTGAAACAGAAATGTGCAAGTCACCTCCCCTGCTGGCAGGGGAATATCCATCTCACTGTGACAGAGCAGCCAATAGTCCCGTTTTATTTTAAATCTATTTCTTGTTCACCCATCTCACACGTCTCTCTAGATTAGCCAGACTTGTATTCTCATTAATCGAACATACTTCTGATTTCTTCCATGGGCCCCAGAGGATTTCACTAGCAAAAGGGAAGCTTTCTGGCATAAATTAAATGTAGGAAAGGAGATCACATTCCTTCTAGAACAGAAAAACCAAACTGCAGCATCAAGCAGAATGAAACGAAAAGGTTCCCTCTTTGTACAGCCATGTGGACAGCTGGTTTGTTAGAGAGACGTCCTGCTCTGGAGAATAACATTGTGAGTAAGGATATAATAAGAATCATCCTAATTTACCCACGCCATGCTAACTTTCAGTAGCACCATGCTGCACTCTTTTTCTGAGGCAGAACCTGGAATGAGAGATCTGGTCCAGAGAAAATAAGAAACAACCATGGCCCATCATTTGTAAGGACACTTAATAGGTGTAATAAAAGAATACCCCTCAGAAGGAATGCTGCAACCCGCAAGTCCTTTCGTTTGATGCAATGATGCCTTTGCTGTTACTGCTCTTAGATTAGCCATTCACATACAGCTTAGACGGTTAGTAAATGGCAGGGAAATAAATGACTCAAATTATGACTACAGATGACTCAAAATTATACCAATGGACACATCTCTATCGTCCCTCAGGATGGCAGACTCTAGTCCCCTCTGCCTTGATCTTGGACAAAATCCTGTTTAAAAAGGGGAACTGAAGACTTTTTAATAAAGGTTCCACACTGCTAGCTAACCTTAGAGATGTCTTATTTTTTTGGTATCATATAGAAAATTGAGGTAGTGATTTATACGTTTCAAGCCTTTTTGACATGTGCTGTATCTTGGGTTTCTTCAAGGCTCAGAAACTAATCGGAAGCTTATCTTTCCCTTTGTGCAATGGCAAGCTGTCAGCTTCCACGACCCTTCAAACAATTTAATAAATGATACCAAGGTTTCACCTCAGAGACAGAATGTCTTGATATTCCAGGTGTTCAGTCAGGACCAGCCCCTACACGCAGCACATGCTGAAGTGAGACTGATGGCTACGCTCGCTGAGTTGATAGGACTCCATTTATTTTATTAAATTAAAAATGCCCAGTATCCATCAGGATGGCCCCTTATTTCCACAGAGCACCATTGTGGCAGCTAAGATGCAACTGTTCAGGAGTATCTTCCTTCTGGCTAGCGAAAGCTGAGTGAATTATGAAGATGACCCACCCCATCTTCTAGTCACTAGCAGGCTCCACTCCACAGCCAAGTTTCAAATAGGCAATTGTGAGCCAGTAGAACAAGTGCCTGCTCATGCCAAGGCCCCAGGCATCAATGACCACGGATAAATGCGTAGCTGGAAACCAGTGTGGCTTACCTGTGGGTTAGCATAGTTGAAAAGGATATTAGTGATATAAGAATGTGTTTAGCGTTTAGATTTTATGGAATGCTTGTACAATGCTGAAAGTATTATATTTGTACCCCGTGCTACAAGGTAGTACTTACGAGTCGGCTCTATAACTGTATTAATGTTTGTTCTGAAGCAGTGTAACTCATCGAACAGGAAAAAAGCTTTTGCGACTGCAAAATGCCGGATTCCTGCAGAAGGTGTTATCTCCTGCCCATCAGGAAGGACTACTGAATCCAAATGGGCCACTGTGGAATAAAAACTTTGTTGATTGCTCCCCACACCGACCCATGAAGATGCTAGGTGCAACAGCGCGCATCCCATCATCTTGGACTCCAGGGATGTGGGGATAAAAATTTCTGACCAGAAGGAATTAGGGTCTCCTTATGCTTTCTGGACTCTAAGGGGCAAAGATTTCTAAACACAAGTAAGAGACCCCTAAGCTGCTTGGCTTGGGTTAGCTCCAAAGGACATAAAAGAAGCTTCTATCATCTTTTGAACTTAAGATTGTATTTTATTTCTGTGCATGCCTACCTTATTTTAACCTTGGAAAAAGAAAGGAGAGTTATTCATTACTTAATAAACAGTTAGTATGTTACAGGATTGGTTACCAGCATTGCCCTTGGTGCAAGATACAAGTTTCAAATTGACCTGGGGTAAGTGATTGGTCCTTTGGGACTGGGGGTAATCTGAATATTTTGTGTTCATTAGTGTAAAGTGACCATATATCACAGAGTCAAGCTTGCCAGGGTGGCAAAATAGATTGGATTGTCCTAGGGGACTATCTGTGACTCCTTGCTAAGGCTGTCTAGTGCCTGAGGAGCTTACACTTGTTACTCAGTTGGTGAATTCAAAGTATAGAATTCACACCCGGTGTGGAGTCTGTGCCCTGCTTCTTAACAGTCTGCCGTGAGGTTAGTATGATCACTTGAGAGTCACTCCAGACAGTGTAACATCAATATCTTACCATAACTCCATTGCTTCCTTCCTTCGGGATCCATTTCCTAATAGACACCTCTCTCGCATCTTCAGGGTTACTTTATGCTTTTTTCCTCCCTTAAGCCTTTATTGATGCGCTACGATTTAGAAGATGGTTCTCATCCAGGACTGGATGAGGTGGTACAAACCAATAAATCAATTTTATCCAAGATATTACTTTTTGGATATGATCTGAGATCATGTCTCACTGGTTGCAAGCAGGCCAGCAGATATTCTGAAACAAAAGATTGTTCATTTGTTCCTATTGCTCCCTTCATTTCATTTAAAATCCATGCCTAGATTCTGATTTTTAGACCAGAAGGGAGCACTGTGCTCCACTAGTCTGGCCTCCTGTAAAATACAGGCCCTGGGAAGTCACTCAGAAACTCCTGCACTAAACTCAATAACTTGTGGTAGGATAGCTTTCTTTGCATGGCTGTCCCACTGAAGGGGAAGTGACCTTGTGTTATCTATCCTTGAAATGACGGGCTGATTCCTCCTTTAGAAGTCCAAAAGTCACTTGCACTTCTTCTAAACCTCTAATTGCGGTCCAGCACTCACTTGGATTATTAGATATCCATGTGCAAGACTTGTTTGGATTTTCTGCCAAATCAGCCAACAGGTCACAATACTATAAGTAAGGTAATAAGATTGGGGTTCTGGGCTACAGTTGAACAAAGATGAACATAGCTTGGATATTATGGGGGGAAAGGCTTTTAATGGTTTGGTCTATAGGAGAATGAAAGAGTTTGCTGAATGAAGCCATTGTGGAACACTCAGCATTATCTCTGTAGAAGTGGTCAGCAAGGGGAATGTCTTACAACCCCAAAGTGAAGGGAAACTGAACTGTATCTTGCAAATGTAAAGAGGTGGATAAAAAGTAAGATCACAATTGTAGTGCATTCAGCCCCATCAAAACCCACACAAACTTAGAGCTCATCAAAATTTTTCTAACTTTGATTTTTCAATAGGGAAACAATTGATTTTTTTCAGACGAATATTCATAAATTCATCCTATTTTTCCACCAGCTATAGAACTTGTTGAAAATGTTCAAAATTAGAAAATTTTGTGAGAACGGAAATTGAAGTTTTATGGAAAATGTCCCCATTTTTCACCCAGCTGTCTGCAGTTAAACTATCAGCATGAAACTTTGCATAAACATTACCATTACAAACCCTCTTGCTTGGAGCAGGCCAAGGAAGATGGTACTAGAGCCTCTATGTTAGCCTTTGGGTTTGTCTACACAGCACCGTAGACTGGTCTTTGTGGTGTGAACTGCAAAACGCGCTAATGTGTAATGCTCTAACTGCTCTGTATAGACCCTGCTGTTGCAAACTAAAAGAACCTAGTTCCTGTTGATGCAGTACAGTTTCATATGTTTCATTTCCTCATATGCCATATGCTACCTCATGGGTCATGCACCCTGCTCAATACTCTCCTTTTGTCTACCTCTTCCATTCGCAGAGATTTGCCCTTTTTTGCATGGCTTAAACCAGCCTCCCTCTTTCTGTGTACCAAGTGACCTCCCACCTTCAGATTTCTCATGCTGTAGGCTTACTCTCTTCCCTCATCTCCTCTGACTCTCTTCCCACGCTCCCTCCTAATCCTCAATCAAGTACTGTGTCAGCACAGTTAGAACAAAAGTTCCTTGAGGCAGGGATCTTGTCTATTTCTTTGCTTGCATAGCAGCATATATGCTGACAGGTTAGTGTATTATAAATTCATGATAATTGTAATAATAATAATAATAATAATAATAATAATGAGAGCAATCTGCTGTCGGCTGAATTCCAATTCTAATCTTAACATACACATTTGGGCAAATTATCCATTCCCTGCATCCCTCTCCCCAAGTAAGCACTGTTCACACTAGACTACTTGGGAGTGACGCTTAACTACTAGCCTCAATCAGAAAATGATAAAAATTCAAGCTGAAAGAGTGATTATGTCCCACCTTTGCCATTCCCTGTGATCAAAGCAGGACCGCAACCCTACAACATACCCTTAAATGCTTTGAACAGCTATGGTTAAAATTTGTGCAGTGATGGGTTTTCTACTAAATCTACGGAGAGGCTATTCCACAGCTTAATACACCTTGCTCTTAGAAAAATTTTTGAAATATTTTTGCTTCTGTTTTCCATATTTAAATTTCATCCCATGGCAACCCCTTTCCCTACCATCAGAATCATTCCTCCCTAGATTGGCGGTGTGTGATAGGCCTGTGTCATAACATTTTTTTCCAGATCTGGACCTTAGCGTCCAAAATATGGGTGTTAGCATGAAAACCTCCAAGCTTAGTTACCAGCTTGGACCTGGTATCGCTGCCACCAGCTAGGAATTATACAGTGCCTAGCTCACTGTGGTCTCCCCAAAACCTTCCCTGGGGGACCCCCAGGCTCAGATGCCTTGAGTCTTACAACAAAGGGAAATAACCCCCTCCCCTTGTTTCCTTGTTACTTCCTCCCAGGCTCCCCTCCCTGGACGACCCTAGGAGATTCCCTGCTTCCAGTCCTGGAAACACAAGTACCGAGAGATCTAATCTCTCTTCCCCCTCACCCAGAGGGTATGCAAAGTCAGGCTTAGTAAATCTAACACAAAGAGATTTCCCCCTGACTTCTTTCTCCCACCAATTCCCTGGTGAGCTGCAGACTCAGTTCCCTGGAGTCCCCACTAAAGAAAAACTCCAACAGGTCTTAAAAAGAAAGCTTTATATAAAAAGAATGAAAAAAGGACATAAAAGGATCTCTGTATTAAGGTGACAATATACAGGGTCAATTGCTTAAAAGAAAAATGAATAAACAGTCTTATTCAAAAAGAATACACTCCAGCAACTACACACATGTAAATACAAAAGAAAATAATATAAACCTATTGTCTTACTATCCTTGTACTTACAACTTGGAGACAGAAGATTAGAAAGCCTGGAGATAGAAAAATTACTCTCAGAGCCGAGAGAGTCACCGAACCAAGACAAAGAACAAAGAACTCACACCCAAAACTTCCCTCCACCCAGATTTGAAAAAGTCTTGTTTCCTGATTGGTCCTATGGTCAGGTGTTTCAGGTTACTGTTGTTACCCCTTTTACAGGTAAAAGAACATTAACCCTTAGCTATTTGTTTATGACAGGCTGTAATGTGATGAAATTTAAACATGGAAAATTTAAGCAGAATACTTCAAAACTTTTTCTAAGAGCAAAGGTAATAGCCCTGGTATTTACTGAATGGTAACTGGCCAGTCCAATGTTCCTGACATTTTCCCACAATGTCATCCATGTAAGCAGAGTTTTCCGCCTCCCCCCACCGCCCCGAGCCTCAGCGAAATTCCAGCACTCTGCACAGATGAAGGGGTCTACCTGCGCCCATCCAGGATTTGGGACCGTGGTCAGATTCAAAACAACTAATTAGTCTTTTATGGAATGCACACACATTTTGTATACAAACACACGATCCTCCTAAACAGTTATCTGACTGGCACTCTGAAAAATGCCAGCAGTCTAAGGGTTAACTAGCAAGACACTAACTGCTGCAGTTTAAACCAAAAAATGAAATATTAAGGCAGCATAAGAAATGCAGCCTGCTGCCTTTTCATTCCCCTCCCCCCCCAACATCAGATAGTCTGTACCACAAAATGAAGCCTAGGAGCTGTTTCTGCCCCAGATAATTTCCCCCCCTCAGTTCTGATCATCAAAGGAGACAGAAAGTGTCTAACTGAGCACAGCACCCCAGGGGGTATTTGCAACCTTCTCCTTTCTAGCAGGAAGGATAGTTAAAAGTGGGAAAATTCTTATACTGAAGCTTCAGTTGAAGCTTGATTTGCAGTGTGAGAAGATCAAAGCACACACATTCCCAATTTAAAGAGATTTAAGCCCTGGATATTATTTGTGTTAATTATTTCTTGCAAATATCCCATAGCATTGGTACAAATGTATACATAGGGCCACTTTGGAAATTCTTCGATGGTGCAAAATTAGATCCCCATTCAGGCTTTGTCTACAATGCCAATTGAACAGACAAAACTTTTGCTGTTTACAGGTGCTTAAAAAAGCCCCACACCCGCAAAAGACACAAACGTTTTGCGGAGGCAAGTGGCAGTGTAAACGGCTCGTTGTCGGCAAGAGCTCTCTCCTGTCGATAACATGAAACCCGCTCGTAGCAGGTGGATGTATTTTGTCCGCAAATGTGCTGACAAAGAGCATTTACACTGCCCGACTTTTAGCAACACGGCCGTATCGCTAAAAGCAGTGTAGTGTAGACAAAGCCTCACTGGCCAAAGGGCTCTACACCCATAAAACCAAGGCACATAGCTAAATAAGCAGAGCTCCTTATAAAAACAAAAAAGCCACTTTACAGTCTGAGCAGAGTTTCATTATTTCTGGTGCATGATATGGGTTGGAAAGCTCATATAAATAACAATAATTCCTGAGAGAGCAACACTCCCAAATAAACTGAAATATTTAGGAGGAATGCGTAAGACATAGTTGCAGCAATATTTTTTTTAAACTCTTTTGTTGCTGGTCTCTGCTGCAATGGGATCCAGCAGTATACTCTGAAGTACCGGCATTCCATGTTGTTGACTCACATAACTGATTATTATTAGACAGCAATGAAACAGTTAAATCAATGTAAATATCCGTCTATATAATTATCAGAATATCAGACTCAAAGTGGAGTCTAGTTGACGATTTTCCAACCTTCTACCCTTAGGGAATGATGACATTATAATAACCATACACAATACTTAGCACTTACATTTTGCTTTACTTCTTCAAAGTGCTGTAAAGTAGTAACTCTATGTTCCCATGGGAGTTACTGCTACAGAGATCAGGAAATCATAGCAATTTACTAAAAAGCCTGCTTCTAAAGCAGACAAAACCTCCAGCCTGCTACAGAAAAAAATGGTACCAAGTAGAAAACTCATGGAAAAAAAACAAAACCAAATGAAGACTGAGGCTTGGGAAAAGGTAAGAGGGGTCAGGGACAAGCCAAAATAAAATTAATCTCAACATGACTTACTACAGGAGAAACAATACCATTTCATGTCACCCTGGCAACATTCACTCACTATTGGCCAATCTCCACTCCTCAGCGTGGCATGGCATAAACAGGCCATCTGAAAACGGTGCGTGTGTGTACATGTGGGGGTGTTTATTGTCAACAGCAAGAGTTTCCGAAATCAGTAGTGCATGACGGTACTTTTGTACATACTCTGCTCCAATGACAGCCACATGTGATGGAAGGCAGTGCTGGGTGAGTCAATGGAGCTAAAAAGCAATATATGTCAAAAAGCTGAAATACGACTTTAGAAGTCCTAGAATTAACTTATGGAACTCATTGATGCAAGATATTTTTGAGCCAAATAGCTTAGCAGGATTCAGAAAACGGATTAGGCCAATATATAACTAAGACTAGTATTTACAGTTATAGTAACCAGAATCAAAATGATACAGGTTATCAATAATCAAATGTGATGCATAAAATGATTACCACCTGGGGTCAGAAGTAGGTTTCCTCCAGTTGTATAGCTCTTGGCCAGAGGCATTATTGGTTTGGGTTTTAACTTTCGCACAAGAAAACTACCGAGGCATATAGTAAAGTGAATGGACCATTGGCTTCTTCACATGTGGCAACACCTCCTTCCTCAAAACTGGGTTTCACTGTTGCATTGGAAGTACCTGGCTTCAGCAATAGGATGTTACTAGAACTATGGTAGCAGGTCTGTGTCTAAATACATCCAAATGTGGCACATAGTAGGAAATGGAAACACAAGGAAACTTTGCATGCTACAGCTTAGTGCAAGCCAGATGAAATTCCAAGCGCTCTAGGGAGGACCATCAGAGAGCATTAAGAGAAATCATTGACAGCCCCTTCTTTCCCCTGTCTGACACGTTGTGTGAATGGTTCACAAGAACTAAAAGAAAACCATATGACATAAAATTTACTATCCAGAGAAAATTCACTTGGGTCAGGGAGGGTTTCATTTTTGACAGTGATAAAATACTGACTGCAGAACCATGAAAAATCCAAGCACCATATTCCTCCCTTCCTACCCCCAGTCTGACCTTTACAGATCTCAAGCCTCCAGATAATTTAATGGCAGTTAAAGGAAGGTTATGAAAAGAGAATGGTCATAACAGAGGAAACTGGGGCTTGCCACAGTATCTGGGGAAAGCCCATAACTCCAGCAACTGCTGCTGTGTTTCAAAGATTTCCTATTCATTGG
The DNA here is from genome assembly GCF_007399415.2 of Gopherus evgoodei. Taxonomy (NCBI): domain Eukaryota; kingdom Metazoa; phylum Chordata; order Testudines; family Testudinidae; genus Gopherus; species Gopherus evgoodei. The sequence continues at coordinate 18,476,678 of NC_044329.1, forward strand.
AAAAGGTAAGACATTGCCCATTCCAAAAGATGTTTTCATGAACAATTCTAATGCTGCGAGGACTATGACCAGCACATACTGCATGGAGGGAGTCCATAATGGCTCTCCGGTCTAAAGACAGGGAAAAGACTGGCTTGTCTGTTCTGCACAGTATAAGATGTGATTTAGTTCACTCCAAGGGTCGAATACATTTTAATGTGACACATTAATACGAGACTCATGGCTAAAGCCCATGTATGGTGCTGACATCGGGCCTTATCCAAAGCCCACTGATGTCAGTGGGAGTCTATGTAACTTTGTCTCTTCAGCTTCCACTGAAGCCAGAGGCAAAGACTGAGCGACAGACAGGTAGATATAATAAAAGGTTAAATGCTTTTAAAAATAGAATTTAAGTTGATCTTTGGAGCTAGGCCACATGATCACATATGAGAACCCCAGGATTCAGTCAAATACAATCAGATAATGACAGTAATCAATAGTGAAGGTAAGCATTATTAATTTTCATAACCATATAAATATCCCACTGATCACATGCCAGTATTCACTTGGCCATAGTCAATCACATGTCAGTATCTGCATCTCAGAGAGCCCAGGGAGGGGAAGGGCTGGGGGAGAGAGAGAAGCATGAGGAAATACTAAGAAAACAGCTCAACAAAGTTAAACCGAATAATGTGGGCTGTTTGTGCACCACTGTGATCTTGTAATTATATAACGGGGTTGACTGCGTTTTCATTACCCCAACATTTGTAACAAAATAGACGAAGAGTGTGGAGATGGGAATTGCTTACAATCCTCAGCAGCATCAACAAATTACAAATATGACTCTAACCTATGAGTTGGCTAAGGGAGCATTAGGTGTTTGTTCTTCCTAGGAGAGGTCGGCAGTCCTCAAGAACATACCACAATGGCTGATGGCAGCTCAACACAAGAACATAGCACTGTGTCAGTGGATGTGAAGAATTTGTCTGCTGCTTTCAGATCGAGATTCCACTGCCCTGGGAGCGTCCTTTGAATTTTGTCTCTAGGAACCTGGGGTCAGAATAGAGTCGTAGATTTTTGCTTCCCCTGTAATAGAAAAGGGGTGCTGTGCCTCCAGATCAAACACTAAATTCACCTTGACCTAACCTCTGAATCAAATGTAACTTAATAGCAGTTTCATAAACTTTATATTGATTTTTCCAAGCAAGCAAGCTTCTGCCAAGAACAGTGGGAACTGAACAATGACTCTGTGAGACACTCGGGCTCCCATCTTGCTGACCTACTGGACTTTGGGTCCAAATACTTCTGGGCCACATATTGGCACTAAGTTCGTATGTGAATGTACAAGAATGTACGTGGAGCTCATGAGAATGGTAATCTCGCAAAACCAGTTCAAATACATTCACAAAACTTCCTCTGTCTCTGTAAATTAAATCTCTGTTGGGTTATTTAAAAAAACCCAAACAAACAACTTCTTCTAGCAAACAGGAAATGGGGCTATGTACCTCTAAAAAAAAAACTAAACTGACATAAGTGGGTCCCTGGGGCTAGTAGAATTCCTCTTCTTTTTTCAGTTCTCATTTTTTCTCTTCATTTCTCCCATTGGATTTCTCTCTCTGCTCCTCTTTTCACAGCCTCTCCCAAATGGAAGGCCAAGCCAGGAAGGTACGAGCCCAGCTTTCAGACCTACAACATCCGAGCTGGTGTGACATTAGGCAAAATGAATTTATATTATATGAATATGAATAAATAAATAATCCTAGTGGCAGTAAAATTCTAATTCCAGGCAAATGGAATGTAGTGAACAAGCTGTCTGTTGCAGAAAAGTAGTGTCTGTGTTTGCTCTCTTCATAGCTTATTAGGCCTCTCGATTAGCTGTAGTTGCTTAGAAAGCACTCAGGGTGGACTGTCACCTTTGGGCACTGAGAGGTTGGGAAACAGGAGCTGAATGAGTGCAGCTGAGGCATAAGCAGACAAATCTGCCATATGGAAAAAGCACACGGATCTTTCTTCTGCAGATCTAGATGAAATAAAGACACTAGTTCCACGCCTTTGTGCTGCGAACCTGCCTTTCCCACATTAAGTCCATGGCTTTTCTGAGGCATTGAGACACAGAAGAAAGCAATAACTAGAGTAATACCCCTTAATATTGCTTTGAAGCAAAAGCTGTCTCCGAGGCTCTACATGCAGATGGGTCAGGAAGCTATAGAGTCTGACATTCAAATTTTGGAGAAATGATTCTAGTGGGTTTCCTAATTAACAGCGTATCGGGTTGGAAATGCTACTTTAAAACACAACAATACATATAGGAAATAAAATGTTTTCTTGCTCTGGGAAAATAACAACCAAAACATGCCTACCAGCAAGTAGGAGCAATTCAAAATAGAAGCCATTCATTTCTCAGCAAGGATTAATTAGCTGTCTGGGGTTATTAAATGTTTTCATTGGCCTGATCTGTGATGAAAACGGGAGCTATAAAAGTGAGCCAGAGGTAAATCACAGCAACAAATAATATTTAAAACAAAAAAAACAACCCTGCTTCCAATGCAAATTCTGATGGTGTGAACAAATTACTGACTGGTCTGGTCTGATTAACAGCACATCAGATGGACTGTTCAGTTGGAGTTTTTAGGCCTACAGTTTAGATTCGGTGTTCTTCTTTTAAATCTCCAATGACAAGCTGAGGTAAATGTGGTCTCGCTCCATGTTTAAACAGAAAGCCTGCTTCAGTCTAACTCAGGGGTTCTCAAACTGGGGGTCGGGACCTCTCAGGGGGTCACAAGGTAATTACATGGGGGATCGTGAGCTGTCAACTTCCACCCCAAACGCCACTTTGCCTCCTGCATTTATAATGGCGTTAAATATATTTTAAAAAGTGTGTTTAATTTATTAGGGGTGTTGTACTCAGAGGCTTGCTGTATGAAAGGAGTTGCCAGTGAAAAAGTTTGAGACCCACTGGTCTAACTGGTAACTGGCCCCATGGGGAGCAGAAGATATAAGGAGCTTCTCCCCTTCCTCTTCTCACACTCTGGTTCAATAACCAGTGACAGTTTGATGAGGTTGCAGAACCCCCGTTCCATGCTTATGCTGCCTGCAGGGCTAGCCTTCACATAAAATGACCAGGCACAGTGAAGTAAGGACAGGGCCCCTGGCCTTCCGACCTTACTGCTTCAGCCAGCAGACATGGCAAGGAACAGGGGAGAAGTCTTGTACCCATGTAAAAAACAGCTGAGCTGCAGCTTCAGAGAGCACTCCACAGGAGTCCTGGGAAGAATCCTGACTGAATTAGCTGAGAGGCCCCCTCAGCACCTAAACTCCCCCTGCAGGGCTGTGCCTAGAAGACACAATCTAGCTCTTAGTCTGCACATTAGAGATCAGAGATTGATATCCCCTGACAATACTGCATCCCCCATGAGAAAGACCAAATTGACCAAACACAAAGATGGACCAGGTGAAATTTGCTACTAAGGGCTACAGCTTCCAAACACCAGCCAGCGTTACAGCCCTCACAGCATCACTCCCGCCTTGTCTTGTGGAGGCTCTCCCATAGCACTCTCAGATGCAAGGCTCCTGGACTTCAGGGTGTCAGCTCCAGAAAACCACGTAAGACAACAGCTTGGTACAGCACTCAGAAAGGCAAGTGGCGTTCCAGTGACTAAGAAGAAAACTTGTTTAATGGATTTTGTACGTGCATGTCCCTTGTAGTAAAATGGAAAACGTAGCCTTAGGTGTTTACATTTGATTTGGGAGGCCGGTTTTAATCTTCTTCTTACATTGGGAGGGAAAACTCAGTTACAGAATGTACTTACATTCCAACAACCCAAGTCAAACACTAAGGAAAAAAAAGAAAAGAAATGCTTTAACTCCTTCACCGCCAGGCAGGAATACAGGCATGTGCCAGATATGTTCAGCAGCACAAGAGGTGCAGAGTTTGGACACATGAGGCAGGGGCAGGGTGGGGTTTGGTACTCCAGAATGACCAGAGGGGAGAGGATTCTTTCCACTCCGACCTACAGCTCTCTCCAGTAGAGTTGTGTTATTCAGCCTGCATGTAAGCTGCAGGATTTACCCCTTAATGACCCATGTGACACCATGCCCTATCATCTGACACTAGGCTGAATTCATTAAAGGCATATCAGAGAGGTCTCTGTGCTTGCCTTCACATTTAAAGGAAGTAACAGCATTTCCTATTTATCTTCATTTGTTCATTCAGAATGAGTAACTCTCCTGAGAATCTGCAGGTTTCTAGATTTACAGCAGCCACCATGAATACCAGATGGTGAAAAAGGATTTCTGTGAGGTATTAGGGCAAGTGCGGGGCTATATTCTGGGCTGGTGCGGCTCTGCACTATTCAGCTCATTACTGAAGCAGACTCTTAGGGAACCTCTGTGATGAGAGAGGGCTGGGCTGCTCTGAACCCAGAACCCACAGGACGGGGGAAGAAGAGGAAGCTTGCATTCTGCATTTCACCCTGAAGTCACTGCCAGAGCCCCGGTCAAGGTTCTACAGCCTGCTCCAGCTCCATGGCCCTTACTCAGTCTTGCAGTTCCAGAGCTCTATTGGCTGTTCTTGTCATGCATGCAAAAGCAGCCAACCTGGCATTGCAAGCATTCCTGGCTCTAGCATCATCAATGTTATTGTAACAACAAACGCATCTTTACCAAGACATGGCCCACCATCACCTCGGCTACTGTCCTTATTGTGTTGTACCTCTTCCTTGACCCTTAGGCGTTTCAATTAACTCACCCGTAGCATTGTAATCATGGAGGGGTCTCGGAGGCGGCCATCTTCATCTTTAAGATTATAGCCCTCTGGTCTTTTATCTCGTTCACTAACTTTCCATAGCTTCACAGTTTTATCTGGAAGAGCAAAAGAGAGCAGAAGGTATAGTTATGCCTGAGAAAATGGACATCCTAAAAGGAATGCTTGATGGAAATGCCCATGTCACAAAAATTGGTTTGAATGTAAAAAAAAGTTCCCGTTTCCTGTCTTATCTGAATAAGATCTAGGGACATGGAAAGAATCAGCTCTAAAGAAAGAAACGCTGCTTATCATCAACACTTTTTTCCAGGAATACTTGGGCCTTCCTATTGCTGCAAGGCAACTGCTGACATATTTATTACAAACTTAAGAAGACTGATTCAAACAAGCATTAGTAGACAAATTATTTGAGAAGTGACTTTCCAGGTCTCAGATGCAGAGATTATGACCATAGGTCACATGATTCAGTATACAGAGTTTAGGATTTATCTAGTACACGCCACAGTGTGTCACTAGAAACTCTAACATGGGCATTGGTACAAGAGGAGAGAGCTTTTTACATTGTTCTGAGAAGGCAGAAGTCTGCAGAGAAGTTTAATTTAGAACTCACCACCTACAGACCAAATCCATACAAAGTCTTTCTTCTCCCATTGCTGCATATCTGTATACCTACCACTAAAGTTAATCAAGAGAACACCGTATTATATGATTTTTCCTCCTACAATTTGCCAGGTTGCATGGCAGTTATCCAGGGGAAACGGACTACTTGCTAGTATGATTTCCAAATTAACTTGGTCCAAATGCTTAATCAAATCACTGAAAACATGTTAAATGCTGATAATACACCACATCACCATATTGTGTCTCTACTGCCTATCTTATTACTGCAAACTGCCATGATACAGGGCAATTCCCAGATTTTAAGGTCAGAAGAAACAATTACAATCATCTACTCTGACCTCTTGCACAACATTTCATTCAATTCCTCCATCAAGCACAATTGTCCTCTTACAAATAAAGAGAGAATAATATTCATGAGTGCTCTATCCATCACGTCTTTGAATATTTCCAGCAGCCAGTGGAATCATTAACCATAAGTAGTGCTTGTGCAGCTATACACCAGTGTTTAGAGAACAGTGGTCATATGTGCATGAACTTTAAAAAATTACCCCGCACACAACAGATCTCATGAAATTTGACTTCTGTTTTTGTCCATGGGTGGAGACTAGTTCAGGCAAAGAAATCTAGGATGTAATACAGTGAAATATACAGTGATTTAAAGTTCACACTGTGAACATAGTAAAAAGAACACCCCCAGAATGAAGTAAAATCATGTCTGTAATTCACTCAAAAGTCAGCTTCAACTCCCCTTTCCACTACCTTGAACAGAAACTGGCATTTTATTATTAACTGCACAATCTTTTTCACGCTGACAAAGCACCAATTTGAATTCCCATACTGCCATCTTTCCTTGGATTTTTCCAACTACTGACATCCCATTTATCCTGTGCCATGAAGGTTTTTAGGTGGAAGAGCCCCAGGAACATGTGGTCTTTATTTTGAATAATGGTGTTTTCTTTTCCTTTGCCTGTCAGAGATTCTATCAGCAGTTTATCATCACTTCCACCAGCTTTAAAACACAATCTTATCATTCATCTTAATTTTCTCCTTTACACAGCAATTCCATTAGACTGCCATTAATTTTGTTTTTATTAACCCATTTAACTTCAGGGGGTTTCCCCTCTAAAATATTAGTTTAACAACAAAAACAAAAAGATACAGACTAACATGGGAGTTATTTTTTAAAGAATCATTTTGATATCTTGCAAGCCTCTGAAACACCATCCCAAATGGAAAGATAATATCCCTGTTAATCAAAAAACTATTTAAAAACTCAATTAACAGAACATTATGCTCTATAATTAATCTTCATTGCATTTCAATGACCCCCCCCAATGAGTTTAATAAGTCTTTGAATTTTATTACAATGATCAATAAAGTAAATTCCCTAATACAAAGTAAGTTGGCTATGGGAGATAATTAGACCCCTCCTTTTCCCCTCAAGTAATTAAGTCACATCTATCTTAAGGTCCCATTTATCCCAAGTAATATCACTGGATCCTCCTGATATTTATCTGAGCATAACAGAAAGCTGCCCTGCTAAACACAGCTGCAAATTGGAAAAAAAAAATCAGCTGTACTTTTTCTTAAAAAAGATTCCAGGATCCAGAAACATAATGAGCGCAATAAATAGTCAGAGGGAAGAAAACTCCCTGTTTAGTGGCAAACGAACAAGTGCGAACTGACTGCAGAACCCTGTGTGAGGGAAATACACATTCTAGCTGGGCTCATGTTATCCCTGTTTAAACTCATGTTTTATAATAGAATCATTCTTTAATTTTTTAAAATAGGATTTTGCCAGAAAGAAGAAATAACAACAAAGACAACATTTTCTGACCATTGTCTGTGCTGCGACAAGTCACAGATACCAATTCCCTGTGCTTGTGCCCCCTCATGGTCAAACTCTCAAGGTGAGCAAACCAAGAGAAACAGGGACCAGAGACAGAAAAAATGACTTCAAGGCTTTTTAAGATCTTCTGCCCCGTAGGCTGAAGAACTTTCTCACCAAGGTTGGGCTTCAAATGCTCATCTTAGTTATACCAGTTAAAATCCAGAGTCACATCACTGGTCAGACATTAGCGTACGTGAGACCAGAGTGCAGCCTATTGAATGTATCAAATTCCTAACATGAATATTCCTGGCCCTCCTAATTCTTGCTTCTCCTCTTCCTTTTACTTTAAGTGTGTGGATTATAGACACACCACGGGCCTAATCTTGAGAGGCGCTGAGACCCAGCAACTCCAGATGAAATCGGGGGATATGGTACAAGTACAGATCCCAATAACTGTTTTAAATAACTCCACTTCTCTGTTGTTCTCTCCAGGATCCCAGAAGAATAGTATTTCAATGGGACTTCCTCTCTGTGTAAGTACTACTCAGCATGAGTAAACGCTGCAAAAATCAGTCTTTTTTTTTTTTAAAACTACTACAAAAAATGTGAAGATGGTTTTCCTGAGGGCAAGGTTTCCCTAATACTGAAGTTATGGATGAAAGAGTCTGTTCCAAAGGTAATGGGAGTTACATGACTGAATGGAAGGCAGAAAGGAGTTCAAATAGGGTAGGCCCTGGACCAAAACCACAGGTACAAAGGGAAGGCTGAGGTGCGCTAGGGCAGGCCCCATTAAATGTTAGTACAGTGTTTGATCATTTATAAAAATTGACAAGAGTATAACTAAGATTAAAACTAGGAGGTGAACGTTGGTTACTTACCTCAGCCTTCTCTGTTCATCTCCCCACATGTATTTCTCTCTCCTGGGAGAGATTCTTTGAGATGAGGGCCTGCTCCTGTGAGGTTTATTTTTTTCACGCTGACAAAGCACCATGAAATCATGGATGAAAGGCAAAGCATTATATATTATTATTGTTACTTACCATTGGTGGAGAGAAGGAAGTAGGCTGCATTTTGCTGCGGGAGCCATCGTATTTTATTGATCTTCTCCTCTATCTCTAAACTCTTCAGGTAATCGAACTCGGGTTCATGGCTCTGGAATGTGCTGTAAACATTGTATTCTCCCCTACGATGGGGCTGATTTTTACTCTGCAGGAGTGAGAAAAAAAAATGGTAAAAGAAATTTTGAGAGAGAGAGAGAGAGAGAACGAGAGAGCGAGCACGCACAAGCGCGCACAAATTTTCTATTGATTCTTTTGTTCTCTGCGGATTGTTAAGAGATGGGAAATGTCTGATTACGGTGACACATTACAGTTTAGACATCAAAGCCGACACATGAGATCTTTCCGGCACGATGTATTCTCCTCTTGTGTCAGTTTCTCTGCATGCTGATGATATGAGCAGGAAGTGGTGCCTTTGTTTTGCTTTGTTTCTGGAATGAATGAAATTCTCCCTATCATTTCTCTCCAAGGCAAATTGGCGAGGAGAGATAGATAATGGCTCAGATACAGGGCCAAGTCCTGTTTGACTCACTCACACAAGCAACCCCATAGATGCCAGTGGAGCTCTGTACTGGCATAAGGTGAGCAGGATTTGCCCTGAAGACCTATAAATATACAGCAGAAACAAAATAACCAAGGAAAGGAAACAATCTGTGCAAGAATGAATGTTGCATAAAATGGCAAAGGGCTCAGTCCAGCAAGGTGCTGGGCAAGCCTGGCAGGTGCTGGGTACCTTCAAGCCCCATGACATCCGTGAGGTGCCCAGGTGCTCAGCACCTTGGAGCCTAAGTGAAGCTGAGGTAGTTAAATGCTCCCAGACACACTCAGATACTACAGTCATGAGCACTATATAAGAACCTTAATAGAATAGAAATGCACACACTTTATTGTATGGATTGACTTTCTGTGTTCAAATGATGTACCCAGGTCCTTTAACATCCCTCCAGAAATGGTGCATCTCTGTAAAGCAGGAATTCAACAGAATTTACCCTGTAGCACATAAGGAAGTTTAAAGTTCAAGAAATATAGTAGAATAATAAAAAAAAGAGAACAGGAAATAAAATAGTGTTGGGAATGATAAGAATGGTATGTGCATATATAATCTAAACTAAACAGCCCCTCCCACGGTATACTGTATACACAGAAACAGTTTTGAGAGTAAGACTTTAAAATAAACTTTATAGTCTAAAGACATTTTAAAGCCTATCATGGCCAGGCCTCCAAGATCCCACTCCACCTTAACAGAACACATTGACAAAAGGGGGCTTTGCTACCATCCAGATCAGACTGTGAAGTATGCACAAGATGTGCCAGACCAATTAGCATCAGACAGCTTTGGAAACGGAGGGAAAAAATATTCCAGATTGTAAGGGCCTGAGACAGTTTTCATTTGCCAAACCCATTCTGTGCTTCTTGGACCCACAACATGTGCAGAGATCTTTAATTGTGTGCTCAATGCCATGTGCAAATATGGGTCCTTCAGAAATGAACCACAAATGATACATAGCTACCAAGAAGCTCTTAAGGAAGGTTTTTCTGAGGTAAGGTTTATGTCCAGGATCACCTTGATAATTCTTATCCATCTATGCTACAGTAGATTTTTTTTTTTAAATGTGAAAGGTTCTGTTCTCTGAGAATTTTTGATGCTCCTGGAAGTGATAGACTCGCACCAGCAAGGCTGACAGCCCACTACAGTACAGCCAGATACTGTGCAAGCTTCCCCCCACAGCTCTTGGCACATACCCCAAATCTTGTTCTTTAGCGAAGGGACTCTTGTGAGCAGTGATGGCCAATTGAGCCAAACTCACTGCTCGCGTGGGCTGCCCCTCAGCACTATTCTCTGGGCTATTCTGCACTGCCACTAGCTTGCCCTGCCTGCACCACCTATTGTGAGAAGTGAGAAGCCCAGAGCAGGAGCAAATAGTGCTTCAAGAGCATTCATTTCTGGCAGTTATTCCAGTGAGAATATTGCCAGACAGACAGAGAATCGCACCACAAAAAGCAACTGATCCTCTTCCCTGCCCAACCTGACATTGCTCCCTTCTCTGAGCCACACAGCTTCAACCCAGCAGAACTGACAGAGGACTCTCAGGTAGAAGGCGGTGTCACAAAGTTCACGTTTGGCCCACAAAGACATTTTTGCCCCCTTTGACTCTTCTCTTCCCCCTTTGACTCTTCTTTGCTCCCTCCACATCTCGCACTGAAGGGGGGAGTACAAGGCCCTACGCATGTTATTGGTGGCGTGAGCATGAACAACAAGGGAAATGGCAATTATGGCTTAAAATTGTAGGGGCTCTTACACCAACTGTTAGGCTGTGCTGTGATCTCACTGACACCAGGGTAAATCAGGTGCAATTCCATTGACATCTGGGGTGTTTTATCAGTGTAAAAAAAAGAGAGTGAAACTGAGATCAGAAGGTTTCAGAGTAGCAGCCGTGTTAGTCTGTATCCGCAAAAAGAACAGGAGTACTTGTGGCACCTTAGAGACTAACAAATTTATTTCAGCATGAGTTTTTCATGAGCTACAGCTCACTTCTTCAGATGCACAGAATGGAACACACAGACAGGAGATATTTATACATACAGAGAACATGAAAAGATGGAAGTATGCATACCAACAGGAAGAGTCTAATCAATTGAGATGAGCTATCGTCAGCAGGGGAAAAAAAACAACAACACACTTTTGAAGTGATAATTAAGATGACCCATAGAAGGTGTGAGGAGAACTTAACATAGGGAAATAGATTCAATTAGTGTAATGACCCAGCCATTCCCAGTCTCTGTTAAGGCCTGAGTTAATTGTGTCCAATTTGCATATTAATTCGAGTTCAGCAGTCTCTCTTTGGAGTCTGTTTTTGAAGTTTTTTTGTTGCAAAACTGCCACCTCCAAGTCTGTCACTGAGTGGTTAGAGAGGTTGAAGTGTTCTCCCACTAGTTTCTGAATGTTATGATTCCTGATGTCAGATTTGAGTCCATTTATTCTTTTGCGAAGAGACTGTCCGGTTTGGCCAATGTACATGGCAGAGGGGCATTGCTGGCACATGATGGCATATATCACGTTGGTAGATGTGCAGGTGAACGAACCCCTGATGGCGTGGCTGATGTGATTAGGTCCTATGATGGTGTCACTTGAATCGATATGTGGACAGAGCTGGCATCGGGCTTTGTTGCAAGGATAGGTTCCTGGGTTAGTGTTTATGTTGTATGGTGTGCGGCTGCTGGTGAGTATTTGTTTCAGGTTGGGAGGCTGTCTATAAGCGAGGACTGGCCAGTCTCCCAGGATCTGTGAGAGTGAGGAGGCCAGTCCTCGCTTATAGACAACGTGACATATGCCGTCATGTGCCAGCAATGCCCCTCTTCAAAAACAGACTCCAAAGAGAGACTGCTGAACTCGAATTAATATGCAAATTGGACACAATTAACTCAGGCCTTAACAAAGACTGGGAATGGCTGGGTCATTACACTAATTGAATCTATTTCCCTATGTTAAGTTCTCCTCACACCTTCTATGGGTCATCTTAATTATCACTTCAAAAGTGTGTTGTTGTTTTTTCCCCCTGCTGACGATAGCTCATCTCAATTGATTAGACTCTTCCTGTTGGTACGCATACTTCCACCTTTTCATGTTCTCTGTATGTATAAATATCTCCTGTCTGTGTGTTCCATTCTGTGCATCCGAAGAAGTGAGCTGTAGCTCATGAAAAGTTCATGCTGAAATAAATGTTAGTCTCTAAGGTGCCACAAGTACTCCTGTTCTTTTTGAGATCAGAAGGCAGGTAGTTAGGTTTACAGAATTCTAACATGCTAATGCAAATTGATACAAATCAAAGCAAGGCTGTGAACATGAGAAGGTTCAATGAATGTGCCAAATTTGGATGAAAGGAGCAAAGTTCAAAGAGCATTATTAGGTTTGGCAAATGACACAATTAGGACCACTGGAGTTTCTAATGCAGAAGCTTGATCCAATTTGCATTAGGTTCCCAACAAGTGCAATGAAAGTAAAACGATGCAGAAAATGCAACATTTTAAAAGGTGCTTTCTGAGAGGAATACGGTCCTATTTTGGTTAATGGCCTATTTGCAGTCTGTAGTTTGCCAGAAGAGAACTGGAGGGGGGAAGAGTGACACATGAGGATTAGGAAGCAGCAGGAAGTTTCTTTTAAAAGGATAAAATAGGCATTTTGCATTCAGTAGCACTTACCTCCTGCTCACGCTGAAATATTACAACCCGACCCCCCTTGTCCCCTGTCGCTAGTAATTCTCCTGTGTGGTTGAATTCTACTGTAGAGATAATGTCAGCTGAAAAAAAGAAGACAAAGGCAATTTAAGTAACTGCAGACTGGCTTTTCATGGGCATCTATAAGACACCATTCTCTGTGCAATTAAGGAAAAAACGTACTGTCAGTGCTTTGTCTCCCCAGAGAAGTTTCCAGAGTTCTTATATTTCTTCTTGTAATAAATATGCTCCTGGAATTTTGTAACACAGTTTACTAGGAACGAACATGAGTTAAAACCTGATATAAACACATGGAGTTCTGGGACACTAAGAATTGGATTCATGTCTGGAAGCAAATTTTGTGGCTGTTTTATATCTCTATAGCGGTGTTATCCCAAACCAATACCATACCCAAAACTCTGGGAGACATTTAGGTCTAGATTTATATCAAGATTTTGTAATCACCACCCATTTCTACTATCTGTGCTCAATAAAAAAGCCCCCCAAAAGCCGTTAAGATCCTGTGCAGGTTTAAGTGAATGTGTCATCATTCAGATCCATATTTTCCTTTCTATGTTCCCTCCACGTCCCTCTGACTCTAGGGGAGCTCTGGTAGTTTCCATCTCTGCAAAGTCAGAGGATGGGGCAGATAGGGGACCTTGCTCATCACCATTGCATTCTCCCCTGCTCAAAGCCACAGGGCAAAATAGCCTTAGATGTGAGCCGTTTGCCCTGCCCACTGCAGAACTCCCATATTGTACTTCAGATTAAATAAAGGAAACACTCCATCCACACTATTGCCATCTAGTCTCCCCAACGTGGTGCAGTCCGACACAATCAACAAAAGAACAGTTGTGTGAACACGGACATGCGGTCAAAATTACAGTGAGGTGAATTGTCCTAATGTATGAGAAACATGGAACAGACAGGAACCAGTAACTTATACAGGGGGTCACAATCTGGGAAAGCCATGCTTTAAAGGCTTTACTCAGTGGTGTTTACCCCTGAGGCAAAGCAGGCAGTAGAACCACCAATGATTGGATTTATTAGGACTATTTTTAGAAGAATGTCAGAGATTAATTCTACTGTGGTTATTCCCCTACTGGTCTTCATGGATTGTCTTCGAGTGAAGTATTCAGCAAAGGCAAAACAGTGCAGGGGGGAGAAGGAATACGGCCTCAAACCCAGCAGCTGGCTAAAGGACATCTTTTAAAATGAAAGGCACTTCGTTTTAGCTTTTGGTATCCAGATCCCTTGTGTACAAGTCAGTTTTATTGAACTTTAATTTATCTTTTCATACTTTATTTATGTAACCTCTCTCTCCTCTCTCTCTCTCTGTATGTGCGTGTGTCTATCTAAACAAACAACTTCTCATAAACATGTGCACCCCTTATATGTATGTATGTGCACATACATTGGGTACAAACACTCAGACGTCATATGAATGCTTAAAGAAAAACAGGTGCTTAGGTGTTTCCCTGAATAGGGATGCTTTTCTGACCCCTCTAGATGCGCTGTAGATACCACAAGAGCTCTCACTGATTGTTTTTTAGCATATACTTTACCGGATCAAAATCTGTATTTTATTGTAATGCACCGAGAGTCTGAGACAGGTGAAAAACATCTAAATAAATGTCAGCATTGAATTGGATCCAAACATATAAGATACAGTCAAAATATATATTAGGAAGGTACTAATATACATGGATCTCTCTTTTGCGCGCGCACACACACCTCTGCGAACTTCAGAAGCCACTGTGAATGCTGATTATTGTCTATGTCTTCTACACAGTGTGAATCAAGATGCCATCCAGCAAAAAAAAAAAAAATCCTCAAGAGTTCTGGCAAACCCAGAAAAGTAGCTTTCTAAATGGTATCTCAGACAGGCAAGTTTTCTTCCTCCAGGTTCTAATTGTCCTGAATTGCATAATCATCTTAAATATTGCACTTCGTGATCTCAAGTTACAGATGTTAGTTGCATCAGTCATCTTCCTCTACTTGTCCCCAGACTGATGCCACTGCACCCACATAAACTGCCTCTGTTCTTTGCCAGTCTCCGGACCAAACTGCTTCCGATTTATGGCCTGACACACCACAATGGCTTCAATGTATGTCAGGTGAGATCTGGCCCATTTTAAAAAGTTCAGTGATCCAGTTTGTTTGGTTATTTTCCCCTTATTCTTCTACTAAGATCTGGCTGGTGCCTGGTGACTTAACTCAAGCTGGGAAACCATTTCCAATGATACTATTAGCTGGGTGACAAGGAGATCATTCTTTGTTGCCCTTTGGGGAGGAGAAGTCCACCTCAGTCATACATTAAGTTTCTACCAGACTAAATTGAAACGGTGACTCCTGGATGTTCCCCCACCCCAACCAACATGTTCTTAAAGAAACAACAATATTCAGATTAACTCTGGGGCCTGAAGATTCACCTTAATTCTAGCAACTCCAATGCTTTAATCACAAATCTCTGTTATTAAAAAAAAAAAATCGGTATAACTGAGATCTCCACAATCTGGCTAGAACAAGGAAGGGATTCCAGGAGCTGGTGGAAGAGAACAGCCACAGGTAGGGTGAGTCTTAGGCTCCAGCTTCACTACAGCGACCCACTACAACCAGCCTCTGTACAAAGGCCAAATCTGGTATTCCATGCTATGTCCACTCATACATCCTGGTGGACTAACCATCATTTATAGCTCTTACTGCTCAGACTGTGTGTTACACTCTCCTGCCCACCTTTCTGTTCAGCTCTCCTTTGCTTTTCACTATTAATGTGGGGAAGATTATGGTCCATGAGTAAAAACAGGAAATAAGCCTTCCAGTGTGGAAGACGACTGGGGACACAAGACCTTTCTTGACACTTCCCTAATCAGGGTAAGCAACTTCTACAGCCTTCTTCCAAAACGTATTAATGTACATCTAACTGTCATGCATATTGGTCTCTCTAAAGTCCGCTGATATCCCATCCATATATCTAATATTAGGCCTCCCCCTTGGTCATCTTCAGTCCACAATCATTGCAAAAGCCAGCCTACCAATATATTTAGCTTTAGCAGCACTTGCCCAGTTACAGCAGTCGGATAAGGCTGTTGCAGGTGGCTTGTGAGGAATAACTCTGCTCTTTGAGGTACACTTGACATTGACATAAGTTCAAAAGGGCATATCTTATTGGACAAGCTTTACAGGTTGGCTGTCCAAACTGGACACCACCGGTTTGAAATGAGAGTTTCCCTTCTAGGTGATCTGTTTATCAAGGCTACCAAGCCCTATCTGCCCCAGCAAGTCTTATTTTAAGGTGGTATTTATTTACCTTGATGTCCTAGTCATAGGGCCTACCTGGCATTTTATGAAGATAGCTCTGCCACCAGCTACCACACCATGCCCTGCTGAAAGATGCCATGACTACTTATCTGATATTCACAGCTGTCCTACGGTTTCCTATCCATCACCCAGAAATGTGCCTGATGGGAGTTGGTTGCCCCTTCTCAGTGTTGGGGACACACGGCCATCTACAATTTATTCATCATGTCCACTGTTTTATGTCTTCATAGGGATCCCTTCGCTCACTTTAGGATCCAATCATTCCCTGATAATGTGCGAGGAGCCCAACATGTCTGTTGAGCCGTGACAATCCAGATGGCAGCAGGCAGGTGAGTAATGAACTCCATGCTGCTTCTATTAATATTCACACATCTTCCCCATATTGCCCTGCCTCTCCAGCATTAAGCATAATTGCAGTGACATGTGAATGCTTTCTAAAGTTTGTCTTAATTCATTTATAACATTTGGTTGCTGTGAATAGATTTAGGGATAATATTTCATTGCACACAGAACCAGCGCTGCAGAAAAGAAACTCAAGAGGATTATGGTAGACAACACCCCATCCATCCAAACACACAAAAATCTACCGAGTGGCAGGGGTGGTGGCCTGCCCCGCACTCAGTTGGAAAGCAGTAAGGTGAAGCATTTCTATTCCATTATATGGAGCCCTTCGGATTCAGCCTGGGTTTGTGAGTAGTAAAATCTGCCATTAAGATTTTAACCATTTGGTACCAACTTTCACAAAAGGGATGAACCTCAATACAGAGGGGCCAAATTCTACTCTGATTTACACCAGTGGAAAGCCAAAATAACTCGATTGGACGTGGCTGGACTATGTGGTCCGATCAACATTTACTACACATTTCATGCTTTTTTTAGTAAGGGAGACATCTGTGAATGAATCCTGACTTGCTTCAAACATGTATTATTCATACCTTAAATAAACGAGCTACAGGCCAATTATTATCCCCATTTTACAGCTATGGAACAAAGACAGATATTTGGTCCTTAACTACATACCACAATTAGAGGTATGATTTTTTTTTAACCAAAATAGTTATACCAATATAACACCTAGGGCATGGCTACACTTGCAGTTGTAGAGCACTGGGAGTTAAACAGCCTTAGGAGACCGCAGCAGGGAAAACGCTGCCGAGTGTTTACATTCTCGGCTGGAAGGGCACTGGCGTGGTGGCCACATTAGCAGCTCTTGCAACGCCACAAAGAGCAGTGCATTGTGATAGCTATCCCAGCATGCAAGTGGCTGCAACGTGCTTTTCAAATGCAGGGGGTGGGATCGAGTGTGGCAGGGTGTGTGCTGTGTATGTGTGGAGGGAGAGAAAGTGGTCATTTGGGGGGCTGAGAGTGTGTCAGCATGCTGTCTTGTAAATTCAGACAGCAGCAGTCCTCCCATCCCCCGCCTCTCTCTCTCTCTCACTCACTCAAAGCAAGCAGCATTCCTAATTAATGGTTCTTTTGTCCCGGAGCAGATAAGCAGCCAGCTGTCAGAAACAGAGCTTTGAAAGGGCATATCCACATTTCTACAGTGAGTTCACAACAATGACAAGAGTGGCCGCTTGACTTAACAGGATTATGGGATGTTTCCAGAGGCTAATCACAGCGCAGTAATGCAACACCTCATTCACACTGGCGCCGCGGTGCTCCAACGGGCGCGCAGCAAACGTTACTCCACTCACCGAGTTGGAGTGCCCGCAGCGCTGTAGCTGTGGAGTCAGAGCGCTCTACGTGCCTTGCCAGTGTGGACGGGGACTGAGCTAGGGTGCCCGGGGCGGCTTTATTGCGCTGTAACACGCAAGAGTAGCCAAGCCCTTAGTTATACTGATATGAAGTGCCTTATACTGGTATAGCTTATTCCCATAGCCCACGACAATAAGCTATATGGCATCTTTATCCCAGTATAACTGTCCATACTATAGGGATTGTACCACTTCAGCTATACCAGAATAAAATGATACAACTTGTGTGTGTAGACAAACCCCAAGTGACTTGCTCCCAGTGACATAGGAAGCCTGTGGAAAAAAACCAGGATTTGACCTTCACTCCCCAGTTGAGTCCTGTAGCCTAACTGCAAGACCCTCCTCCTTTCTACACTTGTACAGTTCCTGCATGGTCCCTAAAACACAGGTTTGTAATCTATTACTGTATTTAACGTTGATGTTACAATGAGACTGATGGCCCAGGGAACGGATAATAAAGTACACAGCCTTTGACTTTAGATCACCAGCTCACATTCAACCCAGATTGGAAGTGACCCAAATCCTTCTGTATGGTGCCCTAACACTTCCCTACACCATATGTAGCTCCCCTTTCCAGCACAGCACCTTAACTATACAATAAATACACAACAAAATTACTTACACACGAGCAGCATGACCTCCCCTGAACCTCCTCTTGAGTGATTCTCTCATCATTACTTGGTTTTGATGGATAGAAACAGGCGAGTCAAGGTAAAAAAATATATATATATTCCTTGCCTAGACCTATCAAAGATTTATAGGGAACCTGGGAGTGGTGAGATAGATGCAATAGTGCCAGGAATGTCCAGGTTACTTGAACACATTATGCACTGTGGTGCTGATTTAGAGAGAATAATTTTTTTTCTGGCCTTGGGTTTACATTCTTCTATAGTGACTTGTATGGATATTTGCAGTTATCAGGACGTGTAACAATGTACAGAAAAAGTCCCTGTCACTCAAGCCTGCCCCTTAGCACTGATAGGGGATCTGAAAGAGCTGTGGGAGTAGACTCAGAGGGCAGGAATGCATAAGAATAAATGGTGATGGATTAATAAAATAATCAATGATATAAAAGGCTGAATCTTTTCCTCTTTTCTACCTTCTTTTGGTTGGCCTTATGTAGGCTTTTCAGTCAGATGAGGGCAAGGATCCTGCACTATGCCCTGCTCCATAATCTCCTTGCAGTCCCTCACCCTCATGCATGCAGGGCTGGAGACTTTAATGATGCAGGGTAGGGGTTGAGCTGTAGAATATTCTACTTTATCCACAGACTTCAGGCATGGACGAGGCACTGCGTACATACATGGCTCACTCTTTCATGTGTATTTCCAGCATTGGCTCGAGCTGCTTGAGAAGCTACCTCCACAGTAGAGATACATTGAAAGTTTTTGTCATTCAAAGAAATCTGCTATCAGATAAATAACGTTGAGCAAAACGCAGCTCTCTCTGATCCACCAAGTAACTCCACTGTTTAGCCTTGCATTTGTTTAATTGATTGGCTAGGACTGGATGGTGCCATAAAAGTTGCTTACATAAGGGAGACAGTGGCTAAGCTATACTAGATGCAGCTGCCTGGAAGTGAAACAAGCAAAAGCCCAAGTTCACAAAACATCCAGCTGATCTGGTTCATTTCCAGAGCAGTTAAGTTATTTACAGAAAAGGTTCCAATTACTGATCAAAAAGACAAAGGAAATTAAACTGGGATCCCAACACACAACACAGATGATTACTAGTGATCTGCTAAATGTTTGCAATGAAAGCCCTAGACCAGGCAAATCTCACCTGGTTTGAGATTTGTTACAAATTCACAACCCAGCCCAGGTTTGCTAAGAGGTCTGAGGACTACTTATAGAACCAGGGCCCTCTTTTGTGATACCAAACAAAGGGATTGGGAGTCTGGTCCAATATCCACTGATCTCAGTGTTCCATGGATCAGGCCCTTAATCCCCATTTTAATTACAAATCTCAGCTCAAACGGCTAACACCACCACTATGCTTTTGTATCAAGAGCTTGTAGGAGTTCGTAATTTCCCCCCTTTTAACAAGAAAATAGGATAAACTCAGTGACTTTGTTCAGTTGCACTTCAAAATGTGGGGTTTATTGAAACCTGCATATTGAAGTAAAATTTGGTTCAGGATACATGCCAAGCTATGTGGACAGAATATGAGGAAAATGTCTGCACGAGCCTCTGCAAAGTGCAACAGGTATATTTTTCCCTCATCTCCCGTATCTGATCACATCCAGAGCCAGCTCTAGACTTCACAACTGAAACATGAACACACCAACTTTGGGGAAGTTTGTCCTTGGAATCAAACTCGAATCTGTGGCATGGGCCCATCTCTGATTAGAATAGCCTTTTTCTTTTACAGTGATTTCATCTTTGAAACATATTTAAAGTTTACAGTTTAAATAAAATGTCAGTTATAAACATATTTTATTGTGAACCATCCTGCCCAGTGTTTTTACTCTTTTCCGAATTTATGTGCTTCTCATTGAAAGTAGCAACTCGAATGCATTAAAATATGGGCAGAAAGTCAAGCCTCGCATTTCCCTAGGACTATTCCAGATGAAAAAAAAACAACTGAAAAAAGTGTAAATTAGATCCATACTCAAAGCAAACTCCATTAGTTAGATCTTTTCTCTGGAAAGAGTCATGCACTTTTTGCCTGGCAAAGTTCTAGCTAAGCCCCAGTCTGGAACACAGTAACATACATAACTGTGCCTTAATGATACCGTAAGTGATAGAAATGTGTGCACAGTAATAAAGATAAGAAGATGTTCGAACCCAGGTCTCTATGGCAATAACTAACACATACAGCGGATGTTCCTCAATACTTCCTAATTTTTCACTGATCATCAGCTGGCACAAACTATGGTATTCATGGCACTCCCTACCCTTAGTATAGAGGTCAGCTGGGGAAAATGCTGTAAATAGCATGGGAGCATTAGCTATAAAGGCAACTGGAGAAATTTTAGATGTGACCACAGTAACTAGTAATGTGACCCTTGCATCCAGATGTTTTTCCCCCCTTCTAAAATCACCCACTTGGAACTGTATTTGTTTTTCATCATTTAATCTTCTCCATCAACTGCTGCTGATTACATTTAAACCATTTCATTTTTAATTAATTAAAAACTTTCAACACTACAAGAAATTTTTCAGACAGCATCCAGCTACTTAATGGATTACCTTGTCAGCAGAACTATTTAAAACATCTGGGGTCAGAATTTATGAAAAATCCATACCCAGCTCCTGGGGCATAAGAAATCACCCTGGCCACTTTGTTGCTTTATTCTGGGGGAGCAGAACAGGGGGAGTTTTTGGCCATAGAATCTGCTGGACTTTTCTTGGTTTATCTGTTTACTTGCACACCTGCTGCTTGGATTTCATGCATATTTAAATAATGGTCCATGGGGCTCACAACACAGCTTTATCACCTAAAAAAACCCAATAATGAATAAAAAAAAATCAAAATCCCTTTTTTTATAACAGTCCAAATTCATACTTGGTGTAACACCGCTGATTTCAATAGAGTCACTTTAGCCAAGTTTTTTGGCCCAATATGTGTATGCATTTCATTTGATATAATTAAACATCTGTGGCATTCTTCATAGTAAACTGGGAAGAAGGTGCCATTCTGTGTGGCTAGTTGCTTTCACTTAGACAGTCAAATCTATCATGGCCTGATACAAAATGCACTGAAATCAACAGGAGTCTTTCCATGGACTTCAACAGGGTTTAGATCAGGCTCTGTCCTAGGTATTTCCAAGTGAAAAAACATTATAGTGTTAGGTATGGAAATATCTTCCATGCCTTCAACAAGTGCGGTGAGCGCAGTATAGCATGTTAGCTGTTTTTTAAAGATGTTTCCTGGTAAATGTGTGACGCTCTTAAGCAATCCTCTCCAATTCAACTGCCTGCCTGTTATTAACTCCAAACTTCATTTAAAAGCCAGCACAGTATAATTATTAATTTGAATTAATATATATTCATATTCATGTGATCAATAATTCATAGCTGTTCCTCCTAGGACTCCTATAGCAGTTTTGTGACAACAGAAGGCATATAAGGGCTTTTTTCTTCCTCTTCTTTTCCTTGCTTCCTACATATTTGGTGCCTGGAGTGCATGGAATTTGAAGAAAACTGTTTCCATGGTGATCCTTCCTTCTCCAAGCAGCAGGCTATACCAGGCTGCAGTTCTCTCCTTTCTGGAGTGCATTAATGTTCCTTATTGCTTTCATGCTAAATATATTGAAGACTGGATTTGATTTCTCAGCAGCGATACAATTTTACCAGAAAAATGGGAGTATATAAATTTCATTTTCAGATAAAGAATAAGTTCTCCCCACCCCTGTCCTTTCATCAAGAGAAGGAGAAAACTAACACGGAAGAGAAAACTAACTGGTTATTAAAGAACCCCCCTAGGAAGACAGAGGCTAATGGGAAGATTTGAATTCTCAGAGCAGTTCAGTTTGAAATGGAGCACTTTGGCTGTGTCTTCCACATTGTAACGGACACTAGGAAGGAGCCTCTGTTTCGCTGGAGGAAGGTGTGGACCACAAATGGCACTGGGTTAATTCTCATCTGCAAATGCTAGGCATTAGCATATCCAGAATCCTTGCTTAAGGCCAGACGCTGCTCTCCATGAAGCAAATGACAAAACTCCCAGTGGTATGAAATGGGAGCAAAACGATGCTCTTCTTGAGATGCAAGCTGGCTTGTGTGCTGTTATTGTCCCAGTGTGGAGCCTAGTACTGCACCCCTCATTGCTGTAACTAGGAGCGGGTGAACGAACTCCCATCGGTGGGAGCTGAGCATGCTCAGCACCTCTCAGAAGGCCTGATCCAGTAAGAGGAGGAGCACCTCCAGCTCCCATTGAACTCAGTGGAACCAGAGAGTGCTTATCAGGACATTAAATCAGGTCCATGAACTCCAAGATGGCAGCACTGAATCTGTTTCATTTCATTGCTAGGGTCATTAAGGTTCTGACCCTGGAATAACTCTCAGGATCCGGCATCAGAACCCAGAGGAATATATTCACACATGCTAATTCTTTTCCAGATAGGCTTTGCATGGGCCTTCTGTGTCGTCTCCCCCGGTCTCACTGCTGGAAGAAAGAACTAGGAGGAGAGTCTCCTTCCTCTGATCCTAGTTGCCAGAGAGGACAATCAAGCTAAGTGTTGCTGAGGTTACTGGAAGGGTGAGACACTCGTGCTTGTGGTTCAGGCAGACCTTGCCCCCAGCCATGATCAGGGCCTCTGTGACTAATGCCCACATACCCTTTGGTGTGCAATATAGAGCTGTTCCCAAGCTCTATGCTGACCACTGCAAATCCCTGTATCATATTAGTTCACAGCAGATATTAAGGATAATGTGGATTAGTCACCCAATAACAGAAGATGTGCTGCAGCACGTCTCCTGAGCAACAGAGGCTACGGAGAGGCTACTTTCCTGCACTCTATGCAGCCTTCCCATCGAATTTCAAATCAAGATCAAGGTCTCATCCTTATCTTCAAGGTACTCTGCAGCCTGGACCCAGGATAGCTAAAAGACTGTCTATAGCTCCAGGATGAAGGCCATGGTCAACAACTGAACTCCTCTGTATAACACAACTCTCAACAATAAGAGTGAAGCTAGGCTCTGTGGGAGACAGAACCTTCTCCGAGTGTGGTCTGAGACTGTGGACTGATTTCCCCCAGGAATTAAGGACTCTCAGAAGCCTGACCAGCTTCTGCACCAAGGGCAAGGCGCATTTCTTTGTCCTTGCCTTCATTCATGTAATCACCCAGCAACAGGTATATTTAATACACTTTAAAAATCCACCCCCCCCAAAACAAAAACAAGACATTCCATTCCACTCGCTTCTCCTCTGGGGAGGAGACGAGAGAACAAATGACTGATGTGTAGTCACGTCTCTTAATGCACTACTAGAGGGCACACAGATACTATGGTGATGAGGGTGATATAAAAGCCTATGCAGAATACAACGGAACAGAACCGGTCATTTTATCTATATACCAGGTATTGTGGAGCCACAATCTAAGGACCTGATCCTGTTTTCATTTAAGTCAATAGCAAAACTCCCACTGGATTTCACTAGGAGCCTTAGGAAGATATAGTACAGACTAATGTATATCCACAGATAGGCGTGTGCAAATTCCACCGAGGTTGGTAAGAGTTGCACATCTATATGTGGATTTGCCCACGTAAAAAGAAAAATAAAGAAACATTCTGCACAACTAACAGTAAAGCTCGTTATGCCGTGAGCTCAAATAAAAAGAGATTCACAGTGTAAATTGGGGGGGGGGAGGAGAATCGCTGATGAGAGTATCCTTTCCAATTGAGCTTATATGTATTACAGCAGCTGGCTCATCCACCAGCCTTCATCTTTACTGGATAATGCAACGATCAGATTTTGTTAATCAGCTCATTAAAAAATCAACAACAACTACACACTATTGCAAAGACATGCTGGTGGCAGACTGAGTTAGGAGGCAAAATTAGGATGAACTGTCAGGAAGGAAGGAAGGAAGGGCTGACAAGTACAGAATCTGGAATTACTACTCGTTAATAGTATTGCAGTGCATACCCAAATCAGCAATAATGCCTGTTTCACAATGCCCTAACCTTCGACTGATATTAAGAGAGATGGTGGTTGGGCCTTGTAGTTTTTCAAGGGCAGCTCCATTTTAACTACCCAATAGGTCTGATCAATACAATACTGTCATGTTAAAAGAAAGGGAGTATGATAAGAACAAAAGAGCAGCCATACTGGGTCAGACCAAAGGTCCATCTAGCCCAGTATCCTGTCTTCTGACAGTGGCCAATGCCAGGTGCCCCAGAGGGAATAAACAGAACAGGTAATCATCAAGTGAGCCATCCCTGTCACCCATTCCCAGCTTCTGGCAAACAGAGGGTGGGGACACCATTCCTGCCCATCCTGGCTAACAGCCATTGATGGACCTTTCCTCCATGAACTTATCTCATTCTTTTTTGAGCCCTGTTATAGTTTTGGCCTTCATAAAACTCTCTGGCAAAGAGTTCCACAAGTTGACTGTGTTATATGAAAAAAATGCTTCCTTTTGTTTTTTTTAAAACCTGCTGCCCATTAATTTCATTTGGTGACCCGTAGTTCGTGTGTTATGAGAAGGATAAATAACACTTCCTTATTTATTTTCTCCACACCAGTCATGATTTTATAGACTTCTACTATATCCCCCCTTAGTTGACTCTTTTCCAAGCTGAAAAGTCCCAGTTTTATTAATCTCTCCTCATATGGAAGCCGTTCCATAGCCCTAATCATTTCTGTTGTCCTTTTCTGACCCTTTTCCAATTCAATATATCTTTCTTGAGATGGGGCAACCATATCTGCCCCATGCAAGATGTGGACATACCATGGATTTATATAGAGACAATATGATATTTTCTGTCTTATTATCTATCCCTTTTTTAATGATTCCCAACATTGTTAGCTTTGACTGCCACTGCATGAGTAGATGTTGTCAAAGAACTATCCACAATGACTCCAAGATCTTTCTCGAATGGTAACAGATAATTTAGACCCCATCATTTTATACGTATAGTTGGGATTGTTTTCCAATGTGCATTACTTTGCATTTATCAGCACTGATCTAATGATTAGGACTGTGAAACATTTTCTAGTTGACTCTGGCACTGACTTATCACGTGACTTTGGGAAAGTCAATCAGCCCCTCGGTACATCAGTTTCCTCCATCTGTAAAACAGGGGATTACAATATCTAGGTTATAAATGTTCTGTGAAGCTGAATTAATGAATGTTTGCAAAGTTCTTTGAGATCCGCAGATGACAGATACTATACTGTGTACCCATATTATAATCCTCAAACTGGAATTGTTGCAGTGGGGGACAGGGAACAGCAACTTTCATCTCCGAGACCTGCAGCTGAGTCAGTGTTACGACTGCAAAATTAGCCATTTCCCATCAAACATGGCTCAAAGACAACATCCTCTGAGCTGGTATGCACAGTATCACCCCAAAAGCCTTTATCCTGTCACCATTTCAATGAACTCCCAGTGCAGCCTGTTCATCTCTGAGTCATTCTTACTCTCTGCAACTCTGATGCTGAGTCACCCCATTACTCAGTGATGGCGGAAGGAAACCACTGGCATCATTTCTCCCTTATGCCTCTTTACTCTGTGTTGAAACTTTGGATAGCACTACCCTATATACTGGGCTGTGTTTACTTCTGGTTTCCAACTACCATCGATATAGAGCTTGCCCAGACTACAGTTAATGTGCAAAAATCCACAGTATTTCTTTAGGTATAATCCCCCCTCAAACTCTCACTCCTTCTAAGAAACAGGCAACAAATGAAGACTCTTACTGGCATGTAAATTTCATGGGCAAAATTCACACTTTGGTATAAATCGATGTAGCCCTTTTGACTGCACTGATTTACACTCGCTGTGGATTTAAATATATGGAGATATACCTATCTCATAGAGCTGGAAGGGGTCCCAAAAGCTCATCGAATCCAGAAATGTAAGCATTAGTAGATGTAACCATTTGTTGATTGTTTCCTGGAAGGAGTGAGAAACTGAGGGATAATACTTGCTCTGGTGGTACAACCAGAGCTTTGGGGCCAACAAATTCCATCTGGTTCCATAAACCAGCATCCTCAGACCCAGGCCTGTGATTTATATATGGGATTTAATTTGGCCAGCTCTTCCCCTCATTCCCCAAGTTCTGTTGGGTTGTTGTTTTTTATTTAACCAGACCCGACCTTTTTACCGAACAAAGACTCTGTGGATGGATGTGTGTCTCTGGCCCTTTAATGCACTTCCGCCTTCGATCTTACCAGGTATGGTCCTGATGTGGGAAACATTTGAGAAACTATTTCACAGAGGGGAGGCAGGCAATGGGGTTAATGCCTACGAGAAGGACTCATGCAGAAAAGCAGAACCGTGACAGGGACTCAGGACTGGAGTTCAGCTCTGGGAGCCCCCATCTTTTTATTATTTGTATAAATCACTCAGCTGACGGCACTGCAAGCAAAGATTCTGAGTCTGCAGATGATAACAAACTGG
Source organism: Gopherus evgoodei (assembly GCF_007399415.2). Lineage (NCBI taxonomy): Eukaryota > Metazoa > Chordata > Testudines > Testudinidae > Gopherus > Gopherus evgoodei. Next base: position 18,503,292 of record NC_044329.1, read on the forward strand.
GAAGCACCATAAATAACAGCAAACCAGGCTGCCAAATGAAGGATTTAGATCATTCAAATCCCGAGCTACGGAGTTGTCAAATCCAGTTTAATGCTGATAAGTGTGGGATAATAATTCACTGGAAACATGCCTCCCCCCTCCAGAAGTCCCTCAAATAGAGAGAGGATATGGATGGATTTGCTGAATGGAACGGGGATGCTACACATTGACCAGGAATGGGACTGAGCTATTGTACAATAATCCCCGATGTCCTCAGCCTGCTGTGGGACTGTAATAAAGAAAGAAAGGATGTGCAGGATTCCATTAACTGGAGAACATGGTCTGAATCAAAGATTTTATGCTGTTAAAGAGGATGAAATGAACACAGGAAGGTAATGGAAAAATTAAAGGGATAAGGAGGAGGGGAATGACTAAGGGTCTGGTTGTATCTACTAACGGGGCTGCTGGACACTTGACATAGATCCAGCCAATTAACAGATCCTGGGCATCTCTTTTCTTGTTAATCACCATCTCAGGGCCCATTGAGTCTGTGGGAGGCTGTTGAAGCTTTGAGAGAGAAAGGATTTAAAAAAAAAAGCGCAATCAAACGTTCACATTCATACTTCGACTAACATAGTATAAATGTCAATATAAGACAGTTTTGGAAGCTTACTGGCTCAAAAGCTCAGCAATAGCCTAAAGGTCTTAGCTAGTTCAGGAAATTGTCAGATTTTGAACTTTATTGCTCAAAAGGAGTTCTTTTCATTTCTCTCTTTTTAAATGACATCTGAAATGCATGCGACATCAGCAATACGGAATGGAAGCCATAAGTCAAAGGCGTAAGTAGGGATGGTCACACTTTTGTAGGAAGACCATGGAAATACCAAGGCCAAGGTTAAAATACTCTCAGGCTTAATCTTTACAAGAAGCCTCAACCTGGTCTCAATTTTGCAGGTACAGTTTTGCCTCCATAGTCACTCACAAATGCAAAGGCATGCTCCTCATACTTCTGCCACTCTGGGTGCCACCTGGCAGGCCCGACTCATTTCTCTGTGCGAGTCCTTTTCTAAATGAGCAGTGGAGCCAACCCAGAGCCACTCTGGGTGGATTCCACTTAAAGCAGTACTGAGAAAGAAGGGTAATAGTGGAGGAGGTATGGTCACAATGTGAACAATCGGGGGAACTTGGAAATTGCTTGCAATGAAATAAATGCAATGAAATAAAACACAAACACTTCAGCACCCGGAGCCACTGGGGCGTTAATATTGACTTTGGAGGAGCTAATCCTCTGGGAATCAAACTTGCCTCTCAGATCTGTGCACCATATTGCGGCTCCCTTACTCATTGTGAACACCACCTTACTCCACCCATTCATTTCACTAGTGATTTCAGCAGGACTATATGGCTCTATACACCGTGAGTAACAGAATCAGGTCCCGTTTACACAGAAATAAGAGGTCTTCTGAACGATCTGAATCACAGATTATATCCCCCCTCCCAGTTTGATTTAAACCCATGATGAAATGTTAACCAGAACCGGATGGATAAAATTGCCTCCCCCCCAACAAAAAAGGGGAGGGGGGGTGAGAAACTAATTCCCGACATTTCATCAGGCAGAGCACAGCGTGGCTCAGAGGGTCATGCACAGATGATCTGATGCAATCAATCTTCTTCCAAACTGTGTGGTCCACAGTGTGAGGGGGGGGTGAGGGCAGACTACAGAGGTTAAACTGGGATCTAATGGCATGCAAAATCGTACGTGATTGATCTGCATTGATTTTTCCCAACTGAGGGGAATGATAGGTTAGCAAACAGAAATCAATTCCACTGCATTAAGCTCAGTAAGAATCTGATCTCATCAGCAAAATGCCATGAAACATTATTGTGCAACCACACAGAGAACCGTATTGCTGTTCTATTGCAGAGGATTTCTTTGTGCAAACACCCCATGCCTGCCTGTTCTCCTGATTCAAAATAGCAAGCTTTGAAGTGTTTTAATTGCATCAGCGATGCCACGCATCACATAGCATGGTGAGGCTGTGATGATATCTCCCACAAAACCCCAAGAGAACACCCGCAAACTCGGCAGAAAATTTAGGTCCACATCCCTGTTTCATGGCTATTATGTCAATAATGGGCTAACAAAAATCCGGTATGTGAATTTCTTAACTCCCTTGTGCTTTGTGAATGTTCATCTCTGAAGCCAAAATTTCATGGTTTGCATCCATTTCTTGTCATGGTGTCACCATATCACATGACATGCAATGGCTGATAACTCAAAATGAAACAAACCTCCTGGATCTAACTGCTACAAATATTGGCAAGTACAAAACTCTCTGCTTGCGGTACAGCAAGCAATGTGTTAGTGCTACAGACCTTGGCTAAAAAGAGTTTCCATCTTCTGGCTCCTGTAGCACATCTCTGCCACTTTGCCCCACGTTGCTGTCTATTTCAAAACACCTTAATCAAAACACAGGAATATAGTTCTGCCTATTGTCCTGGAAAGATTTAGTTGGCTGTAACCGTTTGAATTGAGAATTCAGAAGAGAATAATTTCAGGGAAGTAGTTATCTTTAAGCACTGAACAATTTACTTTGTATGGTGCTTTAGAGAGATTTTCTTTTTAAAACCCACATCTTCCCTGCCCTGGAGAACTTGCATTAAAAGGATCAGATTGTGTCTCTTTACCACATGGCCATACAGGAGAATAAGATCCACCCCCCACCTCCTTGGCCACATTTGCGATCCCCGCCACCCTTCATTGCAGGTTGGCTGGAAAGCAGGTGCAGCTGGTATTCCCTCTCCCCTCTCAGCAAATGGCTAGGGAGAGGCCAGGTGGGGATTTAAAGGGCCCAGGGCCTCTTCCAGCAGCCAGAGCCCCAGGCCCTTTAAATCCCCACCCAAGCCTGGCTGCCTGAGCTCCAGCGGTGCTTTAAAGGGCCCGGGGCTCCCCGCAGCGGCTGGAGCCCTGGACCCTTTAAGTCACCGCCATGGAAGCTGGTCCAGTCTGGTACGCCATAGCGGACAGGACCAGCTTACTTTCACCTCTGGATCAGACCAATCTAGAACCTAAACCTTGGCAAAGGAAGGAACTGGAGAAAGGAGAGATGGGGTAGAACAAATAAGAACAACATGGCAAACCGCTTAGTGGAGAGCGGTAACTCGTGTGCCTTCCCACTGAAGTCAGTGGCATTACTGACCCCCTGGGAATAAGGAGTTCAAGACCTGGCCCAGAGATATTTTGGTGTTTTTAAATCACAAACTGAGTGCAAGAAGGGACAAGAAAACAGCCTGGAGTGGAAATCAGCAATGGAAAGGGGGGGGGGGGGTTTGCAAAGGGATCTGCAGGAGGGGAGTGCTCTCTCCTGGCTGCAGGAAGAGGAAGGGCATTTCAGGCTGAGGGAGAAAACTGAGTTTTCCCTGGAAAATAACCAGCCACACTGAACTGTAGGGGGGAAAAGCCTGGTCTGGCCTCTTTCTTCCCCAATGCCCTTTGGCTAGGATGAGATTTGTACATCACCCATGCTCTTGTCTATTATCCTGCTGAGCCATGTGGCCCTGCACACCAGCATTTGAGCCCTTTAAACCACTTGCCATCATCAGGATTCATGCAGTCTCTCTCTCCAGGCTATACACATGTCCCTTCATTAAATGTACCTGGTCTGTGCTAAATGGATCAAGAGGTTAACAGGGCACGGGTCGAAGCTACAGAATTCATTTTCAATTAGACTCCCCTTCCCCACTCTTCCTTGTAAATGAATCACTGAACCCTATAATTACAAAGAGGAAAGCTGCGCAGTGATGACTGGAAATTCTCTGTACAATATGAACTCAGAACTGTGTTATCACCCCACACGGATCTTGGATTTAAACTTGCACTGGAAAACTCATCTTGCCTTTCTGCATTAAGATGCACAACTCGTTAGCTCTTGGATTAATGACAATTTTTAATTGGCCAGGCTATGAAAACCTTATAGGAGCTATTATACGTTACACCTGTAATAACTGAACAGCATGTTAATCAAGACAATTAGTGTGGGACCCAGAGAATCCCTCTGCCACTGTGAATAATCCTTCTCACTTTGAGAGGAAAATTAACAGCTGCTTTATGGTGTCTCAAATTATCTCACTTTGTATAAGATCTGCAATCAGAGCCACATCAAGTGAGTGGTATATATCATTCACGCCAGGACAACAAAACATCTGTTGTGACATTAAACCCTAGTATTAACGCTGACTTTGAAGCATCTCTGATATTGGGATGGTGGAAGGCAGCACACGCTCGTGGGATAAAATGGCAGTAGCCAACACTGGAAGTTTGATATCTCCAAAGAGAGATTTCCAAGAGAAGATGTAAGAAGGGAGAAATAGAACAGCTCATCTTAAAAGCATTGTATTACCCCCAGAGGAAAGAACAGCCAATGAGGGTTTTCCTTCTAGGTTAAAGTAAAGTAATGTGAACAGGCTTCTCAGTGGATCCACAGACAACTTAATCTACTGTATTTAGCTATTTCCCATCACCACCTTCGAGTCCTTGCAAGGTGAGGATAAATTTTACTCCTTGTGCAAAAGCTGAAAATGCACTTATAATTTTCGTCCTCCGAATGTTCCTGTCCTACTGCTATGCAGCCAGTGACAGACTGCGTCTCAAGTTGGTGCTAAGATGCAGAGATGCTGTAATGGGGAAGATTACAGAGGACTTTTCCCCCTTGTTAAAACACTGTAGTGGAGTGAGCAGTCAATTCCCTGGACTCCTTGGCCATGCCCTTCACTCCTAGGAGACACTCTGCATGGTGACTTTAAGAAGCTCCAGGTGAGTCAGTCAGTATGGAAGACAGAGAAAACCACAGAGTCTGCCTGTGTCCAGCAGCCTCATTACAGAATCCCCTTTATATCCATTACAAATAAGTAACACCTCTTCTCTACCATGAAAAAGTACAGTGGCCTGTTTCAATCCTGCCCCAGATCAGGACTGAGAGAAGGTCAGTACTAACTGATGGATTATTGGGAGCCTATGTGATACAGATCGATGAGGCTTAATCCAGTTCCTAGTGGAGAAGCATCTATTTGATAACAGCCCAACTGGCTCCCCTGTTGGTAGTCACAGCGAAGAGAGCAAGGACTGAATAAAGCCCTAAGAGGTGGTCTCTCTCTCTGCAAGAATTCGGCACACTGGTATAGTAGGAAGGATGAGAAACCAATGCTGCTCGTGCCTGTGTCCTACCCATTCTGTAGGTAAAACAGCAGATGTCATTTTCCAGGTTTATTAATCTGTCCCTTTGCATCACCGCTGAAATTCCCTGAACAAAAAGTTTTAAAATAAAAGCAAGTAGTGCAGGAAGTTCTATAGCCAATTTACAAAAGACAAACATGTGTCCAGCTGTATGCATAACAGAAAGGATTAGAAGATGCTTCCTTAATAATCCTAATTGTGGTGAGACACTAAGTATGCTTAGTGTAATTATGAAATATGTCTGCATAACAGTCAATTTGAGCAAATGAAACCTGTCATGAATTGCACAATTACTGAGATCCATCATTTTCTGTATCGTTTTGCTTCCATACATTTCTCTTTCTATTGTTACATCTCTCTTGCAAACACGCACACAGTCCTTCATTACACTTCATACATTTCTATTGATTAGGGAAATGAGAGGAAATGTGCTTGCAAAGTGATGAAAAGTGATAGCAGTCCCTCTATCTCCACAGCCGCTCTTATTTATTGATACACTGTCTTCCCCTCTGCCTCTGGTAACCTGGACAGACAGTGTATTGATTCGTTTTGGTTCTGCACTTAGGAGGGTCACAAACCCATTGGCATGACCAGCGGCCCCATCAAGGCCATGCTCCAATAGAAGTGCAAGGCTGCTATAGAATATCAACAAGATATTATATTACCCTACAGGTCTGATTTGTATTTAAATTCCTGGATCTACATGTTTTAAATTTTCACCTGTAAAAGCAGAGTGTGAAGTGGGTGCTGGAGATAGACAGAAAGGCTGTAGCTGGAGCAGCTGGCAGAAAAAGACTTGCATGTTTTCTGTAGGGAACATATCCAGGATTTAGCTGCAATATGCCTTGTGGATGACCGACCAGAAATTCAATCATACTGCAATCATTTAAAAAATTCTTTTCATGTGTCATTAAAACACGGGCTGCATATTTAAAAACTGGCAACCCTTTGTTACAGGATTTTGAAGAGCATGGGAAAGAACATTTATTAAATATGGTTTAATATGGATTCTTTGAATATTCATAGAAAAATATTTTCTCTTTTAAAAAACGTGTTCATAGTGAATTAGAACTTCTGGAAGGTGCCACGTTTATCCAGTACTCAGCTTAATCACTGCCCAACAAATGTGTTTCAAAAAGGTATCATGTCTAGAGAGAACAGGAGGAAGTATAGTTTATCCACTAAAACTGAGGACCAGGAATCAGGGCATCTGGATTCTATGCCCAACTCTGCTACTGTGAGCAACTGAAGAGATCTATATTTTCAAAATATTAAGTAAATAGTGTTAGGTACTTAGAATCTCTTTGAAAATCAGTTAACTTCTCTGAGAGCCTTCCGTTCCCACTGAAGCTGTTGAGCTGGCTGCTTAAATCTTACCAACTAATAAAAGGAACATTAATGATCTGGAATCCTCACAAGGACTGAAGGGTTTATCGTGAAGTTTTTGTTCACCCCAAAGGAGTGAAAGCAATGCTTGACATAGTCCTATTTGGGTGCACAGGATTTATATATGTAGTCCCTACTGACAATGTTAACCATTTATCTCCTGTCACCATGCGACAGGAAAAGAAAATTTGCCTCCGATTTCTGCAGTGACTTGGTGTGGTCTGGTGTTTAAAGAAGAAGACTGAGAATCAGGACTCCGAGTATATTCCTGGCTATACCAGTGATTTGCTGAGAGTCAGAGGGAAAGTGACTTCTCAGTCTCATGTAATTTTACCCATGTGTAACATCATAAAAACACTTAGGGCTTTTCATCCATAGACCTTAAGGGGATGACAGAGGTACCAAATCAAACAGGTGCTTTGTGAGACAACTCATTACTGTGTATTTTGAGATCACTCGATAAGAATACAACTGTAGTATTCTATTCAAATCGATAGTTCAGAGGCCTCATTTTCCCCCACCCATGCTGAACCCCATCCCAGCCGCCATCATAGTAAGCATAATTTTACACCTGTCAATAATTGTGCCTCCAGTTAACTGCAAGTGCAAATCCTGGGAGTTACATGTCTATTTGACTGGCAGGTCCACACAAGTAGTTAGATGTTTAGCTTCTATTCCTTGCACCTGTGATGATGAACTGCTGGTAAAATTATTTGCTGGTGCAACGAACTGTGTCTTCAAAAACTGGATGCCATCTCTGAAGAGAAGGCTCTTGTAGCTTTTAGTAGAACTGTGCTGACCATGACACCCAGCTGACCAACAGTAGAATTTTACATAGGTGTCCTTACATACTGCCTTGCTAAAACCTATGGAGAACTTCTGTTACAGCAGCACTGCAACAAAAGGGTAATTCTATAACTGAACCAGAGCTTACAGTTTGCCACGGATGCTGCTTTTTGGTCATTTTGCCGAAGCCATCTGTTAGCTTATCAGGCAAAACCTATTGATTTTCTAAAAAATTTTTAATTAGAAGTAACTAAATGTCAGCTAAGTGAGTTAAATTTGGAAGCAGCAAGCTTGCCTCTCGTACACAGCAGCTGTTTTCAGCTTACGATTGAAATTTATCATCTTGCACTGATGTCATTTTCTTTTTCCTTAATATTTCATTCTGCCAATTCGATGCATATGGCATAAGTTTCTAGGATAAATGCAGATATTACAGTATGAAATAACTTTTAGAGATTTTCCTCTGAGTAAAGCATTCTAATAAGACACTGATAACAAACACTCAAACATAGCACTTGTCAGTTAGAGACCCCTTCATTAATGACTTCAAAATACTTAACAAAAAAAATTGACCCTTACAATATGCCAGTTGTGCAGACCAATATCATTACCCCCATTTTACACCTGGGTAAACTAAGGCACATTTTAGTTACTTGCCTAAGACATGGCCCATTTTCTAGCTTTTCTCAGTTTCCTCCTCGAGGGTTGTTCAGTTTAGAACCTAGGGCTCCTCTCTCTGAAAGCTCCTCCCACCCACCCTTATGTGCGAGTGGATTAATGAGCCACATGAGAGACAGAGTCAGCGAAACACACTTAACATTTTCTTCCAGAACGCTGACTTGCTAAGAAGGTGAAGTTCTTACACAAACACTGCCTCTATTTCATGTAACTTTTCCAGGTCTTTGAAATAACAAGTCTCCTCCTGTCATGAAGTCCCAGAACAGGTTAGCTGAATATACCCAAGTTTTTGAACTACTATGAATTATTTCTGTAACATTTGCAATGATTAATAGATGCTCAAGATACCTGGTGAGTTTCAAAAATACTTAAATATTTGAATGAATGTAACAGGAACTATTCCAGATCTTAATGCCTCCAGGCTTAGAGATTCTACATCACTTTGATATCAGTTAATCTTTCATCTTCTCATCAGCTTTGAAATTCAGAATTCTATTTACCTTCTATTTACTCTGATTTCCAGGGATGACAGGTAATGTATGGTCTCATCCTTGAACTACCAGCGCTGGTATACTTTACAAGCAGGGCTGGCGTTTCCATTTAGGCGACCTAGGCAATTGCCTAGGGTGCCAGGATTATTGGGGGGTGGCATTTTGCCGGGGGGGGGGGGCAGGCGGCTCCAGTTGACCTGCCGCAGGCGTGCCTGTGGATGGTCCGCTGGTCCCATGGCTCCAGTGGACCTCCCGCAGAGACCAGGGGACCCTCTGCAGGAATGCCTGCGGAAGGTCCACCGGAGCACCGCATGGGGTGGCAAAATGGCCGTGTGCCTAGGGCGCCAAAAACACTGGCGCCGGTCCTGTTTACAAGCCTGCTTTTTCGCACAATGCATGAGGATGCAGTCATGGGTAACAAGCTGGAGATCCCACCCTTCTGACATGCATGAGAAATGGCACCAAGAAGGTATCTTGATAACACACCTTGGTGGACCATAATGAACAAAGCTATGCAACTGAGAGTATAACTGGATGAGGCATTATTTATATAGCTCTGGAAGGATGACTCCAATGAATGAAAAAGATGGAAAAAATAAAACGCACTCTAATTCGGGCACACAGTTTAAATAGCACGGTCCAAGAGACATGTCCCAATGGTGACTGTTTGTGAAGGCATATAAAAAGAGATGGCATCTGTGTTCCACAGCACCAAGTATGTGCAAGAGATGAGGGGGAGGGCAGCACAGAAGAACAGAAGCCAATGAATTAGTGATAAAGTGTGGGCGGTGTCATTACACATGCAGATAAATGCAAAGGGAAGTATGGAATTTATTTGACAAAAGATAAACACTTTTTACACAGACACCAGCTGAGCCAACATGACAATAATCTACTTTTAAAAAACCAATACACAGAAACTGCAACCTCAAAATAATGCTAATATTTGAGAGGATATGCTTAATACCACAAATCTATGTTTAGGGGGTAAGTAAACGTCATGTTCTAAAGCTACGTACAGACAGTCCTTGGCGTCTGTCGTGCAGATTTGAATTTAATCAGCCAAAGATGGCTTATCCAACATCTGGAGCCATATCAAGGAGGAAGACACCAAAAAGGGATTTTATTTTATTTTTGGGATCAAATAGCTGTAGCACAGTGGCACCTGGTAACAATGTTAAAGATACAGATTTTTATGTAGTGCTTTGAACAACTAAAAGCCCTACTAAACAGGACAATGTAAAAGAGAGAAACACACCATATATGAATGCTCTCCCCAGAGCATTTCTCCCTCTCTCCCATTTCCCACACTTCCCCCACCATTTATTCATTGTGCTATCCATTTGACGAGAAGGTACTGAGAACCCTTAGCTGCCATTGGCTTCAACAGGAATTGAGGGTGATCAACACCTTGCAGAATGGAAATGGAATCACCAGAAACATATATAACTTCAAATTTCTGTGTGGCTTAGTGCTGTGGCATGACATACTGTTTGAAATAAATGTTGTAAGCAAGAGACTCCAAAGTGTTGACCTTGATCTATCTGGAGCAATGGAACAACTAGACAAAGCAAAGTCATACCTACAGTCTTACCGGTCAGATGAGGGATTTCAAAACATTCTGAAGAGTGCACAGAAGCTGGCAGAGGAACTTCACACTGAAGCTGTTTTCCCACGCATTCAGGAGTCAAAGAAGACAAAGACATTTTGATTATGAAGCATGGGATAATCCCGTAAGAGACCCCAAACAATTCAAAAAGTTGAATTCTTTAACCAGGTGCTAGATTGTGAAATACAGTCAGCAGAAGAACGTTTCAGGCAGCTCAAGGAACACAGCAGTATATTTGGCACGCTGTATGATATTCCAAAACTCCTCAACTTACCCGAAGAAGACTTACACCAGCAATGCAGGGCACTAGAGACAGTGTTGACACATGATGATATGCACGATATTGATGCAAGTGATTTAGGTGATGAACTGAAAGCCCTTTCAAGATACATTTCAGCAGAATCAACTCCAAAGACTGTTCTGGAATATATGTGCACACATAAGACGACCACTCTCTTTCCAAATGCTTTTGTTGCTCTGCGCATACTTCTAACACTTCCTGTAACAGTTGCCAGTGGAGAACGCAGCTTCCCCAAGCTGAACTTAATAAAAACACATCTACGTTCCACAATGACACAGGAGAAGCTGGTTGGCCTTGCAACCATCTCACTAGAGCATGAGCTGGCCCAGACTGTGAACCTTCAGTGGGAAGCAGTTCAAATCTTTGCAACCAAGGAAGGCAGGGTAAGCACCACTTTGATTATTCAAACAGATAAAAATGCCAGTGTTTACTATGCAGACAAGAAATGTTAACTTTCAAATGCCTGAACAGCAAATGTAAGTGCTACTTAAAATTTTTTGAACAAGGCATTTAAAGTTGTTAGTTCTCCTTTATTGGGGTAGGTAGCAGAGCAGTACCATGAGAGGAGTAGAACAGGAAGAAAGCAGAATTGAGCCCTTTCAAAGTTTTGGCCTAAGCAAGGGGCTATGGGGGCATCATTTGAGCTCCCCGACTCAGGTGCCAAAATGCTGTGGGCCAGCCTTAGTTATGCATTTACACCCTGCATCTGCCATAGCAGCAATTTCAGTGAATGTGGATTAACCCTCTCTCTCCATGGCAACTGCCTGGCTACCAATATTCCATGGACAGTGACAGAGTGTCAGGTCAGATAGACCTTATGTAGAGCCATCAGCTGCAGAGAAGGTAGATCCTGCTTCTTTAAGGGATTACGTAAGAGACCTGCACTGGACTGTCGACTCCATTCTTTCTGCACTCATGGCCCAATCAAGCTCTCATCAAAGTCAATGGAAAAATTCTCATTTGCTTCAATGAGAACTAGTCCAGGCCCCAGTACAGGACTGTCCCTACCATACAGTACATTTTAACAGTCATAACAGAACTATAGGATTTTGAGCATGTCTATCATTTATTTCAATGGAAACTGATAGCATTCAGCACCATGCTGGATCAGGCCCTGAGAGGTCTGATTTTTCAGGAAATTTCCCTCCTGATTAATTTTTCTTAATTTAATTGATTCATTATATGATCTTTTGACCTACTATCTTGACTTGTTTTTAATTACTTTGTACAGCACCCAGAACATTAGCTAGGGGATTACAACTATAAAAGGAACACATTATTTGAATCCAAAATATTTTGGGGTTTTTGGGATTTTTTTAGGCACATGTGTGCACGTCCTTTAACATATGATAATATTCAGGATTTTTTTATTGCAATGATACCAAAGAAGTTAACAGTGGAAGTCTCATTGTAATCAAATATGTTGCAGAATAACTTAACTACACAGCAAAAACGAGTTAAGAACATGCCAAGAGAGTGTTAACTGTTCAGTAAAACCAAATAGTTTCAGACCACTAAATCCTCAGCTTTAACCTTGAGAGTTTCTTCTCATATACTGAACAAGAAAGCTTTGTGCCTCTTACTAGAAAGAAGTAAATAGCAGAGGGTACAATAATACTTATTTTACAAATCTTGAGAGCATCCCGACACATATTTCTTCCAAAACTGATCAGGAATTTCAAGCACAAACCTGCCTACACTGCTGTTGTCCTGATATAGATAAACATCTAATACACAGTTTATATACCTCCTTCACAGTTGCCCAGAGAGGAAATGATCAAGTTTACTTCACTGAGTGATAAATCTCCATTCAATCTCTATCTCAAATGGAGAAGTCATGGGTCACATTACTGTTAGGATACGCTAAAGTATGGTAACAAGAATCCATCTTTAACAACATGATGGACCTAATATCGCCATGCTTAAAGATATCTACAGCGGGTATCCCAACTATGCTGTTCACCAGCATCATTATAAAGAAAAAAAATATATTGCTGAGCACAGAACTAGAAAGGTATAAATAAGTACACAGGCAAGTGGAACCCTGTTGCCTTCGGTGAAGTCCATTTTGTTCTACCATCAGGTAACTAGGCAAGGAATTAGAGCTTTATAGGGTTAAGCAGAGCAAATGCCTATGGAACAGTTTAGAGAGCTCAGTAGCTCCCCATGTTTTTCTGCTGACATACCCCATGCCAATTTACTTCAAGACTCTGCGCTGACAGATAAACTCAGCAATATGAGCCAGTACAGTGGAAGCTACATAAGGGCTTGAACCTAAATCCATTGAAAAGAATGGAAATACTCCCAGGGGGCTTTGGATTAGGTCTTCAGAGGTCACCCTTATTAGGCACTCTGCTATCTCATGAGACCATCCCAAAGTTTCCCCAAATATAAGGACTACAACTCTGCTCCATCTTTATTAGAAGGCTACCTATTAAGCAAATATTTCTTAATAGTCACTTCAAACAAATTTCTCTAGATTTTCTCAGTAAATAGGCTGCACTGTGACCTTCATGTCACGTGACCTGAGCAAGGTGTTCCGGTCAAGGTACTCAGTATCTGCTTTAGGGCTCCTTGAGCCTCTCTCTATCAAGCCTGCAAATCCAAATAGAGTTCATTGGCTTTCTGTTTAGCAAATTGCAATACCATGGATTACATCCTCTGGGGCAGACGGTTTCTTACTCCCTTTCTTTTTTCAGAGCTTCACATACACTGAAGATGTCAGATAGGATTTAGCAGAAGCGGGTGGATGAAGCCTCACGTTTTTGGGGGAAACCTCGGAATAAACCTTGGGATAGAACAAGCTTCCAAATTTAGATGCCAATGTTCATTAAATCAAATTGAAAAATAAAACAAAACACATTTGATCAAAGGAGATTTAATTAAGTTGATTCTGACAAAGAATTAAAAGAGCTTTGCTAGAAGCTCTATTTCTGGTGTTGGGGGCTCCATCTTTGAAGCTAAACACAGAGGGTATGTCTACACTGCAATAAAACACTTGCAGCTGGCCCGAGTCAGCTGGCTCTGGCTCGCAGGGCTTGGGCTGCAGGGCTATAAAACTGCAGTGTAGACATCTGGGCTCGGGCTGCAGCCCAGGCTCTAAGACCCTTCCCCCTTGCAGGGTTCTGGAGAATGGGCTCCAGTGTGAACCCGGACATCTATACTGCAATTGTATAGCCCTGCAGCCCAAGCACAAGTCAGATGGACCAAGCCAACTGTGGCGTTTTATTGCAGTGTACACACACCCAGAGCTTCCTCAGGCAAAAGAAACTGGACAAAACCATTAGACCGAGATAATCCTGTCCTTGTTTTTTTGCCACAATACATGAATCAAAGTATCATCTTAACCTTGCTGTCTCTGATGAAGTCGTCTTATTAACACATGGATCACATCACAGTTAACTAGAATGCACTGAAAAATGTATTATGTATTCTAAACTTTTAACATCAAGGAAAAATATAGAGGGTGATGCTATTATATTAAGTGGCTAAAGAGTAGTCATTTGTATAAGAACACAGGCTTTTTCCACAGCTCCCTGCTATTTCAGAATAGCTATATGGAATGAAACCAAAATGCTGGCTGTAATTTTTAGTAAAATACTCTATTTCCCACTCAGTCCAAAGATTTTCTGTCGAAGTACGATCAATTCTGTTTAACAGATTACTGGGTCCTCTTAAGGAATGAGATGTGCCGATTAGGATTTAATTTTAGCATCTAGCCCCCAGCACCCCCCTCCAAAAAAAGAAAGGGGGAGGTGGAAAGAGCTTTGCCAACTGGCGTGATGTGAATTAGTGCTCCAGCTTTTCTTCTACCCAGGTGTTTCTGCTGTAAGAAGTGGTTTGGAGTTTGTTCTTCACAGCTTTCTCACATATTAGGCCTTTAGAGCCCAATCCAGCTCCTATGAAAGTCAATTTCCCATTGACTTCAGTGGGAGTTGGATCAAGCCCCAAGGGAGTATCTAGCTGCCTTTAGTCTCCTAGGGTTGATTATTTTCTTCATTTGTGTTGGGTGATGATTTTCAAAGGATTTGATTCTTCTGTTGGCAACATCTGTGTGTCAGTTGCCTCTTTTGACAGGGAAGCAGCTCCCTGAAACTTGGCCATGACTAATTTCAATCTTAGCTCATTAGAGTTCAGTCCGAGCACGAAAGAGAAATCACAAATGACATTGGGCACTTCCTGTCTTTCTGAAGATGATCCAGAAAAGTGATTCACATAGGAGATTAGTTTTAAGAAGGAATGAAGTCTTCCTTGTCTCTCTTATTGTTTGATAATACAGACTAACCAAGGTTACTATCTGATTTATTTCTTATGCACGTATACCTCCAAATCTTGGCAGTCTTTTCCCTTTGTATTGTGTTGTAAAGGAGATAGTGTGAATAAGATAGTAGTGCATCAAGGTTTCACTCAAGACGGATTAATTGGCAGATAACATCAAATGAAGAAGGGGGAGGAAGAGGAAGTTGAACAGCTATTCTTACATCTCAAATCTCAAGCTCCCATTACTCATATTTCTGGGAGCAGACTTAATCCAATAGACTGGGCTCCATCAATGAATAAAATTTAAAGAGAATTAAAAACTTTTGATACTTATTCATCACTTTTTGCACCAGCACAGAGACTGAGTACATCTTAAAGGCTATGATTAAGTGACTTGAAAACCTGGAAGCTGATAAGGTATTTTCCTCTACTAGTAAAACACAATTCCTCTTCTTTAACCGGTGTCAGTAAGTTTCTTAGAGAATGCAACTTATTCCAGCCTTCATTTTAAAGCCAGTTTCATTTTGGTTTCTTGACCCTCAGAGGAGAACTTAGATATTTTTCCCTAAAATTAAAAGTCCACAGGATACAATTGCAGGCCTTCTCTTTCAATTTGGTCCAGAGATAGATGCTCTGCATCAGATGGGGCCTTCCTCCCAAGTTTATCTTCTAAGTACCAGGTCAGAACTGAAGCACCAACTACTTTCAACTGTCACAGAGATTTAAAGTAATTGTAAACAAACTGGAAGGCTCCATCTGATCAGAGATTTTTGCAGAACCAAAAAAATAAAAAATAAAAAAAATCCCAACAACATTATCTTCTGAGTCATCTTTTTTTCTTCACAGAGTCAGCTCCCAACAAAGAGCTTTTGTCCCTGAAAATGAACTCTGACTTGAACAGACTAGCTCCAATTTTCTTATGTTTGAGGTTGCCAAAAAGCAGTCATTTTCAAAGTGAACAAAAGAAAAAACCCACACTGTATTACATGCAACAACACCTACATTATCAATTACTTACTTGGTCTAACTCCAAGTGATTGCTCTAGAAAAGGTAGCAAAGCTGGCACCTATCAACAGATGCTGACGTACGCTGCGGTGCTAGTAAGCTTACAGGTGAAAGGGCAAGGCTCCTGAGAGAATGGGAAAGTGGTGAAATAGCAATATGGCATTAATAAGAACTGCTGCGTAGCAAACTCTCCCCTGCATCTAGGGCAACCAGACAGCAAGTGTGAAAAATAGGGACGGGGGGTGGGGGAGGCAATAGGAGCCAATATAAGAAGACCACCCAAAAATTGGGACTGTCCCTATAAAATCAGGATATCTAGTCACCCTACTTGCATCACCGGTGGGGAGTCCCAATAGTGGACCTCAATCCGTCCCAAAAGCAGAACCTATATATGCAGAATGGTCCAGTGGTTAGGAGGATGTCCCAGTGGCTATGGCACTAGCGTGGGACCGGGGTTCAAGTCCCTGCTCTAACACAGGCTTCATGTGTGCCTCAGTTCCCCATTTGTAAAAAGGATTGCAGTACTTTCCTGTGTCACAGGGGACTGACGAGCACGCTCCACAATGTGAGGTGCTCAGATACGATGGTAATGGGGGCCACATAAGTACTTAGGGTACATGTACACTGCAATTCAACCGTGATGTAGATGTTCAAGCTCGGGCTGCAGCCAGAGCTCTGGGACCCTCCATCTGGCAGGGTCCTCGAGCCTCGAATCTCTGAACTGCAACTGAACAGCCCCTAAGCCTGAGCCCCACAACCAAGAGTCAGCTGGTACAGGTGAATGGAAGGTTTTTATAACTGCAGTGCAGATATACACGTAGCTACAGAAATTAAAGGCAAAATGCAGGCAGGCACTTGCATGTGTATCTCTGTCAAAGCACCGGATATACAGCTCCCCTACAATTCCATTGCTGAAAACCCTGAGTAAGGCCTGTTAATCACTCTGACTTGTGCTAGGATTTGTAATGCAGGTACTGTCATAAACAGATAGCTAAGGGTTAATGTCTCTTTCACCTGAAGCACCTGACCAGAGGACCAATCAGGAAACCGGATTTTTTCAACTCTGGGTGGAGGGAAGTTTGTGTCTGAGTCTTTGTTTTCTGTCTGCCTGCTTTCTCTGAGCTTTGGAGAAGTAGTTTCTACTTTCTAGTCTTCTGTTTCTAAGTGTAAGGACAAAGAGATCAGATAGTAAGTTATATGGTTTCTTTTCTTTGGTATTTGCATGAATATAAGTGCTGGAGTGCTTTGATTTGTATTCTTTTTGAATAAGGCTGTTTATTCAATATTCTTTTAAGCAATTGACCCTGTATTGTGTCACCTTAATACAGAGAGACCATTTGTATGTATTTTTCTTTCTTTTTATATAAAGCTCTCTTTTAAGACCTGTTGAAGTTTTCTTTACTGGGAAATTTCAGGAAAATTAAGTCTGTACTCACCAGGGAATTGGTGGGAGGAAGAAATCAGGGGGGAGATCTGTGTGTGTTGGATTTGCTAGCCTGATTTTGCATTCCCTCTGGGTGAAGAGGAAAGTACTTTTTGTTTCCAGGACTGGGAACGGAGAGGGGGAGTCACTCTGTTTGGATTCACAGAGCTTGTGTCTGTGTATCTCTCCAGGAGCACCTGGAGGGGGGAAGGGAAAAAGCATTATTTCCCTTTGTTGAGAGACTCAAGGGATTTGGGTCTTGGGGTCCCCAGGGAAGGTTTTTCAGGGGGACCAGAGTGCCCCAAAACACTCTAATTTTTTGGGTGGTGGCAGCAAGTACCAGGTCCAAGCTGGTAGCTAAGCTTGGAGGTTTTCATGCTAACCCCCATATTTTGGACGCTAAGGTCCAAATCTGGGACTAAGGTTATGACAGGTACATATGGCTCACCAAGGATAGGAATAGTTAGAGCAGGGGTAGGCATCCTATGGCACGTGTGCCAAAGGCAGCACGCAAGCTGATTTTCAGTGGCACTCACGCTGCCCAGGTCCTGACTCTGCATTTTAATTTAATTTTAAATGAAGCTTCTTAAACATTTTAAAAACCTTATTTACTTTACATACAACAATAGTTTAGTTATATATTATAGACTTAGAGAAAGAGCCCTTCTATAAATGTTAAAATGTATTACTGGTACGCAAAACCTTAAATTAAATTAGAGTGAATAAATGAAAACTCGGCACACCACTTCTGAAAGGTTGCCAACCCCTGAGTTAGAGTAACAGGCTATCTGCAAGCAAAAGTAAGTGACCTAGATGGAATTGAATACTGCAGAGCCAGGACCAAATAAATACTTCTGATCAGCGGCAGAGTTGGGATTAATCTACCAATGAGCTAAACAACTTCTAAAGAGATCTACTGAGTAAAAAGTAGGAAATAAGAACTAGGTATTATCATCATTATAATGTACCAAACACCTCAATTCCTACCGAAGTCAACAGAAATTGAAGCACTCAGCACCATGCACGGGCAATCTCACCAGATAAAATCCGGTCAAGAATACATCTACTTTTTACCTTAGTCTACTAACAAATATGTCTCCCAATACTGAGAGATGGATGTGAATCAGGACAGCATTAATATAAAACCTCAAATAGAGTAGATAAATGCTTACCCAGACCTAACACAGGCATTATACTGACTCAGTTAGGGATTTCATTTGCAGCAGCCAATTGTCCAAAAGCTTCTGGGCAGGGGCTATTGTTTATAGACAAGAGAAAGATTTTAGCTCTTCACTGGGGTACCCCATTGGTCTTGTGCAAACATCTGAATTCAGCCAGGGTCAGGGAACAATCTCCTCTGAAAGGAGCTTGCTTATATTGCTGGGTTTGTTTTATATTTATTTATTTTTAAATAGATTGTGCAAATTCCTAACGACCTCTGTAATAGCAAAGATAAAGTTAATCCAGTAATGCTTTTACCATAGTAAAAACCACCGGAACAGAAACACATTATTGTCCTCTGATGGAATTTTAAATCAGTGTAAGGGATTAAACATTATCATCAAGTTGATGATAGTGACTTGGAAAAACAGAATGGATTATGGGTAACGACTGTGTACACCACTATTTGTGCTTAGCTCTCAGATTAGGGCCCAATCCTGCAAGTCCTTCCTCATGCAAGTAGCCCTTGTTCATGACAGTAGGTGGCTCTAATGGAATGACGTAGATGAGGAAGGTCTGCTTGTGTGATTAAGGTTTTGCAGGATCCACCTCTTAATTTGTCTCGGATGCTGAATACAGTTAAATGCATATTTTGTTTTTATGGTTACAGTTTTCAGAAGGACAGCCATGCATCTAGGCCATCATTTTGAACCAAGAGTTTTACTGAGTTGCAAGAGGAGTATTTGCAACACTGGAAAATTCCTTTGTCTTCCCCTTATTATTCTGCTCACTGAGCAACTCTTGGGTGAGATACAGAGGATGTTGTTCTCTTAATGAGACATCAAAAAGTTAGTAAGCGGAACTGGGTCAGGGAACAGGTGCAAGATAGCGGCATCAATTTAAGAGCATGGCCCTACCATCAGTCCAGTGAAGTCTTCCTACAAAAATATTGAACCACCCCTCCTAGGAAACAATTCTGAAGTCGGGTGGCAGAGGCCTGCTGGCGCCAATAGTAATCTCAGAAAACGCAAAAAGATTGATGACGATGTCATTGTGACGGCTCCACTGGCAATACAGCAACAGAGGCTAATAAAACCATGCAGAGCTTCCAATGTCACTTACATCAAGGCACCTTGAAATTAAGAGAGACCTGCTCAAGCTTGAGACTGACTGCTGCATCAGCTGTTAACACATTATGGGTGATGAGAGTGGCAGATGTGTTGTCAATCAGCGTGTGTGTTTATTGTACCAATTGTCTTTCGTGTGGAATAGCAACATGACTTCTAACTGAAGGCTTTGGAATGCACTGGCTAGTGCCACTACTCCCTTTTACAGAATGGAATGGAAACTGCTCAGCTGTGTGTCATATGTCCTGTACTGTAAAAGCTAACAGATTCTCCTTTCGCTTAAGTCGCATGAGACTGTGCTTTTGGAGCAGGAGGATCAGAGTCCTAGTTTATTATTGCACAGGGTGGTCATATGAAATACCACAGCAACAGAATAGTGCCAATTGTGTAGTTCCAGATAACAATATTTTCCAACAGCTCTACTCACAGGCATAAGCCAGCACATGAGTCAGTACACATTTCTGGATTGTCAGTCTGGTTAACGTAATAAAGTATTCTGACAAATCCTTGCTGAACCAGTTCTAGTAGGCGTCATCAGATAGTTTCCGTTTTCCACGGGGGTGCTCTATAAAATTGCCATATCATGCAGCAGTCCAGCAACTCCACTGACGAGACAAAAGTTACTGTCTGATAAGTTGTAATACATCTGGGTGCAATTTACCAGGTCAGTGCTATTGCCATTGTTATGATAACGGGGCCTACACATTTATCCTAATTGTGAGCTCAACTGTACAAAGCACGTGAAGAGTTCATAAAATGTCATAATAACCTATAGTTGACGCGAGAAAATACGAAAGGTCGGCAGAAAGACTAACTCAGTCCAAACGAAAAGGCCAACTAATACAACTGAAGGCCTGTGG
Source organism: Gopherus evgoodei (assembly GCF_007399415.2). NCBI lineage: Eukaryota > Metazoa > Chordata > Testudines > Testudinidae > Gopherus > Gopherus evgoodei. The sequence continues at coordinate 18,523,592 of NC_044329.1, forward strand.
TAAAGTCATGCCTGGTAAGCAAAAAAAGTGTAGAACAGGAAATTAACAAACCAAAATTGGTCAGTCATGAATTAGGCCTAACTGATGGACAAAATAATGAAGGGGTAGGCTATTCTGCCCATCACTCCCTTTTGGGGTCCTCAGAAAGAGACATGCCTGCCACCCCCATCGTCTCTTCTTTGTCTAATCCTGACCGAGGTCCAGGCCAGACTGGGCTAGAGAGACTGTAATGACATCCCCACCTCCACTGGCTCCAGTTGAATCCCAAACACCACTAGGCATGTTAGACGTTCCCACTCCCCCCCCCCATGTTCTTTTCCTTCCCCACCTTAGCTCCCTCTTTTTGCCTTCTGTTTAATAAGAGTCTGGCTTAGCTCTTAGGCCTGGTCTACACTGGGGGGTGGGGGGAGAGCGGGAAATCGATCTAAGTTATGCAACTTCAGCTATGTGAATAACGTAGCTGAAGTCGATGTACTTAGATCTACTTGCCGTGGCATCTTCACTACAGTGAGCCAACTGCTGCCGCTCGCCCATCAACTCTACCTGCACCTCTCACCAAGCTCGAGTACAGGAGAGCACTCGGGGATCAATTTATCGCTTCTAGACTAGGCACGATAAATCAATTCCCGCTGCATCGATCGCTGCGATCCAGCCAGTAGTGAAGACATACCCTTAGTGTTGTATATTTTGCAACACCGCTGTAAACCTGTGACCAAAGAGGCAGCTGAATGCAATGCCCACAACAGCCCAATGCTCGTACAAGTTTGCTGGGTCCCAGAGCAACTGAGAATACTGTAGGTTGTGCTTGTGTTTTCACTCGCAATCTCACCGAGGGAAAAGTCAACACCAGAGACAGAAACTGCATTGTCTGTCTGCTGTTCTTCCCTCATATGTGTGTCTTGTTGTGTCTTCTAGGAAATGGGATCGGACTTCAACAGCTCTGACAGGTCCAGCCCCTCTCAGTTAAATTCCTTTGCTCCCCAAAAAGGACAGTTATTGACAGACACCATTAATGTCACCTAAAAGACTCAGACGGCGGGGTTTCCTTCTAAAAATTATTTACCGCCAAAGGCAAAGAGGACAAGGGATGTTGCTAAAGTGAAAGCCTTACTTAATGTCACATTCTAAATGCTGTAACTGGGTTTTCCTTCTTTTTCGGGATCTTTAATAAAAGGTTTAAAAGATGCGTAATGGTGTGTTTGCCATGGCACTAAACAGGCTGAGGTCTCTGTATGCCAACCCCCAAACCGTGTTCAAAACTGTTTAATGTTGGACAGTTACGAGGTCATGTTAACATCTTTGATTCTTCGGGCCCATATATTCCATCAATATTGATACAACATCACTGCACCTCCAGTCACGGTTCTGCATCAAAGCTGATGAGGATTCATCACTGACATAATGATTGGCATTCAGACAAATGTGTTTAATTCTACCCTCAGTGAAAGGCGCCTCCTTTTGCTACCTGTAATCACTGAGTCAGAAGTGGCAAATGCCTTGTAGAAGAGCAAGGCCCCAATATAACTGCTTGAGAGATGGTCAACTGCAGGGGTGAATCACAGAATACCAGAGTTGGAAGGGACCTCAGGAGATCATCTAGTCCAACCCCTGCTCAAAGCAGGACCAATCCCCAGACAGACTTTTACCCCGGTTCCCTAAATGGCCCCCTCAAGGGTTGAACTCAGAACCCTGGGTTTAGCAGGGCAATGCTCCAACCACTGAGCTATCCCTCCCCACGGGCTGGATCCAGCCCACAAGCTGTTTTAAGCCAGCCCAGGGAGCTGGGTCTGGGCGCTGGACAATGGGGCCAGGGCGCTGGAGCCAGGGGATGGACCATGCAGCTCCCAGAAGCCATGGCATGGCCCTGCTCTGGCTCCTATGTTCTCCAATGGGAGCTGCAGGGGCAGTGCCTGTGGATGGGGCGGCATGCAGAGCCGCCTGACTGCACCTCCGTGTAGGAGACGGAGAAGGGACATACCAATGCCTCCAGGAGCTGCCTGAGGTAAGCGCCGCTCAGAGCCTGCACCCCCTGAGCTTCTCCCCATGCCCCAACCCTGATCCCCCTCCTGCTCTCAAAATCCTTCGATCCTGGAGCACCCTCCTGCACCCCAAACCTCTCATCCCTAGCCCAACCCCAGAGCCCACACCCCCTCCTGTATGCCAATCCCAATTTTGTGAGCATTCATGGCCCTCCACACAATTTCTATTCCCCGATGTGGCCCTCGGGCCAAAAACTTTGCCCACCCCTGGTCTACTGTATAGTTTTTCCTAGAAGAACCCCAATCATCAGACATAACTGGCCACCAAGGATTTTAGAGTAGAGCAGAGAAGAGAAATTTTTTCTGGCTAAACAATCCAAGGCAAAGCTCAAAGATTTAGAGAGTTCTTGGCAAGACCAAACAAGTATTTTTATTGAGGGCTCAGCTGTGCCACTTAGGAACTGCACCCACTTTAGGGAAAGGCACAGTCTGGCCATGAATTATTAAGAGCAGTTATACAAAAGCCTGAACTTTTAGAGACATTCTGCATCTGTGTACCAGCTTTTACCTCATTACTTACAGTGTGCTAATTTGAGGAGTGGCTCAATCTTTTGGGTGAAATTCTGGTTTGTTGACTTCAACAGGGCCAGGATTTAATCCTTTGTGTTTAGCAAGAATGTTACCATACTTCCACTGAATGGAATTTCCAGTACAAGAAGGAGAAGGGCGGGTTTGTGTCTGAGTTATATCTGCTGACTTCAAGGATCAGAGCAAACCCTTATATTACTATGAGCACTTCAGGGTACCAAATCAACTGGGATAAAACCTCATGCACCACATTCTGCCTCAGGCATCAACAACAAATGCAATGATATAGATTTTAATAAGGATTCCCTGTGATTGTGCAGAGGCAGAAAGAACTAAGAATTGGCACTTGCATCACTGCCAGGAAGGGAAAACTTGGAAATCAAGCAGTCACGTGATATGGAAGTCACTACATGGAAATAAATGTTGAACCTCACAGTAAGCCAAACCCCGAAATCCTCGCTCAATCGAGCACTTCTCCTGACACTAATGGGCAGTTCTGTTTGATTAAGAACCCAGTAAAAAGAACCCACTAAAAAGTGAGACAATGATCTCAGGATTTGGCCTAAAGACATTTTTAAAAAGTGGCTGTCACCTCACTTTAACTCGGCTAAACTGGAGAAGAATTTAGAAGGTGAGAAAATCCATCTAGTACTCTTTGGGGTTAGAGCAGTGAGACACCAATTCCTTCTCCTCTGTTGATTCTACGAGAGAGGTTTCTGCTCCTTACTGAATAATACATATCATAGGCTGCACCTCTGATGCTCTCAGTAGGAGCTTATTCTAAAGCTAATTATGAGAAAATGTATTACTGCACATTCTATTGATTCTTGGTTGTCTTCTTATCACAAGATCTGAACCCTGGGCCTGATGCACAGTGAGGCATGCTATTGGCATTTTCAGGAAACTTGACATCTTGCATCATTGCATTATGATATCTGACACACAAAGGAGCATATTAAATGACTGCTCAGCCTGTGATAAGCACACAATTATTACTGCAGGATGGTTTCCTCAGGTCTAAAGATTCATAGTGGTAGCATTCAAGCGTGCAGAAAAGAAGATAAAATATAATTAATAAATTTCCATGGAGGCCAACAGCCTATTATAAGTATGTTCCTTGCTGTTTTCCACAGTGACCTTATGGCTCGTAAACATTACAGACCGTGACTGGTCATAGGCTCATACCTAGCTTTAATTTATGGCAGTGGTTGCAAGTCATGATTAGCTGGATTTAAATGGAGTCATTCCCAGTACCATTATTGGAAACAGTATGTACTTTGCATAAAAAAGGAGTTTTTGTTTCATTGTGGTTTTTTTGCCATGCACTGTGCACAGAATATAAAATGTGAATTCCCCTGGGCTAAGGTCATGTCACAGAAGAAGGTAGATAATGATTTTTCTATTCTCTGTGTTTTGTTTCAATAAAGCGTTTGTCAGTGCTATTGTTAGCAATGAACAACACCAAGCTATAGCATGTCTACCATAAAGTTGGTAACCAAGCGCATAAAGATCTTGAACGTAAAATAGCAATAGGACATGTTGGGGGTGGGGAGGAGTGTGAAAATTAGCTGATATACCAAGCAAAAAGTTATTGACTTGAAATGTTTCCAACTTAAGCTCACATCGTCAATATTGAAGAGACATGTAATTATCCAGCCTCCAATAAGACTTCCACCTTAAAGCCATGATAACAAAAATACACTGCCTTTCTATAGCACCTTTCCAAAAAGGATTTCTATGCTTTGAAAATATTATTTATGCATCACACCACCAGTGTGAGGGAAGTACTACATTTTCCATATTTGATCAAATCAGTAATACAATGGCACAGAGTTCATGATTTCATTAAGGAACTTATCTACAGACACCTTAGGTGGAAAACTTTGGCCTAAAATGTCTCGATGAATATCACCCATGAGGTGTGTGGTGGGATGGGAATCTTGAAGCCCAGACTCCTACTTTAGTCAATAATCAAGAGTAAAAATGTATGATAAGGACAAAGGATGAAATCCTGGCTCCACCAAATCAATGGCCTTTCACCAAAGTCAATGGAAAATCTCCCATTCATGTCAACAAAGCCAGGATTTCACCCAGTGTTTGAGACTTTTAAAATGTATAATACAGTTCTTTCTGCTGCTCACAACAGCCTCTTTTCAAATTTCACTTCAGGTCAGCCCAGCTCTCCAAAACAAAGCCAAAGCCTATGTTTAAATGACAGAGTGCGCCGGAGTCAGACTTGGTGTGAGTGACTTCAAACAAGTTGTGAACACTGGAGCTTAATTATCTCTGCTGGCGCAGCTGAGGCGGAGAAGCAGCCAAGGAGCCACTTGCAGCTCTCTCTTCCTGGAGGCACAGTTTGGAGTAGACAAGTCCGCCTATCAAATGATCTGGCCACTCATTCCACTCCTGGCACATCTCCTACATCAGGTGCAAGAAAGAGGTTTAGCCTGGCTACATCAGTATAATCACATAGGGGAGTTTCATAACTGGCTACTTAAGCTAGCTAGCCATAGCAGGGCTCAGGACTGAGCCCTAGAGGTTTATGCATTTGGTCTAATATGGCTATTTAATTAAATCCTACTAAAAATGTAGAGTTTCAGGGTAAGTGGTTTCAAAACTTGAGTCATCAAGAACACAGGTGCCAGTGGCATGGTTAATATCCACCTTGTTACTTCACTATTCAGTGCACAGTCTTCATGCCAGAAGTAAATACCAATCATTGACTGCACACACCGTTTCCTGTATCTTACAGGCGGTTTGTATTGATCCACTGCCAGAGCTTAGCTGCAGGGGTTTTGCTACAATATCTTCAGAACACACGACAGGACACATTTTCAGCAGGCTCAATCCTGGTCTCCTGTTTGCAGGTACAATTTACCCACACAAAATTTATGGGTGCAAGTTTGATCACTTCTGACTCTTGGATGTACAGCCACAAAGAGGTACAAGTGATCAGGTTTACACCCACAATTCAACTGCGAGCACAACAATGAAAGTTCAAATCTTGACAGTGCCCCCTGTACCTGGGAGGTGGAGCACCTAAAAATGTACCTCAGCTCCTGTTTTACCCTTGGATTTTTAACTCCCATTTCTACTTTATTATTCTGTTTTACCCTTGGATTTTTAACTCCCATTTCTACTTTATTATTCTTTGAGCACCGACTATTTCTCCCCACCTCCTTCTCTTTTCTTTGTTCCTATCAATTTTCTAACAAAGTAACAAGTTCTCTTTAAAGAGCAGAGCAGTGATTTGTTCTCTGTTCTGCCTTTCATAAGAGTAAGAGAGGAGATAAAGGGGTGAAAGACATCTGGACTGCATGTGACAGAACATGCGATCTCTTGTCACCATCTGATCCCAGCTGGAGGAATGAAACAACCAGAGGCTGCTGTGAAGTCAAATGATGAAGGCTATGCGGTAAATGTCCAAGAATGAGAAGCCCTTCCAGGGGCACAGAGATGTGTGCTCCGTGCACTGCTATTTAATACAATGCAACTAGGCAGCAGATACTCAAAAGGCATGAGGGAAAATGTTGAATTATTGTCAGAAGAGAACTGGGAATGTCTAGAGCAACTAAAAAGGAGTTTTTGGCTCACATTTTCCAAGCGACAGCAACTTAGCCTTTAAACTTGCACCCAAAATATTTTCCCCATGCAAGCCATTCCGCAAGGTCTTGCGTATTAATCATTGTATTTGCACAATATGGGCCTGATTCTGATCTCAGACTAACAAATTGGAGGTAACTCCACCGAAGTCACTGCAGTTACACAAGCATAAACTCAGTGAAAGCGAGAATAGAATCAGATACAGTCAGGGGGGCCGGAATAATTTGTATAGTGGGGGTGCTGAGAGCCATTGAACCAAACTGTAAACCCTGTTATATGATGGAAACCACTTCAAGCTGAGGGATGTGGCAGCACACCCAGTACCCCTAGTTCCAGCACCTATGGATACAGTGTGTTCAAATCTAAATTACATAATTTGCCAGCTCATACCAACATTTCTGTGCATGCAAAAATGTGTGCATCAAAATTTGCATGCACGAAATTAAAGGTGTAATTTTAGATGTCACTATTGAACATTTGGGCCTTTGACTGTGCACTTTTGTTGGCCTAATGCCTCAACTGCATGCTCTACTCCTTCGACAGTCTTTTCTGCTGAATTAACTCGTATCCCCCTCATACCATGACATGTCCCCAAAATGCCAGCAACTTGCTTTGCCCAGCTAGAGGTACACTGATCTAGTCGTGGTTCAGAAGCCAGGGTTGAATATGCTGTGCACATTCATGTCCTTAACTTGTCCATCATCACCACTTAGCGCGCACAGGTCGTTCCTGTTGAAAATCTGGCCCTCATTTTTCCAGCCACTTCACTTTATTCATTAAGGGTCTGACCCAGCACTGTGCTGAGCACCTTCCATTGACCGTGCCAGAAACTGGAGTTGAAGGGGCTCAGCAAGCTGTATTCAAAGATCTTTTCCGTGTTGTTTTCCTTTCAGAAAACCAAACCAAACCTATACAAAGACCTGTGATCCAACAGTGTGTGCCATTCCCCGCCTAAGCCTCAAATCCTGCTCCCAGTAAATTACCATACACCAGACACGTTAAGATGGCAAAGTATCATTCTCTTTCTCTCTCTGCTCAGCTTTGGCTGGCAAGTGAAGACCTAGATGGCAAGCTCAGTTTCTAGCTGGCTACCCACCCCCTTTCTGCCTCAGGCTGTTGTGTTGGAACACTGCAGTTGCCTCAGGTGCTATCATGTGGTTAATCTGCAGTCAGGCTTTCTGAGAACTCCAGCACAATGTTTGTTTTCATAAAAAAGACTCTCCAGACTCAACGGACCACGTTGCTTTCAGGAACCCACCATTCCTCACTAGGCAAAGAAGAAAGTAAAAGGCTAGGACGTGTTATTAATATATTCTCCTAGGTGTGCTTGGTGCTTCACGGACAAGTAATGGACCCTGGGCCTCCTTCTCCTCTCATATTGGTAACTGCAGTGAAGTCAATGCAATTACATAAGCAGGTGTGCGTGACAGCATAATTAAATGTACACAAAACATATACAGCCCAATAGGTCCCTGGCTCTGTCCTCACACACTATCCAGCCCTGCAAACAGGCAGTAAGCCTGGTACAATGGTCTGACACATGTGGGAGCTGCTGGGGACCTGATCCAGCCTTCCTCATATGGCTCAGAGCACAAGAACTTCCTACCCAGCAAACCAGAACTGGTGGAGAAGGCAGGGAAATGCTCATGTTCCTCTTTCTCTTCCACTTACTCCTAACCCACCTTCAGCCTCCGGCATAGAAAGCATGGCTTCAGCAAACTAGTCTGTGCTAAACTCAACAGGGACTGGAGCATTATAAAGCTAGGCCCAGGACTGAGCAGCCATAATTAGTTCCTGAAGGTTCTTCCCACATCCAACAGTGACTGGGTTCCAGAAAGGATCTGGGCCAGTGTGTTAAATTTGGGGGACTAAAAATATATATCTCACATAAAAAAGTGCAAAAAGGGTATTTTAAGTGGAAATCTCAAGACAACCTTAACAATGGAATCACCACCTACACCTCTGCAAGTTAGATGCCTTAGGACTACATTCACCATGTACAGAAGTCGACAATTCCACTGATGTCAATGGAGCTGCGCCTGCCTATGTCACTGGTGAATTTGGTCCTATGGGTATACATATGTACTGTATATCAGTCACAAAATACTCAAATGCAGCCACCTCAGGGTAGAATGATGTTTAACAGTATGGAGCCCTTCCCAACGATTTAAGTCAGACAGGAAGATGAGTGCACTCCGTTTCTGGCAGTGAGCTTAAAATAAATGTCTAACATTTGTAGAGGCATCAATACAGCATTGTGTGTTGAAGTGATGATCCTGACCTGCTGGGGCAACTCAAAACACATCATCATTATATGCAGACTCCCAGTGAGGCAGTGATGAAAGAGCTGTTGAATTAACAAAATGTCTTATTCTCCTAGTCAAAAATTCCTAGACTGGAGTCAGATAGCTGGATTCAAGATGGAATAGTACCTTTGTCCAGGAGGCTAACCCAAGCGGGAGGTAGGAGAAAGTACCACCAATTCCCAGGGTGAAATTTCTAAGAAATTTCTAGCACAGCAAAAGTGACCTTGGAATGCCTAATGTTTGAGGCTTTCCCTCCCAACATCCCCAGACACAAGCAGAGGGCAATGATGTGGATTCTTAGCAATTGCGATGGGAAACCATCCCACACAATAATGGAAAACTAAGGCACTTAGTTCAAGACAGAAAACGCAAATGGCGCTGTGAGGTTTGAGTGCTCGCCCAGACCTCCTCAGAAGGGGTAAAAATGAAAATGTTAATTAGCCCAGTTGTTGGAAGAATGCCCTGAAGAAACGTGACTCAGAATGGGCTGAAGTCATAAAATAATAAAATAATAATAATAGTAAAAAAGCTACAGTGCTCTGGGGATATTAAGCATTTACAGAGAGTTGTTATTTGGCTGATTTTCACACTTCATTAGTATATGCATAATTTAATAAGTGAACATACTAGGGTTGGCATGACATAAGAGCCACTTTCTTGAAACATGAATTGTAAATTGAGGTGGCCCCTTTTAGACATTTTAATCATGGTGGAAAAGCAACAGGGATCAAGTCAGCAGATCAAATAGAAATGAACTCTACTTTAGGAACATAAGATCAAATTCAGAGCTGGTGTACAGGCATACAAATCCACAATCTTCAGAGGGAGATCTTCGTTTGGTAGATTGTATTCAATTTTATAGCGAACCTTTCATAGGTCAAGATATTTTAAAGCCATTAATACGTAACGCGTTCATTGTGTGTCCTTCACTCGCATTTAATTTGGAACTATCTGCCCAAGAGGGTACAGCAAGTTAACAGGGAATTAGTTATCCAGTAACCATGCTAACAAAATATTAGATGCTTAGATGTCCAAGTGCTATAAAATGCACCCACAATTATTTGCACCTGCAAAATAATACTAAATAATATGTTGCTCTCATATAGCACTTTTCACTCACAGATCCCAAAGTGCTTTGCAAAAGAGGTCAGTATCATCATCCCCATTTTAAATATAGGGAAAATGAGGAACAGAAAGGAAAAGGCACTCGCCCTAGGTCAACCAGTTGGCCACTGGCAGAGCTGGTAATAGAAGCCAAGACTCCTGTGTTCCAGCCCAGTACATACTGCCTTCCTAGCACCTGCAATTATTTCCACGATCACAACTGGGGATAGAGCTGGTTGACATTTTTTGCTGGGTTGTTTGGGGTTTTTGGACATAAAACGGGGGTTTGACAACAACAAAAATTGGCGCTGAATTTGAGTCCCGATCTGCACCTGAACTTTCCAACTTAGGCATATCTGTAAATGTCCCAAATTCAAATAAGGAAATCAAAACACATTTGAACTTTGAGGACCTTCAGATTTGGATCCACATTTTGTGACTCATACTATCTCTGCTTGTCAGATGGTTTCTCCCAGCTTTTTGATAACCATGGTTTCTTTTTAAATTCAATGGATAAAATCATTACAGATGGCAAACTATAGACTGTCTTAGCTCTGAGCAGCCCACCACACCTACACAAGGAGACAAAGAAAACCAGAATGTTCCTCCTGTATCCCAAGAGCTGAGATGATGAGATATGTTGGGTTAGAACAACATTCTATAGCTGTGCTTCAAAATGCAGCGCTCAGCAATGAGCATCTGAGCTAACGTCTGAATGCCCCAGATACCCCAGATTATTTAATAGCTGTAATTATGCCATGGAGTAATGTGTTCTTTGGCCTGTCAGTCACAGAGAGCACTTCTGTCATAACCACTGGCAGAGGGGAAATCTGTTTGCCACCTTAGATCCCAGACCTGGAACTCAGTTTGCATAAACTGGGAAACATCCTGGCAAAGATGCAAGTTAATCCTTTTGCCGTTGGCCTCTTCCACACTTGTGCTAGTCAAGGGAACGTCAAGGTCTGACACAATGAGCAGCAGAGCAGGGGTGTTTTCCAACTGGACATACACAGAACATTCAGCAGGCACCAAATTGTTAAGATTTTCCAAAAGCCATTTAATGGTGTTTGTATGGTTACTGCATGCTCAATAGGTGGTGAATACTAAAAGATATATTACAAGGAAGCATCTGTTATAGAGATTCATTGTCACTTTATATTCACACTATGCTCTTGGTATTTATTTAAGGGACTCATTTTTGGAGGTGTTCACTGCTCAGTCCCAACTGGAGTCAGTGCTGGCAGTCAGGCCCTTAGTGTACCCCAAAGGCTTTAGTCAAGACACAGCGTGGTTGACTAGGATGGTTTGGCCCACGCACAAGTGAGCAAGGAAGAGAGGCGCAAGCAGCAGCACACTAGGCCTGGATTTCAGAAGCACTGAGTAGCCATAACTCCAGCTGCTCCCACAGACTTCAGCAAGTGCTCAGCCCTTCTTGAAATCAGGCCCAGTGAGAGTCATTGCACTCAAGGCAAGTGCCAGCATTAGCCTCTGCAGTGAGGGCATCGAAGAGGCAAAACCCTGGAAGACCTTCTGCAGAAGGGAACTTGTGCAGTGACTAAGTCAAAGGTGACACAGTAGCTGCACTGCCCCTGAAGGATGTGTTGTGTGGATCTTCCATCCTTCCTCCCAAACAGAGAGCAGTGCCTGCAGAGCTGTTCACCTGTATTTCTTCTCCTGCGGAGAGGCGCTCTCTATCAAATGAAGATGCCCCACTGAATTATTCAGACTGGCACAAGAAAGGAATTGGACCTGACTGCATTTTTGAGAACTTTGGGCTGGATTCTCCCTTCATACTGGTGTAACTCAACAGTAACTTCCCGGAAGTCAGTGGAACTCCACTGACGTAAAAGCAGTGAGAACGGAATCAGGCTCTTCATTTTAAAGCAGCCCCATGTTTTACTGTGTGTTTGTTTCAATCCTGACAGTTTAGCTGGCAACCACAAAACAGAAGCAATTCTAGTTCATAAAAAGGTACTCCTTGAAGAGCCCAACTCCACCGGTGACCCTTAGGTCTGCAGAAAGCACTAACCACATGGTTAGTGGTGCAAGGGACTCTACCATGAACGTGGAAGAACATAAAACATACAAGTAAAGAGAGAACAGTGGAAGGTGATTAAACAGTCTCCCTGTCTGGAGCCCCCTACTCTCTATTCTCCCTGACCCAGGGCCAGCTGTACTTCCAAATTCATTGAAGCCCCCTAGCCATTTTATTAACATGCATTTTCAGTCTTCTCCACTTAAATCAACCCTCTTTCTGTAAGGCTCGGTTTCTCTGCCTTTGATCAGTTAATTGGCATTCACCCTCTGATCCCTTTATGCCACCTCAACATGCAAACTGGCTCTTTCACTGCCTACTTCACCCCAACATTTTTTTACACTCTGCTGGCTCTCTTGTTCAATCCCTTCACCTCGTCCCTCACCTCACCAGCTCTTCCCTCACCTCCTAATTTGTCACACAAGTGAAAGGAAGCCTCAAGGTGTCACTGATTAGTCTGTCCTTGCTTTGTTTCCAATGGGGGCATTAAGCCTTTTTCAGGCATCTGCCAGAATGTTGTCCCTGAATAGGGTGACCAGACAGCAAGTGTGAAAAAAATCGGGATGGGGTGGGGGTAATAGGTGCCTATATAAGAAAAAGCCCCCAAAATCAGGACTGTCCCTATAAAATTGGGGCATCTGGTCACCCTATCCTTGCACCATGCATCTGACAAGACATTTTTACCCCAAAGAGCAAATTCTGCTTCTCATCTTCCAGGCCTTAGAGGGCCCTGCGTATGTGGAAAGAGTAGTGGAACTCTGAGGGGAGGGGAAAAGGCGTGTAAAAGGTTTGTGGAGGCTTGTTCAGGGGAGCTACACTTTCTGCATACTATGTACGGCACATACTGGCTCCCTTGTAACCCAGCACAGAGGGAGCAAGGGATCTGTTAGGACGGGACCCTACCAACCAGTCCCTGACTCCATGGCACAGAGTGGGAGCATCAGCCACTGGCCTACTGCTGCTCTGTGGCCGGATGAGGACTTCTTCCTCTCCTGCCTTCATCTCCTAGCACCTCCTCATTCAACCTGTCCACTTGGGCTGCGCACCAGGATAGGAGATCATCTCAAAGGGCAGGGCTTACTTCATTCAGCAGAGAGAGGGCTCATGGAACCTAGCATTGGCTGCCATTAATCAGTCTCCTCTAGACAACAGATCAATATGAAGATGTATCAATTATACCTCCCATGCTGTGCGTTTCATTAGGCTTTTCTGTATAACACAGGAACTGCTATAACTACAGAGGGAGCTAATATAACCTAGTAGAGTCTTTGGGTATGGCTATAGTTGCACTTCAAAGTGCTGCCACAGCAGTGCTTTGAAGTTTCGAGTGTGGTCCCAGCGCTGCACGTACTCCACATCCTCTATGGGTGTAGCTTGCAGCGCTGGGAGCCACGCTCCCAGCGCTACGGCACTGTTTACACTGAGGCTTTACAGTGCTATATCTTGCAGCGATCAGGGGGGTGTTTTTTTCACACCCTTGAGCGCGAAAGTTGCAGCGCTGTAAAGCGCCGGTGTAGCCATGGCCTTTGGGAGGTTGCTCAGCTTCAGTGGGTAGAGAGGGGTCAAAGAAATAGTTCCCCCTTCCAGCCCTATTTTTCCTAACGGTGGCATAGGCCTGTCTGTTACTATTCACTCAGGACTATTTGCATTAGGAAGTTGCAGAGCCAGCACTTAAGCAAATGATGAAGGGCACACTTTCCCAGAGTTACCGTGAGAGCAGATAATCTTCCAGCACATTTATCAAAGTGCCTACAGTTCTCATTTCAATGCGGGAGAAACAAAGATCACTGCATTTAAATGAAAAAGGAAAAACACTACAGCATACCATCACTTCATGCCCATGGGTTCCTGCTGCCTCTTGTTTACACAGCAATGACACACAGGCCTGTTTGTCAGCTAAGACTTTACTTGGGGAGGTTAATTGTAGCTGGAGGTGATGCCAACATCAACAAACATAAAATTTCAATGTGGACAAGTAGCCAAATGCATTCACTGTATATTTGCATCCAAGGTCAATAAGGGAAGTGTGAAACAGATTATGGCTCCTATGCCTCAGGCAGCTTAGGACTCAATGTGCTGGAGAGAAGATGTTTTCTAGAGAGTGCGAGGTGGGAGGGGAGTAGTGGATGCCAACTTACCACCACCACTAGGCCATGTCTACATCTAAAATTTTGCAGCGCTGGTTGTTACAGCTGTATTAGTACAGCTGTATAGGGCCAGCGCTGCAGAGTGGCCACACTTACAGCAACCAGCGCTGCAAGTGGTGTTAGATGTGGCCACACTGCAGCGCTGTTGGGCGGCTTCAAGGGGGGTTCCGGGAACGCGAGAGCAAACCGGGAAAGGAGACCAGCTTCGCCGCGGTTTGCTCTCGCGTTCCCGGAGCCACCCAGCAAACCGCAGGGAAGGAGACCTGCTTGCTCGGCGTTCCGGGAACGCGAGAGCAAACTGGGAAAGGAGACCCGCTTCGCCGCGGTTTGCTCTCGCGTTCCCGGAGCCACCCAGCAAACCGCAGGGAAGGAGACCTGCTTGCTCGGCGTTCCGGGAACGAGAGAGCAAACCGGGAAAGGAGACCCGCTTCGCCGCGGTTTGCTCTCGCGTTCCCGGAGCCACCCAGCAAACCGCAGGGAAGGAGACCTGCTGGCTCGGCGTTCCGGGAACGCGAGAGCAAACCGGGAAAGGAGACACGCTTGATTACCAGAGGCTTCCTCCTTCCACGGAGGTCAAGAAAAGCGCTGGTAAGTGTCTACATTGGATTACCAGCGCTGGATCACCAGCGCTGGATCCTCTACACCCGAGACAAAACGGGAGTACGGCCAGCGCTGCAAACAGGGAGTTGCAGCGCTGGTGATGCCCTGCAGATGTGTACACCTTCAAAGTTGCAGCGCTGTAACTCCCTCACCAGCGCTGCAACTTTCTGATGTAGACAAGCCCCTAGTCTTGGTCTTCTCTTAGCTGCATTACAGCCAGCACAGGATCAGAGCAACTTGTCAAGAACAAAGAGAAGGGAACAAAAGGAGATTTGGAAGGTAAAACAAAAAGCAGGGGTGAACCAGAGAGAGATGAGGCTTTTGCAAAACTAGTGTAGTAACTCTCTGTATCCCTAACAATCTGCAACAGCTATATTTGTAAACCATCATTTGCAGCTGTAATTTCTCCATATTTTAACAGATGTTCCATTTATGAACTGCAAAAGGATTTGTGACTTATGAATATTGCTGTGGGGCCCAAGAGATTTTTTTTTGGTATGATTAACTGACCACAGGCCATTTGTTTTACAACAAAGATGCTCAATGATCCATACATGCTGATTTATTCAGGCCCTTTATATAGTAATGGTTGATGTCTCCCTGGTTCTCTTCATTAGCATCCAAAAAACGATTGGAGGAATGCAGATTATGAGAGCAGTTCCCCGTTGCTCTACATGATAGTTCATTAGCTTGGGTGGAATTGATCCGCAGAAGAACTGGGATCATGATAAGAGTAAATCTCACTTATTAAAAACAGTTAAGGCAGATTTCAGAGGTAAATAAGGTTTCAGCTTCAGGGCATGAGTAACATTGTAGTTGTGGGTCATGCAAGGTGGGGAGTTTTCTATCTGTAAAGATAACAATAGTTCTCAACATGCCATTTGCTGGTTAACACTTACATTACACTGACATTTTCTAGAGTAAAGCAAAGTGGCAATGCTTCCCCAGTGCAGCTCCTCTGGTGGATGCGCTAGCATAAACCAGCAACACCCAACCTTTAGTGTATGTATTATCCAGTTAAGGCAGACATATCCATGCTAGCTCTGACTGAGCTAGTGCGTTAAATACAGCAGTGGAGCTGCAGCTCCACAGGTTGAGAGACAGGCTAGCCACACTGAGTCCCATTCCATTTGAAATCCTAGGTACATACTTAGGACAGCTAGCCTATGCTATCACCCATGCAGCTGTGGCTACATGGCTATTTTTAGCACACTAGCTTGATCAGAGCTAGCATAGGTATGTGTGCCTTAACTGGAAGTTACACCTTCCAGCTCAATCAGCGCTAGTGAGGGTATCTACCCAAGCTGGAAATTATACCTCCAGCTCCAGCGTAGAAATAACCTTAGTGGCTTAGACATAACCCTACTCGCTTAGACAACATAATGCTAAGAATGCCTGAGCCCTGTGTGCGATGCATCTTCCACCTTTGCTACCACTAGTGGCAAGTTACAGCTACAAAGTGTGCTGGCAGAGATACCGCTTTAGAATACAAAAATGAAGAGACAGGAAAGAGCTAACCTCAGCGCCTCTCTCTCTCCTCTCACTGCCCTGTTTCCCTCTCCTAACCCCTCTCTCATTCTCACTCCTTCCCCCAGGCTCCTCCTGCAAATGCTGAAAGAGAACACATACCACGCTGCCCTGTGGATGGCAGAGAATCTCATGCTCCCTACCTGCTCCCACTCTCCAGCCAGATACCCCTTTAGAACAGAATTATTTCCAGACTGTAGGCTAGTAAGTGACACTGGTTGAAAAATGGATCAATATTTTCACAAAAATGTCATCCTGTCCTTATCGCCCACTCCCCAGTAAAATTCACAATTTTGATTGGGGGGGGGGCCTCCTGAAGGTTAAAATGTTAATGGAAGCTGTGATTGCTCATTGCCCTTGAGAGGTACCATGGGTAAGTGCAAAGGGCCCCACATCCCGAGACTATGGAATGCATATATATTTATGTGTTTTAAGACAACGGGAAGATTCCTTTCCCATGTCCTGGGGAAACCTCACCCGGCCCCTGGTATTTTCTTTCATTGCATTGCCCACCTCCACTCTGCATTCCCGTCTTGGTCTGACTTGTCCTAACAGCAGTTTGATATAGTGCACTCCTGAGTCTGCCACTCTTAAATTGCTAGACAGTGATGACAGATGACTGCCACTCAGAAGATACCAAACACTGTGTGGTCTCCCCTTTCAGTCCCATTGCTAATGGCTAATGAGCTGTGGATATCAATGGGGTCCCGAAGTGCAGAATACCAGATGGTCTTGTGTTTAAAACAGGCCAAGGGCTGACCATACTGCCCCAGAGTCTACAGGGACAGAGTGTCCTTCCAATGTTGTATTCCATATAAATAAATAATAGCACAGATTACTACCATCCTGCTGTCCAGACATTCCCTGGCACTGTTTGCAGCTGCATTGTGCCAGTGGGAAAGAACTGGCAAGTGAAACTCACTATAAATACAAGTGAAATTGACAAGTCGACCTTCATTGTCCAAGCTGAACCGCTGAAGGTAAAACATCCAGCATAGCCAGAGTAAGGGAAAAAAAGCATGCACGTTTTTACAGTGTTTCTGTTTTACCAATCTAAAGTCCAGGGGACGAAAATGGTGAAAGGGTATTTAAGAGAAGATCTTTATCCTAACAGTGCCCCTTTACGAGTATGAGAGAAATTTCATGAACAGGTAAGAATTAGAATCAAACTACTGATCGGCCAAGAACAAGGTAATGCTTGGAGGGTACTTATTGATTTTTTTGCTGCACATAAATAATTACAAGTGGAGACAAAGTACTTTGAAGCTGAACTTATTGTATGAGCAAAATCACAGCAAGGGCAATAAATTATGCAAAACGATTTCTGCTTGGAATTTCAATATCCCAAGGTGATGCAAATAGGTACTTTTTTAACCTCTTCTTAAAATCCAAAGAAGCTATGGGAGCGAAACATATGGTTCAAGTTAGTTACCAAGAGGAAGCTGAATGCTAGGATTTGGTCAATTTGTTTACTAATATGTATATGAAAACATGACAAACAAGAGTTGAGGGAAATCTCCCCCAATTTTCACTTGCAAAACAGACTGTAGAAAGGAATTATAAGCGAGGTAGTTTTGCCACTGGGATACTTGAGCAGTGCTCTTCTGAGAAATTAAATCAAAAGCTAAATACATGGACCTTCATCCTAACAAAGGAACTGCGAGAATATCTGGGATTTTTTTATTGTGCTGAAAACCTACAGCAATTTTATTGTATTGGAATAGAACAACACTACTGAGGAATTGTTTAGAAATTATAGTGTCTCATTCCAAGTCAATGTTTATGGGTGTGAACTAGGATTAACTCTACTGAAGCCAGTGGAGCCAACCCAGTATAACATCAGAGCATCAGAATCAAACCCTTATTTTTACTTGGGCTTTTCTCCTATCCCAGAGGAAGGAGTAATAACAAGTGCCAGAACCCAGAAGATAAACCTGTCTTATCTTGTTAATCAGCACTACATTTATCTACCAAGCCCTACATCCCACATCATCCTCCCCCAACCCCAACAACATGCACTTTGTAGGAATCCTTACATGCCCTAGTTGGCACAGGGCTCCACAAAACTTGGGGCCAGCTCTACCCAAATTTTTGACTCTTCTCCCAAAGCTCGGACATCAGCTCAACAATTAAATAACTGAGGCCAAAGAGCATTCTGGGAACTAGCATGCGTCCAACTTGACTTCTTGTGCAGATAAATCCCACTTTAGTCATCATTGATAATACTAACAAGATGTTTGTGCAGCTAAAAGCAAAGCCACAAAACACATTGGCACAAGCATCAGGAGAAGGCCAACGACCAAAAAAGGGAAGAGGTTGTGCATATGGATTTCCACTCTCAACTTTCAAACAGGGATCACTTACACAAATGCCACAAGTGGAAAGGTGTGGAGGTACATGTCTCACACAATGCCTATGGTCCCAAGCTCCACCCAAAATCCTAGAGTATTTTCTAAAATGAGGACCAAGCCCAGAGTTGGCCATCCTGAGCCTGAGAAGGAACCAGAATTTACCAAGGTACATTGCCAAAGAGCCACAGTAATAGATCAGCAACCCTACTTCAGCTCGCCCCCCGGCTCCCAGCGCCTTCCGCCCACTGGCAGCCCTGACGATCAGCAGCTCCTGCTCCCTTCCCACACCTCCTGATCACCTGTTTCATGGTGTGCAGGAGGCTCTGTGGGGAGGGAGGAAGGAGCAAGGACATGACAGGCTCAAAGGAGAGAGTTGGAAGGGGTCAAACAGGGGCAAGGCCTATCGCAGAGCCAGGGGTTGAGCAGTGAGCATCCCCGGCACACTGGAAAGTTGGCGCCTGTAGCTTCAGCCCCGAAGTCAGGGTCTATACAAGGAGCCGCATAACTTCTGAAGAGCCACAATTGCTAGAGAGTTGTGCATGCTCAGCAACCCACAGGAAGCTCTTGGCAGCTTGCAACATTGGTCCCAGGAATAGTGAAAAAGTTAATGTTCAACTGATATAAATGAATGAGTCGGCCCTCTTTCAAGATGCACGTGGCCAACTCCCTGCTGTTCCATTTTGGTGGTGGTGAGGAAACATTTCCCCTACCCCAATCATTTTTTCTAGTAGGAGATGAAAACATGGAGAAGAAAAATTGGATTCCCCCCCCACACCAATTTTTTTTAGGGGGGGCAGAGGGGTCAAAAAACAAATGTCAGCCAAAACAAAAAGACGTTTTGCGAAAATGTTTGATGAAGCCTACTCCAAACACTTGTGAAGGACTATCCCTGCTCCAAGGCATTTGCAGTCTGAGGAAATCTGTTCTGAACTGTGCCAGAGGATCAACTGACCAAGGATTTGAGTAGCTTCAAGCTTCAAAACTGCGGAGACCTTGTGAGCAGTGCTGGTTTCTCTAGGACCATCGGCTATTCGCTTCATCTGACTCCTGCTTCTATAGCAGGAACTCGATAGGTTTGTCAATGAACAAGGCTAAAAGATTCATTCCACTGCAAAGATATCTAGACTTGCAAGAAGATTGTTCCAAATCAAAAGTATCACTTCCAAACGGAAGGGAGGGACAGATTGCAATGGCTTCAGCTAATATTATCTAGCATGAGTTACTCCTGCAACACAAATGAGCGAGGTTTTTTAGATAAAGAGTTATTAATATTTAAACAGATCATTACATTTAAATTTACTATTCTAAGGGAGAGTGACCAATTTTAATTAGGCATTTAATTAAAACTTTTAGCATTAGGATCTATTTTCGAGGTTTGCCGGATTCAAGGTCACAGACTAAGTGGCTAAAGACTCAAGTGACTAATCAATAATTATATTTTGGGATAAAGCTCAGGGCTACTTAAGAGCCAACACAGAATGATCCAGATAAACAGGGTTATCCACCAGACAGTCAAAGGGGCAACTAGAAGGGCATGGACACAGCACAGTGGACCTGTAAATTACTTTCTCTTCAGGTCGTGACTGCTTGAAACACCCTCAGTGTTCTACAGCAGCGGTTCTCAACCAGGGGTCTGTGAGCCCTGAGGCCCCCCCATCCCACAGGCAGAAGCCCCAAGCCCTGGTGCCCTGCAGGACAGAAGCCCTGAACCCCACCCCCCCACAGCTGAAGCCCCCCACTCGCAGGGCTGAAGCGCCGAGATCCCCACAGCTAAAACTTGGAGCCCTGCCCACCCCGCTGGGCCCTGGAATTTTTATAGCATGTTAAGGGGGGCCTCAGAAAGAAAAATGTTGAGAACCCCTGTTTTATAGCACCTGGATTTTGCACAGCTCTTGGAGGGCAAAATGCTAGGAGGTGCTAAAGTTTTAATTTCATTAACACCATCCAAGATCAGGCTAAAATTAGAAAGATCTCTGACTGAACATTTCATTACTAAAATCATACTAAATTGCACTTCTTTGCTTTGAGTCTCAGCATCCTGGACGGATTCCCCTCTGTTGCAGGGCAGTCACCAGGGGAGTGTACACACACACACACACACACACACACACTTCTGTGGGTACCACCAACAGCCCGCCAACAGTGGCTATTGTTTGTGTTTAGTTTTTCATTGGGGTGACAGATTTAAGTAACAACAGATCTTTAGGATCAGCTGGGCTTTCCTCTTAGATTCCAACAGCTTAAAATGAACTGTAGTAAAAATTTGAATTCTAAAAACCAAATGAGAGAGATTCTTTGAAGCACATTCTGAGGACATGATGGACACTAGCCTATTAGCTGAAATAACTATTTCTCTAAGCAGAATTAGAAGCTGATAATGATAAAAGTTGCCACAAGAACTGGCTAACAAAATAAAAATGCAGATGGGGCACACAGGGATTTGAACCTTCATCTGATGGGTGGGAAAAGAGCACACAGCAGATCACATGTGAAGTGCTTCTCTCTCTTCAGGAAGAAGAGTTGTGAAATGAGAACTGCCTGATTTTCAAAACTGTCAAGACAAGGAAGCGCAGTCTAGTGATTGGAATGGGGATGAAGATTTGGAGCATTTATTTGCCTCACTCAGGTGTTTAGAGATCCAGTAATTTAAAAAACTATGGAGACAGATCAGTTACACAGGCCAACCTGGCTCACTTGGCAAGGCAGGCTCATTTGAACAGCATGTGTTTTAATACCACCAAACACAAGGTCATAAATTTAGGAACAAAGAATGGAGGTTACATTTATAAGATGCGAGGCTGGGTCCTAGAATGCAGTGACACTGAAAAGAACTTAAGGGTCGACTGGTAGATAACCAACTGAACATGAGCTCCCAATGCTAAGATTTAGCTAAGAGGGCAAACTCAGTCCTGAGATGTATTAGCAGGAAAGTATCAAGTAGGATTAGTGAGGTGGTATTACTTCTGTATCTGGCATTAGTGAGACAGCTACTGGAATCCTGGGTCCAGTTCTTGTGTTCGCACATCAAAATATTGGAAAGGATTGAGGAAAAAAGCTACATGAATGATTTGAGGCCTGGAACACATGCCTTATAGTGAGAAACTTATGAAGCTCAACCTATTTAAATTTATCCAAGAGAAGGTTAAGAGGTGACTTGACCACGGTCTACAAGTACCTACGTGGGGAAGAGATATTTGGCAGTAGATGCTTCTTTAGCAGAAAAAGGCATAACAAGTTCTAGTGGTAGGAAACAGATGCTAGACAATTTCACACCAAAAATAAGGCACAAACTTCTAACAGTGAAGGTAATTAACCATTGCAACAACTTGCCTAGGGAGTCACGGATTCTCCATCACTCAAACTTTTAAAATCAAATCAAGAGTGGATGTCTTACTAAAAGATATCTATAGTTCAAATAGAAGTTATGGACTTGATGCAGAGATTAATGGCTGACGTCATTTGCCCTATGATACGCACAGGGGCAGACAAGAGAGGATCATAATGGTCCCATCTAGGCTTAAAAATCTATGAAATCTTCAGAAGAAAGTTGTGCATTATTATTGGATCCTTCACTCAGGAAAGGGAATTTTTGGTTCTACTACTAATTGCTTCTGGTTTTCGAATGAAACCTTTAGGCCTGGAAAAAGATGTTTCTGAACAACTGCAATTCTGCCAGTTCAAGCTGTGGGTCAGGTTTTATGCGCACGGAGAAGATTAAATTCTTCATTAGCAATAAAGTTAATTACAAAGATACAATTAACCAAGTGTTCTCGGCCAATACAACAGTGGTACAAACAGTGCTCAGAAGTGTTCGAGTTTGCTAGTACATGGAAAGCCAAAGAGTGGAAAAATTGCTTTTGTATCAGAAGCCATTTGGGTTTTAAGCGATACCAGTAAACCAGAAAGGCTGTTTTCTCCACAGACCAATTATAACATGCTGACTCATGCAACGTTCAGCAGGTGACATGGAGGGGGGGGGGAAAGCCGATTAAAAAGACAGCTGGAACCTGAAACTCTGTTTTAAAATACAGGATTAAAAAAAACATTTTGTAGGCTTCCTGTTTTCTAATTGTGACACTCTAGTCAGAAGAGATTCGATTCCTAAACAGACAGGTTTCCAGTCCAGTTTTCCAAATCTTTTGGTGGAACTTCATTTTCTTACCAGCAGAAATTCAGTAACGCAGAAGAGAAAAAAGCCAAACAATTGTAAAGTAGATCTTGCAGCTTTCAAAAGAGAAATATGACTTATATACAGTAATGTTAAAACTATCAATCCATCTGAGTTGTTTCTAAAGTGCTTACAGTGAAGATAACCAAGTGCAGTTTTGAAGGTAAGTCTGTTTTTAAAAAAGGTACCAGCATCAAATGACAATTTCTTTGCCAGATTGTTTAGGCATCAGTCCGCAGAGTCTTAGTGCTGGTAGCCAGAAAGATACTGCTGAAAGAAGAGCCAAAAATTGTCCTAAAGCCAAGGAGGACTGGCATCTAAGAACAGTAAGTGCTAATGTGAACACCATACATTTTACCACATACAGTAATGTTAACTTCACAGAAGTTAAAGGCTTATCAAGCCTTGTGTCAATACAGGATTTTTCATTATAGTACCTTCAAGTGTTGTGTCCAGATTAACTTTAAATATCAAGCGACAGGACTTCTACCACTTCCCTTGGGAGAGTATCCCACAGTCTTATGGATCTTATCATATTCGATTACCTTAACTTGCATTAGAAACTCAAGTTAATGGAGCAATATTCATAGTGTGCACAATGGTACATAACATCCTTTAGTCCTCAACAACTCCCCACCCCCACAGAAAGGTTCTGGCTAATCTTTGCTGGGTATATTTCTTATCACATAAAACGGTGATGATTCTCGCCCAAATAACCTCTCTCTCACTCACACACTGTTTTAAAGCATGTTTTAAAGCAAATTTACCTTGGGGTTGAGCTTTTAAAACATTACTGAGAATCCTATTTATTTTTGCCTTTTTGAGGCAGACCTGTTTCAGGTTTGTTTTTAGCCAGTAAATTATGACTGCCCAAGCACAGCAGTGAGCAATAGCCAGTACTTGATGAAGGACTGGAAATAGCAAGGATCACATCCTAGACCTAAGTCTTTTTTCCATGGCCCCAGGTATCACTTGCACCTCATATGGAGACCAGCTCACAGACCGAAAAGACACATGCAGTCCCAAGGCTAGAATAATATTTTAAATTATGCCTATCTTAGAGTTAGTTATGGAAGGGCCCTTTTTAAATATTAATTTGAATCAATAAATATTGTTCATCACCATCCTGGTAAGTGGGAGACACCGTCATTTGAAGGTTTCATACGCAGAAAAAAGCATTTTTTTTTGCAAGTTCTAGTCCACCGGATTTCGCAGCCTTGTCAATAATTTGCCACACTATCAGAAACAGATGGCAATGAATGGGAAGGTTCAGTTACACAGAGATTTTAAAATAAAGAAAAAAGATACAGCTGGAAATAAAAGCACAGGGTGCCATGAGGACACAGCAATTCAGTTTTCAATTATACAGTAGGACTTTGAACCAAGCCAGCTTCCATATACGGGTTCACATTGAACATTAATATCCATTTAAGTGAACATCTGCAGGTTTCTCAGACTAGTTTTATCATTACCTAGCAAATGTAAAAGCCATGAAGCAGAAAAGGCAGCTGCTGTACCTTCTCTCTTAAGAGAGGAACACAGGTGCTGTCTATATTTATGGTGATGAATACTCACAGTCTCCAAACTACAGCACATAAGCACTCTACAGATTTACAGCAAGACTACAAATTGTATAGGACTGGTGGCAGTAATCTTTACAAAGATCTGTTCACTAAATGTAGAGAGAAATACTTCAGTGCTCTCCCTTAGCCTTACTCTCTCCTACTGGACAGTGAATTTTTTCAAGGGCCAGATTCTGCTCCCAGCTACACCAATGCGAGTCACAAGTAAGCTTACTTTTTGTTAGTGGACTAATGGACTTCCTTCCAATTTAGGTTCTTTGAAATGAGGCAGAATCAGATCCAATGCCATTACACAAATAAGGTTATGTTTAGTCTATGATAATACAAGGTGGGGATTTAAAACATGTTTTAAAAAAAAAAATTCCCCACCTTTTATCCTAGTCTAAAGATATCCAAAAGTCATCAGCTGCAGATATAGCTTGGGACAGAGTTCTATGAAACTGAGTCAGATTCTGATCTGTTAAGGGGTAAATCTTTACTCTGGTGTAAAACTCTCACTTCAGTGGGAGTTGGAGCGCTCGGCAACTCTGCAAGTTGGCCCGCCATTACTCTGGTTCTTATGTAGAGGTTTGAAGTGCCTCACTTTTAGGTACCCATATTGGAAAATATTTGCTCAAGAAACCTGACCAATTAGACATAGCCTGTCAGTGTCAGAGCTGGGAATAGAACCCAGGAGACCTGACTCCCAGTTCCTTGCTCCAACCACTACATAAAATTTCCAGTGCCCCTTCACATTTTTGCACCCCACCTCATGGGGGAGTTGTGAGAATTATTTGTTATGATCCATGTGACTTGTTGAAAAATATAAAGCTATGCACAGGCATTAAGTGCTAAGAACTTTCAGGTTTGGCTCTAAGCCTAGAGAAACAGATCATGTAAACACCCTCTACTTTAAAAGTAGGCATGACGAAACATGTAACCAAATGGCCAAGCTTTACTCCACACTCTCTCTTTTGTTTTAATCATAGACCTAGGGTAAAATTCTACATGTGACTTGTTAATATTGGCCAGGTTTTGTTTATGCCTTTATTGAATGAAGAGATTTGGTGGACTGAGGTCACACCCCAGTCACTCAGACAGAGATACATTTACAAATACCGCTTAAAGTAATTCTGATGTGAGGACTAGATAGTAAATTATTAATGAAGACTAGCTGTTGAGACTGTCTCCGAATATCCTTGCCTGCTGCTGGCTGGGCTGCTAGTTCTGGAGAAATATGACGTGATAACTGGAGAAATATGACGTGATAAGAAGAGCGAATTAGTGGTTTTCAGGATACCACACACAGCAGAAACACTGATCTTGAGTCCAAGGTGTTTAATAAGTGCCCTTCAGGCGTAGCAACTTTTTTTTTAAAAATCCTTTCTAATATAATTTTCTTTAGAAATAGAGTCTGATGCCTTTGGGATGTGCCATATGGACAGCCTTGCACGTTCTACCTACAGAAAAAATAATAGTTCAGGATTCCACCACGGCCTCACAAAGCACTAAAGACCTGACCCTGAGGGAGCACATGCAGAATGAAAAGGTAGTTCAGCCTTCATGGCTCATTTGCAAACCTCTGATCTTCTGTTGACAGTACCATGCCATTCAGTTCTGGGACATGGACACCCGTCCATCAGAATTGTACCAAGATTACCAGCTCTTTCACATCAGATGCCGAAGAGCCACCTGAATGCAATGACATTCTTAAAATCACAGAATATCAGGGTTGGAAGGGACCTCAGGAGATCATCTAGTCCAACCCCCTGCTCAAAGCAGGACCAATCCCTAGACAGATTTTTGTCCCAGATCCCTAAATGACTCCCTCAAGGACTGAACTCACAACCCTGGGTTTAGCAGGCCAATGCTCAAACCACTGAGCTATTCCTCCCCTGTTACTGCTGTCCTGGAATAGATCTGAAATGAAAATCCTAGAGATGAAAGCCTCTGTAGCCCTTTACCAATTCCCTGAGTTAGGCTGCTTTGGATGAGACAACATAATTCTCCATGCAGAGAGCGTGTGCTAGATTCTACTCTTGTTACACTGTAGTAAATCCAGAGTAAATGACTTCAGTGGAGTTAGTTCACATTTGCACCAGCATATCAGAGAGAAGAGAATCTGGCCCACAACTATGCCTTTTGTATTCCATGGACAAAGCAGCGCTAGAAATAGTAATGCAACCCCAGGAATCTTTGTACCTGGAACAATTTCTGATGTTAAGAGTTAAGATTATAGCTGAAGTATATTAAAAACAAAATAATAATGTGCCACCAGAAGCAAACTGAAAGGAACCTGATGCACATCAAAACTGCACTCCCTATTAGAGCTTTTTCCTTGTTTCATTAGAAGTGATCAGTAATTCGCCTTTCACTCTCTCTCTCTCCCTCTCTCTCTTTTTTGTGCTAAGCCCTGAAGAAGAAACTCAAGACCACATCTGAACACTGTAAGAACAGAACGCCAGGCCAAGTTCATCCCTGATATAATTCCATTGAAAGTTGATGAAGCGAGACCAGGGACGAATTTGATCCATGCTGATTAACTATACAAAAGGTGGGGGGAAGATTAATTCCCATGACCGGGTGAAATGGACTGCAGGTGAGGGACATGTTGCAGATGGTGGAGTTAATTCTGAAGTAAAATTAGCAATAATATCTTGCCTGACCTAATCTTCCAGGTATGGCACAGGATTCAAGTGGTGGCGGCGGCTCATCACATATTTCAGTATTTAAAGTAACGGGGTGGAAGGTTAATAGCTGTACCATAAGAAGCTTATATAGATCTGTTCTACCCTCAGTGAACACCCTTTACTACCATGAACATGAATATATTAAGCATCTGTATACTCGGAAATGAAGATGTATGTAAGAACTAAGAAAATTTGCACTTTTTAGGGTAGATTTTTCAAGAGAATGGAAGCCCAGTATCTCATATGGTTGTGCAAATTCGCCCCCACAGTGAATTGGGGATGCAAATCTGAATATTTGCATCTTGTATCTGCTTTGTGCCTGCAATTCAGCTGTCAGTGCTGAAGTTGTATATGCTGCCCATGCAGAGGCTAGACCCAGGCAGGTCCTTGCACTTGAACTGTGCTGGGCTAATACTGCTGCTGGCATTACCCATTCATTTTGGAGAGGGAAGGGGCAGGCCTGTGCCACCCACACAAACCAACAGAGCTGACCAGACACAGAAAAGAATGAACAGGGCACCCCTTCAAGAATGACTCATAGACCATGGCCCCAAAGCTCCTCAGGCATGTCACCTCCTGGAGCTCCCACTGGTATTGGGCACACAGAACTGAGCTTGAGAGGCACAATGGAGCCTTTTCGTTCCTCTTTCACAGTTTTTAAACCACTAGGACTCAAATAGTACCTGAGCACTCCACCACAAAAAAGTACAAGGAGAGACAGAACAGTTCTGTAAGCACCAATCTAGCTGCTTTAACAATAGATTCTCCCCATGAAATCAGGGCTCTCTGTAACCAAAGAATTAAGCAGTGTCTTTTTGGAATAAAGCCCTTTTATGTTTCAAAAGTATAACAGGTTTCTAGGCTACGTGGGTCCTTGGTGAGTAGGAATGTACCAAATGTGAAGACAGTTACTGGCAGTTTCTCTAACAGCAATAATACAGTTCTCGGCTAACTTCCTTCTCCCCCTTCAAAAACAAACAAACAAAAAGAGACACCACCCCCTCACCCCATCCCTCTGTTCTGCTGCTTCCCTGGTTATTAGCAATTCCACTGCTGAATGCGCTCAACCTGTAAGGAGATGGAAAGCCAGAAGGAGACAGAGTTACTTGGAGAAGAAGGGCTGAGTATAGAAGATAAGATGAGGGGAACAGGA
Source organism: Gopherus evgoodei (assembly GCF_007399415.2). Classification (NCBI taxonomy): domain Eukaryota; kingdom Metazoa; phylum Chordata; order Testudines; family Testudinidae; genus Gopherus; species Gopherus evgoodei. The sequence goes on from NC_044329.1 coordinate 18,551,405, forward strand.
ATCAGGAGTAAAGGAGAAGAGAGGAAAGAAACTGGAAGGACAAAGGGGACAGGAAAAAGAAAGATGGAACTTCGAGGTGTTTGCAGAGAAAGGCCTGGGAGGCACACAAGAGGAAAGGAATTGGAGATGGAGGGAGGAGGAAAGGAAACTGGGTCCACTAATAAAATACACATATTTGAAGGAAACAAGATGGAATATAAAACCCCTAGAGAGGATGGAATGAAGAACCTGGGGCTGCAAAAGGTAAGACTAGGAAATGCAGGGGGAGGCTATAAGAGCCCCAGTGTGGAAGACATATTCCCCTTCCCTGCTGGTTTTATGTCCTTGATAGAGGAGCCCACATGATAAATCACTGGAAAGGATTTCAGGGAGGGTAGAAGAAAGGGCCTGTGTGTGGGAAATGAGGAATTAACCTGGGTTGTTTTAGATAAAGCTCCCCTCATAGGGACCTGTATCAGGACTTCCAACATGGAGCAAGCACTCTGGGATGTTCCCCAGGTCCTGCAAGGAGAAGGACATGACTTGCATTGTGCTGTTGCAACCAAACTATCTCCATCCCAGAGACCTGGCCGCCCACCATCTTGTTTCTCCACCAGCACCACTGGACTCCGTGTGTCCATTTCTCTTTTCTTTATTCCATGGAGGAGAATGCTTGGTACTGCAGGTCTTTGTTCTCCTTCATTGTGGGAGCCTGAGGATAGTACAGAACAAAAAAAAAAAAATCAAGGCTCCGATGATTTCACTGTGTGGTTTGCTCTGCCACCTAGGTGTGATCACACCTTCTCGCAGCTCATCTGCCCGCACAATGCTAGCTCCCATCTGCTGCTTCTCTTCTGTGCTCTACATTCCTGACTCTCTTCCTGTCTGTATAATAGGGAGGTATTTGCTGACCGACAATGCTTTCATCTCCTCAAGTGCTGTGTGGTGCTGCAAGTTCAAGTTAACTCTGAAGTTGGTTAGCTAGGTCTCGAAATTTATACTTGACAAGCCAATGCTATATGCACTTCCTCCTCCTAATTTAAACCCTGCTTGCCAGTCACACTGTTCATCTTCATTTTTGGATTGTAATCCCATACACACACTCCATTAGAATCTGCACCAGAAAGAAGAGACAATGCAGCAAATTGTAAACACACTCAGCACTAGCTGAGGTCCACAGAGATTCAGCTGTTGACAGCGGAATATATCCAGGAAAACTTTCCTGGAAAGTCTTAGGATTTAGGACTTTAACCTGGGCTTCGTCCAGGCTCTAATTACTTGGGTTGGCAGATGGGGGCAGTATGCTGAAGGAATCTTTCTCCAGGTTGTTCTGCAGCCACAACTGGCAGATCTACAGGCCCCAGGCCAGGCCCTACATCTAGTTGGTCCCAGCCTCCAGAATTCCTACGTGCGGGGTTAAGCTGTGTGGCGGGATCCCTTCACTAGTTCCTCTCCAGTGCAGTGGAACCAAATCAGTTCCACAGCATACATGGACGTCTTATGCTATGAAGAAAGGACATGGTCTGACCCTAAAAGCCAAGAACAATGACTGGAATTAGGAAAGAAAAACAGACATAAGATCCAGTCTAAAGGCCACCATGCCCCAGGTCACATGTACTCCATCACAGACTGGTTGAGGAGTCTACAACAAGATCCCTGAATTCAGCAACACTCCAGTACAGGGGACTGGAAGTTCTGCAGCAGCTACACTTGAATGGAGGCTTTTATTAAATTAAAGGTGAATGAATAGGAATAATTCAATCTGGCCATAGAGCCTTTTCATTTTACATTCTGCCCACATTTCCAGCATCCAGTAGATTTTCCTACTGACAAGATGTAATGGCATAATCGAGTAGAAGCTGGATATTCTGGCACTTAAGAAGGGGACAGCTGGGGCTTTTGGCATCTGAGAAAACAAGCTTCTATACTTGAAGTGGTTTTGGATTAAGATGGGGTGTGAATTTAAAATTCAATAGCTATTCTGCAATAACTTCTGGAATAAGAGTACCATCTTCCTTATGTATCTTAACTCACCTTGAATAGCTGCTCCTGCATAACTCCATGTATAGGCAAGCCTGAGTGTAAATATTAGCATACCTTTCAATTCTTGAGTTTGGATTAGCACAGTTAACCCCAAATTCACTGTCTTTGTTTCAGTGGATCTCTCTTGTAATTGTAGATCAATCTTAGTTCTTTTAATTGGCTTTGAAACATCAGTTGTGTTTTAAGCACATTTGCAATGAATTACACTTTTGAAACGAAGGCTCTTGGGTCTAGTAGGTGCAAGCTTCTTGAAATGTGTATAATCAACTACTCCTAAGTGATTCTGACTCTTCTGTCAGATGCAAACAAGATGAACTTCTCAAAAGCAGAAAGAGCTTTTCAAAATGAAACAGCATCCATTATAACCAGACTTCTAAAGACCTTTCCATTCAGGAACCTCAGCACCTGAACATCCAGTGAAGCAGGGAAATATGATTATTCCTGTTTTGCAAATAAGCACAGAAAGATGAAGCAACTTTCCCAAGGTGGCTCAGCTGGGTAGTGGCAGAGCCTTGTACAAAATCCAGGTGGTCTTCTTACTCTGACTCACGATGGCTGAAATACAGAACTGTGTAGGTGCAGGGGTTCTCAAACTGGGGGCCGCAAGCTGTCAACCTCCACCCCAAACCCCGCTTGCCTCCAGCATTTATAATAGTGTTAAATATATATTAAAAAGTGTGTATTTTATTGGGATGGGTCACACACAGAGGCTTGCTGTGTGAAAGGGGTTGCCAGTAAAAAAAAAAAAAAAAAAAAAGTTTGAGACCCACTGGTGTAGTGTATCCAGAAATGGATATCAAAACTCTTCTCAGTGTATATAGGAACTTAGATCTCCAGCATCCTTCCCCAATTCAAACATTTCAGAAACATTGATTAATTAAGCCTTGCAATGCTCCTGTGAAGAAAGGGTTACCTCCAATTTACAGATGGGGATACCGAGGCACAGAAAGGTTAAGTGAATTTCCCAAGGGCACTGAATACTGAACTCCCGCATAGCCTGAACTCCAGCATAGCCTGCAACTAGGAGTAATGGATTCTCATACTACTCTGCACTCTATTTTGACTATATCCTGGACAATCACATAACACCTCTAATGCACCTTAAGCCTGAACTACAGCACCTGTTATTCCTGCCCTGGGCCTCTTCTGCTCAGTGACTGCCTACCTGTCAAACTGTTTTGAGATTGCTCACATGAAAAACAGGTGTCTCTTTCATTTGTCTGCCAAGGGACAGGGCATCCTGTTGCACAAATCTAAAGGAGAGCAGACAGGTCACTTCCCTTTTGGATTTTATCTGGGAACAGGAATGGAGCTGACTTTAGCTTGTACAAATTCCAGCTGCGATCTCATAAAACTAAACAAAAAGTTTTTATTCTGCAAAGATCTAGACCGCCAATCCCTTTCATGTGCTGCCACATGAATGCAAAGAACTCTCTGCCCACCACACAAAATCTTCAGCTAAAACCCAGGCCACCATTGGTTTGTTGTACCCTATTTTTATCTCAAAGGGTCTCAAAATTAAGCCCTCAAGAATCCAAGTTTGCCCTTACAACAACTGATGGAGACTTGCAACAAAAACCAGAAAGCATTTGGATCCAAAGCCTCACTGTAGGGTTATGCGGTTCATTGCCTTAGATAAATCCTTTGCTTCCAAACAGGTATGTTCTGAAAATGCTGTGGAGACAACGGGCAAAATCCTTGCCCCATTGAAAATCAACAGGCATTTTGCCATTGACTTCAGTGGAGACAGGATTTCATAGAACATATTTAGTTTTGTAGGAGAGCGTTTCCTTTGTGTTCCTCTTTACCAAATCCCTCTGGCTAACCAAATAAGCAGCACATTAACTGACCCAGTCCTTCTCTCCAGAGCAAGGATCAACAGGATACAGAAACCGTGAGAGTGGCAGAGAATCTGTAGAGAGGGAAGGAATATGCATATCCTCTAGGCTCCTGGGTGGCCCAGGGAGGTGTGAAATTCAAGCAACTGATGTCTGAACAATCTAGAGAGTAATGTCCTGGCTTTATAACACCAGTAATAGACTTACACAATTCTGAAAGCTGAAGGCAACACTGCAATTTGAGTAAGATCATTAACAAAAGCTACCAAAGCTAAAATTAAATGGAAAACACCACAGACATCCATAGTTTTGAATGTCACATTAACAGCAATGACAAAACCTCTAAATAAGCATTTAAAGCAATTCCACTGCTATTCTTAACTCACCGTGTTCCTCACTGAGCAAACATTACAAGGTCAGGTCACCTCCTGTGGGGTTTTTTTTTTTCCTGTCCTGACACTATCAAATGGATGCCTGCCATATGCTGTAGGCAGGCCAGTGATCACACATCAAGCAGTCACTGAGCTGTCCATGGTGCTAAACATAACTTCCCATCTTTGTAAGATTCAACTTAAATGGACAGTACACTTAAAATCTAGTCTATTTACACACACCGAAAGTAGTTTCAGGTCCTATGTCTGGCCCCCACCTGCAGGGAAGCCTGTCAGTTTATCTAGTTTTATAATCATTTTTAAAATATATTTTCTCCCTTCTGATACTGTGTGAAAGACCCAAACAAACTACTTGGGAATGGTAAAACAGATGATACACAGAGTGCTGTCAAATGCAAAAAATAAACCAGTTCATTCTGGAAATAACTTAAGCTAAATTAAATTAAGGCCATTTTAATTCTGAAGAACATCCACACAGGGTTTTAATGCAGTTTAATTAATCCACTTGTAATCTGAACTAACTAAAAAGAGTGATTTACTTTCCAGAGTGCCCCTGTGTAGGCCAGCACTAATTCCCACTCTCTCTTTCGCACTGGTAAACGCAAAATTTTAAGAAGATAAGAGAAGAATGCTTTGCTTATTTTAACAAGTAAATGTAAGTGGGTGTAGCTGAGTGAGTGAGTGTGTGAAAGAGAAAGAACTATTGAGTCAAAGTCATGAGGATTGCATTTGGTTTTCAGCTCCAAGATCTATGGTCATTATCATCACTTGTGGCAGCAAGTTCCACACAACAGGTGTGAACTTTCTGTCTTCCAGTTAGCTGACATGCTTAACTAACATGCTCTAAGACCCTTCTGTAGACAAAGCAAGTCGTATTTTAACAGGTGGTAGCAGTCAAGATGAAATCTAAACCTTGACCAGCTCACATATTATCCCACTGCAGACAACGCCTAGACCAACACTTTCTTTGGTCCAGTGGCATGCAGCTGTTGCAGGAAATTACCACAGAGGGAGAGGTATTTCCTCAGGTGACTCAGCTGAGACCAGTGGAAGGTTTTGAAAATCAGGACAAAGACTTTGAATTGGACTCCATATTTAAAGGGAAAACAGTGCTGGGAACAAAGAACCAGGGTGCTGTATTTACCACATTCTATTTTTACGCAGACAGATATACTAAGAAATTGTTACATGCAACATCATCTAAATGGAAGCAAATTAAGACTGGTCTGGATCTGCAAACACGAGGCTTAATGACACCAATAGTCATTCCTCACAGACAACAAGAGCAGTACATAGCCCTGAGAATCTCTGTTATTTATAGCAAGCCTAACTGCATTAAGTACCATAGCACGTATTGCTTTATTTGTAATGAGTTTTAGGCTTCAGAAGCTCAGAATCCCATCTGTGACAGCAGACTGTTGCAGGATTCAGCTATTAATAGCTGCTGGTACACACTTACTTCCATGTGAGGGGCACAAGGCAGGAGGAGTCAACCAGATGGAGATAATGCATGAGAGTGACATACAGGCAAAAATGATGATCCATTCTCCCCCTCCTCCTCCCCAGTCACACAACCAGAGGCTAGGGGTCTCTTACAGGAGTGGGTGAGTGAGGTTGTAATTTGGATACATTAAGGCTCCACAAAAAATAAGTAACGGCTCTACATAATATTTTTCATCTGTAGATCTTCAAGCACTTTACAAAGAAGATCAGCATCGTCATTCCCGTTTTACAGGTGGTGAAACTGGGGCACAGAGTGGGAAGTGATGACCCAAGGTCACCCAGTGGTCCACTGACAGAGTTGGGAATAGAACCCAAGTCTCTCAAGTCAGTCCTCTCTCCACTAGATCACCTCACCTCATCCAAATTAAAATCTTGGTGAGATTCTTACATATTGTTGCTGAACCAGCTGAGACTTCTCTCGTGTATAATATAACTATAAGATACACTAACTGGCTCTGATTATTACCATTTGTGACTGGTGCAGGGAATTATTTAACATACTGGAATATCCATGGAGTATGTTGCCAGACAAGCCTTTCTAGAAAACTGCTGAATTTTGACTGTCAAAGTTTAATAGCAGTCTGTAGGGCCAAACAGTCAGCTGTCACACCGAGGTACAGGGGGAATGCCTTGGCATGTTTGCACTTACAGATGTAATCACCTGTGCAAGGGGCTGGATATGCAACTATCTGATTTGGGCAAACAAATATGAGGTTGTGTGTATTCAGTAAGGGCCCTTGCATCTTTACAGGTGTCTCTGTTGTTCTTGTGGCCGAAAACCAGCTTTTCTTTAATTAGAAGCCCGCTATCCAGATTTGAGCCCACAGTTTTCACTTCTCGCTTACATGGGTTTTTAAAAATCGAATTCACTTTTCATCAGTGCCATTATTTCTCTTATGCATTTCATTTAGCTTAGCTTCCCTGCTTGTACCAGCCAGTTTCACTGGCTGATCCTTAGACATGACCACAGTGCAGCAAGACTGGACTCTGATCTTAGTTAATTGACGTAAATCCAGAGCAAGTCCAATGAAATCAGTGCAGTTACTTTGAATGTACATTGGTGTTAGAAGAGAAGAATTTGGTCCATCAAGTTTGGGCTTCTGACCACATGTAAGAACTTCTGATTAGTATGTTTGGTGTGTAATTAAATGTGATTGTTTAAATTTTGTGTTTTCCTGCTCATAGACATGATGGTCCCTTTTGACCTTAAAGATCATGTAGTCCAGTGGTTTTCAACCTTTCTTCCCCATTGGTGAACCCCTAAAAATTTTGAATGGAGGTGCAGACCCCTTTGGAAATCTTAGAAGTAGTCTGCAGACTCCCGGGGTCGTGGATCACAGGTTGAAAACTGTTGATCTAGTCTGACCTCCTTCATGTTGTAGACCACAGAATAATAAGTTACTTGAAATAAATTTAACACTCCCCCGCACGCATGCACACACACACACGGGGGGGGGGGACAAAAAACCACACACACTAGACTCAGTCAATGTCTTATCCAAAGGTCTCTCCTCCTTCTGAATACCAGGCAGCTATTTTCCACACAGTGGTTCCTTCTGCAGTGTCTGATTTGCCCTTCAGTCCTCATCACTGCCTCATTACTTCACCCTGAACACCTGAGTGGAATTTGAGCAGGAAAATATCTCCTGCTTCCTAGAAACTCCATCACAAACATGAAATGCTAAATTCTGACCATGTCTGAAACCTTCAAGTGAAATCATGTCTTCAGCTGACATAAGAAACTGTAACTGCTGGGTTCTCTCTGCATGGCTTAATGTACAGAATCTTAAGCAAATATAAATAGTTCTCTGTTCTAATTGCTGAGCTTAGATTTTATTTGTATGCCCGATGACTACTAAAGGGATGTTTCTCATTACTTTCACTTTTAAGAAAGGCTTAATGACCAGCTATTAGTCAGAGACACCTCATCAGTAATATTATGTTGCTGTTTCTGGTAGTGCTTTTAATGAAAACATTACATCAAGTTGTCAAGCAGCACTATAAAACAGGATCCATAACCAAAATGCCCAGTCTGCAGGGAAACGCAAGCTCAGCTGGTAATAATGAGGTTTCATTTTCCAGCTGTACTTTGCATGAATTGTGACAAACCAGTGTCTAACTTCAGAGTGTGCATGTGTCATGAAGTTTTGACATCTCACCTACAGCTAGAATGACATGTTGAGATGGTTTCTCCTCCTCCCCACCCCAGAATGCGTACACCCAAGCAACTTATCTGATCTGGTGAATGAAAAATAATGAGAGCACCTACAGTGCGGACTGCATTGATCTCTAGACACAGAAGGCCCATGCCTAGCCCCCTGGTTCTGGGATCATCGCAAGCAACCACAGGAAAGAATGGGAGCAGATCATCTGCTATATGATATCCCCACAGACCCTTTCCGGGAGCTCAGGTAAGCCACTGGGGGTACGCATTGTTACTTGTCTTTGGGTGGCTTGGGGGGGGCGGGGAATTAAGTAAGAGGAGAGAGAACTCCAGTAGCTATTGCTGCCCCTTTCCCATGAACACTGAACCAGTCAGAGAACACTTGAACCTGCCTGGTCACTCGATTAAAGACCTCAAAGTCGCAATACTCCAACAACAAAAAAAAAACCTTCAAAAACACTCCAACGAGAAACTGCAGAATTGGAATTAATTTGCAAACTTGACACCATTAAATTAGGCTTGAATAAAGACTGGGAGTGGATGGGTCATTAAACAAAGAAAAACTTATTTCTTCATGCTAATTTTCCTCTACTGTTACTCACACCTTTTTGTCAACTGTTGGAAATGGGCCATCCTGATTATGACTACAAAAGTTTTTTTTTTCCCTCCTGCTGAGGAGCCCAACTTTCATTATAGTTAGTATGGCAATACCCATTTTTTCATGTCCTCTGTGTACACACACACACACACACACACACACACACACACACACACACACCTTCCTTTTCCACTCCATGCATCCAATGAAGTGGGCTGTAGCCCACAAAAGCTTAAGCTCAAATAAATTTGTTAGTCTCTATGGTGCCACAAGTACTCCTCATTCTTTCTCCTCAGAAAGAGGCCTGACAATCCAGACCCGCCGAGTAGAGCCTCTTGTGAGGTGGGGACTCTGCTGTCCCCATTCTAGAGGGATCTACTGGGATGGAGGTAGCAGTGGAGGTTTCCCCACATAAGAGCCCCCTGCTGGTTTGCCCAAGTACCCACATGAGGCCTTCTGCTGGAGTGGATGAGGACTTCACATATAAAAGCTTTCTATCAGAGTGGTAAGCAAGGGGCCGGTCACCACTGGTCTTCAGACTGGCTGAGGAATCTCTCTTCAGCCTGCTGCATCCTGTCTCCACACAGGTTAGGATCAGGCTCAGGAGGAGCAGAGTCTTAGACTCTGCCACTCTAGCAGAAGAGTGTGGGTGGTATAAGGGTGAGGGGCCTTTCACTTCTCCTGCCAGCAGAGGACCTTTCTAACAATGCAGGTAAAACACAAGAAGACAAAATGTGTCTCATGTAAAATCTACCAGAGAAATGCAACACCACCAGGTGTCGCTCAAGAAAGGTCATAAAACCATGGCAGGTAGGATGTTGCCTGAACGTAGGTAGCATTGCCAACTCTCTCAATTTTACTGTAAGGCTTGCAATGTTTGCTGTTTTTCTTAAAGATTCAGCAGTTGGAAGTAAATTACCTGAGAATCTCAGCTTTCATAAGGAAAGGAACTCATGGTACACCAAATGTGAGGCCTAAATGCACCAACTCCGGAAAGCAAATAAAAGGAAGCCAGCATTTATTATTTTGTAAATCTCATGGATTTTGGAATGCTCGGGGTTGGCAATAGCATGCATGCCATTCAGCAACAAGAACAAAGGGAACAAAGATTTGCTCACAGTCTCTCCTGTTGTTAGCAACTTTCCTTTGAGCCAGTAAACTTAGATGCAAATGTGTATGTAACAGGCTACATTTGCATGCACAATTATGGCAGCTGCTTGTGCAAACTGGGTATTTATGTATACAAAAGATGATCTAAATGAAACTGCAGTAATTGGGCAAATGTACCTGTATTTTTGCATACGACGCCTGTTCAAAATCTACTTCAAAACTGAGCATGGAAAACAAAGTCTTATTTAATTGAACTGAATACAATTGATGCAGAACAGTTTTTTCACCCCTCTGCTACATATTCAATAGGCCCATTTCTGCTGTTGCTTCTGATTTATATCACTGTAACTAAGTCTACTGCATTCAGTGGAGTTATTCTAGTGTAAATCTGGCACAAGTGAGAAGAATCAGGCCTTGTATTTCCCACACAGGATGGCCACATTAAAAAAAAAAAATCAAGACAATGGAAGCACAATTCATTAAAAATGCATAGCCCGTTTGAGTGGCTAGCTGCTCTGGGACAGTCAGTTGGGAAAAGCATAAACTGGGGAAGGCAATTGCTACATTTTCCTGCAGCGGATTCAGCATTCTCTCTTTTACACCTAATGACCTGATTCTGCAGCTGCTCTTCATACAGAGCTTCCCCTGGGAGTTCTGCACATGGAGCAGATGGTTATTTAAGCTGCAAGTGGTGACTCTGCACTGTCCAGGTGCCTAGTTCCTGAAGTGGTGGGGATGGTATCGTTGACAGAGCTGCCAAGCTCAAAAAATGTGTCTGCAGAGACAGAGAGGCTTGGGGTAGCGGAAGGCAGTGGATGCCCAAGGGGACAGTATCTGGTAGCATTAGAGATACCAATTTTTACACTGATTTCACACACGTTTCCATTGACTTACTCCTTATTTTTAACAATAGTATGGTAAGCGTGAGCAAAATAATGCCTCTGTATTTATAAGACAGGGGCACAATTTTCAGTGTTTGCATCTCTTGCATTCTCTCTTATGGCCCTACCTTCAGAAGCCTTCTGTTTCAAGGATGTTTGCCAGCCCTTGTGTCCTATAACACCATCCTGCAAACACCAATATGGCGTTCAAGGTTATGCCATGTGATTTCCCTCAGGACCTGATAACTAGACAGCCTATCAATTACTTGGAGACTAATACACAGTTGCACCTCACTCTGAATGGAATTCTAAGCCAAAACACTTTGAGCCCTGCCTCTTTGAGGCCAGAAGGTTTGTGGGGAAAGTTGGGGAAGAGTGCGCAAGGCACTACCATTTGCAGAGCCTCAGACACCCTGCTCATACTTCCTCCCAGCTCTGTCCTCACCTCATCAGATAGTTCTGCCAAGTGTCGCGCATCTCAGGGGATGCTCTTGGAGGAGAATTCTGTGTCCATTGGCGTGGAGCATCCGGTCCTGTGTAGTAACCTCCAGGCCTAATCTCTTCCTCATCCACATGGAGCGTGCATTCCCCAACCCAGTGCAGGCACCTGTACTGGATCACCTTTAGCAGGAGCAGAAGCTGCCCAGGGGGCGGGGGGCAGCACCAGAGGTGATCACAACTGCCTGAGCAACTGGAAAGATGCTGTATAACAGCGTTGCAACTCCCCGCACTTCCGAAAAACACATTCTCACTTTCCTCCCCTACTCCTACTCCATGATGCTGACCAGGGCCTATTCCCAAAGCACATAACAGTCCCAGCCAAACTGCAATTATTGGCAACTACATAGAATGGCAGACGTATTGTTTGTGCGTGTTATATAACTCACTCCAATGACACTGTGGTGGGTGCACTATTTAACAAATTTAATAGAACTATACCCATCTGGACGTGTATATTAGGGACACAGTAATGACAGGCTGACAAATGCTGATCCAAAGAGATTTCACCACCACCACAGCCTCAAACCACCTCACGCAGTCACCCTCTTCTACCAGTTGGATGCTGAGCCTGATTTCTCCTCAACAGACTAGAATAATCTTTTCTCGGCTGCATGGATTGAGAAATGCCCACGGCTGTAGATTACACCTGATGCTGAAAGCAAAGATAGCTTCCCCAAAGGAGCAGAAAATTCATTCTTTAGAGGAGAACACATTCCCGTTCAGTGGAATCCCATCAGAAGTCTTATATTGGACTTTTTGGCAGATAATTGCTTTGGAGATAGTCACAAAGCTTTAGATGGGCCCATTCAGTGGGCTTCTGGCTGCTGCCAAAAAAATAAGAGAACCCTAGATAACTGCAATTATTTGCATTCTCTGGCTGCGAGAGAGTTACCCCCTGAACTGTTCTTCAGGACCAGAAGCAATGAGAAGCAGACATCTAGCACCATTCCTGCTAGCCAGAAATTTACAGTAGGGAACAGGTTATAAAGCCACACCACTCCTGCAGTTATAATTAAGGGTCTGTCAGCCAGCTTCATAATAGGCTAACTTTATTTAGGTGTTTACAGGGAGGTCTTTTAGAATCCCCCCCTTATTCTATCCCTTTTTCATTTCCACTGCCAGCTGCAGACACATCTCTGTTTCAGCCTTCCACTCAGAAGACAGGATAGGATCCCAATTATCCACTGACATAAGTCTTGGCAGACTGGATCAGACCAATGGCCCATCTAGTCCGGTATCTTGTGTCTCTGGCAGTGGCCAGTTCCACTAGATGGTTCTTAAAGGAAGGTGCAAGAAACCTGAAATTGGCAATTATGGAATAACCTGCCCACAGGGGAAGTTTCTTCCCATCTCCAGACAGTTAGAGATTTGCCCTGATGCATGGAGAATTTATATCTGATCCCTTTTTAATTTTCTTTTAATCCTATCTAACTGTGAATATTCAAATCCTTTTTGAACTCACTGATACCATGTGGTAATGAGTTCCACAGGGTAACATTACATTGTGTATAGAAGTATTTCTTGTTATTAGATTAGTAGCCTTCCAGATCCACCGATGATCCTTTTTATTTCATTGAATAAAACATAGGTTCTTGATAATCCAGCACGATGTCCTGAGAGAGATTCTCCCGATTCCTACAATATATTCACCACTGCTAGCATCAAGCATGGTGTTCTAGCACACCCAGTACCTGTCAACCAATAACTTGATAGAAGCCGAGGCTGAGAATCAAACAGAAGCCCTCTTGCCTGGTAGCTCAGAAATCTGCCATGGAACTTCATGTCAGATTTTCCCCCATATTTATTACTATTCATGTTATTTTTTTATTTGTTTTCTTCCATCTCTGCCAAAATGAATACACAAAATTGTTAGGCCAAAATTCTGCACCGATCTAGATCCTCCCTGACAACCCCACTGAGGTCAGAATTCACTTTAAAGCACAGTAATACTTCTTACAGCATTACCCACATCCTTTCAAGCAACATCATATGAATTCTCTAGGGTTACCAACCTTAAAGCTCGTTTGCCTTATACAAACATCCAGCTATTCTAAGTGTCTTTTACTTCAAAGTGGTTTCCAGCACAAAGCTTGCATCACAATATTCAAATAGCTCGTTAAGGCGGCAGCACAACAAACTGCACTGAAAGCATATATTTGAGCGCTTATTTTAAGATGTAACGATTAAAAGAGAGAGAAATCCTCCAGCCTAGGCACAAGGGAGTCAGGGGCACATGAGGAAGATTCAAGTAGCATCTGAATGCTTGGTTGTTTCTCAACAGTAATGTACAGTTCTTAAAGTAGTGTAATTGCCAAACTAGAACTTTGGCACAGAACAATGTCTCAGTACATTCCCTAAGATCCTGGAAAGCAGGTGGAGAACAAGCAAAGATGTGGAAAGGTGGTAAAGGAGGAATTGGGTCTCTCAGAGTGCCATCAAAATAAGCATCTCAGACATGTCTAATGCAAACGCAACATTAGTGCACATGTGCCTGAGCTAGTGACTAAACATAAAACGAGAGAATTGGTACTTATATTCAGAGAGTGACTATAGGCCCCATCATGCATCTGATTTTAAGGTAGCTCAAGGCATATGATTGTAGAGTCCTACAACACAGCTGCTGAGTTAGGGTCCCAAAGTACATAAAAAGCAGAGTACAAACGGTTTTCCCTGTTCATTTTAAATCAGTTTAATGCTTGGGAAAGATACTGGACTGACAGCCCAGAAACCTGAAGTTATCCATCCGCAGGGTATTCACAGTCACGGCATGGTGGCTGGCTGTAGACATCTCTATGCTCAGGTACTAAAATAGCAGGCTTAGAGATGCGCACTGTCTCTTCTGGCAAACAGGTTTATTCAGCAGCTATGTCATCAAAACTCAAGTACAAGCAGTTAGTGTTCTGCACTGTGTTTGAGTGAGTTTAATGGTTGGGTGCCAGGTGTTAACAAGTTATTGCTTCCTCAAGACATTGGAAACTGCATCTGGCGCCTATCATTCTGAGCACTGTGTTCAGCCAGATTCATCATTATTCTGCATAAACAAGGCAAGGTAGGAGGACCGTCTCTTTCACGGTCTGACCTTTCCCCCTTTTTTCCAGTAGTATTTATCTAGACCTCCAGTTGGAACAATTTATCATGTCTATTGATATGCTGCTCTTCAGTTGTTTGCTACTGAAACATTGTCAGTACCCAGTTAATATTTGGTCAAACTCATCTGTTCGTTAGATACAGGGGATGGCAAACAGAGAACGCACCAGAATACTTCATTGACAGAGCTCTTGCAAAACCAAGGCAAGGTGAAAAACTCAGTCATGCCTCATAAGTATAACTATGCAAACTGCACTATTCACTTCAGGGTGGCAGCTTTGACATTTAAATTTCCTGCTATTCACCTCAAACTGTGGAATGACACATCCAAATTGAGAGTCAGGTATACAGAGATTGTCTAAAGTTTAGTGCACTGTTACCACGAGTTACATCATGCCATCGCTTCTGAGGCAGGTTTTATCCCTGATTTCAATGCATTCTACTTTAAAAATCAAAAGGCATGATACAATACTACAGTCCAATTTTGGAAGGTGCGAAGCGTCATGAGCTCCTATCATTAACTCTAATGGTACACTTAGTACTAAAAATGATAATACAGCTGAAGTTGAGGACATTCACAGCCTTGCAGGATGGGGTCTTCTGGTAGGAAATGCGGATCGAGAGCTATGCTACCATTGTGTTTCATTACTTCATTTTTTAAAAATAAGTAATGTGCACCTGGCATTGGCCACTGTTGGTAGACAGATACTGGGCTAGATGGACCTTTGGTCTGACCCAATACGGCAGTTCTTATGTGTGTAGAAAGGTCAGAATATCACAATCAAGATCCACTGTGTTCTGATCTGAAAGCAGAATTTTGCTCAAAGTGACAAGACTATGAAACCATTCTTGCTTGTGTCATACATTAAATATTTAGTTGTAATATATTTATGCAGCTAGCTGCACTCTAATAGGGTCCACTGACATTGCTTATATATATATATATATATATATATATATATATATATATATATATATATATATATATATATATATAAACAAAGTACAGTAGTTCTTTGTATTAACAATGAAAACGTCAAGACGACGCTTGAAAGAGATGGGTAACATATCTTCCTCCATTTCTAAAATGGCCTACAAAAACTCAGCACCAACAGCAAAAATCCATAATTATAAGCCACATGCACGACTGGATTCTCTGAGGACACAGATAAAACGATTACCTTTTTAAGATTCCCACACTTTTCCTGACCAGGTTTTTTAGTTTGTGCAAACGCCAGAGATCATCTCTCTAACTTCTTTGCTTTTTTGTTACTGTTAGTCTACTGGACAAACAGGTGTCACTTCAATATCCCTGCATTTTAATGAGTTTCAAAGTCACAGCATACTAGGAACATTCACATGAGTCTACAAGATTATTTAAAATCCCACTTGAAGACGTCATTATGGGGTTAACACTCACCCATCTTAGAGATAATATAGTAGCGATTAAACAATGTTCCCTACGGTACTTGATTTATTTTCTTTTTTGCTGAACAGGCTAGCCATGTATAAATCTATGAGCTTTTAACATTTAAAGTTGTTATTCTGATGACAAAATAGACACAAGGGAGACAAGTCTTTATCTCTCCATTAACGTTATTGTTATTCACAGAATACAGATTGGGACGAATTCAAACATAGGAAAGTCACAGTAATTTGTTCGCCTATTTAGAAGACTTAGATAATACTTGTTTTATGACTGCGCAGCAGGGTGAGGGGGAAATCATGCCAAATATGTAAAATGAAACCTGGGAGATATTGTTATTGGGGTTTTGTTTTTGGCTAGTTTTCTACCCAAAACATCTGCTTTAGCACAGCATTAGTAAAGTAGTGTCCACAGTATGTTAAATAACAGCACACTTACTGCAGATCAATAAGTGGAGAAACAAGTTCAAAACAAATTAAAAGACTGAATATGAATTCTTTGCAACAGATTAATATGACAGGACAATAGCCAGGAAGGTCATGGGTCTCTTTCAGGTGTTGAGCTCATGATTTTATTGCAGGTCTTGCAGTAACTGCTGCTTTTTTTGAAGCCTCACCTTCCAGACTCATGATTCCATGAAAATCTCAGGTTTCGTTACAGAAAGAAGCTTGATTTACAAAAAGTAGTTGTATGTCCCACTTTCAAATGGGAGTTAGGTGTCTGACCTGCTTAGGTACTTTTGCAAAATCCATTAGGTGCCTATCTATATCGTTAGTTACCTAAATACCTTTGTAAATCTGCCCCCTAAAACACAGTCAATTTCTAGTGTTTGTGGTAGCAGTGAAAAGCCTGTGAACTCGAAAGGCTCGAAAACTAGCGGGCATAGAAAAAGAACCCAAAACACTTAAAAAAAAACAAAAAAATCCAACGCGATTTTAGTCAGCCTCATTATTTTGGGGGCCTGACAGTTCTGAATGCTTGCAGCTAGTAATGCTGACACTCCAATGACAGTGCTAATTACATGTTATGTAGGGGAGTCGAAGAGTTGTTCTGGGGATAAAGAGAAGACTCCATCTCCAGAACGGTCAGGCCAACATCTTTCCACCAGCATCAAACACATTAAAAAAATAAAATAAAAAAAGCACAGCACACTACGAGCTGCCCTTTAGCACTTAGCCTGCTAGCTGAAGAGTGATATCTCCTCAACAGGGAGAAGGGGAAGCATATAATGCCTGTATAAATACTAATATATAAAAGAGATCTAGATCTCTCTCTAGATATACACACACACACACACACACACACACACACACAAATGTTAAATAAGCTTATATAGATAAAAGTTATAGAACATAACATAACATTTGCCACCATCACATTGTTCACTCTGCTTGTGTCGATCTTGTTCTACTTAGATTGTAAGCTCTTCAGAGCAAGGACTGTCTACTATGCTGTGTTTGTACAGCACCTACCACAACCGGGCACCAATCTTGGTTGGTCCTTACTCTCTACTGTAACAAACAAGAATAATGATGTGCTTCGAGATCCTTGGATAACAACAGTTTCCCTCCCTTCTGACCTGCCATCTCCCCTGACCCCACACTTAAATTGGTTATTTCCATGCTTGCACTGTGCAAGATCTCTAGAAACAAATTACTACATTTCAAGAACTATTTAAAACCAAGTGAACAGGATGCTTTTCACTGTGCATCTGCATTGGCCTTTCCCATTCCTTGCAGAGCTGCACGACTGCAGCTGCTCCAAGAAAACAAACCCTTTCAATCACAGGAATTACAGCTCCTTCAATATGTTTCCTCTCCAGAAATCAAGCTTACAATACGATGAACAAAAACTCACATGAACAACTATTTCAAATGGAGATATTGACCCTAATGGGCCTATTATATCTTTATTAGAGAAGATGACATTGTTTCACACATTCAGAATCAATCCTAAGGAAACACCAAAAATCTAAAAAATTTCTCTGGCTTTTGGGTTTCTGTTAGTGACTTGGAATTTAGCCAGATTCACAGAACGATTTTCTAATACTCGTGATGAAACTTTTGAGTGAGCTTGTGCCAATTTTCCAGTAGATTTGAGCTGACTGTTGGTTTGTTTTAGATACAAATAAAGTCTATGGTTCTAAGAGAAGAAAAACTAAAACCCAAGCAACACTCAGCATTTACTACTGTGTTTTGCTTTGAGATCCTGAAGATCACTTGAACTTAGAATCGTAGAATACTAGAGTTGGAAGAGACCTCAGGAGGTCGTCTAGTCCAATCCCCTGCTCAAATCAGGACCAATACCAACTAAATCATCCCAGCAAGGGCTCTGTCAGGATGTACTGATCATAAACAGCTTCCACTAAAGTCAATGAGAGCCCAGATATCCCAAACTCAAAGACATTGTCCATATGAACCCATGGGGATCAAAATTACTTCACTCCACACAGCTTTAATGTTGACCCAAACAGATCTGGCCCACCAAATCCATTGCTGGAATAAAATAATTGAATTTAGAGGCAGAATAGATTTGGCTCTTAAAGGGCTAAATTTACCCTTGTTGTGCTGCAAGAAGGATTCACTCCTGGGGAGTGATTATGATGTTTCCATCGGAGCACTCTCACAGGTTATACACAACGATATACAGGAACCCCACTAGTACATGCAGCAGGGATGTTCCCAGCTGCCTCCCCCAACACATGTGGCTACGCACTGCAGCATGGATGCAGCTTGCTTTTCACTGTGGCATGTAGGATATGTAGTGTAGACGTAGCCACAGATACCATTAAGACCCAGAAGAAGTCACAAGGCACTTAAATCCCTCATGTCATCAGTGACAGACAGACTCAGCTACCTTCTACAGTTCAAAATCTTGCAGCAGCCGCATGCATTGCTGTGAGCCTCAAACAATCTCTGAGGTTCTGCACTGGCCCATGCACTTAATGGTGGCGATGCCCATGCAGTGCCTAAGCCCTGAACACAGCTGGGAGTTTTGTACCTGCTCAGTATGCTGGCATAAGCCCTTTCACCGCAGTCACACAATTAAGACCAGGAGGAAAATATAAAAAATGTTTTTATTTTTAAACAACCTAATCAGCATCCTGTGACACCAACATCTCTGCTCTACGTGCCTGCCCTGTCTCACCTCTGCTAGCACTCAGAACATACTGCATTCATTCAGGCCAACGACATGACTAGCACACGTTGGCAGTGCTGCCAGTGTGCTGAGGGGCTGGACTTCTTAGTTTCTAAAGTCATCTTCCATGCCACTCTGCAGAGCTCTATCAGGGTCCCATTGAGAGGGGTGCAGAGCCACTTGAATTCCTAGATTTTCAAGCCCAAGAGATAGTTCATGATCATTTAGTCTAACCTCCTGCATCAACACATCTAATTAAGTTTCATCCACCATCCACTGACAGTGTTGGCAGAGTCCCCTTTTCAGGCATTGTTGGGGTTGTGCTGACCCCTTACAGATCCGCTTCTCCCTTTAAGTAGGGCTGTGAATGCTGCTTCCCATCACTGCAACCTGGATGCCCAGAAATTCTTCTATCAGGGTCTACACTGGTATAAAACTTGGAGAGAATTTAGCCTTTCATGCAGGGCTTTAGAGCGGAGCGTTCACCAGCTCCAGAGCAGTAGAGCTGCAAGTTTTTGCCTGAAGCTGGAGCGGAGCCAGAGCACAGCTCCAAAGCCCTGCTTGCATGTGTAATCACACCCACCACTCATAGAAGGAAACAGGACTAGTCTTCTAGCTACAGCAGGCCACCCTTGTGATGAAGATGCCAGCTAGTGTTCCCAGTATAAACCTGATTGGATCTCAAGGATATGATCATAAAAATAAACTCTCTCATATAAAGCTTGCTATACAAAAGGCATTATCTGAGGATCTGGCTTCCCCCCCCCCCCACACACACACACTCAAATGGATTTAGAATGACAGGAGTGAGTACATCAAAGAAAAGGGTCAAGATACTGGCTCAATAGAAAAGGATAGTCTTGCATCCAAAGCAAATGGAAGTCAGATGATCTGATGTCATATCCCCAGCACTTTCATAGTCATTTCACTTGTGTCTTGGATCATCATCTATAAAACAAACAGTATCAATGCCCTATCCAACAGCAGTAGTCTGAGGCCTAATTCATGATCATTTGTAAAGTGCTCCAAGATCCTCTGACAGAAGGGAAAAATACAGTGTCCCTTGATTTTCTATGAGTCTCACTTATATTACCCTACAGCGATACAAAAATTCAGTGACAAAATGGCCCAGGAGTCTCATTACAGGATAGAGTCTTTTCATTGATTGTAGTGGGGGGGCTAGATTGGCTCTTAAGGGCTAGACTGTGATATTTAGCTACTGGCTCATGCTAAGAGTGGTGCAAAGCTCCTTGGAGGCACAGAGGGAACAGTCTCTGGACTATGGCTCAATCCCATGGACTGCAGCTGTCCTAGTCCTTGCACAGGGTGTGTGTGGGGAAAGAATCCAATCTACCCCCTTCCTCTGCACGTGGGGACGATGAGTGCAGCAGACGATCTATCACTATGACCAGAGTGGCTCTCTGGGATAGGTCACAACGTGTTCTGATTCGCATGATTAACTGCCCCCAACCACGTCAGTAATCCACGACTTATGGTGTCCCCAAGTAGGTCTATTTTGTTATTAATCCACAGATTAAAGTAACTCCCATCAGCTTTGATGCAATATAACACAAATGGCTGAATTCTAAGGATCTCATTTTCAGTGATCTGTAGATTAGACGAAGAGTCCAGATCAGGACTCCCTCCAACCCAGTAAGAGTGGAGGTGGTCAGACAGGAGAAAGAGAGGAGCTTTAAAAAAAAAAGAGGGGGGGGGACCCCAATGCAGGTTACAGGAAAGGGTTAGGTTTCATATTAAAAATATCTATAGGTTATAACAACTTTAATGAGGTTAATTACCTGCCCTATCGAACAATAATATGGATCTTTCCATGTGAACAGATATTGAACAGCACTCACCTTTAATGCAGTGCAGGAGAAAATGTAGGGGGGGGAGGGAGAGCTACTATTTCATGCTTCTAAGAAGACAACTGTAGATAGATTTTTTTTTTAAAGTTGCTGTCATGGCCACAAAGAGCTCTTATCAAGTTGACACTGAAAGTAAAAAGCTTTTAGGTTCCCAGCACAGCAAAAACCAGCCCCAGTAAGCAGACTAATCTTTTTAAAAATTCTGTCAGTGTAGGGAAAATGCATTAATTTGCACTCTGCAGAATGTCCTGGAATGCCTGCCAGCAGCATTAGATACAACACAAATGAATCAAAGACCAATGTGGTTGCTGGGCAATTGCCCGGTAGGCTTCCCCCCGCCTCCTCCAATGATCTTGGATCCAGTTATATGAGAAAATTAGCAACAGAAATTTTCTGTCTTTAATTGCAATGAAAGCTTGTGAATCCCCCCTACACACACACACACACACACACACACACACACACACACAAACTAAACCTGCCCTTGCAATACATGACAGGCAATTTATGCATCTGACAACTCCAAGATATCTTACAGCCTTGTCAAGGTACTGCGAGATGGCTTCTAAGCACATGTTTTTGTTGGGCTAGTCTTCATTTGCAGGTTGGAGTGGGGAGGGGGGGATTACATGTTCTAAAAAACTACTTCTTCAAAACCAGAACACAGCGCAGATATGACTGGTCCATGGTAATAGTGGAGACAGAAAAAAGGGTAAAGCTAATTTAGAGTTAGAAAAGGGGGCTACAGCTACCAGGAGCGGTTTTATGTATTTTGCCGCCCAAGCATGGCAGTCAGGAGGCTTTCGACGGCGCGCCTGCAGAAGATCAGCTGGTAATGCTGATTCGGCGGCATACTAGCGAGAGGTCCACCGGTCCCACACCTTCGGTGTACCCCTCGCTGAACTGTCACCAAAGCCACGGGACCAGCGGACCTCCGCAGGCATGCTTGGTGCGCTGGTGCCGCCCCTGACAACTACACGAAACTGAATTAAATTAAGAAAAAGAAAAATGCAAGCTGATTTCTTAAGAGTAAAAATCTATTCAATCATGGAACAATCTTGCAAAGGGACATTGCACTGGGGCATACAGCGAAGCAATGGAAAGGTGGATGTCAGAAACAAACCTCCACTAGCCATGGGGATGGATTAGACAGCCCAAGAGTAATTTCCCCCTGGAATCCTAGATACCCAGAGGCCTGAGTTTCCTCTCATCACTGTACCTCCACTGAAGTCAAATGGAGTTACTCCTGATTTTCACCAGTGTAAATGCAAGGGGAACCAGGATATGATTCCAGTTCCATCCACCAAAAAAATGTTCCATACACCAGATAGTCAATATGCCAAGCAGTGGGAGAATTGGGGGAGGAGAGAGAGAAAACAAGGGCAAGATTCCATGTGGCTCTTTGTATTCCAATCACTTTCTGTGTGTGAGGACTACAAATGAAGCACACTTGCATTTCTGCTTGATTCCTAGAGCATATAGAATTAATGCCTGGGAGGATCCTACACTTAGTGTGTTCTCAGCCTTTTAAAAAATATGCAGACTAGCTTCCTGTCAGGGAGCCACCTAGTGACTGTTTCAGTAGAGTCCTTATTTGCTTATTGATAGACTCACTGTGTGGTTCCCTTCCCAAGAAAAGAGCTAGTCTCTACGGTCCAGATCCTCAAAGAGACTTCCACAGATTGCACTGGAATTTGGAAGCCTAAATATCTTTGAGGATCTGAGTCTAAATTACTTCAGCGGTATCTCGACTCCCCACAGGAATACCTTTTGACCCACCTCATGACCAGGTGACCACTGCAGGTGCTATCAGATTGGCAGGAATTCAAAGAGTCTGATTTGAAATGCAAAACCTGGAGAGCAAGCAAAGGGAAAAAGAAACTATTTCCAGTTGTTTAAATAAATAAATAAAAGAGATGGGATTTCCTGGCATTCAGATGCAGATATGATCATGAGTTCTGACAGACAGAGATGTGCAGCTGTCTTCCTGGTTGCTACCATCATACGTCTAATATTCAGTCCACATCTGTTTCAAAACCAAAAGGGTCAGTCTCAGGTCCTTGCTCATTTTATCTTAAGTCTCAGAGATCTCTCATAGAAGTTGGGGGGGGGGAGAGGAGGATTTTAGAATTTGGCCCCCCAACCGCAAAAGCGAGTCTTGCACCTGATGTTCCTGGCCCACTAGCCGTCCTTACCAAGTCTTTTGTACAAGTAACGAACAGCAGTAATCCAAGCAAGATTGCCAATAGAATGGGGTTAATCATGTCATTGAACCCTTCAGTCAAGGATCCAAAACCTCAGACCTTGCTTTTATAAGAAGCCATTCCAGTGCATTCACTGAGTATGTGTAATTAAGCCCTCTGCTGCTCTGTCCTCATTTCCTTCCTCAGGCATCCTCACCCACCCCAATAGTTTTCCCTCCAATGATTCTCTCCTCATTGCAGGCTTCTCAGACAATCTGGCTCCCTCCTGACCCCAAATCACAACAGCTACATTACATTCCCATTCCCAGCAGCCTCCAGGGAGGATCCAGTCACTGCAAGGACTGCTAGTACTTCCAAAATAAGATATCTGAGGTGACTCTTCCCCCTGCCCAGGTCAAGCCCATTACAGCACAAGTCTCATGGTCCAGGTGGGCTGAGGAAACAGGAGTTTGTGAGCAAGGAAGCGTAGCAGTCAGCCTGCACGTGACTGACATGGGTCACCCAATTTGGCAGCCAGTCTTTTACTACTGAGACCTCTTTGCTGGTCCCTGGGCAAAAGAGGAAAGGATCCTCATTCAGTAAATGTGGAGGAAACGGCGGGGCTCAAGAGTAAGACTGCAGAGGAAGAAGGGGGCTGTGAATGACTAAGAAGGTTCTGGAAAAAGAGGAACCTGGGTTGGGGAATCTGAAGAGGGCTTCTAAGAGTGGTCAGAGGAAAGAGTCTTTTAGGTGGAACCAAAAGATTTGAATGGGTAAACTCTTTGTGGAGCAGGTTTCAATAAGCCTTAATCCACATCCATACACTCTTGATAGTAAAAGTGCCAGCATGGGGCGTCAGGACAACTCCCCAGTAGCTCTCTACACAGCTTGGTATTATTACAAGTGCAAGATCATTGGAAATCTGGGTAGAGCACTGCTAGTGATTATTCCACATCTACAGAAGCAATTCTCAGACAAGTCACAACATGGATCCATATGTGCAATGCAGGCAAGTTACAGAATATTAGGGAAATTTTAGCTCTCTCATTTCCTGACTGTAGAGTGTTCCCAATTTTTAAACATAATACAAAACAGATTCCACTGCACTATATTTGGCATTTGCAATGTGAAGGAAACATCTGCTTAGCCCTCTCCATTGGAGGAGGTTAGCAGATGCCTGGAATGGCAAGAGCACCTGTCGAGTCTCATAAAATTAAGTTTGACATATCCTACAAAAACTAGAAGGAATGGAGATTTCGGTAAGCTTTAGTGGTAAAGTCAGCCAAATGTAGTAGCTGCAGCTAAAAAGCCCGATCCTAAATTTCTCCACACTTAGGGTATGTCTTTGCTACCCGCTGATTCGGCTGGTAGCGATCAATTTCTCAGGGATCGATATATCGCGTCTAGATGAGATGCAATATCGATCCCCAAACAAGCGCCTGTTGACTCCGGAACATCCACAATGTGAACGGCAGTAGTGGAGTTGACGGGGGAGCCGCGGATGTCGATCCTGCGCTGTGAGGACGGTAGGTAACTCAATCTAAGATACTTCAACTTCAGCTACACTATTCACGTAGCTGAAGTTGCATATCTTAGATCGATTTCCCCCCCCCAGTGTAGACCAGCCCTTAGAATGCATGCTGACATCATATGGGATCAGCAGACACAGACGGCTTGCAAGACTCAGCTTAAAAAAAAAAATAGATGTCCATTTTACTAAAGTGTTGTTTTACTACACACAAGTGGTAATAGCAGCAGTTCCCTTTGCACTGGAAACTACAGAGTACAAGCAGCTCATCATGAACCCAGAACGTTCCATTCAACATTAGAAGCCCAAAAAGGGACCATATTGATATTATTCCTTTTTTTTTTTTTTTTTTTAAATCAGTACTTTTCTGTCCTGCAAGCCACCTAGAGGGTTTCAGAGAAGTGTTGGTAAATAGCAAGGCTATGCAAATAATCACATTGAAATCTGACGACTTCGTATAACGGATTCGCCTTCTGGTTCAAGGTGAGGAAATGGTCCAATTTTGTGGAAAAAAACAAAACAAAACTTTTAAATCTCAAACATTTTGCTCAATAAATGGAACCTCTGGAGCAAAAAAGGTTCCTTTTCACTCAGATAAGGAGTCTTAATTTGTCCTATTTTCAAGCAAAGACTGCATTTTTTAATTTTAAAACTGCTGTTCATATAAAGGTTGATCTCTGCATGAAAAAAACCATGTCTGGGGCATTTTATATGGAATATTTCCCATTCTGTGAAAATTTATATAATTTCTGAGTTATAAAGTTACCCAGAATGGAATGGCAATTCTTCCACAATGAATCTAGTACACTTTTTTCCATCATTGTGTTATAACTCTGGGTGAATTTCATGACTAACACTTGCCAGTAATTTTATACTGATTCTGTTTATTACATTGAATAGCATGATAATTCGTGGCAACTGTAAAGCTGAGTTTAATAGCACTGATTTTTTCCCTCCATTACTGGTAGGTCTGAGCATTGCTCAAAGATAAGGCATTCAAGTGAATGTATTTGAAAACCATACTTATCCTGTATTTGCATAAAAATCAAAGCGATTTAAGTAGCAACAACACTTTACTAACCCAAATTACGTAACCCCATTTACTTCTTCAGATAGACGCACTGCAGGTAACCTCATTTCAAAAGCAAGTCTTCACATACTGCAGAGGCACTGTAAGGATTTTACTAGAAGAAATGTTATCAATCAAATCTTTTTAGACACAATACTTTTGGGGAGGAGGGGAGAAATAACACAACTTCCTATGATTTTTCTACTTATACCACACACTAACCAGCTATAGTATTTCACAGCACGCTGAGCCTCTTTCTGATAGAAATATTTCAAGAGGAATCAAAAGTCCATCAAAGCATGATAGGTCCAAAAGAAACTCCCAGATGATTCAGCTATGAAATATTTTCATCTACTTCTTAAAGTCCAGCAACAGGCATTTTATTCTGACCTGCTATGTTACCTATTAGATGAACAGGAGGGTAATTAAGGTTCCTCAGTTTCACTTTTAAGGAGAAGAGGCACTATTTTTTTCTAGTTTGTTGCATTAAGCTGTTCTTCCTGGAATTCTGCGCACAACTTGGGGGAAATTTGCCATGCCACAGATGGAAGGAATAGCTTTAAAGTATAAGCATCAGGCTTGAAATACCCAGACTTCTTAGCATTAGGAGTTTAAATCACTGCAGGTTCAACTCAGCCAGTCATCCTTCCACTCATCTTGAGTTCCAAGCAGGTAATCATATGGAAGTCAAATGGCATTTAATGTATCAGCTGTAGCAGTGCCCCTAGAGGGTGACATTTGCACTGCCACTCTCCCCTTACAAGAAAGGGCTATTTGCGTGCCTCCCAAAAATCCTCACCAAATTACCCTTCTGGATGTTTTGGCCTCTGCCATCCATGTCCAGGCTGCACCCCTTTGACTGACCAGGTACATACTTTCAGCTGCCCACAAGCAGTGCTACCTTGTACATGATCAGTGTTTTAATCTGTGGATCACTAGGTGCCCCAGGCTTTTGAACAATTTATTTTCCCATCTAATGGCACATCAAATAAAAAAAAAATCTCATTCTCCTGTCATACATTTGATTTTCCTGTGTATGTCCTATCAGTGTCACATTTCAGGAGAATGAAGCAGTAAAGAGCCTAATCTGGACTCCTGGTTGAAGGGATTATTTGTTTTAAGGGATTCCCTGTAAGGTTTAGAGGATTCATTTTTCCTTTTTGAACAGCAGCTGCATTTTGTCTGGACAAGAAATTTTGTCTGGGAAGCAAGAGACTTTTGAGATTGCAGGTTTTCAGAATCAAAATACCTACAGAGGCAAGTAAGTTCTTCTCCTACCCATCCTTCCTGGGCATTACCCACTGGGTGGAGGCTGCCTCTCGTGGCAGAATGCAGTGTGAAATGCATATTACATGTTGCATTCTGTTACTCTAACTTTACAAGGCCACGTGATCTCCCACCCCCACCACACCAGAATAGGAAAGCCACATTCAAATGCATCAGTGGCCAAACCTGAAAAGCTTAGCCTGGGAATGAGGTACTGTGTGTACTGTTTTTGGCAGAATTACATACAGCCAATTCACCTCTTTGCAATACGCTAGTCAAATTATACTTCTTCACATGGAACAAATAATTATAACCCCAATAAAATATGTTCATTCACATTATATATTGCATTTCCCAGAATTTAAAATTAAAAAAAAAAAACAAAAAAAAACCAACACCGCTCAGACTCTGAAGATCAGTCATGTCGGAATATAATGTTACCATGTTCTCAAATTTGTAATTCAATGTCTATTTGATATTCCACAAATCTTTCCATTTATCACAGGAGTAAATAAAAACACTTTGTATTTAAATACCTCTTTTAACAGGCAAAGTGTTAATTGGATTTCACAGCACCCCTGCAAAATAGTTATGTATTATCCCCATTTTACAGATGGGAAAACTGAGGCACGAGGCTGCAGTGACTTGCCAATATCATCCAATGGCAGTTAGGATTATCTTGGAATTATCTGACTTGCAATTCCACATCCATCCACACACTTGCAATTCCACAGCCTTCAGGCCATACTGACTCCCAAAAAGCAGACAGGAAATAAGTGAAAGGGTAAATTTAACAATTCCAAATTTAAAAACTAAAAAAGATTGTTTCCAGTGAGAGGGC